>NC_062554.1:136194674-136849019 GCF_016906955.1 Phacochoerus africanus | reverse complement strand
CTCTATCTGCCTCCCAAACCGCCCCTATTGAAACATCGCACTGGCTCACGGCGTCAGTGAGCCAAGGACCTGGGCACAGCGAAGTCTCGATAGGCCCATGGAGGAGGTTCCCTCCTCTAGATTCTATTTCTTGGTGTTTCCAGTGCGTGTGCCAAATCGTGGGGTCTGTGAGGGGCCAAGTAAGTAATACCCGACTCTGACATCTACATTCTGCGCAACCTGGGTGACAAAGCCACGGCACTCACGCCCATTCTCTGCCCCTCCCTCTGCCCCCTGTTCTTCCCTAAAGTTAGAAATCCCATATTGTGAAACATCCCCGTTCCTCTTGCGACCTGAGGGCATCGTTCCAACAATTTTATCCCCTCTCTTCTGAATCTATTTATTCGCCAAACAGCATTTATTAAGGCTCTCTGTGTGCCAGATGCCATTGAAAGAGCTGGAGACCCAGAGGAAGCCAAATCAGTGCTGGTGAGGGAACTCGTGCCCGCCATGGTGGGAATGTGAACCGGTGAAGCCGCTGTAGAAACAGGATGGACGTTTCTCAAAAACCTAGAAATAGAACTTCCACGTGATCCAGCCACTCCACTCCTGGGTATATATCCGAAGGAAGTAAAATACTAATTTGAATAGACACAAGCACCCTCATCTTCACGGCGTCATTATTTATATGAGCCAGGGTACGAAAACAAACCATGTGTATGTGTGTGTTTGGTAGTGTGTGTGTGTGTGTGTGTGTGTGTTTGTGTGTGTGTGTGGTGGAATATCACTCAGCCACAAAAAAGAAAGAAACATTTTCAATAGCACGGCAACATGGCTGGACCTTGAGGGTATTATACTTAGTGAAATAAGTCAGACAGAGAAAGACAAATATAATACATTTTGCTTATATGTGGAACGTAAAAAGTAAAACAAACACATGAAAATAACAAAACCGAAACCAATTCCTAGATACAGAGAAAACACTAGTGGTTACCAGAGGGAGGAGGGAAGGGGGCTGGGGCCATAGAGCGGGAGGTGATTCAGAGACACACAAAGAAATAAGCTTTGGGAACCTACTGCACAGTACAGGGAATCGAGCCACCACTGAACGATGCCTTTAAACGCATAACCCTCTAAACTGTTGAAGGATGTCCACCTGAAATTAAAGTAATGTTGTAAATCAACCATGCTTCCATAAAAACCATCAGCACGTGTTTTCCGTGCAGAGAGATGTATGGAGAGAATCTGCATCGGACGTGTTGAGGAGAAATTTGACTGTCCACAGAGCATCCGAGAGCCCCGCGTGGAACACTGTGTGGCTGTCTGTGAGCAGGACACCCCGGGGGGAGATCCGAGGCCACGCAGAGAGCCCCCAGGGGGAAGCACGGTGGGCAGGCATTCCAGAAGCAGAGGGGCGGGGAGGGCGGGAGTTCGGGCAGCCTCCAAGGTTTTGCTCCGAGGGGAGGATGAGGATGTGGGAGAGTGTTGCACAGGGAGTGGGGGTGCTCTTTGGATTTTCCAAAATAATCATTCTGGGAGTTTCCATTGTGGCTCAGCAGTGTAAGGACTCCATGTTGTCTCTGTGGGATGCAGGTTCAATCCCTGGCCTCGAGGGTGAGAGATCCAGCGTTGCTCTAAGCTGCCACGTAGGTTGCAGAGGTGGCTCAGATCCAGTATTGCAGTGGCTGTGGTGTAGGCCACAGCTGCAGCTCTGATTCGAACCCTGGCCCATGAACTTCCATATGCTGCAGGTGTGGCCATACAAAAAGAATTATTCTAGCCCTCAGGTGGAGAAGAGTGTCCAGGGAAAGAGGGGGAAATGGGACACCAATTACATGGCTCTTGCAATCACCCAAACAAGAAACCATCATGGCCTGGCCCGGGCTCGGGGCAGAGAAAACGATGAGAAGGCTTTGGATGGAATTTGTTCTCAGAAGTATAGGAAGGGTAGATAGTCTCCTGTTGACCAGCTGTTTACACATAGACATCTGTTGGGTGGAGCCACGGAACCTTCTCTTCCAGGCTCCTGGTTGCGTGATGCTGGCCACGTCTGTTGTAAAGGCATGAACCACTGGAGGACCCCAGCTCAGCACCATCCCCAACATGCTCTGGTCCGCGGATTTGCTAAAAACTGAGAGAAGCCAGCACTTTGCTAACTGACATCTTTACTGCCTTAAATAAGTTGATACCTAAATAAATACACATATATGTCAGTATCATGCTGACATACACTCTAGTGTGAGTTAGTTCAGTTTTGTCTTTTGATGACAAACTCAATTGCATGCCTCTTCTCTCAGCTTAATATAGAAATATATCTCATAAACGTACCATTCTTTCACATGTAGACCTACTGGGTGACGTTCTTGTCCAACTTTTGTCCACACAAGAGCGATTATTCCCTTGTAAAATGTACCTAGTTTAACTCATTTCTTTAGGTCAGTCTGCATTTTCCATTGTTGCTAATCCCATCACCATCCTTCATTACCTGTCAACAAACAAGTGCGTTTACTTGAAGCCTTTTCCTTTCATCATATAATTAATTAAGGAGTTAATTAATATCAGGCGTAGTGTTGGCCTCGGTGACACTTCATTAAATACTTCCATCCTGGAGACACTGTCACTTATTTTACTTATTATTAATGGCTTTGAACTTCAGTTCATTTTAATGTCAACACTCATATTTAACCCACAGTGAATTAATTTTGCAGGTGAAATCTCATCCAAAGGTTATGGCATCAATTCTTGGTTAAAGGCCATTTATCGTCTCCCAGCATCTGGTTTGAGTTGGTTTTTGACTACCCTCAAATTCCAGACAGTGGCATATGGCGATTCAAAAATCACCAGGCACTTCACTCTCAGCTGTTTATATACACACACACGCACACGTATGTTTGTGCATGTGTGTATATGTGTATAGGTGTATATGCACACTCATGTATACATATCCATGTAAGGGTGTCTATGTGTATGTACAGACACACACACACACATAATCTTACATTTACTACAATGTGCAAAATCCCCTTTGGTTATAATCTTTTACTCGGCATTCCTGCCACCTCCTTAACTTTACATATACCTGATTTTATTCTCCCACATATTTCTCTTTATATCTATACCTACATATCTATTAATTGTATATCATTTGTCTTCCATGGGCTTCACATTGCCGGGACTTTGGGGTGGGGTCCTCCGTGGTCTCCGCTGCTCCTTTGAGATAATACCCTGCCTTCCTTGTTGATTCCATTTATTCCACTAAGCATCACCCCAACTGCCGTCTCAGACTGCCGATTCCCGGAAGCTGGGTGAGGGTCTCCTTCATACATCTGATGCCCAGCCTTGCCGGCTGTGTTTGACACTGTGTGGGGGTCCCTCCCCCTCAGACCCCAAGTGGACCAGCCCGGCCAGTGGTGACCCCTGCCTGCTGCTTCCCAGGCCCTCTCTGGGGAGGTGGGATTTGCTGGGTGTCAGCTCTGGAGCGCACTTGGGTTTCCCACCCTCTGCTTGATGGGGTCTGCCACTTCCCTGGAAGCACAAGGGGCTGTTCTGGCTCTCAGAGGCCCATCGCCTGGAGAGAGGCAGCCTTGAGCCGCAGGTTGGAGTTTTGCTCTGCATGGCGGGACACTCAGCAGCCCAGCATGCTGAAGGTAGCTGACTCTGAGGAGATTGCTCTCCCCCGTTTGCATTCCTAAGTGTTGCCACATTTATTCAAGTCTTACACAGACTCCCAGAGAGAAGTACATGGCTCATAGGTGTTCAGAGTCATGGCGTCTATAAAGCGAAGGTTCCTATAACTCGTCTCTCCCCACTTGGCCAAAACGGATTTTCCACATCACCCACAAACTCTTTGTTGCCAGGCAGGTCTGAAACACTCCTCTCAGAGTTCCCGTTGTAGAGCAGTGGGATTAGCAGCATCTCTGGAGCGCTGGGACGCAGGTTCTATCCCTGGTCCAGCACAGTGGGTTAAGGATCTGGTGTTGCCATTGCTGCAGTATAGATCAAACCTCCAGCTGGGATCTGATCCCTGCCCTGGGAGCACTACATGCTAAAGGGCAGCCAGAAAAGAAGAAAAAAAAAACAGAAAAGGAAAAAAAAAACACAAATCAATAAAATAAAATACTCCTATTTCTCTACTGAAATTTTTAGCCTCAAAAGATTTGCCATACATATTCTTTTCACAGGAGTCGGTCAGCGCTGCTGTGTTCTTTGAAAACACCTTCTCCTGGTTTTCCGCCAGACCCTCTGGATCCTGTTTGATCTCTTCCTCTTCCTGTTTCTTTAGCCCACAGCTAATGTTGCCACATTGCCTGGCTCCACCCAGCACCTCCCCTTCTCTCCCTATCGTCGGCAGCCACTCCTTGCCCGGTTTGGTATCTGATGCTGACGTCCTGATTCCTTTCTCATGTGTGTCCAGCAGGCACTCTCGGGTGCCCCAGGCAGCCAACAGTAACATACCCCAGAGAAAAGTCTCCGCCACCCACCCTCACGTTGAACCCATCCTCATCCCAGTGTTTTCTGACTCGGGAAACAAAAGTCCCAGCTACTCAGTTGTTTAAGCCTTAAACAGAGCAGGAACTCGTCCAGCCTCTCTTTCTTTAGTCGATTCTGCAAGCCCAGTTACTTCAGCATTTTGAGACTCTCTTATTTGTCATCTAAATCCGCCTGCCACCGTCGTTTCCAAAGAGTCCACCATTTCTTGCTGAGTTGCTACCATCGCTTTCCTACGCAATTTCAGTTTCCGCAATTTCAGTTTCCTCTCCTGACTTCCTCAAATCGACTCTTCCCTTAGACAAGGGAGGAACAGCGATCGTTTTAATCAATACAGCTGATCCTTGAACAAAACAGGGGTTAGTAAATTGCGCTTGATGCTTCTACTTAAACCTTCAAGGGGTGTCATTCTATGTATGAAATCCAAAGTCTTTGTTGACGCTGAGAAGTTCCCGTGTTCTTTGACTCCTGAAGAAACCCATAAGCACACCCAGCCCACCTTCTCGCCTGCGAGGCTCTTCTCCTGTGCCCTGCTTGCAGAAGCATCTTGGCTCTCACTTCACAGCCTTCAGCCTGGTCCACCTTCGTGGGGAGCACACCTCACACGGCCCTTCTGAAGGTCGGTTCCCTCTCGCTCTTCAGGTGGTGGCGTAAGCGCCACGTGGTCAGGAAGCTCTTTTAGCAGCGTGCAGCCGCTCCTTCTCTTTTGCAGACAGTCTTTGGGGGGTGAGGACTGTATTCCACAGGTTTTCGTTAAAACATGTACTTTTTTTGGTCTGTGTTATTGTTGTCGTCTATCGCCCCACCAGAGCACAAACTTCCACAAGTCAGAGGCCAAGTTGGTGACATCTAATATCGCGTTCCCAGTTCAGAGTCTGACCCACGGTAGAAACACACTGAACAACTGTGTAATAAATGTAGAAAATCCCCTAATTGTAATTTTAGAGATCCGAAGGCTAAAATTCAGGGAACCTAAAGAAATACTCTGTGCCAGCAATAGTTCCTGCATTTATTTCAGTTAATCTTCATAACATTTTGGGGTGAGGTATGGCTAAGCCCATCTGAAGCTGTGGACCTTTCATGTAGTATTTTCTCGAGGAAATCAGGCATAGTTTTCATCACTTTTGCAGGTTCTCTCGATCGTTACGACTTGGGCTTGGCTAGTTCCACTTTCCAGAAACTGCCTTAAAGGAGTCATGAACTTAATGATTCAAGTTCATGCATTGTGGTCAATGACAGAATTAAACTTGAAATATCCCTGAATGTTACGGAGCTCGAACCCTTCAACATGACTGCGCTGTGTCCCACGCTCAGAGAATGACCTGGACAGCATTAGGTTCCTGAAGTTGCTGTAATGAATGACCACAAGCAGGGTGACAAACAGCAGAGACTCACTCTCCCACAGCTCTGCAGGCTGGAGGCCTCCCATCAAAGTGCTGGCAAGGCCACGGTCCCACGGACGACTTCTAGGGGAGAACACTTCCTTGCCTCGCCCAGCCTCTGGTGACTCTACAAGTTTCTTGGTTTACGGAGGCATCACTGCAATTCCAGGCTCTACCTTCCAAGGGGAGTTCTCCTGTGCTCTCCAAACCTCTCTCTCCTTATGAGCCCTGGATTTAGGGCTTTTAGCATTTAGCAAGGCCACACTCCTCCAGTGGGACCGCATTTTAATTCGATTACCTGATTATCTGCGAAGACCCTCTTTCCAAACGAGGCCCCATTCACAGGGAATGAAGGTGAGGGCTTCTACATGTCTTTCTGGAGGGACGCAACTCCACTGATAACAGACTCCTCGGAAAAGGAAGCAAGGACCCGGGAATGCAGACAACGCTCTGACAGGGAAAGTCCTCATCCAAGGGGTGCCCTCAACATCTGAGGTCCTCCTGCTTCGTCGCAGACCAAGCAGAAGTCAGTTGCCAGGTAAGTCCAGCAATGCGGTTTAACCCTAACGCCCTCTACCTCCAGCCCCACGGCAGGCCTGGGGCAGACTGTACATGTTTAGCTAACAAGACGAGCAGGAGAGGTAGGCAGAGCTTGTCCTCACTTTTCCATCTGCTATTCTTGGGACAGTTCTCGAGACGGTAATATCTGAGGGTTCTCTTTTCTATATGCCCCAAAGCGAAGAGTAGCCAACTTAGGGGAAAGTGTGCAGATGAGGGGGAATTAACCCAGGGTTCTCCAAACCCAAAGCCCAAAGAGGCCTTGGCAACACCCAGGGTCTCTGCAAGATAAGGATGCCTAAGTTGACTTATATCAAGAAAGTGAAATGAGGGAGTTCCTGCTGTGGCTCAGTGGGGGACAAACCTGACTGATATCCACGAGGACGCGGATTCGATTCCTGGCCTTGCTCAGTGGGTTAAAGATCTGGCGTTGCCATGAGCCCAATGTAGGTCTCTGATGTGGCTCAGATCCTGTGTGCTGTGGCTGTGGTGGAGGCCAGCAGCTTCAGCTCCAACTTGAACTTCCATATACCGTGGGTGCAGCATAAAAAGCAAAAAAGAAAGAAAGAAAGAAAGAAAGAAAGAAAGAAAGAAAGAAAGAAAGAAAGAAAGAAAGAAAGAAAGAAAGAAAGAAAGAAAGAAAGAAAGAAAGAAAGAAAGAAGAAAGAGAGAGAGAGAGAAGGAAGGAGGAAGGAAGGAAAGGAGGGAGGGAGGGAGGGAGGGAGGAAGGAGAAAGAAAGACGGGGAAAGAAATTGAAATGACCCAAGGCCCAAGGCAGCCTTTTGCCGGAACAGGACCCCACATGGAGATGGAGTCACCATGAGGCAGGAAGGACATTGATCTAAAACTCCAGAGGACTCCAGACCCAGTTTCCTAACAAACAGAGAGGACAGCTGCAGAGAAGTTTTTACCCTCCCAACCATGGCAAATATCAGGCCCTGGAGTTGGGGCCTCCCTGTCAAACTGCAGTTGGGAGAAGAACAGGCCTCAGCAAAATGAGGAGAGAGAGTATCGACCTGCACAAATGTCGAGAAGGAGCTGCCAGCGTTATGTCTGACCAAGACGAAAAGAACCAGACTCTTAATGATGCACATTTATTACAGCCAAAAAAGAAAGCAGCTTAGCAAGCATACAAAAATTAAACAATTCATTCTTTAAAAAGAAATATGTTCCAAGTAAAAGAAGAAGCATTTCAGTAACTCCTTTTCAATTTGGAAGTACTTAAAAAGACATAAATAAGGCAAAGACGAAAAGTTAAAACATCTTGAGAAAATTCAGAGAGATTACAGCGGTAAGAAAACTAAGAAAACTGTGAGTAGAAATAACTATAGAAATTATAAGAGACAAACTAGACAAAAGCTAAAACTGAATTTACTCTCAAAATTGAGTTGATTTCACCAAATAAGAGCAATAAACAAAAGGTGAAAAAACAGAGGTCGTATTTTTAATGAAAGGTGAGGCAAACCAACTTAAAGTCTTAAAATAATAGCACGATGAGGAATTCCCTTCGTGGCACAGTGGAGACGAGTCTGACTAGTATCCTGAGGACGCGGGTTCAATCCCTGGCCTGGCTCAGGGATCCAGTGCTGCCATGAGCTGCGGTGTAGGTCGCAGACACGGCTCAGGTCCCGCATTGCTGTGGCTCTGGTGTAGGCCGGCAGCTGTAGCTCCGATTTGACCTCTAGCCTTGGAGCTTCCGTGGGCCGCGTGTATGGCTCTGAAAAGAAAAAGAGGGAAAAAAAAGGGGGGGGGAACCCATGAATGAAAGACAATATGCTTTTTAAACATAACACACTATTTTCTAAATCAAAGGAATAATTCAATCTAAAAATTAAATAAACAAGTCCTCTAACAGAAAATACTTCAACCAAGCTGGGGCCTTAAAGACAGCTTTGGATCCTCTGCAAAGTTCCCTCCCTCCCTAGACGTTGGAGTCCGAGTGCCGCTGTAGAACCTGCGCAGGTCCTTGCCGTTGTCCGTCTTTTGCTGGGACCTCCGAGGGCCTAAACCCCTGCAGAGTCGCAGCGGTCCTGTGTGCTCTTCCACCTTGCACCCTCCTGAGCCTCAATCCCCCTCTTCCACCAGCCCTCCTCACCCCACCGCGCCTCTCCCTTTCCCTCTGTCTCTCTCTCTCTGTCTCTGCCTCTGCATCGCTCTCTCTGGTTAATGCTCCTACCATCTCCTGCACAGAGGAAATCGGAGCCAGCCCTAAGCATGTAGATGTCCTGTTCCCCTGCCCTCTGTTTTCCGGGAAAGGTGCCATTTCCTGGTCAGTGGCATCCTCCGGGGGTTGGGGTTGGCGTTGGCGCACTGCAGTGGATGCAATGACTGCCCAGCGAGGACCTGCTGTACATCCCAGGGACCTCCACCCCATATTCCGTGATAATCTAGGTGGGAAAGGACTCAGAAAGAGAACGGATGTGAGGACACGGATAACCGAGTCTCTGGGTTGTGCAGGAGACACCATCCCGGCATTGCACAGCGACCGTATTCAATAAAACTTCTAAAATGAAAAAAGAGAACGCGCTGCCTTTGGCTCTTCAAGGCCACCCTGCGCCTTCAGGCATTACCCACCGGGTCATCTTGCAGAGCAGCACCTCCCACGGCCCCTGCCCCCCGCATGGAGAGTCCTGCCCGGGGCCCTCCAGGCCCCCAGGCCTCCCCACGGGACCTGGCCTCCGGCCAAACCCTGTGCCTGCCTCCCTCGCCTTCTCTCCGAGGGCACCCCGTGTTTACTGTCACTGTTTAGTTCAAGGCGTCATAAAACGGAAAATTCTCTTTATTCTTTTGCATAGATGGGGCTTTTTTATTCACTATAGTCTGTTCAACCTACATATACACAATTATACAGAATTAGCCTGTACGATGTCTGGCACATTTTTACGTAAAAATCTAACCTCTCCTACTGATGCGGGAAGCCCAGCATCCTACCGATGTGGGCAGGGCCAATTCGGTGTTCTTGGGTCCTCTGAGACCTGTGGCAGCCCGGACCACCTCCCGCAGGCAGTAGGTGAGCGAACTGACTGGGGTTCGAGAGGTTAAATCACAGTCATGCACCTATTGAGACAAACTGTCCACACCCCAGGTCAGCTCCTCGGACTGTAAAAGAAGGACTGAGCTCACCGAAAGGAAATTACTTCCTAAATAAATCAGCAAGGTGTCTCAATGCAGTTCAATTACAGTCGTCGGGGAAAATTGAAGTCAAAGAGCGTGGGGAGGAATGAATCGCCACACTGGCTCTGGACTCCCCGCAGCAGTGCTGGCCGCGACCCGTTCTCACTGCCAGAGGTGATTCATGTTTGCTTTTCTCCCTGGGGGGTGGTAGGGGGTAGACTTTCACACACCACGCCACGTTTTCCTGCTTAGGGAGTACAGGACGTGTCACTGCTCAGAATCGGCAAAGACAGGAGCTTCAGCGAAAGCTCCTATCCCAGCCCGTAGGGTTCTTCAGCCCTGTGACTTCAGCCCCCAGCTAATGAACACACGAAGGAAGTTCTGCCTGATATATGTCAGAGCCCTCAAGATGTGCCCTCAACAAAGCCTGGTTTGCTGAAGAGGTAAGAAAATGAACTGAAAATAGTAAGGAATGCAATTTGGGGTCGTGGAGTCGCCAGTCAGGTCGCAAGAGGAGAAGTAATGGCGGATCATTTATCATCATGGACACAACAGATGCTGATTGATCAGAATCAGATGATAATGCTGCTTCTCTTTCATTCATTTATTTGTTGGTGAATATTTTACAATTTTTATTTCCCTACCTTTCCCTCCCCTCAAAATCTTTTTATTACCAAATATTCTGGTCAGCGAAAAAGTGATCAATTTTTTTTTCTTCTGCAGAAGCCTGATGCTATTATTTGAGAGGTTTTTTTTTTTCTTTTTTTTTTCTTTTGCTTATCAACCAATTTTGCCTCTATAGTTGGCACATAAAGGGGCTGGGAGTGGTGGAGTTTACCCAAGACGGTAAGTTTGTCAAGCCCAGTCCTGCAAATCAGTTTTCTTTGATACTTTCTGGCCTCGGGTAGCATTTACTGAGGTTTCAGCAAACCCAGGTTCACAGAGAGGCTTCTGATACCCACGGCTTCCTCTGGCACATCACCCAGCTGTGAACACGTGCGAGCAATGACTTCTGGGAAATTCTACCTTCCGCACAAAATCGCCATGCAGATTCAGGGAGATGGGTGGAAGAACAGCAAAAGCGAGGCACATACTGAAGCCCCAGCGTAAGTCTGAGAGCCAGGGGTTCAGGGGAACCGGGTAGGGTCAAGGCAAGAGCCCTTAGTTTGCTCCTCGCGCTGTCACTTACCCCTGGGGAGCCAGTAAAGTCACATGTTAAATCAGAGAAATGCGTGCATCTGAAAATGCCGCTATCAACAGCCCCGGCGGGGACCTGGGTCTGAGGCACGTGAGGTTTGCACAGAGTATTTCTTCACCGAACTTTAGTTTTATCTCCGTTTACTCAAACCATTGACACTTAAAGGTAATATGCACACAGTGCACTTGTCAAAGTTCTCAGAACAATTCAACTTTTAATTTTATCTTGTCAATGGCATTACTGTTCATACAGAAAACCCTATGCGTCCTTCTAAACGCCTCTTTATGTCAACACACATGAGGTAACGTTTTGGAGTTCCCGCTGTGGTGCATTGCAGAAGGTTGCAGCTGTGGTTCAGATTCCATTTTGTAGATATATATAATGCTTAAGGGTGAGAATAATAACTTTGAATAAATAAATGTAACTTTTGAGGCTGAATTTGTTGATAATAGTGGACTATCCCTCTCCATAAGTGCTCCATAAAAGATTGCTAAATACATGAATAACAAATGATTATACACATTCAAATTTTACCTTTCCAGCTGTGTGGGAGAAAGCGCCAGAAAACGGGTGAGTCATCGCTTAACGCATCAGATCCCTGTGGCTCCAGAGCGGACCCTGCTCCGCTCCCACCCAGCCCCTAAGGTCAGCAGCAAGACAGACTGAAGGGGGGAGAACACGTCCGAGCGGGCGGAGCAGTTCCTACGCCGGCGGCCGTGCAGCGCGGCTTGGCGGTGACTTGGTTATGGGTCTCATCCCTGGCTTCTGAATTCTGCAAGAAAAGGAAAGGTGTTGATATTCACGACTGGGTGTGGTTTTTGGAGCATACTCAGAAGATGCTGCTATATCAGGAGATGAAATACTGCACCCATAAATAAACACGGGAACTAAAAACTTCACTGGCTCTTATGAGCCTTTGCAGAATCGCTCTCCATGTTTGTTTCTGGAACAGTCTTGGGCCCGGAGTGAGGCTCGTGCACAACCGTTTTCATTACAAAGCCATTTTCAACAGATAATCTACTTTTACGCCCCCCCAAAAAGGAAGGCCCACTTCTGTGCGGGCCTTTCAAAGAAAAGTAAGGGAACAGATGCTCATAATTGCATCATCTTTTTCCTAGAGGACAGATTTTTTTGTTAGTATTTCACTTAATTGCAAAGGTCTAAATTTTATTGAGAGAGTTTTCAAAAGTGTTTTTAAGTACCTAACCAACCTAAGTAAAAAAAAAAAATTAAATTTCACTCTTCCTTAGGCCTTTTCTTCATACTTTCATTCAGTCCATTGCAGTGAAAGACCTAGGTAGAGCATACATACTGATTGTAAATATATCGGGTAATTGGGAAAGATTGTGTTTTCGTGTGAGGAAAACTCATACCCGGTTGATAGTGTGCAGCTGCCAAAAGCTAAATAGAGTGAGAACAGTGTGGCTTCTGTCAATGGACTTTATTAAGTTTACTTTGGTAGACACACATTCATGAGATAACCTGCAGGACGAATTGACCAAATTTAGTGTTTCTAGTGAGACGTGTGGTGTAGATTTCTACCTTCTTCTTTAATAAAACCCTGATGTTTATGCCGGATAAAAATACATCTCCCTAGATTCTTGAGTCGTCAAGGAAGCCTCCGGATACCACTGGGGAGACAAAACCGAAGGCTGGGGAAGATCCCCTGTGGCTCGGCACGTTTCAGAGTCCAGGCTGTCCCTGCAGAGGGTCCTAGGATGATGTGAGCTTTGTCCCTGGCCCGGCAAATACCGCACGCCATGGGTGGAGCCAAAATAGCTAAGTAAATGGGAGACTGGGGCATGTCACAAGCTAATTAAGTCTTGGCCCCGAAAGGCCTTTACTCATTCAGAGGATTTCATAATGGATGTCAATAAAACCCTTAATTACATTCTTAATGCAACATTTTTTTTTTTAAATATTGGCAATGAAGACAGATCCACATGCAGTTGTGAGAATGCACAGACCGTCTCCATGCGCTGTGACTCGGTTTACCCCAAGGGGTAGTGAAGTGGCACAGGTGGGCATCAACATTGATAAGGCCCGTCTACCTTCAGGTTTCAGCTTTGCATGTACTCCCTGTGCATGTGTGTGCAGTCATTTTATGCACGTTTCTTACACTTGTCGGTTTGTGAACGGCCACTCCACCCCTCCCCGGACAAAATGCAGAACGGCTCCGTTTCAACGACCTTTTCTGCTACTGTTTCATGGTCATAGTTGCCTCTATTTCCAACGCACTGATCTTTGACCATCGCTAAACTATATTCTCTAGTCTGACAATTTTATCGTTTCAAAAATGCGATAGGAATGAAAACTAATAGTATATGAACTGTCGATATTGGCTCTTTTCACCCAGAATAATCCCCGAGGATCCACCCAGCTCGTCGTGAACACCAGCAGCCCGGGCCATCTTATGGCTGAAGCGCCACGTCATGGTCCGCGTGGACCGGTTTGTTCAACTGTTCATCCCTTGAAGGAGTTTGTCTTCTTTCCAGGTTATGGCTATTAGAAACAGGAATCCCCTTTGTGGCTCAGCAGTGACTAACCCGGCTAGTATCCATGACGACGTGGGTTCTATCCCTGGCCTCGCTCAGAGGCTCAGAGGGTTAAGGCCTGCCATTGCTCTGAGCGGCCGTGTAGGTCGCAGACACGGCTCCGATCCCAGCAATCCTGTGGCAGTGGTGCAGGCCTGCATCTGCAGCTCCAATTCGACCCCTGGCCTGGGAACTTCCATATGCCAAGGGTGCAGCCCTAAAATGACAAAAGATAAATTTAATAAAATTCAACATTAAAGCCGCTGGGAATTTTTTTTTTTTTTTTTTGACGGCCGCACCTGCGGCATTTGGAACTTCCCGGGCTAGGCGTTGAATCAGAGCTGCAGCGGCAGGGCTATGCCGCAGTCACAGCAACACTGGATCTAGCAGCATCTGTGACCTACACTGTTGCTTGTGGCAATGCTGGATCCTTAACCCACAGAGCAAGGCCAGGGATCAAACCCACATCCTCACAGAGACTATGTCAGGTTCTCAACCCGCTAAGACACATTAGCAACTCCAGGAATGTTCTTATGCATGTTCCCTTGCGAGAAAGTATTTTTCACTTTTCTGGGGTAAATGCCCAAGTGCTCAATACCTAGGTCATTCGGGAAGCTCATGTTTCGTTTGTGAGAGGTCTGCCGTGCTTGACGGCAGAGGCGCTGTGATGTGCCACACGCCCACGAGCAGGTGTGAGAGCCCAGTGCCCCCTCGCCCTCACCAGTGTGTGACTGCTGCTCGTTCCTCTCGGGGGGGGGTGTAATGAATGACGTCTCGGTGTGGTTTACATTTGTGTTTCTCTGTGGCAAATGATTATAAACTATTTGCATAAGCTCGTTCGCCAGCGTATGTTCAATCAAATGCCCCGTATCTTTTGCCCATTTTCAAATCGAATTGGCTTGCTGTTTCATTTTGTGGGTTCTCTGAGCATGAAGACATTGGGTTCTGTGTCAGAGACATGATTGGCAAATGCTTTCTGCCACTTGGCATCTTGCTCTTTTCCTCCTCTTCACATTTGCTCTCCCAGAACAAACATCTTATTTAGGTGAGGGCCAGCCAATGACCTCTTCCTCTGGATTGTGCTTTGAGGTCGAGTATAAAAACGCATCACCGGGGCCCTTACCTCAAAGATTTCTTCTTTATTTTCATAGCAGCTTTGGAGTTTTACTTTCTCCACTGAAGACCATGATCCCTTTTGAGATTTTTTAGGTTAATTTGTATTAATGCTATTATGTTTAAGTTAATGTTCGTTACTTTGCCCGTGAAACTCCAAGAACTTTAGAACTAGTTGAAGGGCTATCCTTTTTTTTCCATTAGACAGCTTTGCCACTATTGTCAAAAATCAGTTTGGCGCATTTGTGTGTGTCTGCCTGGGTTCTCTGTTTTTTTCACTGATATGTTTGCTAATTTCTCTACTAGTCATATGCTATCTTGATTATGACAGCTGTATGTTAGCCTTGAAGATACAGTAGAGTCATTTTGGCCACTTTTTCCGTGTTCATCTGATTGCTTTTATCCATTTTATCATGTGTGTTTAACTTGGAATAAGCATGTCAAATCATAACCTTGCTGCAATTTTTAGAGTAATTGCATTAAATCTGTAGAGTAAGTTGGAGAGAACTGGCACAGACGCTGTGTGGAGTCTTGCACTCCAAGAAAATCATATGTCTTTCCATTTATTTGTGTCTCCTCTGACTCGTTTCATTGGATTTTTATAACTCAGTATGTAGATCTTGCACATGCTATAAGAGTTTTATACCTCCAAATTCCATTTTCTTTCAGGCAATTATAAATAGTATTGTCTTTTCATTTCAGTTGCCATGTGTTTGGTATTTATAGATAGAACTGTGATTGCTTTGCGTGTGTTGATGTTATGTACCCTATAAACTTCCAAACAAATTGTCTTAGTAGCCCTAGGAATTTTTTGATAGACTTCTTGGAATTTTTAATGACTATTTTTGTAAATGTTCCATGAGATTTCAAAAAAAAAGTGTCTTCCATGGTTGGGTGTTCTATATGTGTTTTTATATCCTATTGGTCGACCGTTCTGTCACGTGTTCTGTATTCTTACCTATTTTCTGTCTCGTTGTCCCTTCAAATGCTTAGAGTGGAAAGCTGCTGAAATCTCTAACCGTGAATTTATTTCTCCATTCACCTTTTCGTTCACGTTCATTTTTTTCTCTGGGTCTTTCACACACCACTGAGTGAGAGAATCAGAGCAACACCTGTCAACTATTCCACGGGGCTGGGCTTAGGGGTGAAAAGTCAGCTCTTCATTTGGCCCCTTCAGAATTGCAGAAAAGGCAGGTTTTTTCCCCATTGTTGTTTGGCTTGAGTTGGTTAGATATTGCCAACTTTACTTCTGTCCTTGCAGTCCACCATTGTCCATCCCTTGGCCAGTGTGATAGCCATTCATGGACGGTTTTTTTGGTATGTTCCCTTGATGGGTCCAGCGTGGAGGCGGTTGCAGCCTCCTTTCTGACATACCTGGGAAGCACTAAGGAAATCCAGGGAACTCACCATTGTGTCATTCCTCAAGCCCAGGACACCCCTTGTCCTGCCTACCTTCTCTTTGCCACACATCGGAGTCTTCCCAGAATGGTGTTCGCATTACACAGGGTTTTTTATGCATAAGGAGGAGGGCCCGTGGGAAGTGGAGCTCCTTTGTCTCTGACAGAGAAAGGCAAATGCTGTATGATATTGAAAATGTGGAAATCTAAACTAGGACACAAATGAACTTATCTATGAAAGGAAAAGCCCCAAAAACATAGGGGAGAGACTTGTGATGGCCAAAAAGGAAGGGGGGAGGGAGGAATGGATGGGGCTTTAGGTTTAGCAGATACACACCACTATATACAAAATGGATAAACAGCAAGAATCAACTGTGCAGCACAGGGGTCTGTATTCAAAACCCTGTGAGAAACTGTAATGGAAAGGAATATGCAAAGGGAAAGGAATATGCAAAGGGAAAAGATTGCAAAGGGATGTGTGTGTACTTATGTGGCGGAATGACTCCGCTGTACAGCAGAAATTAACACAACATTGTAAATCAATTAGATTTCAATGAAATAAACTTTAAATTGTTTTCATCAGCCTTTGCCACTCAAAACTCTCCTTTAGTGTTGTGTTCCATGGGTTAAGTGTTAAAAATACGTTTGACATACGCATCTTTTGACTTGTTCTGATGTCTTTCGTTCTTCCCTGCAGACTCACCACCTCTCCTCTGAGTGCGTATTCCACATGGCTTCTCTTCCACTGCAGTTTATAGTCATCAGCTCACACCATGTATGTTCTTTCTGTTCAGTTTCTTCTTTTAAAGTTACAAGTCCATTGAGAATATTATTTTCCTTCCAAGATATTTCAAGCAAGTGTTTTAGCAAATATTTCTCGCTGCATGAAAGGATTACTGTCTTGCCAACCTCCAATAGAGCTTCCTTTTTTACCTGCCAACTGAGCACAAAGCCAGAGCCTTGCATTTTAGGCTTCTATCACAGAAACAGAGGTCTTTAAGAGCCCAGTTCCAAATTAATCGGGTAACAAAATATTCACAAAACGCTGCACTGAAAACAAGGGGGAAAAAATCGTCTTTTTCTTTTGTTACGTGTAGAGCGCGCGAACCTGGGAACTCTGCTCACCTTCTTCTAGACAGATCCGAGGCAGGAACCTCCCTCTGGAAAGTTCCCTGTCTGTGCAGAGGAAAAATGAGTGCAGGGTGGCGCTTTTGCCACCTCTTAGAGCTGTAACCCCGAAGTGGCACGTGTTCCATTTACTCACATGTCTTTGGTCAGAGACAGCATCTGGGGGGGGGGTGTTAAATCTACCGCATGTCTCACGGGAGAAAAAATCAGCTCAGCCTCGGTGACCTCCACAATAACGGAAGAGGGGGCTTCCATCCTCCAGAGACCTTGTATTTCAAGCAATAGGCTGCATCTAGATGACACTTGAGGGTTGTTATCGTTGGGGCGAGAGGGGCGGTTGCTCTCTTTATGGGAAGAAGGGTGGGAGGGGAATTCGTTAGCCAAAAATGAGGGGCATGTGGACTGTGCCAGCTGTCGGAAAATAGGCATCCTCTTCTTCCTTAGTAAACAATTTAGCTCAGGAAAGTGATGCCCTAGTTAAAACAAGAGTGGAGATAATCATGTGTCCTGCTGGTTGCTGTCAAGACCCACTGTGGTTATTTTGAGGAAGAGCAACCAATGACTTTTTCCCTGGTTGTTTCTCTTTGCCTGGAGCTGAAGCAAGTATTGTGTGACCACAGAGATAAAAATAACCTACTATATGTAGCTCAACAGAGACGTAGAAGAGTTTGAGTGCATGATAGCATTGCCAAGTCATACATTTATTCCTGGACTGCCAACATGGAGACTTCTAATGCAATGCAATAAATAAGTCAATAAATAAGTAAACATATAATAAATAAACCTCTAAATGATTAAGGCAGCTTTATTTGAATTTCAGTTGCGGTGTAATCTAGACTTGACTGGTACGGCTTTTCCCGGGTGGCCTAGCAGTTACGGAGTCAGCCCAGTCACTTCTGTGGCTCAGGTTCAATCCCTGATGCTGGAAACTTTCATATGCCACTAGTGTGGCCAAAAATAAAAATAAAAAAATAAACTTAACTGATGCAAAAATTTAGTGGCTTCTCCATCTACTCTTAGTCTATCAAACTGTATATTTTATATGTACACATATATAACATACATATACACACATACAATCTCTATCATTTGTCCATCTATTTAGAAAGAGAAGAAAGAGAACAGAGATTGTGTAATTTGTCCAAAATTCACAATTAGGTACTGGCAGAACTGAGATTTCAGTTCAAGATTTTACAGCTACGAGATGTAATCTATCATGTGTCTATCCATCTATTCATCCATCCAGCCAGCCAGCCATCTCTCTCTCCGTCTCTCTAACTACTCGTCTTTCCATCCATCCGTCTATCTGTGTATCTATCGGAATAGGTTATTGTCTCAAAGATCTTCCATTATTCTCTTAAAAACTTTTTCAAGGAGTTCCCGTTGTGGGAACTTAGAGGTAACAAACCCAACCAGTAGCCACGAGGATGTGGGTTCGATCCCTGGCCTCGCTCGGTGGATGAAGGATCTGCGTGACCATGTGCAGTGGTGTAGGTTGCAGACACAGCTCAGATCCAGCGCTGCTGTGGCGTTGGCATAGGCTGGCAGCTGCAGCAGCTCCTATTCAACCCCTGGCCTAGAGACTTCCATATGCTGTGAGTGTGCCCCCGCCCCCCAAAAACGGGGGAAACAAAACTTTTCAAAGTATTTGAAGAGTTATAGAGATGTGTAAGGCGTGGACTAACTCTGCCTTTCCTCTATCCCGAAAATGTGTCCCACAGTTTTACACAGCCAAATATCACATGGCAAAGTTTCTTGAAAGAAGAGAATTTGGTTCACATGATTGCTAGCTACCAGAGACAACAGAGTAAAAAGGCAGAACCAAGACAAAGAGAGAGTCTCCTTATCTCCTGGACTTGACAGCTGCAGCTTTCTGAGAACCTCTGGACTTCTAGGGGAAGTGGCAAAGCTAAATCTTGTAGAAGAACCAATAGCACGACCTGTCTTTCTCTTTTTTTCTTTCTTTAATTATTCTAAAGATACCGAGACGTGTGGCATGAATAATCCTTTAAAAAGGCCAACTATATTCCAACAAGTACCAGTCAGGCAGTAGACTTAAGAAGAAAAAAAGACAAAGAAAGTATTTTTAGGCCATTGCTCATTTTAAACTCACTAAGAACGTTTTTAGTGAAACAATTTAATGTTTTTGCATTGGTGTTTTCTCTGTCAAAGCCAATACAAATAACTTGGGGATATTTCTTAGCCCTAATAATTTCAATAATTTTTTAGACCTTCAGTCATTTCCTAAATTATTAGGTATGTAAGATCTGCATAATGATTACAAAGACCTAAATCAATGAGAGCCTAACAATTTTTTCCGTCTATTCACTCATACATCCTCGAAACCACAAGTGTTGGAGGAGGCCGCTCAGCTTCAGAAGAGAGTGGACGATGTCTGAGAAGCTTCCCCATTCTTTCTTCAATTCAGTTGGAGAACAACAGCAGCAAAATGCAAACAAGCAAACAAAAAAAGCAACTCTAGTTCTTAACCCTGCAAGCTTAAACATTGCACGTGTCTTTGAGTTGCATTAAGTGTAATAAACACTAGGGTCTGGAGTCGCCTTACTTTTGAGCACCTTCGTTGGTGTGTAACGACACACGCTGAAGAGTCCACGAACACGAATGTTCACCCGAAGGAACTCTCACAAAATGCATATGCAGAAGTAGCAGAGAATCAAGCAACAAAAGAAGTGGCATTTCCCCGACTCGGGCACCCTCCTAATAACCACAGTCAACCTCCCGCCCAAAGGCAGTCGTTTTCCTAAGCGTACAAGGATTAGCTCAGATATCCCAGTATTTTTTATTTTATAAAAGTGGAAAACTGGAGTATGCATTCTTTTATTTACTTCTTTTATTCAATGTTATATTTTTGAGCTTTGTTCTTGTCTTTGTATGTAACTGATTCATTTATTTTTTATAACTATATAATGCGTTTTTTCCCATTATGACAAAAATGATGTTACCCACTCAACTCTGGAAACGCCTTATGGTATATCCACTTTGAGGCTATTATAATCCTTCCAGGATACCTGCCTTTGGGTACACCTGTGATTGCATACCTTTCTACTGAATGCGCATCTAGAAGTGGAATTGGTGACTCACTGGTTATGCGTATATCGACTACATGCTTAGTGCCAAATAATTTTTCCAAAATAACGGAGATATAAATTGGATCCAGTACATAAGTGGGATCTATTCCTATAGTTACTAAGCCTGTATGATTTCCTCAACAATGTTTATTACTGTTATGTAAAGAAATATTCAACCCTGGTGGATTTATTTCTAGATATTGATATGTTTTGTGTTTTTACAAACATGTCATCTTGAGAAATTTATTTTTGAGTGTTTTCTAGTATACAGAATTGAAGTAATTGTGTCAGATGTGTATTTTTTCCCCAATCTGTAGCTTGTCTTCTCATTTTTGTGACATTGTTTTACTCTGAGCAGAAGTTTAATTTGAATGAAGTCCAACTTTTCAATTATCTTCTTAATGGACTCTGCCTTCAGTGTTATATTTAAAAAGTCATCACTGAACTCAAGGCCAACTAGAGTTCAGTTATCCTACATTATCTTTCAACATCTTTATAATTTTGCATTTATATTTAGATCTATGATCCATTTGGTGTAATTTTTGTGAAAGATGTGATTTTTGTGTCTAGATTCTTTTTTTTTTTTTTTTGCACGTGGATATCCATTTGTTCCAGCACTGTTCCATGACAAAACAATCTTTGCTCTGTAATTGCATGTGCTGCTTTAACCCTGTTTGTGGGGTAGGACCTATTCCAGGCTTTCTATTGTTACATTGATCCGTCTGTTCTTTCACTGACACCATGCTTCTTTGATTGCTGTGGTTTTGAAGTACGTTTTTGAGGCCAGGTAGTGTCAATCCTCTGACTTTTGCCTTCTCCTTCAATACTGTGTTTGCTATTCTGGGTCTTTCACCTTTCCGTGTAAGTTTCCAAGCAGTATGTCAATGCCCACAAAATAACTGTGTGGGATTTTTACTGGGATTTCCTTGAATCATACAGATCAAGTTGGGAAGAATTGATATCTTGACAATATTGTCTTCCTGTCCATGAACATGGGATATCTCTCCATTTATGTTGTTCTTTGATTTCTTTCATCAGAATTTGTACTTCTCCCATACAAATCTTCCACATGATTTGTCAGATGTATACATAAGTATTTTATTCTTTGGTACCAATGTAAGTGATGATGCGTTTCAAATTGCAAATTCCACATTTTCATTGCTGCTTTATTGGAAAGAGATTGACTTTTTTATTCTTGTATACTACATCTTTGCTATAATTACTAATTTGTTACAGAAGTTTTTCTCTTCCCCTTCCCACCGTAGGTGGGGCAGGATGACTGGAAGGAAGTAGAGTTGAGTATTTCCCTTCCCCCAGGTGAGTCAGGCTCTGATAAAACCCCAGGCTCTTGTAAAATAGTTTCTCTTGAGGGCAAGTCTTATTCAAGACAGAATGGTCTGGAGTATTTTGAAATAGTTACCTTTTCCCCTCTATCTCCCCTGCGTAAGTGATTTTTTATTATATTCTGGACATTCCAGATTTTATATTATTACAGAATATAGATCTTATGTAATCCTCCTTCTTAGCAGTCAGTTTCCTGTTCAGGTGTAGCATTAGGAATAGGGGCTTTCCTAGGCTCAGCTTTCTGCTAGGTCTGTCAAAACTGCAACGGTGTGGTCCCTTCTCACTGCAGATGAGCGGGATGGATGTGACACCAAGCAAAGAGAGGTGGGGGAGGATCCGGACCTCTGATCGCTGCAGGATGGGGACAAAAACTGGTATCAGAGGAGAGGAGAAGTGGGGGAGGGTTGCCAGCCAGCCCCACCTCCCATAACCTCTTCCATCTTCTTTTTTTTTAATTGTTAAAGTTTTACTGAAGTATAGTTGCTTTACAAGGTTGTGATAATTTTTGCTGTACAACAAAGCAATTCAGTTACACATCCATTCTTTCAGATTCTTTTCCCATAGAGATCATCACAAAATACTAGGTAGAGTTCTCTGTGCGCTACAGAAGGTCCCCAGTTGGCGTCTTCTTGACTGGGGGGTGGGGCCAGGGGCTGACTTTCCAGAGCCCTCCGACCTCAGGAGTGGAGGGGAGACAGTGCTGTTAGCCCTGCCTCATGCTGTTCTTCAGTCTTATTACTGCTGGGCAGTGTGGGGCGTCAGCCCCCGCCGAGCCCCACCCACACTTGGGGTGGCATGACCCTAGCATGGACTAGCAGTGCCTCACACTGTGACCTCTTGTGGCTGCCAGGTGCCAGTGGAAGCTCAAGTTGCCACTGGGCTCTGCTGACCTTACGGATGGAGAAACTGTCACCTCTTGTTTCTGCCACATGGTGCTGGAACATGAGCTCCCTACTCGACCCTGTGGACACAACCTCAGCGAGTGAAAAGCTGTCTGCTTCCTTCCACTGGGCAGAGGCAAGGGCAGCAGGTCTCTGCTCAGCTCTGCTGAGGCTGCCCTTTGAGGGGGCAGTTTGGAGCACGGCTGGCCCCCCACTGATCAGGACCTGGGATGGAGGTACAGCTGCCTGCTCACTCCTGTGGCACACCAGGAGAGAGACCTCAGGGGACCACTGCCTGCCGCCCAGCTCAGGCTGCCAGGAGTGGGCTGGGGTGGAAAAACCAGCTCCCAGCTCGCTTCTGCTGAAACCATGGCCGAGACGGAGCCCACTTTACCGCAGGTGTTCAGATGGAATCCGGTGCCAAAAAGATTATCTGTTCTTTTATCTACTTTTTCTGAGTTCTTTGTCCAGGGAGAATGGACTTTCCTTATTCCTTTTTAATTTTTTTTTCTATGCTTTTGTCATTTCTCATTAGGAGGCTTCCGAGTGCCGTTCTGGTACATATACAGGAGGAAAAAGTGACCCCGTGAACACAGGCCGGTGGTACTTTTCCTTAAGTCCTATGGCCCTAAGCAGCCGTCTTCTCCTTTGCCCCTTTCAGAGGCATATGATGGCATATTATGTTCAGGGGTGTTTTACTCATAAGAAGGAGGCTCGAGGAGAAACAGGGCTACTTCATTCTTACGGGAACCAGAAGTTTTACCTCTTTCTGATAATCCTCATAGTACTAAGGCTCTTGTGCCATGGTAGTCCGTGTCCCAAGAATCTCGGCCAGGGAGATATCGGCAAGCTTTCGGAACCCCTACATCATAACTTTTGCATCTTTCCATGTGGCTTTCCACGCTGAGGGAATTTAGGAAATAATTCCTGAATGATTTATGCTAAGTCCTCCCCACGATATATCTCTTTCAGAGAATTTACATGGAATTCTAAATGGCAGGTTTAATGTTATTTCAAAGGTACATGTGGGTGGTGGCTGTAAAACTCCGATATTTCCATGGAACATTATACTCCAGTAAAGAATCCTAAGATAATTAACTTGTAACATGAGGACCCCATAGTTAGTAGTATTAATACCTAGAAGAAAAACTTCCAGTCTCAGGAGGAGGGAGTTAAGAAGCAAGGTGGCAGGGAGAGTCCGGAGGACCTGTGGGGACAGAAAGCTGGTGCGCGGGAAACCCTGCCCAAAACTGGGCCTTTGGAATCAGAGGATCGGAACTTGAATCCGCTTCGGTGATGCTCACAGACATTTTATCACATCCTTCTGTTCCGTTTTGTTTGAGCGGTAAGAACAGCAATTCAGAACATTTTGCACTTAGCGGTGTTTTCTTTTCCAAATCCATACACTCATGACGAATCTGCTGTTGCATTATGGGGAAAAACGTTTACCTTTGATTTAGGGGCCTACTCTCACTCCATCTTTACCTCCGCCTCCTGTCAGTCCCACTACTGGGCAAAAACACTTGGCACCAACATTGCTTGGGAACCAGCAGCGCAGAAGAAGGGAGAACATAAATATGCAAAGCATCTTCCTAAAATATGCAAATTGCACCAAACATAAATCCCTTTCCAAGACCCTCCCTTCAATCAGTTTGGGAATGAAAAAAAAAAAAAACATCTTGTGTTTTACAACTGCATTTGTTATTGCAAAAATATGCAACTCTATAAAAAATGAGTGCTGCAAAACCATTTTTTTAACAGTTCTCTCCTGCTGTCCAGGAGGCTTTATCACAGAACCGATAATAAAAGCAAAGCTAGGCTCATTTCCAGTAACTTAATGAGTTTCCCCAGCTGTTATGATGAGCAAAGTATCCTTAAATAGGAGGATAGAGTTACTTTGAAAACCTATGCTGATTTTTATCTTCTGACCGGTGGTCTGTAGTTCATGCTAACACATTGTCTCAGACGCTGCCTTCAGAGCATGTAAATAAATGATGGCCATTGAAAAGGTGCATTCACTCTCAGTGCTATTGGCTTTCCCATATTTAAGCCAAAGCCATCCTGCCTCTCTGATCCTGATGGTTTTGAATAACCACCTACAGGTCACTTCACAAAGCTACACTTGCTACATTATTGCCAGTCACAAGGGTAATTTTTCAAATGCTTTTCTGGTGTGACACTCTTTATCCTTCCCTTAAAAATGCCCAAACGTAAAAAGGAACAATACATACTCCAGGCTATAATAAAAACTTAATTTGCTCATTCTAAATGTAAATTTACATAGATTACTGAGATAAAATTGGCATTTTAATCATAGATTGCAAAGGGAAAAGACCATATTTCATTGAATATTTCCAAGTTATTGCATTTAAATGGCATTGCACTTGGAGTAGCCCAATCAGTCATTCCTGGAGGCTTGATGATCTTGGGTAAATGTGGAAATTTGCACTTCTAAATAATTAGTTTAAGTATCATTAAGCCTTTTAAAACCCGTTTCTGCTTATTATAGTTTACATATTAAAATGTATTTACTGAGGTTTTGGATTATTTCAAGTGTGAGAGAAAAAGGCCAGGCAATCGATTAAAAATATATTAAGCTACAAGCATCTCAGCTGATGCAAACTTCGAACTGCCTGCCCGCCTCTCCGATTTTGTGTCTCTTCTCTTGTCCTTGTGGCTACTCTTCTATTGTGTGTAAAGCATACGGCATGGAGTCACCTTTGCTTCAGGACACATGGCCACGTGGCCAGTCAGCATCCGAAACTTGAAATAAAAGTCTGTGAAGAGGTTTGTCCATCAAGATGTGCTCACGAGTGCTGACTCTAGCTGAGGCTGTACCCCCGTCCATCGCAGTTGTGTGCATATCAGAATCTGTGTTCCCATTTGCTGTGCAGCAGAGCCAGCGCTGTCCCTCTAAACACCCTCACTCCTGCCTCACACTGACATCTGGATAAACATTTCAATCCCGTTTCTTTATTTTTTCTTTATTTTTTTCAAAAATAGCCAGGCAAACATCTTTAAAATGATGTATGAGCTAACACACTTGGGTATTTGAACCAAAGGTAGGAATTTTTAGAATAATTATGTCTCCTGTAGGGAGCAAGGATTCATGGTCATGATATAACACAAGAAAAAATAGACTCTAATCAACTCAGAATGAGATTAAAAATGACAATAATAAGAAATACAAAATGAAAATGAGAAAAGTATTTCAATGGATAAAATATCAAGAGAAACAAAAAAGGATCAAGGCAGAATTTTAATCAAGCACAAAAGCAAAGTATAGAAATAATGCTGAAGATAAAATACAAAATGTGGAGAATCAGTTAGTGGAAATAGACCAGGATGCAGAGGAAAAGAAAATGAAAAATCAAGACGGTTAGATGGGTGATGATGATGATGGAGATAAATCAATAACACGTGAGAAAACCCAGAAATAATTTGTCGGACAAATGAAAGTATTGGAAAATAGAAGATAAAAATCTTAAATACATAATAGAATATAAATTCCACAAAGAGCAAGCAGGCATGATAACCCTAACTGTATTCCATATAATATTAATGAGAGAGGAGGTCATATTCAGAAATACATGGGCTGTATTTTTAATGATATACTTAAATTTTGCTGAAAAGACAGCACTTATGTTAAGCACTTAGGGATGGGGGAAATCCTGAGAGTTGGTGGGGTGATGGTTTCATGGGTGTGTACTGAAACCCAAACTCATAATAGTGATACATTAAATAAGTAACATGTAATTTTTAAAGGTCAGCTGTATCTCAAGTAGATGGTTTTCTTTAAAAAGATAATAGAGGTGAAGTCCTAGATATGAAATATAAATTTAAAAGGTCCTTCCAGAAGTTCCCAGTGTGGCTCTGTGGGTTAAGAACCTGACTAGAATCCATGAGAATGAAGTTTCGATCCCTGGCCTCCAGATTCAGTGTAGATGCAAGCTGTGGTAGGCTGCAGAGGTGGCTGAGATCTGGCATTGCTGCGGCTGTAGCATATGCCTGCAGCTATAGTTCCAAATCAACCCCTAATCTGGGAACTTCCATATGCCCCAGATGCAGCCCTAAAAAGAAAAAAAAAAAAAAGGAAGAAACAAGTGAAGGAATTGAGAATGTTTGCCCTTTGAAATGGAATTAGATGAGGTTATGGGGAGGTTGCTGCTTCTTTGTCTAATTGGATTCCTTGATTCTAAACTGTATGCACTTATAGCTTAAAGTAAAATTATAAATGGTATTGAGATAAAGAGGAAAGAAAACTGAAATTCTTTTATTTCAGTAGAAAAAACCCACAAGATACTGATAAGCAGAAAAAAAAATGCCATTAAGGGATTATTTTGAAAAAAATACATACAATAATGGTATCTTTAAAAAAGTCTTTATATCATCTCCAGCTGTGAGAAAAAAGGAAACAAAGAAAGTAATAAACAATGCTAAAAAATGGAAAGTAAAAAACTACTCATTATTAAATTGTATCAGCCATCAAAATACATTTTAATGAAAAAAATCCAAGAAAAATAATCTTTTGACTTTGAAAAATATCGACAGAATTCAAATAGGATATTTATAAGATTCTCACTTAAAGCAAAGTTATATAAAACTGTTTCTCAAATATATGATAGTCAAAATTATATTACTTATATTGTAAGAAAAATAAGGTGGTATAATTAAAAAAATATTTTTCAGACCAAGTAGAATTTCAATATTAGATAGACAAAAAAGAGTTTTATTTTTTATATTCACGTTTCAAAGTGAAATCGAATGCTGAAATGAAAAACATTATGATACTTCACAAGTATTTCAAAATTGTTAAAAAGGAGATATGTAATAGCGTTTAATACAGCATGCATCCCTTAAGCAAGTCTGTAGAAGATCTGGATGGTGTAGAAAAAGGTATCAATCCCTACAAACATATATATATTTTACTATGTGCAATTTAAGCAAGAAGTATATTTTTGTATATGTCTTTCGTATAAAACTATGGCACACTTACTAAGTGATAGTATGAAAAGGAAGAAAAGTAGATGAGCAGTTAAAATTTCTCTCCTCTCTTTTTCCTCCACCATATACAAAAACCAAGCTTCATTTTCTTTCTTTCTCTTTTTTTTGCGTGTAAAAATTAACATCTCGTATTAGTGTAGCATATTTGTTACAGGCTGTTCTGTACAATGACATGCACCTGCCGTAACAGTGTTACATAGAACAGATTCATCGCCTTAAATTTTCCCTACTCTCTACCTATTAGTTCCTTTCTTTCTCCTTCTAAGCTGGAGGGAAGCACTGATCTTTTGACTCTTTCCATGTTTTTGCCTTTTCAAAGAGGGTCATGTGGTTGGAATCATACATAGGTAGAAATTTCAGTTGGCTCATTTCACCTAGCAATGTACGTGTAAGTTCTGACCTATCTTTTTTGTAGCTTTATATACATTTTTTTGGAAGTGCCTGTGGCACTTTTTTCTGAATAAACCACAATTTGTTTACACAGTCACATATTGAAGGACAACTTGGTTGTTTCCACGTTTTGGCAGGTATGAGTAAAGCAGCTATAAACGTCTGCATGCAAATTTGTACATGGACGTTTTCAACTCACTCGGGTAAATACCAAAGAGCATGTCCATGGAATCATACTGTAAGAGTGTATTTAGATTTGGAAGAAAATGACCAACAGTATTTCGAAGTGACAGTATCAATTTGCATTCCTACCAGCAAGGAAAGAGACTTCCTGTTGCTTTATACGCTAATAAGCATTTGGTTGTTGTCACTGTTTTGGTGTTAAGTCATTCTCACAGATATGCAAAGGTATGTCTTTATTCAATTTGCAAAATCCCCTAATGGCAGAACTTTGAGCATCTTTTCATGTGCTTATTTAGCATTTGTTTTCCTTCTTTGGTGAAAGCTCTATTCTGGTCATTTGTTAACTTTTTCATTAAGAATTTTGTTCCAATTGTTGCGATTGAAGTGTTCTTTGCATATTTTTGATATCACTTCATTGACAGATGTATGTTTTGCAAAGATTTTCTCCCAGTCTGTGGTTTGGCATATTATTCTCTTACGGAGAACTTTTGCAAAGCCGAGCTATTATTAACTCTGTCGCCAAATCTGAGGTCACTTAGGTTATCTCCGGGTCCACTCAAGAAGTTTTACGGCTTTACATTTGGGTTTATGACCAATTTTGAGTTCATTTTTGTGAAGGGCATAAAGTGTCTGTCTAGATTCTCTGCTTTTCTTCCTTTCTTTAGGATGTTAATTTTTGTGTCACTTTTTAAAAGTTTTATCGAAATTAATTGATGGACAATGTTGTGGTAATTTCTGCTGTACAACAAAATGTTTCAGGAATACGTGTACACAATCCATTCTTTTTCAGAATATTTTCCCATACAGACCCTCATAGGGTATCGGGTAGATGCCCCTGTGCTACATAGCAGGTCCTTCTTGGCCAGTCAATCCATATACCACGGTGTGCCTATGCCAAACCCCGAGTCCATGCCCACCCCGGCTGTCTGCTGTGGTAACCGCTAAGTTTGTTTTCCAAGTTTGTGAGTCTGTTCTGCAAATCAGTTCGTTTGTATCATTTTTTTTTAGATTCCGCATGTAAGTCATATCATAGGCTGTTTATCTTTCTCTAACTTGACTAGTTGTTCCAGCACCATTTGTTAAAACAAGTAATTCTCAATTGACTTTTCTTTGCTTCTTTGTCAAGTAATAATTGACTGTATTCCTTTGGATTTCTTGTGTTTCACCGATTTTTTTTTATCTTTTTGGATTTGTTTGTTTTATGTAAAGCTACGCTCTCTTTATTGCTATAACTTTATGGTAAGCCTTGACATTAGCCCTCTGACTCTTTCATCCCTTAATACTGTGCCAGTTATTCCGAGTCTTCTGCCTTTTCGCTTAAATCTTAGACTCAATGTGTCAGTGTCCACAGAAGAGCTTGCTTGGGGTTTGATTAGAGCTGCACTGAAGCTGTCAATCAGACTGGGGAGAACGGCATAATGACGTCTGTAGTTTCCGTGTACACAAGACTATCCTTCCACTTAGATTTTTAAAACCTTTTCTCATCAGAGTTTTATAGTTTTTCTCATCTACATCTTATACACATTTGCCAGATTAACAATGAGCATATTTAGGTAATAATTGAAAGATAAAGCATATTTAAACTGCAGCAATTGTAACTACTGAGAGCCACATGAAGACAGAACAGTAGCACTAAACCGTATGCACAGATATCTATCCAATTGTATGTTATCCAAATAAATATTCATTTGATTGGAGTACAGGTGACTTACGACATTGTGTTTGCTTCAGGTGTACCGAAAAGTGAATCAGCCCTACATATGCATATATACCCACTCTTCTCCAGGTTCTTTGCCCAGACGGGCCATCGCAGAGTACTGAGCAGATTTCCCAGAGCTACGTAGCAGGTCCTTGTTACCGACTGACTTTGTCCACAGCAGTGCGTATTTGACAATCCCAACCTCCCAATCTAATCCTGGCCCCAGTGTTTCCCCTTTGGTAACTCCAAGTTTGGTTTCAAAATATTTGAATCCTTTTCTGTTTTGTGAGTGTGTGCTTTTGTATCATGTCTTATTAGATTCCACATATTAGTGATCGCATAGGATATTTGTCTTTCCTCGTCTCACTTCGCTTAGTAGGATCACGTGTAGGTCCACAAATGACTTTTAAGAACTTGCTGTACGATCTCGTCAGTGTTTGATGTTGTCCCAGGGTGTCTTCAACTCTCCTCACTTCCATTTTTTTCTTTCTTCCGTTCAGCTTCAGTGTTCTCGTTCCTCTGTGTTCCATTTCGCCCAGCTCTTCCTCTGTGTCGTCTGATTGGCTGTGGATTCCCTCCTGTGCATAGTTGCTATCAGTTATTACAGCTTCAGCTCTTTTTCTTCTTTACATTTTCTGACTCTTTGGCTATGCTTGTCATTGGTTCATCCACTGTCCTGAGTATGTGAGGTGTACTTATGAGCATCTTTATTGGGTATATTGCTTATTTCCGTTTAATTTCATTCTCTTCTCGGGCTTGTTCCTTCATTGAAACATCTTCTTCTGCTTCTTCTTTTTCCCGGTTCTCTGTGTTTATTCTTTGCATTAGGCGGGTTGGTCATGTTTCCTGATTTGGGGGATGTAGGCTTAGGTAGGACCCACCCCTTGGGGTCTCGCAGCGCGCTCCCTCTGCGCACCAGACCTCGATGCTGCAGGGGTGCCTCCTATGAGTTTCCCGGGCCCTTCTGTCATGAGGGGGGTCTTGTCTTCCATGCAGGACCCTTGGAAACTCTGACGTGAGGCTTGGACCCTTCACTCCTTGAGAAGCGCCTCCGCAGTGGGGATCGCCTTCTCAAGAGTCGTCTAGCCGAGGTGTCAGTCCTGAGGATACCGTGTCTCTGCCTTTCCTGCCCAAATCTTTATGGGTCCTTTTTCGTATCTTCAGTCGTAGGGAGTCTTTACTGCTGTCTTCAGATCATTCTCGAGGACAGTGGTTCTTCAAGTAGTCGTAGTTTTGTCTGCCCACGGGAAAAGTTGCGCTCAGTGTTCTCTTATGTTCCATGAACATGTTGCGTTTCTACTTGAGGAGCTTTTGAAGATGAAATTGTTCTTTAATAAATTGTTTCTCTAAATAGAAGTTTTTGAGCTAATTCTCTAAACGGGAGACTTAGCTTTATTATAAATGGATCCGGTATATCTATATCAGTCTTAAATTTCAGAAAAGTATAGGTCAATGTCTATATCCTGACCATATGTTTCAGACCGGTCTCTCACTGTTAATATATGTATTTGTTCTGTCGTCATTTCACTGTTGAATAGATTGCTTTATGTGAAAGGAAAGGAAAATCTCTCAAAATTTAACGTGTATTAGATGTTACTAACATATGGCAATTATAAAGAATAATTGCATATATTTAATATAATACTGACATAAAAACATTTCTAAGGGTTTAAATTTTTCCCAATACTTTTTTTTTCCTGTGGAACACCAATTGTGAAGAAATGCAATAGGTTTTACTGGGGATGGAGAAGAAAGAAATTTTTCGTTAAGTATTCTCTGAGAGAAACTAGCCAAAGTTTGCACTGGCAGAAATTAAGGACCATTTTATTATATTTATGATGCCATGGGTGAGTCATTTGGACAGAACTCAACAGTTTTCCCTGCCCCTCTGGGGTCCACTGAAATCGCTCAGAATTAGCAAGGCATCAGCTGGTGCAGTGTGCAGTACGAAGGTGGCTTCACTCACAGGCCTGGAGAGCTGGAAGGCGGGCCCAGTGGTGACGGTCAGCTTCGCACCTGCACTTGGCCTCTTTCTTGGGGGTATTAGCTGTCTCACACTACATCTCGGGACTCCCAGGAATATTATTCTGAGGGTGGATGTCATAAGCTTTAAGACACAGCCTCAGATCCTGCTCTGGGACATTACAGTAATCAAGCAGGCCATTAAGGCCAGCCCAGATTGAGAGAGAGGCATCAGACTCTACCTCTTGGAGAAGCAGCGAAAAGCTGCCGCCGTCTTTAATCACACAGATTCTCGACCAAAATGCTTTGACCAAGGAACGCTCTTATTTCCCAGATTGGAATTTCTGAGAAACATCAGTATATGCATTAGTACAAGACCCTGTGTATTTTAAGTGGTCTTTGAAGTCATGCAACTCACCGAGACCTCCTTGAAAAATAAATATCCTTTTCTCAAAACTCTTTCCTGGAATGTTTGCTCCGTAAGTTTTCCCAAGTGTTTCTTGCTCAGTATGACTTTCAGTGCTTTTAGTCATTGGTCTCCCTCGCTAGCCCAGACATCTATCCAATTTCCATTGCCAGGTTACTTATGTTGAGTTAATTTTTGCTTGCCTGGGTGTGTGTATGTCTGTCTGTATATACATATATATGCATACCATACAATTCACCCAAGGTCCATAAGTCAATAGTTTTTAGTATATTCACAGATTAGCCATGACCAGTCAGCTTTAGAACATGTATCATCCCCCCGCCCCCAAAAAGCACTTTATCTCTCACTCTCGCGTCCACATCTGCTCCTAAGGGAACCCTTATCTGCATTCTGTCTCTATAGATGTGCCTCTTCTGGAAATTTCATTTGAAGGGGTTTATATAGAATGTGATTTTTTTGACGTGTTTCTTCCACTTAGCATAATGCTTTCAAGGTTCATCCACACTGTAGCCTATATACCAAAGCTTTATTTTAATGGACAAATAATATTCATTGCATGGTTCTACCACATCTTTATCCATTTGTGCGTTGACAAACAACTGCATTGTTCCCGCCATTCAGTCATTATAAATAGCGATGCCGTAAACACTCACGTGTGTGTTTTGTGGGATATGTTACCACTTCCTTTGTGTACCGGGAGTGGCTTGGCTCCGTCCCATGGTAACTCAGTACTCTGAGGAACGGCCAGATTCCAGACTGGTTTCCAAAGTATTTTATATACAGAGCAGTAGCGTATGGGTATTCATATCCAAATCCTTATCAATACTTGTTATCAGATGTTTTAATTGCAGCCTTTCTAGCGTGTGTGAAGTGGTATTTCATTCTGGATTTGATCTGCATTTTCCTGGTAACTACTGATATCAAGCAACTATTTTGTGTGCTTATATGTGATTTGCATATCTTCCTTGGAAAGATGTCTATTAAGATACTAGTCCTATTTTATGAATAGGGTTAATTTTTATTATTATTGACTTGAAAGAGTTCTTTATAATTTCTAAAGGCAAAACCCTTCTAAGATATATGATTTATAAACGTTTTCTTCTTTCTCTGTTGATGATATTATTTGAAGACTAAAACTTTTAATTTTGATAAAGTCCAACTTACCTATTTTTTTCTTTAGTTACTCATTATTTTGGTGTCATATCTAAGAATTTTTTGTTAAATCTAAAGTTATAGGAGTTCCCATCGTGGCACAGTAGAAACAAATCCAACTAGAATCCATGAGGTTTGGGGTTTGATCCCTGGCCTCGCTCAGTGGGTTAGGGACCTGTGTTGCTGTGGCTGTGATGTAGGCCAGCGGCTACAGCTCTAATTCAGCCTCTAGCCTGGGAACCTCCATATGCTGCGGGTGTGGCCCTAAAAGGGACAAAAAGACAAAAAATAAATAAATAAAAAATGAAGTTATAAAGATTTACCTTTATGTCTTGTCCTAAGAGTTTTGTATTTTAGCTCCTACATTTAGGCCTTTGACTCATTTGTATTCAGCTTTTAAAACAGTAGGACGTACGTTTCTGTCTTTATTCATTTGCTTGTGTCTATCCTGTTATTCCTGCACAAACTGTTAATGTAAAGAAACAAGACGACCTCTTTTCCCCCCTATGGAATGTGCTTGGCTCTCCTGGAAGATCGTGGGGCTAGGAATGCACGGCTTTATTTTAGACACCAGCTTCTATCCCATGGGTCTGTTTCTATCCCTGGGCCAGAATCTCTGTCTCGACTGCCATTGCTTTGCAGCAAGTCTCGAGACCAAGGAACGTGAGTTCTCCTCATTTATTCCGCTTTTTCAGAGCGTTTGTGACTACTCTGTGTTTCCCGCCACGAGGTTTAGAATTAGCTTGTCAAATTCTAAAAACGAGTCACCTGAGATTCTGATAGGAAGTGTGTAGAGTCTGGAGTCAGCCGGGAAAGTATTTTACTATGTTAACAATGTTAAATTTTCCAACCCATGAACATAGAATATTCTCCGTTTATTTAGATTTTTCAGTTTTCTTTTTCTTAAATTTTTTTGGTCATACCTGCCACATGTGGAAGTTCTCAGGCCAGGGACCTAAGCCAACTTATGCCACAGCTGCAGCAACACTGGATTCTTAACCCATTGCACCACAGTGAGAACTCTCTAGATCCTTCATGTTCTTTTTCAGGAATGTTTTTATATCTCAGAGTATATGTTCTGTATGTTCTATTCTTCTTTTGCTGAATTTATTCCAAAGCCATCTATTCTTTGAAGATATCGTGGTGGAAATGTTTTCCTAATTTTACTTTATTGTTTATTGGAACTGTAGGAATTCATTTGTGTGTGTGTGTGTGGTCCGTGTGTACTTATTGTGTACCTGCAACCTTGCTGAGCTAATTAGTCTTAATAATTTTTGTTTGTTTGTTTTACTGAATTCTTGAGGATTTTCTACATGCAAGAAGTCACCCTCATAATTTTGGGGCATCCATTTTACTAACATGTCCTGACAATGATGAGTCTTAGCCATCAAGATGCGGCAGCGTGAGGCTTTCCAGCTGTGGTCCAGTGTGTTGAGTGTCCTGCGTCACTATGGAGGCGCTGGTTCAATCCCTGGCCTGGCACAGTGGGCGCTGGTTCAACCCCTGGCCTGGCACAGCTGTGGCATGGGTCACTACTGAACTGCAGGCTCAATCCCCGGCTAAGGAACTTCCATGGGCCACAGGGGCAGCCAAAAAAAAAAAAAAAAGAGTGGGATTTCTGCACTGGCACCAGGGAGCAGTAGTGGGCACTGAGGGAGATCAGGCCCCTCTCGAAGGTCCAAACTGCACAAGAACACGTGACCACAGCTGAAGTTGGCAGGGTTGGCACTAGGTTTACTTTCTTGCTAGTCACAAAATTAAATGGTTAGATTTTGCATCGAAACTGCTAGACAGATGGATAAACAGCATGTTACACGGAAAAGCATGTTCGTTTATGGGTCCGGGATGTGAATGTTTGACGGGCCAGACAGAAGACGTAACAGTTTCCAAGTCTGCTGTCTATGAAGCGAGTTCGAAGCAGTTAACGATTTTTATCACGAAGTGCATTTTGGTCTATCCTCAGCCGTTGCCTTTGCGTTTATTAATTTTCACCTGCTGAATCCTCCACTCTCCGACTTGATCATTGTCTCCTGGAACCAGATTGTATGTTCCATGAAGAGACAAAAGTGCTCTAATGAAGTCCTTGGTGGATTTTATTATGAACTGTGGTTTCTTAATCTGTTCTGAGCCTATTCTTTTCTGCTGAAGGACTTGTCAAGTTAAAAATAACTGCGTCTTATATTAGGTTCTTATCAGCTATTCATATAAACCCAGAGAATAAGGTCTATCTTTTTACATTCAAACTAAAGGAAAAGAAAATGAGTTTGGCATCAACTATGTGGATACAATAATGAGTTTCTAAGTGATAATATTTATGTTCCAACAAGCAGCCAAATACTGAAATCTAATATCGAATAACTTGAGGAAAACTTTTAGGCAATGGGAAAATAAATATAGAAACTACATAAAAATAACTGGAGGTAAACATTTAATATTTGTATTACCACTGCAAAAGACTCTATTTGATATATGAAGCCTGACAACATAAAACATTAAACGTTTACATCTGATACCAAAATATAGCACTTCAAACTAATTATCATATAATAATTGGGTGCATTTATACGAAGGTGGCTATGAGGTGTATTAAGCACTAAGGTTTAATGATTCAAATTAAGCATTAAACCAAAAAAACAGATTCAAAATGTCTAAACCGGGAGTTCCCTTCATGGCTCAGCAGTTAACAAACCCGACTGGGATCCATGAAGATGCGATTCAATCCCTGACCTCACCCAGTGGGTTAAGGATCCAGCATTGACATGAGCTGTGGTGTAGGTTGCAGATGGGGCTCGGATGGTTGTGGCTGCAGTGCAGGCCGGCAGGTGTAGCTTCGATTCCACACCTAGCCTGGGAGCTTCCCTATGCTGTGGGTGTGGCCCTAAAAAGCAATAAATAAATAAATAAATATCTAAACCAACCCACAGGATGGGAAAAAATGTTTGAAAGTCACGTATATGGTGAGGGATTGAGATCAAAATTATACAAATAACTCTTAACATTCCACAAGACCCCCCACCCAAGAAAACATTGAAAAGGAGCAAAGAACTTGAAAGAACATTTCTCCAAAGAAGGCAGACAAAGGGCCAAGGAGCACAGGCAACAATGCTCAACATCACTAATCGTTAGCGAGACACAAATCAAACCTGCAATGAGAAACCCTTTCGTAGGGCTACGATGGGCACTGATTTTTTTTAAGTAGGAGACAAAGAAGGGAAGGAAGGAAGCAAGGGAGAGAGAGAGGAAAGAAGGAAGGAAAGGAGGAAAGGAGGAAAGGAGGGAGGGAGGAAGGAGGGAAGGAGGGAGGGTGGCGGAGGAAGGAAAAGGAAAGAAGGAGCCTTGTGCGTTGTTTGTGGGGATGTGACATAGTGCAGCCACTATTGAAAACATGCAGTGGTTCTTCAAAAAATTTTTAAAAACAGTTCCTAAATATGATTTGCTAAATATGATTCAGCAAGTCCACTTTTGAGTATATGACCAAAATAACCACTTGCAGGGTCTATAGGAAATATCTGCACACCCATGTTTGTAGCAGCTTTATTCACAATAGACAAAGGAGGAAACAACCCCAATGCCTACTGACAGATAAAGAGGTAAATAAAACAGCAGAAGATGATTCAACCTTACAAAGGAAAGAGCTTGTAACACTCGCTACGACATGGTTGATCCCTGAAAGCGTTATGCCAGGTGAAATACGCCAATGAAAAGAGACATGTGCTGGATGAGGCCACTCATCTAAGTACCCAGAGACAGGTTGGGGGGGCAGTGGGGAGCTCTTGATTTTTATACATAGAGTTTCTATTTGGAGGGATGAAAAAAGTTATGCGGGTGGCGGGTGGTAGCGATGGCTGCAGTTTAAGGTACATAATGCCCCTGAATTGTACTGTAAGTATTGTCTGCAATGGTACATCTTTGCATGGCATATTTTACTTACTTTTGAAGTGTGAAAAATAAAGGAAAATACACAAATTTATAGTCGTATTGGAGATTTTAGCACCTATATTAATAAATGGCAAAGGAAGACATAATATTATGATATGAACGACCCAATTAAAAACTTCAGTCTAATTGGGAGAATATAGATATTATACCCAGCAATGACAGGGTATACTTTCTTCTGGGGTGCACACACATATAAAAATATTACATAATCTGGTCATAGTCTCAACACACTTAAGAACTGGAATAGTACACATTTTCTCCATCACAGTTGTATTCAGATAAAAATCAGTAGCATAGGAGTTCCCATTGTGGCTCAGCAGTAATGAATCCAATGAGTATCCATAAGGACACAGGTTTAATCCCTGGCCTCGCTCAGTGGGTTAAGGACCTGGTGTTGCCATGAGCTGCGGTGTACATTGATGAGGCTGTGGTGTAGGCCAGCAGCTCGAGCTCTGACTCGACCCCTAGTCTGGGAACTTCCATGTGTTGCAGGTGCAACCCTAAAAAGACGAAGAAAAACATCGAGAGTATAAACATAACTTAGAAAATATCCAACAATTTTATTTGTAAGTTAAGTGATATGTTTCAAAATAACCCATGGATCACAAAGGAAACCATAAAGGAAATTAGAAAATATTTAAAAATAAATCATAGTGACGAAATGTCATGTCAGGTCCATGGACCATTCGCTAAACATTTTCTTAGAATAAATGTTATTTGTTCAAAGATAATAGCCTAAGTATCTAATTAAAGAAATTAGAACAAGAATATAAAATTTACCCAAAGAATGAGTGACGAGGGAGACTATGAGTAGACGGATGAAATGTTGTAATAAAACAAACATACCGTGGAAAGGATCAAAGTAACCAAAATTTATCCTTTAATAAGGCTGTTAAAATGTATAGACCTCTAGCAAGACTAATCCAAAGAAAGTACAAATTACTAAAATGGGAGACAGAACTCAACTAGCATTGCAGATCTCACAGGTATTAAATATTTAAAACGTATAACAAAGTATTATGAAAAAATCCATCCTATTTTAAAATTCAAATGTAATGTAAAAATTCCAAGAAAACATGCATTTTCTTAAGCATCAGGAAAAATTGGGTGAGGAGTTCCCGTTGTGGCTCAGCGGTTAAGGAACCCAACTAGTACCCTAAGGGTTCGGGTTGGATCCCTGGCCTCCCTCAGTGGGTTAAGGATACTGTGTTGCCGTGAGCTGTGGTGTAGGTCACAGATATGGCTTGGATCCCACGTTGCTGTGGCTGTGGTGTAGGCCGGCAGCTATAGCTCTGATTCAACCCCTAGCTTGGGAACTTCCGTAAGCCGTGGGTGCAGCCCTAAAAAAGACAAAAAAAAAAGAGTCTAATTGTGAGATCTGAAGAGTGGGTCTTCTCAATCTTAGTACTTAATTTTTTTTTTTTTTGTCTTTTTAGGGCTGCACCCATGGCAGATGGAGGTTCCCAGGCTAGGGGTCCAAACAGAGCTGTAGCTGCTGGCCTGCACCACAGCCACAGCAACGCCTATCCTTAACCACTGAGGGAGGCCAGGGGTTGAACTCGCATCGTCGTGGTTGCAAGGTATTGGTGTTCTTTGTTACGGAGAATGTGGCAGCATGCAAAACACGAGTCCACAAATGCATGTGGATGCCTCTCCAGGGCAGTTTTTTCCCATCTGGATGGACCAATTCAGTCTTGTCCAATTCAGTCTTGCGCTTTTCTGTCTCACCAGGAGGCCTGCTCCATGGTTACGTCAGCAAAAGAAACGCTGAAAAATTTGACAAGATGTTCATGCCATCATCTGAGATGTTACCCACGCCCCCAGCATATGCATATTCCATTATCCAGAAACGGTTACCCATCTCCACTTACTGCCACGAAAGGCGGATTCCCCGCCCTCTCGCACGCCCGACGAGGCAAAGAAGCAGCCCATCTGGGTGATCAAAATTATTTCATCCACTTTGGGTTTTGACCTAAAGCAAGTAATTAAGCATTTAGCAAACGTGCAAGCAGACAAAGGGTCAAGCTCTTGGACTGCCCTCGCGTGCGCTGTATACCCACCTGTTGCCAGGGCTGCTGATCCTCAAGTCAGTAATAGGCAGGGACAAATAAGTGACATCATACACACACACACACACACACACACACACACACACACACATATGCATCTCGAACATAGCAACGCACTCAAAACCGTGATGACTTCAAGGGGCAGCCTCAAAGCATTTACAGTTAAATACAACGACATTAAATGCAAACATGGTCAAATGTCTATGAACACGAGGACCGCCATGTTTAAGAACACCAGTGCTGCAGTGGATTAATATTTGCATTAAAAATAGCATTTACCTGCATTCTACTCTGCAGTATTAATGAGAAAATGGTAACTTCCAAAGATGCAAAGTGAAAGAACATAAGAAGAGCTAACTCTGCTTTCTGCTCTGCAGTTTCGTTTCTTTCTTTTTTTTTTTTTTTGGCTGCACCCTCGGCACATGTACGTTCCCAGGCCGGGAATCAAACGCACACCACAGCAGTACCCAGAGCCATAGCAGTGACAATGCTGGATCCTTAACTCATTGAACCACCAGGGAACTCCCAACTTTTGAACTTTCTATCCCAAACTTGCCTTAATTATTTTAAAAAATAATCAACTACTAATAAAAGTGTGCATACACATCATGGTCAGTGGAAACAAAAATAAAAGTGAAAAGAAAACATAAAATAATTTAATCAAGTTTGCAGATTAAAATGTAAGATATTTTATAATTTTTATTGCAAAAAAATATGGGGTAAAGCATATGTGGGGACAAATACAAAATCATGTATAATACTTTTCATAAAAATAGAAAGTAGAGACATTCATCTTTGCTCTTCTGGCGAAATATTTGGAATCATTTTAATAGCATGTTTTTTGCAATTCTCAAACTTAGGCAATTGTAAAGCCCCAGGAATGACTGCTAATGCAGTTCAAATGAAAGGCGAGACATTTTAAGATATTTTTCAAGTCATATGAAATGTGGCGTATTATATTTCTCTACCGACTTTTATTTCAAAAGCAGTTAAGGAGTTTTAATTTTTTTTTTGTCTTTTTTCCTTTTCTAGGGCTGCTCCCGCGGCATATGGAGGTTCCCAGGCTAGGGGTCTAATCGGAGCTATAGCCACTGGCCTACACCAGAGCCACAGCAACGCGGGATCCAAGCCGCGTCTGTGACCCACACCACAGGTCACAGCAATGCCGGATCCTTAACCCACTGAGCAAGGCCAGGGATCGAACCCACAACCTCATGGTTCCTATTCAGATTCGTTAACCACTGCGCCACGACGGGAACTTCTACATTATTTTCAAAGATACACTTAAGTGTCTTAAAAAACCTGTATGTCGTCACATTGAGAATTTTTTATTAAGAAAAGAAGATGCCTTCCATAAGAGCACACGCCTGACTCTCTGTATGTGGAGCTCCATGTGGCTCTTTCTGTCTGCGAGCTGCCGAAGAACGATGGGGGCTCTAATCCAAGGATGTGAATGAGAAAAATCCGGGATTTTCCTCATTCCTATCCTTGGATTTTCACTTTTGATCCAAATAGCCAGATTTCTCCTTTAATCCTTTTTAATAAAATCTTACCAATGTGCAATGTATCTAAAGGAAGCAAATCTTACATTCACAGTGGTTTTTTTTTTTTTCCCCAAGATTCTCTATCTCAGCTGATGACACCCATCCGCCACAAACAAACTAGAATTCTGGGGGTTCCCATGGCCACGCTCCCCTAGTTCTTTAGAGTCCAGCCATTATGAAACCTTGTTGATTCTGTCTGTAAAATACTCTCTCATTTTCCCACTTACTCTCACCCCCTTTCCAACCATTCATGAATAATTGTGAATTACAACGATCATGGCTTTTCCTCTGGATCCAATTCTTTTCCACTCATAATCTTATCCTCCGCAATTTAATTAGTTGACGTTTTTGATAAGGAGATGCCTCCCCCAGGCTCATAGAGACCGACACCATTGCCCTGGACCTCAGGGCCCTGTGCCCTCTAGGGCCCAGCTCTGCTTCTCCCTGTGCAGCTCACAATGCACCAGGCTTTGCTTCACACTCAGAAGCCCAAACATGCTGACCCCTTTGTTCCTGGAAAATGCGATGCTCTGTTAAGTTACAACTCTTTTGTAATTGTTCACTCTCCCTGGAAGAAATCTTTCCAAATGTCCACCAGGCCCGTGAACTGAAACATAATCGTAATCAGAAACAAACAAACAAACAAAAAGCATGGCCCAGCATGTGCAAATGATGGTACAGAAAAGTGAGAGCCATGTGCCTGATGGAACCCAGGAAAGCCCTGAGGGCTCCATGCAGAAGAAGTGGGGTGGATCCATCCAGGCAGAAATATAACTGCTAGGAGGCGAGTGGGCTCTGCAGTATAAGACCCCCTCCCCCGCTTTGTGAGCTCTGGTGGGGTCCGTAGGCCAGCAAACAAGCCCCGCCCACATCCCCAGGGCTCTCTGTGCGCCTTCTCCATCGGGGGAAAGACCCAGAGGAAAAACAGACCCATGCACCCAGCGGTGAAACAATCTGCCCTCTGCAATACGAACAAACACACCAGCAACCAAATGAACACTTTCAACTGGGTGAGAGACAGAGACCGAATCAAAAGATGAAGGCGAGTGGAGGTGGGCAGGCAATCCAGGAGGGGAGGGCATTTTATGGTGACCCCCTGTTGATTACCTGAGGGGCCCACCAATCACGCGGGTCTGGATATTCGTAAGTCCAGGTGTGTCAGGACAGATAGGGTTTTTCTGTGCTAAAGACACGTATGTTTTCTTTGGAGTGGATGAAAAATTAAAATTCAGACAAGTAGCCAAATAGCAGGTCATTAAATCTGGAGGCCAGCCTTTTGGTTTCAGTTATCGAGCAAAAATACATGTTGGCACCTTGGATTCGTCTAGCTCTCAACTTCCTCTGTTGAAAGAGAAACTGCAGTAAGGAGCCGGGTTTGCCTGACCTGTTTGCAAGAGGGGATTATTGTCACTGAGCCCAGCAGGGTCTGCCTAGAGGTCAGAGCAGTGAAGGGGGCTGAGCAGTGCTGGTGGTAAGAGTTCAATCCTAACTCTCAGGGGACTCAGCTAGCCACCCTGAACCCCTTCCCTGCACCTGCTTGCATCCACTTCAGCTGAAGGCCGAGACTTTGGCTCCTGTAACAACCAAAGATTGATATGAGATGCCTGGCCAGGTGCAGATGCGGTTGGCTTGTGCAAGGTCACATGTTTCTGTTACCCGCCGTCAGATGGTTCACGTTCCTTAAGATTTGCCTCTGTCTTATAAGACGCTGTCCACACCTGCGACAATTCACCCACTCGCTCCAGCAACCTGCTTTTTTCCCCAGGACACGACTAAAGCTTCAGCTCTGGGAGACCCTTGGCTTGAGTCCCAAATCACAAAAGGCAGGATCAACCAGCTGCTCCTCCTTGGAGACTCCTCTGCCTTGTGTCCAACCACCCCGAGGTCGGCCCCACCCTGCATTCTGCCACTGGCAAGCCCAGCAGTCTTTCCGCTTTCTGCTGGGCCAGTTTTCTGTTGCCAGTAAAGAGAACGCCGTGATGAGGCGCTTACCCAGAATGAGGATTTTTGGCCCAAACGATGGAAAAGATCGGAGATCTTCCAGCCTCCGGTCTCGGTGGATCCGAATGCTCACAGAACGTCTTCAGGGATGGAGGGACAGTGAAAGCCAGTCCCGAGATCTGCCTGCTGCTGTGTTGCCTGCACATGGGACCGATACTCTCGCAGAACAACGGGCCTGAGCTGACTCAGGGGACGTGGTCCTTGCCGCGGAGGAGAGGCCGTCTCTCTACGGGCGGTCACATTGGCCCCTCCAACACGGCTCTGTCCAAGTTGGAGTCAGATGAGCAAGGGCACGTTGGGGGTGTTGGAGCTCGTCCTTTGCACCCCCACCCAACCCAGCTCTCGAGGGGTTACCTGACACCGAGGCAAGGGAGATGCTGTGACAAGACTTGCAGGACAGCGGTAAAGGGTAGCGGCTGTGATCTGTAAGGATACCTGTGTTAGACCTAAAAAAAGTCATTTGAAGAGCGGCCTCTGGAGGGTGTGAAAACGGTTGGAAGAGACAGAACAGGGGCTTTGCTCTTCATGGCACGTTCATCTGGTGAGAGCTGATGTTGTGCTCCCTTCAGGGGATACGTCAATTACCTTTTAAAATAAAAACAGGAGCTCCTGCTGTGGTGCAACTGGATCCAGCATTGACAGTGGCTTGGGAGCACTGGGGTTCGGGCCCCGGCCTGGCATGGTGGGTCTGGTATTGCTGCAGTTTGGGCTTCGTTTGTGGCCGTGGCTCGAATCTGATCTCTGGCCTGGGAGCTCCATATGCCATAGAGTGGCCAAAAAAATAAACAAATACAATACAAATAATAGGGAGTTTCCTGGTGGCTCAAGGGTTGAGGATCTGCCCTGTCACTGTGCTGCGGCCCAGGGTCAGTCCCTGGCCTGGGAATTTCTGCATGCTGTGAGCGAAAGCAAAAAATAATAACAGCAATAATTAAAAAAAGATGTGCTTGAGGAGGTATTGCAGAATATAGCAAGGGTTCACACTGCCCAGATTCAAACAGGGGACATGCTCTCACATTTCCCAACACAACATTTGCTGAATATTAGGGGAATCTGAGCCTATATCATTTGAAGCAAATGTAAGGCAGCTTTGATTTTAGCTTTTAGTTTTACTAGGAGCAGTATATTAATAATATAATAAAGCTCAATTTTAAACCCTGACCAAGAAAGTATAAAAATAGAAGATGATGAACCAATCCCAATTAGGAATACAGTGGTTTAAAAAAAAAACTAAATTAAAATATAAGAAAATTAAATTTGATGGTATATTAAAAAATAATCTACCAAGACAAAGTAGGATTTAGGCCAAGATTGCAAGGCTAACATTATATTTGGGAATCTATTTCTATAATACATCAAATTCAAAGACATATCTCATTATCTCAGATGTTATTCATTTTAATTAAATACACTCCCCTGATTAAAAAAGTAATAAGTATTAATCTTTCAAGTGTGGAAATAAGGGTATTTCCTTTTTATAACAAGGAATATACGTATTTGCAATCAATATTATTTTCTTTGGCAAGAATTTGGAGATAAGACTTTTAAAATGTAGAACCTCTAAAGATTGTTGACATCAGTATTACTTTAAATTGTTCTGAAATATATAGACAATAAGATAGAAAACGAACACAAAATATATAACTATTATAGAAATAATGGGAAAGTGATAGATTCAAATGCGCCATTGTTTACCTGGAAAACCAAGAAAATTAAGTTACTAGAATTAAAGTGGGAAAAGTGTACTAAACATAAAAATTATTGTAAGTCAGCTAAGTGTCTACAAGTGGTCATTTGTTAGACTTAATCTCCCAATTTAGTGTTTTATTTTTATAGTTCTCGAATTTCAGTATTTTATTATTATAGTTCTAATCATTTTTGTTTTCAAGTTAGCATCAGAAAAAATCCATGCAAAGGCTATAATCCTTTATGTTCTTAATGAAGCTACCTGGGGTTACTTGTTAATAGGATTTTTTTTTTTTTTTAAATCCGAAAGCAGCTGTATTTGGTTGCATATTCTAAGCTATTCTTTTGGAGTAAGTTATATAATTCTTTGAGGATCTGTAGCTCAAGATTTGACATCATTTCTAAAAATTTGATGAATACATATAGAATTGCAAAGTCAAATACCCTCGTTCTTTCATATTCCTCTCCTGCATCCAGGGTGTAAGACACTGAGGTTTTGCCATTAAAATGTTTCATGACCACTCGTGTAATAGACAGTCTAACCTAAACATAGCCCGGAAATTTAGATGCTCTTCTTGGCCAGTCTGATACAAGCACACAGTTAACTGAAAATACGGCACATGCCTGTGTAAAATGCCGCGTTTAAACATGGTGAATTAAACACAAAACAGCCTTCATTTCACTTGACCTGAGCCTTCTATGTAGAATGTTTCAGTGTAGCGTGTAGAGCTGGGTCTTTAAACTGTTACATAAGAGGGGACCAAGAGTAGATATTTTAAAACGCTGACAGAAAGGCCATAGGGAGCGACATTCTGGAAGTCCCGAGCGTGATAAAGAGAAACATGCCTCGAGACAAACTGCCTCGAGACACAGCAGTGGCCTCACGGCGGAGGTGCTGGTCCACAGTCCTGCGGACGCGCCCGCTGGGCTCCAAGGTCGCTGATCAGCAAGGGTCAATTCCAAGAGCCCCTTAAGGTTATTTTTGGGGCTCAGTCTTGCGTGGGAAGGAGAGAGGAAAGCTTTTTCCAACGGTTCCTGTGAGGAAGGAGGTGTGCCTGGTGGATGTCCCTGATTCGAAGTTTATGTGCGGTTGTGGATACACTTGACTGTTGCTCCTGAAGACAAGGGCAGCCTGTTCACACCAGGGCTTGGTGAGGCAGTGCCTGCGCCCTCACGGAGCACCTGTGATCGCCTGTGAACAGACACTTGGAGAAGACACTTGCAGAGCAAAAACAAACAGGCAACCAACAAACAAACCCTTTTTACCAGCCAGAGGAATTCCTGTGTATCCATTAGATGCACTGCTGCAGCTGGGGACTGAGTGCGCACAGGGGCCAGTGGGGTCACGCCAGACCCTCACAGGTTCGGGGCGCACTGTCGCTTGGGCACGCAAGGCGGGCACAAGGCAGTGAGTAAACACACCAGCTGAATGATTGGCACAGTGACTGAAGCCAGAGTGGGCGCCCTTAGGAATACTGTCTGAAAGAGGGCTGGTGCCAGGACAGGTGTAAGCAAAGCTGTGGATCAGTTTACTCCACTGTTCTGGGGAATGCAGCATTTTACTCGTATTGAGTTGTTCCTTATGCTTATATTTGCAAACTCCAGCCCTTCTGTCAAACCTTAGATTATAAAGAGAGTTTACGCTTTGACTATGCCTTCTTATGCAGAGTTTAGACTTACACTGGCTTTTTTTTTGCATCTCAAATCTAATAGCATAATATATATGAAAAGATTTACAAAAATTTGCTACATATTTAATCTCTGAGTCACAGAGTGATAAAGAAAGATGGGGTTGAACTCACAGACTGCTTAGTCCTAGGGAACATCCACGGTTCTCTTTTTAAAGTAAAATGATCAATGTCTGTTTTAAAGTAAAACATGTCAAAATGTGTTTCTGCACTTTTTTTTAAAAGTAAAATGATCACTCTATGTATAGCCACAAGTATATATAGCAATAAAGTATTTCAAAGTAAAATGATATAATGTCTTTTATATATTTTGATTTAAAAAAGTAGAATACTTTGATTTACACTAAATTTACAAAGACAGGATAAAGAGTTCCCATACACGTACCTCCAGTTTTCTCTGTTAATATCTCACTTCAGTGAACAGATTACATTATTTTTAAAGTCTGTACTTCAATCATTTCTTAGTCTTTGTGTGTGTGTGTGTGTGTGTGTGTGTGTGTGTGTGTGAGAAATACATTTTTCCTCTACGTCTCTTCAGGCTCCTCCTGTCTGTTGCAGTTTCCCAGATGTGTTGTTTTGATGACCTGGACCGCTTTGAGGTGGGCTGGTCAGGTGTTTTGCAAGACACGCCACTACTGGGACTTGCCTGACATGTTTCTCATGATGAGATGGAGGTGATGGATTTTGGCAAAGGGCAACGCTGAGATGAAGGGCCGCTGGTGACATCATAGTGAGTTTATCCACTCTCGACTTGGTTGATGACTATTGATTTTAGCCTGGATCGCCCGGCTGAGGTGAGCACGTTAGGCTTCTCCAGTGCAAAGTACCCCTTTTCCTTTCTATCCCTTCTTCATTCTTTGGAAAGTAGTCACCGCGAGGCCACACTTCAGGAGATGGGCGCTAGGCTCCATCCGGCTGAGGGTTCGCGTTCCTTCTGTTTGGCAGGAGACGGGATCTTGCACCTCAGGACCCCGCAGCCACAGCTAAATACCTCGACGCGCTCATCAGGACAAACCCCCCCTTTAGTGACTGTGTCAGAAGCATAGCAAACCAGCAGAAACCCTGAGGTCCCCTCTCATGGGCTGCTTGAATAGGAGCCTCCATCTCCGATTGCGTTTTTCTCCCCTACACCTGCATGTGCTGCAGCAGCCTGGGGTGAACGGGAACACGGCTCCCTTCTCTCGGCAGCTCTGTTATCCGGTGGGAACCATGAAAGTGGTGACCACGAGGGAGCTTTGTAAAGCTTGGGTACCACGGAGGCGCTCAGGTCCTCACGCAGGCTCTGGGTCAGCCCCTGATGTCTTGCCATGAATTTTCCTGTGATGTTATGGGAGCTAGGAAATGCAAGCACTTCCTTCCCAGGGAAATACATCCCTCACCTGCGTTGGATCTAAAATTGTTTCAAAGTGTTGGCTTGGCTTGTGAATAGCAGCTTCTCTGTTTATAATTACCCATCTGTCATTCGTGTTACAGATGACAGCATTCTGTTTTCCATCTCTCTTAGGGTTTATGAGTATTTGGGTTATTGTGTCCATTCATCTTTCTCTCTCCCCATCTATATAGCTATCACAATCGCTGCGTTTTACATACACATATGTATACATACACATGTCCAAATATAAGACAAACCAAATATATATGTGGGTAATTTTTACGGACATATTGAAGGGAGGAAGGTAAACCTGTGAGCTGAAACAGGTTTTTATTAAAATAAAAAAAACAGGAAGTTTAAGCAATGGTGCATCATAATAGTACAATGTTAATTAGATGAAAGTCATCATATTCGTTCTAAATTATTTATTCATGAGTGACTTGAAAGAGTGCTGTGAAATTAAAGAAATTACTATGATTTTAAATTAAAATTGCCATCTTATTTTCAGAATGAAATCTTGGCATGGAACAAACTATAACTCTATAGATGTATCACATGAAAATTCAAACAAAAATGTTTTCTAAAATCTGCTGTTACACTTGCTGTGGAAATCATAATTCAGAGAAGCTGTTACCAGAGACTAGTCATACATAGGTAATTCACATAAGGTTCCAGGATAGCCAACCCTGGCCAAAGACTCTCTTTAAACATCTCAACCAAATACTGACCTTTGCTAGTGAAAAGCACCTGTTCAGGCACCTGATCAGCTTTCTGTACTGTGTTTATCCTGCACAATCACTGAACCCCGGATGTTCCCTAGGACTAAGCAGTCTGTGAGTTCAACCCCATCTTTCTTTATCACTCTGTGACTCAGAGATTAAATATGTAGCAAATTTTTGTAAATCTTTTCATATATATTATGCTATTAGATTTGAGATGCAAAAAAAAAAAAGCCAATGTAAGTCTAAACTCTGCTTAAGAAGGCATGGTCAAAGCGTAAACTCTCTTTATAATCTAAGGTTTGACAGAAGGGCTGGAGTTTGCAAATATAAGCATAAGGAACAACTCAATACGAGTAAAATGCTGCATGGAAAAAACTTGCACAATTACAGTGCAGTGTAAGTGAGATCCACTTTGGGGGGGGGGGCTAGATTTTGCCACAACAAACATTAAAGACTACATGATAGTGCAACAGTCAAAGCATATGCTGTCTCCAGTTAGTGAGCGTCACAAGGGCCCATTTGTTTGACACCTTAGGCCACTGTGACGAGCATCACTACAGGTCACGCAGGAGCAGGCGTTGGATGGTACGCTCTCGCTCTCCTGTCATTTAGGCGCCCACGCTGGAGCCAGGCTTCTGGGTGTGCATCCCGGCCACACCAGCTTTTAACCTTGAGCAAGCCACGCAGCCCCAGGAGCCTCCTGGCATCCTCTCCTGTGTATGGGGAGTAATAATCTCAACCCTGGAGGTTGGACGATGATTGTATAATATACTGTATACAAAACAATTGGCAGGGTATCTGGCCACTGACAGTGAATGAGCAATAAAACTACCATTATTATTATAGTGGAAATGTAATGTTCTGTACTCACAATTAATATAAAAATACCTCGAGCAAGTAAGACACAGAAATTTAAAAAGATTGAAAACAAATGCAACCTAATCAAACTTCAAAGATTTTTGCACAGCAAACAAAACCATCAACAAAACTAAAAGACAATCTACAAAATGAAAGAAAACAAAGCAACCAACCAGGGGTTACCTTCCACAATATACAAACAGCTCATACAGTTTAATGTCAAAAAAAATCAAAAAACAGGCAGAGGACCTAGATAGACATTTCTCCAAGGAAGATATATAGATGGCCAACAGGCACATGAGAAGATGCCTAATATTGCTAATTATTAGAAAAATGTAAACCACCACAATGAGTTATCACCTCACAGGGATCAGAAGGGCTGCCATCAAAAAGTCTACAAAAATTCATGTTGGAGGAGGTGTGGAGGAAAGGGAACCCTCCCACCCTGGTGGTAGGAATTCTAAGTGGGTGCAGCAACTTTGGAAAAGAATATGGACTTTCCTTTAAAAATTAAAAATAGAGCTACCGTATGAGCCAGCAATCCCATTCCTGAGCATGTATCCAGATAATAGAAAAACTCTACTTTGAAAATTTCACACAGTAGTCCATTGCAGAGAGCCAAGGCACAGATGCAACCTAAATGTCCATTAACGGATACCTGGATAAAGAAGATGTGGTACCTATATACACTGGGATAGTACTCGGCCACCAAGAAATGAAATAATGGCATCTGCACCAACATTGATGGACCTAGAAATTATCACAGTAAGTGAAGTAAGTCAGACAGAGAAAAACAAATACCGTATATCACCTATGTGGAATCTCAAAAATAACACAAATGAATCTATACAGAATACAACTATATAGCTACTGAAGGGGAAAGGGAAGGAGGGATAAATTAGAGGTATGGGATTAAAAGGTAAAAACAATTGTACACAAAATAGAAAAGCAACAAGGATGACCCTAAAGTACAACATTTTGTAACCTATTACAAAATAGTGAATATATTACCTATTTTGCATGAAAGAATCTAAACTATATGTACATATAACTGAATCACTTTGTTGTACACCTGAAATTAAAGCAATAGTGTAAATCAACTATGTAACAATTAAAAAAAATCTAGCCATTGTTTTACATCGTTTTTGTCACTCATCATGTGCTGTTTTATTTAATCGTAGATGTTTATTGAGAATTCCTTCTGTGCCAGGGCACACCAGTGACCAGAACACTGAATTCACCTCAAAACAAGAAACCTTACATGGTGGAAGGTAGAAAGAAAAAAACAGATCCAGTACAAAAATTCATTTAAGTGGAGATGATTCAAAGAAATCCATTTCTTCTCCCATCTCCGTCTTAGAGCTAAACATCATTCACAGTGTGAATTGTTGAATATTTCAGAAGCAACAGACGCAATGTTGCAACAAGGCAGTATTTCAAAGACTCATAGTTTTGACTTGATGCAGTGCTATTTATTTATGTTAATTTATGCAGATAATATATTTGTTATTTATGTTAGGCAAATGCATATCTGACTCTCAGAACGGCTTTTAAACCAAAATTTCCCTTTTAAGAATGTCCAGCCATGCTAATGACACGCTTTCCATGCAAAAGAGCTATTAGCAGTTGGACATTCCTAAGTGGAAAGTTCTGCTGACAGGAAAATAGGGCTCTCGGGTTGCAGGTAAGAAAAAGATCTACTAGGTTTCAATAGGTATCCACACCTTTGTGGAAATGCAGTTGTATAAAGAGGATGATGATATTTACACGGCAGGTGTTTTGGGGTTTTTTTTTTTTAGTCGCTTTATTGAGGTAGACTTGACATACAAATAGACAGACACATCCAATGTACACAGCCTAATGAGTTTTGTGATGATTATACGTATGCAAAAATAGCACCACATACGATGCCGTAAAGATATATCCATCACCTCCAAAAGTTTCCTCCTGCCTTCTTCATTAATTATTTTTGCGGTAAAAATACTTACTATAAGATCTACTCTCTCAGTACAATTTTAAGTTTACCTTACAGCGCTGCTGACGACAAGCTCCAGGCAGCACAGTACATCGTGGACTTATTCATCTTGCATCAAGTAAAACTTAAAAATCCCCATTCTCTTCTCCCAGAAACCACCATTCTACTCCCTGCCTTCTAGAGTTTGGCTATTGCTTGGTGGTGTTACATTGTAACTGCAAGGCTCCTGCTGTGGCTCAGTGGAGGAGGATGCGGACTGGATCCCTGGCTTTGCTCAGTGTGTTAAGGACCCAGTGTAACCATGAGCTGTGTTGTAGGTCACAGATGCGGCTTGGATCATGTATTGCTGTGGCCAAGCCCCGTGGCAACAGCTCCAATTCAACCCCTAGCCTCCCTGGGAACCTCTATATGCCATGGGTGTGGCCCTAAAAAGACAAAAGACAAAAAAAATAAAATTTCTACTTGCATTTATGTGTCTCTCATTTTTTTAAAAAAATTGTTGGAATATAGTTAACTCATAAAGTGTAATCTTAGGAATATAGCAAAGTGAATCATATATACATATATATGTATGTGTGTGTATGTGTGTGAGTGTGTACACACACACACACTCACACACATACACAGGTTATTTTTCCAAACAAGCTGTCACACAGTACTGAGTAAATTTTCCTGTGCTTTACAGTAGGTCACTGTTGCCCATCCATTCCATATATAATAATATATATATGTCACTCCCAACCCTGTAATTTAGTTCTCCCCTGTCACATTTCCCTTTTGGCAACCATAAATTTGATTTCAAAATCTTTGAGTATGTTTCTGTTTTGTAAGTTCTATTGTGGGATTTTTTTTTTTTAGATTCCACGTATCGGTGATCTCATACGATATTTATCTTTCTCTGACTAACTCTAGATCTGTCCTCGTTGCTGCAAATGACACTGTTTTGTTCTTTTTTATGGCTGAGTAACATTGCACTGTGTGTAGGTACCCAGTGCATCTTTGCCCAGGCCTCTGTTGATGGGCATTTATGTTGCTTCCGTGTCTTGGCTGCTGCAAATAGCGCTGCAACGACCATCGTGGCGCATGTATCTTTTAATATGATTTTCTCCAGACACATGCCCAGGAGAGGGATTGCTGGATCACAGGATAGCTCTAACTTTAGTTTTTAAAGAACCTCCGTACTGTTCTCTCTGTTGACTGCACCAGCCTCTCCAGCATTTATTTTTTGTGGACTTTTTGATGACAGCCATTCTGACCAGCATGAGGCGGTACTCACTGTAGTTTTGATTAGCATGTCGCTAACGACTAGTGACGTTGAGGTTCTTTCCATGTCTTTTGGGCCATCTGTAGGGTGTGATGCGTGTGGCTTCCTCACATAAGCAGAATTGTGTGGGACTCGTCGTTCTGTGTGGGACATCTTTCCCTCAGCATGTTGTCCTCCAGGTTCCTCTATGTTGCCGCAACTGGCAGAGATCCCTTCTTCTTTAAGACTGCATAAAATTCACCGTGGCGTATATTCTACGTTTTCGTGATCCATTCCTCCATCGGTGAGCAGTAGGCTGTCGCCACATCTTGGTTACTGTGACTCTTGCTGCAGTGAACACGATTCGCCTCTGAGCCCCGGAGAGACTCGGGACACACACCCAGAGGCGGGATTGCTGACTCCTGCCCACTGTTTTCCTTCCTGTCTGCACCAGGTGACGTTCCCAACATGGCAGAGATCTTCTGTGGACGGAGGCTGTGAGCTTGTCGGCAGGTACCGCATGTTGGGCAGGGAATGTGGTCGTTGACAGCAGGGGTGTCAGGCCACAGGGCCAGCGAATACAAGGCAATTCCCTTTTTTATACGTGTTAAGTAAAGCTGTTTGAAACGCTAGTAAAAATGAAGTCCAAGAAAATACCTGCTTCAGTAACAGATAATCTAGTATGTGTGCACAGTGTTCGGAAGCAACTTCAAATTCACTTAGGCGAAGCAGAAAGCTACTTCATATAATTTTTATATAATGTAAATTATACAAAAATACACACAGATCATTTAATATGTTATTTTATATCTGAATATATGCTAATATTAATATATAAATATTCTCATTCCTCTGATATGAATTTTTCATATCATGTACATAAAGTTCTTATTTTTAGAAACAATAGAAAAATAGGAAGCTATCTGGTGGTGCCTAATAATAGCTTAGGTCTTTACGAATGAAGAGAATTACATGGGATGGAAAACACAGGAAAAATAAACAGAGGTGGTCATGCACTGAATTTCTTTTCAATACTCATTTCATGCCAAACCATTGATGTCCCCAAGGCACTGGAAAACTTCCTCTTTTCGGGACGTTCCCACCGGGGTGCAGCGGTAATGAGCCTGACCAGTAGCCATGACGATGTGGGTTTGACCCCTTGCTCTGCGGGTCTGGGATCTGGCGTTGCCATGAGCTGTGGCGAGGGTCACAGACACCGCTTGGGTCCCGTGTTGCTCTGGCTGTGGCGTAGGCGGGCAGCTGTAGCTCTGATCCGACTCCTAGCCTGGGAATTTCTACATGCCACAGGCGTAGCCCTAAAAAGCAAAAAATAAATAAATGGACAAATAAATTTTTACAAAAGAAAATTTCCTATTTTAATTTTATTAACACAATGTTCAATGAATTAAGATTTTTTATTTAAGGAAGTGGAAACATGTTTTATATGCATTTGATTTATTATACAGAAAAAAGCTTTTTTTTTAACTATCCACATTTTTTTTAAGGTGCTACAGCTATTTTTGAGTTCTGTCAGATGACATCTCTTTTGGTTATTTGTGAAAGATTATTTTTATTTTCATTTATAGTATAAAAATCAGATAAATCTTGCTTTTATAGTAAAATATTTAGTGCAGGTGTATTACTGAGAGCAACTTAATTAACTATATATGGGGCCTGATGTGATACAAGCTATAAAATTTGTAGAACCAAAATAAACTCAGACTCTTTTCAGTACTTGAAAACATCAAAATTCAGAATATGAGGAAAAGTGCTTACTTTATCATGACAAACAGGTATGTCACATCATGTCATAACCTTAAAGGGATGATGGCTACAAAGAAATATATCATTTATATCCCTAGTCTATTAGACTTGACATTTGGGAAGTGACAAATTTATCTTTCATGTGAAAACTATGATGGCAAAGATTTTCCATCATAAAACAAGTGTGATGTTGACTTTATTTCTTTTGAGAGGACCAAAGCCATTTATCCGTCTGGACCCAGCACACGCTCAGAAACAAAGACAAAAGGTGCAAAGGCCACTGACAAATTGCTGGGCTCTGATGTCCCACTCGCTTACACAGAATGAAGCAGGGATCAGTGTCCCTGCAGCTTAGGAAGCATGCGTATGACAAAGATGCCCATTAACACACAGGCGCCATGGTCACTTCTCAGGAAGATTCTAGGAGCAAACCAAGCTCACTTCGGACCAGCTCGTACGTGTCCACCAGGGCATCCGAGGGGCAGGCTCGGTCTGGACCTCGGCTCTCTCCCCTTTCCTGACACGTTCTGATTCCTGGCTCTTCGCCGTGCAGGTGTTTGCTGCCGAGCGTCTGCCCTCCAAAGCCTGTGTCCCTGGGACTTCCTATCAGACCTTGGCTTTTGAGCCTTTGGAAGGAGAGTTGATGCACAGGCTGTGAGAGTGTCTGCAGTGCAACGAAGCGACTCAGTCACACGCATGCCCCCCTCCGCTCCCTTTCAGATCCCTTTCCACCAGAGAGGTCCACGGTCTCGCGGGCAGCGTTCACGGTGCCATGCAGCGTGGCCCCCTGGGCCCGTCGTTCCACATGCTTCAGTGTGCAGGTGCCGGTCCCAAGACCCTGCCGGTCCCTCCCAGGCACCCCCCGCCAACCTGTCGCCTTTGGTAACCGTAAGTTTTTCAAGTCTGTGAATCTGTTTCTGTTCTGCAAAAAAGTTAATTTGTATCCTTTTTTTTTTCTTTTGAGATTCCACCTAGAAGTGGTCTTGTGTGATGCTTATCTTTTCTGAAGGACTTTCAGTCAAAGCGGTCACCAAGCTGAAAGGACAAACAAGGAGGCGGGGAGCCAGTACAAAGGGAGCTAAGGACAGGAAGTCAGCCAGAGCCATCAAATCATCCTCTGGTGGTTTTTAACTGAGGAAACCTCTCAAATTCCAGGAAAATGGACCGTGTGTGGTATTTCCGGTGAGTCTGGTACACTACACTGGGCCAAGGTTTTCAGTGAATTTTTATTTTGAAAAGTAGAAATTAGTTTTTGGAGAGCTCCAAATTTCATAAATATACATTGCAGATAAATGGCATACAGCAAGTCTGTCAAATACTAAATAAAAGTGACCTGAAGTCCTGCCGCCGTGAAAATAAACCTTAATAAAATTTTGGTCTATTTACACACAACCTCTGTGTGTAGAAATGATTTTGCAGCTAAGCTCATCTTTCTTATGAGCTCCTATAACTTCTCAATAGAACAGATTACTAACTGCCTTCAAATTCATGTAATTATCTCCAGATTAAATCTTAGTCTTGTCCAGGTAAACATGGCCTCTTTTGAATAATCAATTCGTTTTTCAGGATCCCTTTCTTTTGTAAAATGCTTTACTCTTTTTCTAAAAAACTGAAGTATAGTCGATTTAAAATAGTGTGTTAGTTTCCGGTATACAGCGCAGTGAATAAATTATAAGTGTGTGTGTGTGTGTACACACATAGTATATATGTGTGTTTAGTTATACTTAAACATATGTATATGTTTAGTCATGCTTACACATGTATGTTTTCGGATTTCTTTTCCATTACAGGTTATTACAAAGCATTGAGTCGAGGTCCCTGTGCTGGACCCATTTTTCTGTTTTCTGCAGAGCAGTGCGTATCTGCTAATCCCAGTCTCATAATTTATCCCTCCCTGCTTCCCCTTGAGTAGCTGTAAGTCGTTTTCTATGTCTGTGTGTCTGTTTCTGTTTTGTACATAGCTTCACCTGTATCATTTCTTTCAGATTCCACCAGTAAGCCCTCCTGCGGGGTGTTTGTCTTTTTCCTTTCACCCTCCCCTTGCCTTGGGTCCCGGTACTCGAGGCGGATCCCACACAGTCCTGCCCTAAGAGAAGCAACGCGGGGGAGGCCCACACTCCTGCACCCTGCAGCACCGGCGGGCTGTCCCATGCGCTGGCCCTCTTGCAGCTTCCCCGTGATGGCAGCAGCTACAAACGTGAGAAGAACAGCTCGGCAGACAGAAGGACCGGGAGCAAGGGTGAGTAAGCCTGGCCGCAGCTGGCTCTCTGCTTAACCTGAGGAGCAGGTATGGGTTTTGTCTGTTTCCCACATAGAAGATACTTGGCCCAGAGGGGAGTCACCGTGGCTGAGCTGCCTAAGCCCCGTGGACACCAGGATCCGTGTTAACGTGCCCTGTCCCGGGGATGGGGCTCTGCCTGGCTCCCCCCTGCCAGCAGGTTGGCCTTAGCTTGTCAAAACCCAGCAGCACGTCTCAGGGACGGATGCCTCACCGAGCATCTCCATGTACACCGAAGGTCTACAGGGAGCACGCCTCCCACCTGTCACCTACAGCCTTGCTTGGCTTGTCTCTGGCATCAGCTGAACTTTATAACGAGTCCAGCAAACATACCTGACGTGCAGTTCCCAACACTAGCTCACAGCTATCTTCCTGACAATCGTAATGTTTAAAATATGTTCTCAATATCTTTAATCTATTTTCAGAAAAGTACTGCAATCCTCTTCAGAGTCACAATTTATGGTAAATAAATTTGAAGATGTTGACAGTTTCATCGACTCTTCTCTGTAGACCGCAGGAAAAATGTTCTTTTTACAGATGCTGAGACAACTGGTGAGCGCAGGGAAAAGAAAGCTGCCAAAAGGAAAAGATTCACAATTCAAATGTTTTTCGTATTGAGATGTGTGTAAATACTTCAGCCCAGATGTTTTTAGTGTGTTTGCAATGTTTTCCTCTCGGAGAGCTTATCTTCACAGATATTCTCAGACAACAAAATTTCTCAACAATGCTATCAATTTGTCTTTCTTTTGAAGGTTTTTCCAAATTTAGGTTTCGAAAAATCATGGACCCTCTAATTCCATTCTAATTGGCGACAGAATGCACACTGTTGAATTAAATGTTAACGGTTCCTCAGAAGAGCTTCCTTGTTGGTTAGGGCATATTCCCAAGTCCATCTCATTTGCCAGCTACATACTGTTATTTATTTTGTTCGGGTCCTCTCTTGGTTTTTTGTTTAGTTTTGTTTTGTTTGGAAGCAAGTGTTCTGTCTTTCTCTTTGCAAGGTTTGTTTTGTTTTTACTGTTCATCATTTTCTAAAGCGGAAAATGCACGAGGCTTTCGCCATCACATCGTTTTATTACTGTTTTCCGATGAAACCTACATGATACGTAGCCAAATTTTAGAAGACGCCTTTATTCAATAGAGCTTAATGCAATTATAGACTCTTAGGTTGCTTTAAAGAAGAAGGCTTCAAAAGTCAGAATATGATCTTGCAGCTACGTTCAACTCTTCTCACATAAAAAGTACCTAGCACACGAAACCACGTTTCAATCCCAGAATTACAAAGTAGATGGTAAACGAAGGCACAGTCAGAAAAATCAGGCTTCTTCATGACCACAGATTCTGGAAATGTTAGCTATAGAATAGAAAATAGATGTTTAATGTGCTTCTGGAAATAAAAGAGAAAATGAAAATCTAAGTAAGAGATGAGAACAAATGTCCAGAAGATGTGAAAATCACCAAATCAAATACATGGAAATGGAAAATGTGAAAATCAATAAGATATTCCAAATGAACTTGTTGAAGAGCAGAATATATACACAGGGAGGAAATCAATGAGCCAGAAGGTGGATTTCCCAGGAAAAAGGACCCAGAGTGTAGCCCAGAGCCGCAAGGAGATGGAACCAAAAGGGGGCAGAAGACAAAAATGAATTTATCGTGGCACGTGGAGTGTAGCACCGGGAGCACCGAGCAGCACCCTCTGTGAGAGCATCCGAGAGAGAAGGGTGTGTGTGCGCGTGTGACTGAGTCAATTTGCTGTGCAGCAGAAATTATCACAAGACTGTAAATCGACTCTGCTTCTAAAACGAGAAAAAAAAAAGGACAATCCTGGTAGAGGTAATGATTGGCCGGTGGGGACCAGCTGTATAGCACGATACTCTGTGATAATCTATGTGGGATAAGACTCTGAAAAAAACTGGATGTCTGCATATGCACAAATGAATCACTTTTTGGTACATGAGAAACGGTCACACCCTTGTAAGTCAATTACACTTCAATAAAATTTTAAAAATGGGAGAAAGTATAATATCTCACCTAGGGGATTCCCTGCAGAGCAGAGACGGTTACAGATATTGGAGGGAGCGGCAAAGAGATAATGGCTGACATTTTTCTAGAAGTAAATATGGAGAGAGTCCCCTTTCTTGATATTGAGCCTACTATAAATTATGTTCTTAAAACTTGGTTCCATTGCAGGGATAGACAAATAGACCATGAAACAGCATAAAAAGCTCAGAAATCAACCCACGCTTGCTTGTATGGAAATGTGGCCTATAACAGAGAGGACTTTTCAGACCCCTGGGGAAAGGACAGGTCGGTGTGGAATGACGTGCGGCAGTTACCAGCCATCACATCGCGGAGCAGTCACTCAGGTCGTGTTTTTACTGTGACTTCACTATGTTGAAAAAAGCAGACTCTGGATCCATGGCGAACAACATAGCTGAAATATATATTCTAGTGAATAAAAGCAACAAAGATAATCATACTTATCTTGCGCTTAACTACTATTTTGAGAAGACGGGGAAAATATGAAGAATCGTATATAATAGACCAAAGGAGCTTGGGCAAGGTGCAAAAGTCACCTGAGGCAAGATTTCAAGGTGGGCAGGCATTAAGGGAGCATCAGAGATGAAGAGAATGGTGTTTCCGGAAGAGGGACCAGGTCATGTAGAGCTCTAACTGGGAAGAGCACCACATACACGCATCAGAACAGTTAGCTTTTTAAAAAAGCTGGGTCATTTTGATAAAACACGAGAACTCCATGGTTAATTTGCATTTCTTTGATTTCTAATACTTTTCATATATATATGAGCATTTACATTTTTGATACTCATGGTTCCTAATAAATCTACTCATTTTCTTTCTTTTTTTTTTTTTTTTTGGCTATGCCCATGACATGCAGAAGTTCCTGGGGCCACGGATTGAACCCAAGCCCCACAGCCGTGACCCAAGCTGCAACAGTGATAATACGGAGCCTTTAACCAGTAGGCCACCAAGGAACTCCCTCTGCTCATTTTCTTATGCTTAAAGCAGAAGACAAAAATTGAGTATAAATGTGAAATTGGAGGAGAAATGTGCCTTTGTCAGAGCTCGGGGTTGACCCCTAGAGCTCTCCGGACCCTGCTGACATCACTCACGTCTCCTGAAGGAAAGGGCCAGGAAGAAAGAATGTGTTCCCAGAACTCAAACGAGTCCCAGGGAGGGCAGGGTCACCAAACTAGAAAAACAAATCAGCCTGAAATGCCAGGGACACCTGTGAGGGTCAGCGGGAGCTTCAGAACTCGAACAAGGTAACATGTGGTGAATTTGTTGGAACGCTGGTTTTACCAATATTTTACCCTCTGCGGTCTTCCTGTTATTCTGAGCACGCGTGTTTTGGTGACATAGGGTGTCGTGTAAGAGATGCTCGGTTGGATGCCCAGAGCTGAATTCCACTCTCAGTCCGCCCTCGTTTCCCCTGCAGTGGCTCCAGGCACACCTGCTCCCGGGCATGACTCCAAGTGTCCTGTGTGGGGGGCAGGCCGTCCCCCATGGTCAGCAGGCAGAAGGCAGCTCGTGTAGCCCTCTGATGGAACTTGAGTTCTCCTGCAGAAAAGAAGATTCTCGATATACTCATGGCAAATTAGCACGAGAGTGACTGGTCAGTAATACCAACATAGCATTCATGGCAAATTAGCATGAGAGTGATTGGTCAGTAATACCAACATAGCATACATTTTTTAGGAAAGACTCAACTGTGTATGAGATTCTGTTCATAAAATGATGCGCGCGTGTGTGTAGAGACCAGAGAGAAAGTTGTAGCTAAAATAAAGACGCGAGCAAACAGGAGCAGGGTCGCTCTTCCCGCAATCACCTCGCCCGATCCCCTCCTCCCTGCCTCCCTGAAGCCCCGCGTCATCGGCTTCCTATCACTGACTCTCCAGCTCGTCAGCGTCCTGGTAAACGTACAAGAACTGATCCTCTAAGCCCAGGTCTGGCGAGATTTTGGTTGATATTTTCATGTTATAACAGCGGGTGGCAAGCTTCTTTTGTAAAGGGCCAGATGGTAAATATTCTAGGTTTTGCAGGGCACACGGTCCCAGTCACCCGCCAACAGCCACAGACACCATGCAGGTGTTCCAGCAAAACCTCAGGTAAGGATACCGTGAATTTCCTGCAGTTTCACGCCATGAAATATTCCTTTCCTTTTGCTTTATGTTATCTCTAACCACCTAACACTAGAAAAACCATTCATCCTCTCAGAGTGTCTGGACTTGGTCTAGAGGCTGTAGTTTGCCACTCTTCTCTTCCAGAAGCAATTCCGGGAAGACAATGGAGAAACAACGAAGACGTGGGCGGGACCTTCACGCCTTTGTGCTGAGTTGCACCTGTGACCTCTCTGCTCAGGCAGACGCTTGTTTGCAAATACAAAATAAAACGCACGAATGTCCCATACAGTGTTCCAGCCAGCAAGAGAATTTAGAAAGTGGAGCCTTACCCCTCCATGTGGCGTAGGCAAACCCAGTTACACCCATATTTATACAGGAGTCCACTGACACTGTTCTATTATTGATGAGCCACCCGACATATGGCATTTTGTGAGGGCAGCCTGGATGGACTAGGACACCATTCCAAATGCGCAGAACGGATCATAAAAGGGAAATTCGACTCATACTCTACAAAATTTCGAATCTGTACTAGTACACATAAATATTAAAAAATGTCTATAAAAGCTGCAAATGGATGCAACTAGAGAGCCTCGTACTAAGTGAAGTAGGTCAGAAAGAGAACGACAGACATATGATCATATCACTTGCATGAGGTACCTAAAATACGTCACAGATGAATCTACCTACAAAACAGAAAGAGACTCCCAGACACAGAGAACAGATCTGCAGTTGCCAAGGGGGAGGGGAAGGAGCAGGATGGACCGGAAGTTTGGGGTTAATGGATGTAAACGACTGCACTTAGAATTGATCAGCAATGAGGGCTGGCTGTACAGCACAGGGAACATAGACCGTCTACTGGGACAGTCTGTGTTGGAAGAAAATACGTGAAAAAAATGCCTATGTGTGTGACTGGGTCACTAAGATGTACAGCAGAATTGACACAATGCTGTAAATCAACTATAATATAAGTAAGAAAAATTATAATAAGCTTGTCTAAAAAAGAAAATTTAATCAGTAGTCAATCTAAGAAAGAAATGGAAGACTTTATCTGAGCCAACCTGAGGACTATCCCAGGAGACAGTTCTGGACAAAGCTCTGGAGACTGTTTAGTCTTTAGAGGTCAAAGACAGTTATGCACATGTTTGGACAAAGGGTTATACATCTGGTGATGTAATGGCAGTTTACACAGTCTAGATCTGCATGTACAAACCGAGTCCTGGCTCATGGTGCCCCCTTACAGGATGAAAGAGGAAGGCTATCTCCAAGGGCGCGTGACCCTCGCGGAAATTAAGGAGGAACGCGATTTTATAAAGAGGTCCTTTTCATGCAGATGCACAATCCACACCAAAGCAGACAGAGGACGCCCAAATGGGCAGAGAATGATTTTTATGTTTAAACTTTTCATGTTTCTCCACAAAAATATTAATTTTCTTTCATCAAAGAAATATGTTTCTATTTTAGTGGATTTATAGCTTTTTAGACTGATCTGAATTATTTTTTGGTAGGCTGGGTGGGTGGTCATCAGCAGATACATTTTGAGTAACCTGATACTACACTTCTACCAGTTCCAAAAATACTCCAGCCACAGCATTAACAGAAGCACAGGGGTCTATTGTCTATCATGTGATTTTTGAAAAAAAAAATCTTGGTGCAGGCATTGTTATTATAGCCCCAGAAGAACTGAAAAATCAGAGGTTCTGAAGAATATAAAGCCATGTGTTCCAGGAGATCACCCAGCTAGCACATTTTCTGATTCCAGATTGCACACTAAATTTGCTTTTAAATAATTCGGTTTTTTCAATGTTTGCACACATGCAAAGGTACAGAACCAATTCTTCATCATGTGTTCACATCACCTGCCCTCCATTGGCTGATTGAAAAAGAGATGGGGGGGTTGGGGAAAGACAAAGACTTCAGAAATGAAACTCAGTGAACTGATTTAGTACCATCGTACGAATAATTAGATTTCCTTCCTAGCACTGGATGGGTCGATGAGCAAAGGTGGACTGGACAGTTCCAGGGTGAATCCACAAAAACGCTTTTTGAGGAAGCAGTGCAAGTCACGGGACAAACAAAGAAATCGGTAGCATGGTTCTAGGAAGAGCTCACAGCCCTTTACCTGCAGAAGCACCAATGAGGACGGCCGCTGCCCCTCAGGTACGGGACTCGCCCTTCGGGCTCTGCTCCTTCTTCACACGGGGACCTGGCCACCAGGATGCACTGTCTAGACACGAGCTGGAGACCACCTCAGCCGCCAGGAGGGCCTCATCCATTGTGACGCCTCGGAGCTGGAGCAGGGTTCAGGCAGTGCTGAACTCAGGTGTGGAAGTTCTGACATCGTGGGGATGTGCTGTTCAGAGGCCCTTGGACTAACTGGAGCTCCTGACGTCCCGCTTATCAATGCACTTCCCTTCAAGGGGATATTACACCACTGGACTGCGGCCCGCTAATGTGCTCATTTAAAAAATTCCCTTTGGTTGATATTTATAGCTTCTGTGACATTGCCTCTGTAAGTGGCTGCACACAAACAAGTTTTACCTCATGGCCCTGTTAATTGACTAGAAGATTCATCAGTTAAGACCGTGAGCCATTTCTTGCTCCTAAATTCAGATTGTACCTAGAAACACGTGGGAGGACTGGGGTCTGCCAGTCAAACGAGTCTCTAATGGGAACTCGTAAATCATGCATTTTGTCACACTCTGAAAACCCTATTTGCAGACTCAGCAGTATGTCTCAAAAATGTATTCCAAAGCCACAGTTTGCCCCATGAACCCAAGTTAGTTTATCTCACCTGTTATTGGCAATACTCTGGCCCTGATTATAAGCTACAGCGATCCAGATGCCAATCCCCAAACTTGCTTTCCTTTCTGTCCTCACTTTGCCTACATAGACACCTCAGTTTCGTAGAATTACGCTACTCTTTTGAACTATTTAATACTGCACCCAATCATTGCTACGTAAAAGCACTTCTTGCAAAGCAAGTGTGCTGAGACTAAGAAATGACACACACGCTGTATGGCTTTGTATCCGAAGAAAGATGCACATGACCTACGGGCTCGTTGAAGATAGCATCTCATCAAGTGTTTCAGGATGAAGGTAGCATCTCATCAAGTGTTTCAGGATGAAGGTCGCATCTCATCAAGTGTTTCAGGATGCTTGTAGGGATTATTCTAAACACCTAAATACATTTTCAAGGTGGCCAGAACCAACTGCCAACCTTGGATTGCATATTAAATGTAGAAATCCTGAAGAGAGATTGTTCTAATATTTTGTTCAAATGATTTAAACGTGGGAATAATGAGCCTCTTGTATAACTATGCCTTTTTCTGAATTATAGGAGAATGTTTTCCTTTCATACCCAGTGCAAATTTATTATCATTTGTAAATAAGAAACTAATTTCAGAGAGACCTTCTTAATAGCATGTAAATTCTTTGTATTTAGGTTTAAACACCATTGCTTTCTCTGTTAGCAGATCAGAAACCAACCCACATCTTCGTGGGATGAACCTGCAGCCGTGGTGAGTTGTCAGATGGTGGCTTACAGTAGTGATCAGTAGGAGAACATCTGAGTGTTTAATTCAGTGCCTCAAAGCATCAGCTGCCGAGCAGTTGGCAGCGTCGTAGCCTTGCACAGAGAGGATTTATCCTCAGGTATCTGATGAAATAAACCTGGCCCAGAAAAATGCCGAGAGAGTAAGGGCGCACATAGGTCAAGGAAATGGCTCTTGCAAGTATCCAAGGTCACGACGTAAAGGTGACATCAGCAGTGTTGATACACGGCCCTCATCCTCCTCCCCACGTACCAGTGATGTGGGGCAGGAAAGCAATTCTGATCCCCCTTTTGAACACACTTCATAAGAGAATAGTTCTCAAAGTTTAACAAAAAACGTATAGTCCACATGAGCCACGCGTTCCAAGTGAAGACGGTGTAAGTCTCAGGAAAACCGTGACTGTTTGGGGAGCATCTGTTCTTTGCCTTATTCACCAATACACGAAGATTAGAAATGGGGTGTCCCGGCTCTCTTAGGTTCAAGGGTTTCTGTGACACCTGCTGCCAGACACCTGTGCCTGCTGCAAAACCCCAGTGAGTTCCCTGATGACTGCATCCTCAAGGACCCGGGGTTTGCTCCGATTACAACACCGCATCCAGAGGGAAGAACGCGGCTCCTCCTGCCCCGGGAACAATGGCTCCTCCTTCTTGGGCATCGTTTCATGATCACTTTCCATTTTTAAGATTTTGGTGGGGTGTTGGCAGAGTCTTGTTTGATTTTCCCTTCAGAAAACAAACTTCATGTGGAAGGACCCTATCCCTGCCAGCATCATTATTGTCTAGGTTTCTGTTAAAATGTAGCGTGTTCTCCTATTTCCAAGGAAAATATTCTTGAGGTAAATGTCCTGCTCCATGTGAATTTGAATGATGTGTTTTTCATTTTTAAATGTTACTCTATGGGAGTTCCCGTCGTGGCGCAGTGGTTAACGAATCCAACTAGGAACCATGAGGTTGCCGGTTCAATCCCTGCCCTTGCTCAGTGGGTTAAGGATCCGGCGTTGCCGTGAGCTGTGGTGTAGGTTGCAGACGCGGCTCGGATCCCGCGTTGCTGTGGCTGTGGCGTAGGCCTGTGGCTACAGCTCCGATTAGACCCCTAGCCTGGGGACCTCCATATGCTGCGGGAAGTGGCCCAAGAAAAGACAAAAAGACCATAAATAAATAAATAAATGTGACTCTGTCAAATTGTTACTGAATTCTTCTTTTATTTGTACTTGGAAAATAACGTCATAAGCGCATATTTAATGAATGCTGGGTTTTTTCGGAGGACTGTGTTGATGATGATATTCAAGCCCTTAAGTTCGTGAAGGCGAAGGTCAAGCACGGCGCATCTGCACCTGGAACTGCTTGGAACCAAGTTGTGCTCCCGCGACAGTGTCAGGCTCTGAAAACAACACAGCTGTGTTCACGTTCTTTTCATCCACCCATTCGTTATGCATGCATGTGTACACGTGTGTGTGTGTACATGTGTGTATATGTGTGTACACGTGCGTATCAAACTTCTAAATAAGACGGGTACTCTGCTCTAGAGAAACAGCAGCGGATAGAAAATAAAAATGCCGTGTTTCCAGGGTCTCGACAGTCACACGAGACATAGGTTCATAGAAATTAATATTTACTGGGTGCAGACTACACGCCAAGCACAATTTCCAGTATTTTATAAGGTACTAACTCATCTAATTCTCACCATGGCAGTAAGGGAGGAGTATCATTTTATCATGGGTTCTCAGTCAAGTAAACAATTATATGCAACAGATCTGTAACCAGCCCAAACTAACGAGGGATGGAGCAGGGCTTTCCATCGAGGCAGCCTGCCTTCCGAGCCTACCTGCCGCCCCACTGCTCTCTAGTGCCTATTCTTTGGGAAAACCACTACTCACCCACCAGTAGGCTCTCCCTTCATGATTGGTAATGGGAGCTTCACCCGCTGAAGTGAATGAATAGATGGGGTTTCATTCTGTCTGTTGCAGTTTTTAACAGCACATGAGGGGTGACAGATATGAGCAGAGGGAAGTCCTGAAAACTAAAGGATACAAGTTTTATGAACAAAGTATGTGGGTCTGCTGTGTTGATTGCAGAGCTAGGGAGAATTTTGTGGCAGGGAGAGCAAGATCTGGGATGCAGGCTACCGACCCAGCCTTGTGTTCAGCATGGCTGGAAGGTACTGGCTAAAGAATGTGGTTCTGACACGGACCGTCAGTGAACAGCTGACCTGAAAAACAACAGGACGCGACCTTTTTCTTTGGATAGAGCATCACCTTCAGCCAACGTCAGGATCTCTGAGTAGAGACACTGCACATGCATTTTCTTCTCCCAACGAACCTTTGATGGGCGTGGATTGCTTCCGAGTTTTAAAGCTTTACTCTTAACTCAATTTTCTTTTATTCGGTGCCTTTTCATAATTTGGGGAGGCATCTGAGAATTGAACAAACATAAGCTTCTCTTTCCTATCTTTATGCCCTGGAGCGATATATCTGCCTTCACATTCCATAGTCATCAAAAACCTTTTTGGGGACCACAAAAGTACTATTGCCTCAATATACTCTTTTATGATACTCTGGGTAATGAACACCCCGGCAAGAAATTAGTGTTGTGTGGGCATAGCTTTTAAATCATAATCTCTCAAAGCGAGGACGCTGTCCCTGGCAGGGGACAGAGGACATCCCGGGGGCTTGTGGAGCAGTGAGCTGAGTGCTCATGAGGTCCACCTGGAACTTAAGTCTCCACGGCCTTGACACCCCGCCTCCAGGGTCCTTGGCAAACACAGCTCCCTGGCTGATGGTTAAAGGCCACTTCTGCTTAAGAATGTCCGCATCGTTATCTGACTCTCGTGGACTCGAGACTTACTGTGTCTCTCACATTCACCCAGCTGGACCACAAGCTGAGGAAGGATAGGATTCGTTAACTATTTATTTTTTAAGGCGAGGTTTAGTCCTTTTTCTATGTTTTTACCTGGGCTCTTTTGCACAAGAAAGCAGATACTTTCTGTGGGTGGATCCACTTGGATGTGTGTCCAGAGGCACCGCAGTCATCTCATCAGACTGCAGAGCAAGCAGTTGCTTCACCCTTGACGACGTACAGCTGCCAAGGGAACTGGGCGGCGAGAGCATCATTACCGAACCATTTTACCTCCGTGAACTCAAGTCTCTAAATAGACGATCATGGTCTGGAACGCCTAAATTCGCACCAGAATTGATTAGCACTCACTTTGGGTGCATCAAATTATAATCTTTACAGCCTGCTTCATTCAGCATCTGACTTGCTATTAGCCAGATTGCCATGGGACGTCCAAGTTTCAGACACGAATTGCGTGGGAACATTTACTATATCAATTACCTTGAGCTAATTGATCTGAATGTATCACAGGCTGAAAGTAACTCTGAACAGAAACCTATTTCTCAAACTTTGAAAGTGTGAAAATTCTCAAGTATTTACCAGGGGGAAAACAGTGGACCTTGTATTCAAAAGGGAACATCTTCCTTTACTGTTTAAAAAGGTATCTGTCAACAATGCTGATAAAATTCCTCTAAAAACAGTGAAAGGGAAAAACGTCTGAACTCAAAGCGTCTTGGGCAAGTAGCATGAACGGCTGAGTGGGTGATGCAAAGACTTTTCTGGGATGCTCCGTGTTTTCAATATCCGCGCACATCCAACAGAAATAGGCTGCCTCTCTCAGTGCCCGAAGCTTGAGACTTTTTGTTTTCAAATCAGTGTGTCATTAGCACATCATGTTAAGGGAATCTGTGCAGGAAAGCGTTAATAGACCAAGCTTGAGCCTGCTATCCTTAGAAAGTCCTCACTGCCAGTAGGGCCCTGGGTGAGCGGTCTGCCTTTCCTTCATGGATGTAAGTTTCCCGAAGTGGTAAGGTGCTTCACTGTGCCCACACTCTAGGTGCACACACCATAATTTATGCTGAAAACTGCCCTTCTTCTGGAGTCTGAAGTTGGGTGCCTACACGGCAGAGGGACTGACACAAGCAGTCCCCGGTAAAAATCGTGGCCGCTGAATCTCTGATGAACTTCCCTGGGAGATGACATGCCACACACACTGGTGCTGGAGGAACTGTGTGCATTCTGTGCACCTCCCTGGGAGGGGCTCTTGGAAACGGGCTCGGGGTTGCCTCTGGCCTTCGCCCCATGTACCTTCTCCCTTTGATTATTTTCCCTTTTGCTGCGGTACATCTTAGCTGTGAATACACCTACAAAGAACAGAGGTGGCCATGCGAAAACATCTTTGGAGAACTGTGGTGGATGACACTGCTTTTGATGATATTCCAGGTCATATGTGAAGAGTCATACACATTTTTCTGCAACTTTCATATAGGAAGAAAAGCTCTTCTCTCCAGGGAGTTGGCATGCCTTTCTTTACTGGGCAAGGACAGCTCTTTACCCATGTGTGTTTTCCATTGTATTTTTTTTTTAATCAAGATTCGGTTGGTATTAGATCGCTTTACAGTGTAGCGGAGAGTGATTCGCTATGTTTATGTATGGAAGATGATCACCAAAATAAACTTACTTAACGGCGATCACCACACATAGCAACAGATTCTTTTCTTGTGATGAGAACTTTTCAGATCTGCTTTCTAAGCAACATCTCTAGACATCGGGGTACCGTTGGCTGTAGACACACCTGGCTGTGCATATACTCTTGTAACTGGAAGTTTGTACCTTTTGACCACTTTCACTTATTTTGCTCAATCCTCAACCCCTGCCTCTAGCCACAACCAGTCTGGGTCTGTGTTGATGAGTTTGGGGGAGTATTGTTGCTGTGTTGTTTTGTAGATTCCACAGATAACGGGTCACACAGTATTTGTCTTTGTCTGACTTGTTCTCCTTAGCATAATGCGCTCAAGGCCCACTCCTCTGGTTTCACAAAGGCAAGACGTTCTTTCTCTGGCTGAGTCATGTTCCATTATTCCACAGAGTCCCTCACAGTGGCTCCTTTTTCCTGACTTGGCCGTGGGAATATTTGAAGTAACAATGCAGCGACTGTGGGGGTACAGATATCTTTTTTTTAAGATCGTGGTTTCACTTCCTTTGGCTAAATACCCAGATTTGAAATTGTTGGATCATATAAGGGTTCTATTTATAATTCTTTGAGGACTGTCCACACTGTTTCCCACAGTGGCTGCACCAGTTTTACATCCCAAGTCATCTTTTCTCCAGGTCCTCAACAATACCTATTATTTTTTGTCTTTTTTTATAAGAGCCTTTTAACAAAAGTGAGGTGATATTTCATTGTGGTTTTGACATGCATTTTCCTAGTGATTCGCATCTTTCCATTGCCTATTGTCCATTTGTATGTCTTCTTTGGGAAAACATCTATTCAATTCCTCTGCCTTTTTTTTTTTTTGCCTGTTTAGGGCCAGTCCCACAGCATATGGAAGTTCCCAGGCTAGGCGTCTAATCGAAGCTATCTATGGTTGCTGGCCTACACCACAGGCACAGCAACCTGGGACCTGAGCAAGGTTTGTGACCACAGAGCGAGGCCAGGGATTGAACCCGCATCCTCGTGGACATTGGTCAGATTTGTTTCCGCTGGGCCACAATGGGAACCCTCTGCCTACTTTCTATTCAGATTATTGTCATTGTCGTTGTTTCTACTGAGTTGTGTGCGTATCTACGTATTTTGGATATTGGCATCTCATTAGATATGTAATTTACAAATATTTTCTTCCATTCCACATGTTGCCTCTTAATTTCGCAGATGATCTGGTGATGTCCTTTGCTGCTGTACCGAAGTTGGGTTTTGTTTCTGCTTTTTCTTTTGTTTTAATTTGACGTATTCCCACTTGTTTACCTTTGCTTTTATAGTTTTGGCTTTTCGGTCCCCACAGAGACACAGAAGCTGGACCAAATTGGCTCTTGAATTCGTTTAGTTAGTTGGCATTGGATTCAACTTGCCTAGCAATCAAACACTTGGCAGTTTGGAACCCATGAAGCCTGTGACCCTGTCTGGCTTTTCACAAGGGTCTTATTTAAAGCAGCCCGAGAAAAGGCAAAACAATCATTTGAAAAGCATATAGAATAATGCTGACCAATTTTTTTTTAAGTTTTTACTCTGTGCCAGAGTTTATTCCAAGTGTTTTGTTGCTCTTCTGTTTCCACACCAATAATAAGACATTTATTTCTTAGACCACCTTCTTAATATCTTGGTACTAATGAAAGATGGATTTCAACTTCTTGACAATTCTACTCATAGCACTTGCCAAAATATGTCAACTATTTACATGTTTGAATAGTGTATCAGAAGAATTGGTAACCAGAAAAGTGAGTTCCATAAAGTAATGTAATAATCTTCTTGGTTCTCACCTAGAAGCTTAATCTTTACTTTTCTACATGTCCAGAATCCTTGAGTAAGGAGTTACAGAAATTTTCTTGATATATACACATGTATATATGTATGTATGTATGTATATACATGTGTGTGTGTGTGTGTGTGTGTGTGTGTGTGTATATATATATATATATAATGATTTTTTTCCATTGTAGCTGGTTTACAGCATTCTGTCAATTTTCTATTGTACAGCAACCGGTCTCACATACAAGTACACATTCTTTTTTCTCACGTTATCAGTCTCCATCATGAGTGACTAGACATAGTTCCCAGTGCTACACAGCAGGAACTCATTGCTAATCTGAAAGTTTCTTTTTTTTTTTTCTTTTGTCTTTTGTCTTTTTAGGGCCACACCTGCGGCATATGGAGGTTTCCAGACTAGGGGTCTATTCAGAGCTGTAGCTGCAGGCCTATGCCACAGCAAGCCAGGTCCGAGCCCCATCTTCAAACACCACAGCTCACAGCAACGCCGGATCCTTAACCCACTGAGCGAGGCCAGGGATCGAATCTGCAACTTCATGGTTCCTAGTTGGATTCATTTCCACTGTGCCACGATGGGAACTCCTGAAAGTTTTTTTTTTTTTTTAATTGGAAAGTGTTGTAAGCCATCTCGTGATAAAAGTGTTATCACATTAAACTCAATTCTAGAGCATCCTTGGGGTAAAGTAGCTTAAAAATTGGCATATACTCTGTGGCTGCATTAATGAACTTTGTTCCCAGAAGAGAAAATGTTAGGAAATACACCTAAATATACAAAACATAACACACATCTTCATCAATAAAAGAAAAATTTTACATACGTTTTCCTATAATTCGAGACAGGTTATAAAATAGGTTGGAGAAAGCCTGAACTTTTATCCCACCAAGTCCAATGTCTTTAAAGCACTTCTGATGGGAGTGTCACCAACATGAAATGTTTCAGGTAAAGACTGCTGCCCCCCGGTAGAATCCTGGTCACCACATCAGGAGGAGGTGTCTTTCGGGGAGGTGTATCTACCTTCTAACACGCCCCAAGGCACCCTGCATTTTCACTGTCGAGCTCTGCTTCAGTCTGGTGCCAAGCTTCCAAATGCCTCCAGGGAGCTTTGCCTCCAGGGATAGGGCAGTCCTTCCTGCTTATTCACTCCATCCGGTGTAGTTCACCGCATGCACTAAAGGCTACTTCATTTAAAAGATTCGAGCTTATTCATTGTAGAATGTAGGTACTGAGTATCATGCCAAGAGTTTTCTGGATTCTTGAACTTTGGACATTCAAGAATGGCAATTTAAAAATCAATATGGGTTTAGGGATGTTAACCAAATTAACATTGAACTCCCGTTCACACCCTGCCTTTAATGAGTCTTTTTTATTTTCCACAAGACTGAGCGTTATAATTATTTATGCCTCAATTAGTCAGATAAAGCAAATTGCTTTTGTTCTATTAGGCTCTGTGCTCGATTCAACTTGCATCTCTAATATATCATGCACCTGGTGTTGAGTTGTGTTGCGTTACAAATAAAAGGCAGCCACATTTCCTATTCCACAGTTTCCTGAAATGCTATTTTCTTTTAAATGTTTCTGTTTACTATTGTTCTCAAGACAGCTTCCTGACATCAACAGCCTGTGGAAAGCCTCCAACTGCATTTTCTTTGCGTCTTTTACTAACTTTCTGAAATCATCATGATAAACAGTAAAGCATGAGAAACTTCTGCTAAGTAACTCATATATACACATGCTTGTGTTTTGTATATTTAAGTGTATTTCCTACATTTTCTCTTCTGTACACAAATTTCATTAATGCAGTCACACTCTGCAGTGTCCCACTCTGCAGTGGGACAGTTTAATGGTCAAGGAGATATTGTCCCCGACTTTCAAAGGTTTATAATATTTAAAGAATATTTTTTTTCAGTGTAGCAATAAAGCTATTACTATTTAATTTCATCCAGATTGATAAAGAGCCAAGGATTTAATCAACTGATATTGACTTGATCTCCAACACAATCTGGTAATAACTTCTATAAACTATTAATTAAAAATAAAAATGTAACATTTATTATTTATTCTTTTTTATTTATTTTTATTGGAATATAGTTGATTTACTGCGTTGTATCAATTTCTACTGTACAGCAAATTGACAGTCAAATAAACACTCTTTCTCTCATACTACCTCCCCTCATGTTCTATCTCAAAAGACTGGGTGTAACTCTCTGTGCCGTACTATAGGAGGTCCTATAGCACTGCTTGTCCATTCTAAATGTCAGAGTTTGCATCTGTTCTTTACTACTCAAATCTTCTTTAGACAACAGATCAGGAAAAAAGGACACACCTCTTCCTCCAAAGAGGACATACTGATGGTCGCTAGGGACATGAAAATACTGTCAACGTCTCTAATTATTAGAGACATGAAAATCAAATCTATAATGAGGTGCCACCTCCCATCGGTCAGAATCACCATTAGAAAGTTAACAAATAACAATTGAGGAGAGGGTGTGGAGAAAGAGAATCTTCCTACCTTGTTGGTGGGACTGTAAGTTGGTACGACCGCTATAGAAAATGGTATAAAGGTTTCTCCAAAACTAAAAATAGAATAACTCTATGACCCAGCAATCCCGCTCCTGGGCATATATCCTGACAAAATGTGCATTCAAAAAGTTACATGTACCCCTAGGTTCATAGCAGCATTATTCACAGTAGCCAAGACATGGAAAGAACCTAAATGTTCATTGACAGATGAATGGACAAAGAACACACGGTACATATACACAATGGAATACTACTCAGCCATAAAAAAGAATGAAATAATGCCACTTGCAGCAACATGGATGGACCTAGAGATCCTCTTAATAAGTGAAATAGGCAGAAAGAGAAATACAAACACCATATGATATCACTTCCATGTGGAATCTAAAGTATGACGCAAATGAACAGGCTGTGGATTCCAACACTTGCTATTTCTGTCTGCAGTCTTCCATTTTGTGGGAAATTTTCTTTGTTTTTATTTAACCTCTCGGGCCTTTTCTTTTATTATCACGAGGGAAGTTTTGACAATGGAGTTAAGCACTTGAGAAGATTTTCTCTTCTTTTGGTTTGAAACTAGAGGTCTTATTCTCTGAAGCTGTCCCGTATTTGAATTAGAGTGTTAAAATTCAGAAGTTTTACAATTCATCCACATATTAGAATCACTGGGGAGATTTTTTGTTTTACATTCTTTTTCTAGGTTATCTTCCATCATAGTCTATATACCAAGAGATTGGATATGTGGGGGAGGTTTTAAAACACCCTAGTTGGGCGGTATTCTGAGAGATGTTGGTTGGATTGTTGGTGGGGGGTGCTCGTCTGGTTTTCTCCAGAGAAACAAGAGCCAATAAGATGTGGGTACACAGAGAAAGATACATATTACAAGGAACTGGATTACACAAAAGTGAATGGACGGCAAGTTCAAAATCCATAGAGCAGGTGGCAGACTATGGACCCAGGAAGGACCAGGGTGCAGCTGAAATCCGAAGGCCAGCTTTTGTAGAATTCCTTCTTGCTTTTAATTCTGTTCAGACCTTAACTGATCGGACGAAGCACACACACACAGAGAGCAGTCCGTTTATTCACATTCACCAATTTACATGTCCACCTCCTCCAAAACCACTCTCCAACCAGCACGTAAAACGAACAATCACAAGCCACTCCTTTGCAACTTGGCATCGATGTGAACCTCCTTACACGAGACTTAATTTCCACATGGAGGCAACAGAAAGATCCTGATACAACTATTCCTCATACAGGCAGAAACACAATTACTTCCTCCCAGGAAAGGATTCAGAGTCCTTGACTGGCATTTAGTTTTCTTGATATTCATAACCTAAATGATCCTTAAATAGTATGACAGCATGACACAAAGACAGTATGTCTTACGTTAGGTAAGAGGATGAGAAGGGGAAGAAGAACAGATTACATATATATACACACACATGTACGTATGTAGGTATGTATACGAAGAAGAAAATACTCAGGACAACTGTAATTCCTTGTTTCTGTGACTGGTCACGTGGCTGCAGCTGGTATTCCTAACCACCTTCTCAAATTCCTCTTCTGAATTTCCTTTGCTTTGGCCCCAGGAAGCACCCCAACCTATGGTGGCCTTTTTGCCTGGTGGGGTGACTGCAGCTTAATTCCTGAGGTGTCTGTGCTGGGCATCGTCCTGCTTGGCATGGTTGCTCGTGTGTTTCCACTGAACTGAATCGCAGAGCATGCTGAGGCTCTGATGCTCTAAGAGACGCCTGTGTTGGGGCCTACTGCTCCCGACCTCCACGGTGGGGCAGCACCCAACTTCCCCGGGGAGTCAGGACCCATCGGCCGGGGCTGCACAGGGACCCCGCCCTTCACCTGTTGGTTTGGACACATGAGTTGCAGTAGAGGGCCAGAGGGCGGTCTTAAGCCTCAGCTCCAACAACACGACACAGCATGGTGGCTTATAAATGGTAGAAATTGATTCCTCGTAATTCTGGAGGCTGGGAGTCCAAGATGAGGGTTTCAGATGGCTGCGTTCGGCGAAGGCCCTCTCCAGAGTTGCAGACTCCTACGCAGACACAGCCAGCAATCCAGGGTCTCTGTAACAGGACACTATCCTGTTCAGGAAAGCTCTACCCTCAGGACCGGTCACCCGCTCAGTCCCCACCACCCAGTAGCATTGCCTTGGGGGTCAAGATGCTGACATTTGAATTCGAGAGAGGCCCAAACATCAGTCATAGCGATTAGAACACAGGTAAACTGAAAAGGGCTCTATATGAAAATTTAGAAAAAGATAACCCCCAAATCACTAATTATTATATTAAGATGAAGCGTATTTGAAAAGATCCAAAGAGAAGAAGACAAAACCAAAACCATCCAGCCTCGACTTGTTTGTTTTCCTTTGAAAGGATGTTAGATACAAATAGAAAGTAGACGTCCCATCCCCGTCCTGCTACCTAAGCGTGTTTCCCCGGGCAGCTCCCGACCCGGAGGTGGAGGCGGTGTCGTCGTCGTTCCTGTGATCCCCTACCTGGTCCTTTGGGAGCTCCCCGTCCAGCACCCGTTACTGAAAGGAGACGGGGGGCTGTGCTCCTCGCCGGGCCGCCCCCGGCACAGAGTTTGGACGCAATGGTGTTGAAGGCTTCATCTCGGAATCGATGCCCATCGCTCTTTGTGCTTTAGCTTTTGAAGATGCACACGCAGTTATGAGCGGAACGGAAACGTGTTTAATACAGTGAAAATGCCCTTCAAGGTATGGCGTTTACGAACACGCTGGAATCAGTGTTTCCCAAGCACGTAGATGAATGTGCTGGAATCCCTTGGATAAAAGGGCATACGGTTGTGTCGAAGTTGGAAGAATTTTAGAAAGTACCTCAAAGGAAAAAAAAAAAAAAAGAGCTTTCTTATTTTTCTTCCCCCACTCCCTTAAACAGAATTTAAAATCCATGTGTTCCTTGGAGATGAAAAGAAAGATTGTTCTCTGATTCCACACCTTCCAGGGAAGAGAGACACCATTACTAAAGGGGGAAAAAATCTTAAAAACCTGCCTTTTCTCGTCACGAAGCAGTGTACTGAAAATGCTGAGTTATCAGAATGTGGAAAAGCAGAGTATGTGTCTATAGATTGGAACTTTGAAGTGACAGAAGAGCAGCGAGAGAAGTGACTGAGAAGGTTCTATAGGTTCCAAGGCGCAGCCGGTGAAAATGAAGGGAAAACGGGCCTGGCAGCCACCGTTGGTGTCGGGCAGCAGAGTCGTTTGTTTCACCTGCAGGAAAATTCCGGAGGCCCCGCATAAGTCCAGAAAGGCCAGCGCGACCACCTTTCCAACAACGAACCTCCCGGAGAGCCCCGGGATTTTTCTAATCCCAAATACAGAAACGTTCTCCCAATAGTAAAGTTAAAATATGTTAAAATTTAGCACAGTAACCGGGTTCATAGTTTCATGACACTGGGCTGTTTCACAAAACGGGTAAACAAATAAAATGTTTACAGATCCAAGAATCCAGCATAGGCTTGGAAAATTACCAGTGAGAAGACGCAGAAGAATTTCTTTCTTCTTTCTTTCTTTCTCTTTCTTTCTTTCTTTCTTTCTTTCTTTCTTTTCTTTTTATTTTTTTTTTTTTTTTTCGTTTCTTCTTCTTTTCTTTGTTTTTTTAGGATTGCACCAATAGCACATGGAAGTTCCCAGCCAGGGACTGAATCGATCCCCAGCCGTGACCTATGCTCTAGATGGAGGAATGCTGATCCTTCAACCTACTGTACCAGGCGGGGGAGCAAACCCACACCTCTACAGCACCTCAAGCCACTGCAGTTGGATTCTTAAGCCCCTGCACCGCCGGGGGGAAGCCCACACGACTGTCCCTTCAATTACATGTAAAGGCATTTGGAGGTCTTCTCGGGGGTGCAGAGGGTTAGGGATCCAGCATTGTCGCTGTGGCAGCCAGGTCCCTGCTGTGCTGCAGATCGGATCCCTAGCCCAGGAATTTCCACAAGCTGGGGGCTGAGGGTGTAGCCAAAAAAAAAAAAATACAAAGGAAAATAAAGAGGTTTGGATATCAGACCTTCCCAGGCGTTTGTTATGTGTTTCTAAGACTCAGAGCTGGAAGTGTCGATCAAAGACATGTGGCCAAACTCATGCTGTGGCTGAATTCAGCCACCATCTCCTGCGATGATGGCCGGCTGGGCAGAGAATGTGGGTTTACCATCGCCCCCTGGTAAGGACGCTAGGACTTCGGAGGGAGGTGCTTCTCCGTCTCCTGGGCTCATCAAGGCATCCAGGCAACTAGCTCAACATGCAGAGGCCCGGATTTCACCCCGAACCAATGGTCAGCAGCGCATCCTAAGAGGAGCCCAGGCCCAGATCTTCCACTAAAGGTCCACCCGTGTTTCTGATGCAATCCAGTGGTCTGGACCCCTGCGCCTTATCACAGCAACATTGCAGCAAGCTGGACCATGCACGTGCCTGATTGCACTTTCGTGGTTTCAGGGGGGATGAAGGAGGAGGGTTTATTTCCCCAGCATAAGCTCCTGGGCACTGAGAGAGGACTCGTGGTCTAGACAGACCCGGACAACGGACTTCTGACACCCTGCTCTTTCCTGTACCATTCTCATCACCACAATGCCACCACCAGCCTTTTCCCATTATGCATTTGAAATATGGGATTATTTTTCTTAGAAATAATGATGAACTCACCAAAGAGTTCCGGAAGGAGCCATGTTGTGGCCTGGGAGTGAGTTTCTCTGTTCACAGGCAACTCTGAAAGTGGCATCTCTGTGCCTGCATCCTGGCCCCCTTTTCTCAGAGCCAGCCCTCGCTGGACGAAGGGAACTCTGGGGCCTGGCATGGACTGTGGACACCAGGGCTGGATTGGTCCCTGCGCCTGCCCTGGGGCTGTGCGTCCATGTGTGTCTGGGTACAAGGGCGTCCCTGGTGACCGCCTGAGCCATTCTTTCATTGTTTGTGTCAGGCACGTCTGTGCAAACATAGCGGCACAAGTGAATGAGGGTCACATTGTGTCCAGAACGGGTCAGGTCTGGGAACAGAAGGAACCAAAATGGGAGGAGACGACGAAGGACAGGCAGCCAACATGCAGTGACGCTGCTGCGGGGACACCAAGTTTAGGGAGTGACAACCGCCTGAGGGGTGAGCTCGTGGATGTCACAGAGTGGCCGGGGGGTCAGGGTCTCTCCCGGCTGGAGTGCGCAGGAGGCTCTCTGAGCTACAGAGAGCAATCCGGTCTCTTGAGGCAGAATGTGATGGAGCATGAGGAGGAGAAGGCACACGTGTGCATGTATGACCACAGCAGAAACTGACACAACAGTGTAAGCCAACTACAATTCTTCTTCTCTGTCTTTCTTTTTTGACTTTTTAGGGCCGCTCCCGCGGCAGATGGAGGTTCCCAGGCCAGGGGTCCAATCGGAGCTGTAGCCACCGGCCTACACCAGAGCCACAGCAACGTGGGATCCGAGCTGCGTCTGCGACCCACACCACAGCTCACGGCCACGCCGGATCCTTAACCCACGGAGCGAGGCCAGCGATCGAACCCGCATCCTCATGGTTCATGTTGGATTCGTTTCCACCGTGCCCTGACAGGAACTCCCAACTACAATTCTTTAAAAACATAAAATAGCAGAAAAAGAGAGAGTTCCCGTGTGGCTCGGCATGTTGCAAACCCGAGTATCCCTGGGGATGTGGCTGGATCCCTGGCCTCACCCGGTGGGTTAAGGATCTGGTGGCTGTGGCTGCGGCATAGGCTGGCAGCTGTAGCTCCGATGTGCCCCCCAGCCTGGGAACCTCCACATGGTGAGGCCCTGAAAAAGCACCAAGGAAAGAAGGGCTCAATGTGCCGTGGCAAGAGTGTTGGGGCGGAAGGAAGAGGAAAACAGAAAGAAGCCCAGACAGGTGAGAAGCGCAAGGAGGAGGGAAGGGGAGGCGACGGGGTCAGGGTGGAACAGAGACCAGGTCCTGTGCCCGCAGCCATCCCAGGGGCAAAGGGGTTCCCTCCTCACTCATGGCACACCCCCCGGGGGGGCAGAAAGAGAAGTGGGGGAAGCCGTGGAAGTAGACAAGCCCCGTAAGGGCTGTTGAGCAGGTCCCGTGTGAATCAACTGGGGCTTAGGTGGGTCTTAAGCGCTTTGGGAACAGAAACAAGCCGCGGGTCCTAGTGATGGAGCTGGTGAGGCAGAGGAAGTGGCTCCAACTTCACATCTCAGGGATCTCGAGCTCACTAGCATCCGGCGCATGTGTCCTAAACTCACCCATTGGTCCTTTCGCTGCCCCATGTGTTTATAAACTATTGAAATGAAATTTTCGACATATATACTTTTTTAAAAACGTTATTTTATTTTTTCATTTTTAAAAATGTTATTGATGTCTAGTTTATTTACAATGCTTGATAATTTTTGACATACATGCTTTGTCACACATTTTTATATTCTGTACTTATTTACCTAATTCAGTGTGTCTATTGAGCACTATTAGATTCAGTAAATTATAATTCCATAAATAATAACCCAATTTAATTAAATTCGATGTATACACCCTTAAGATAGTTCCCATATTTCATGCCATTATTGAGTAAATGGAGTAATTTATGAATATTATTTAGAGTTTAGGAATAGAAAACACTTATATGTTCCTCAAAGCAGTAATAGTACATTATCATTTAACACAAATTCATTTTGAAATCCCAAATGAGCTACTCAGATGAATTATAAATGTGAGATTAACTTGGAGAAGTTTCAGAGTTGGACCAGGTGGTCCTAATGGGTTACTCCCACCATCCGGACTCGGATTATCAAAACACTTCATCGTGACACGAAGTGGAGACAGGCTGCTTTGCCCTGTGCAAGTGACAGTCTCCGTGAACATGGCATATGTGACCGCCACCAGAAAAGGGAGGGAAGCAGCGGGAAGAAGCCGTTGTGTGGCAGCCCGCATGCGACAGCGGCCTCGCCGCAGTGTCAGCACCCTGTGGACCTCATTTCGCTCTGCACTGCACGGTGACGTCAGGCTCACCGTAAAACACACAAACACTCTCAACACAGCAAGCAAGAAGGAATAACCCACATCTTTACCACTCAGGGGAATATTTTGAAACATTGCTTTCCACCTAATTTTACTTAGCCTAGTTTTTTTTTTTTCTTTCTTCTTTTTCTTGGTGTGGTGGAGGATAGTGGGAGAGATTACCCCATTTTATCATTCTTTGTGTAATTTTTATCTCATTTGTTTTTATTTTGTTTTGTTTAGCTATGATAATATGAGAATTCTCATGGTGTTAAATCTCTTTGAAAGTATTATTTGTATGCATTCTGAAACAGTCCAGTCTACATAAATATAATAAATTACTTAATAATAATATTTCCAGTGTTGGAAATCTGGGGTATTTTTACACACACACACACACACACACACACCACACACACACACCTGCGTATCTTTTTTCTTTGTTTTGAATCATTAATTCATTTAAGAGAAAAACAGCACTAGTTCATTGACTTAAATAATTTTGAGGATGATTGGAACATGGCATTCCAGAAGTAAGTTCATCCCTAGAGGAAAAGAAACCCCTCCAGGTTATTATTTCCCATAATGTAGTATCTACGGGAACTAATATCCCACAGATAAAATCTAAGTAGTAAAGTCAATGGCCTGCAGGAAACAGGTAGCTCTTTTATAATCCCCACGTGTTCTTCTCATACAATTTAATATGATGGAAGGAGAAACCCCTAAATTATGCTTTTAAAAAAGAAAATCACAAGTATACACCCCTCCTCCCAGCAAATGGAAATATTATCCAATCAAAGAAGATATGGGTGCATAGAGGGCAATATGATGGGTCGTGTATGAATTACAGCTGTCACCTGAGTCAAGAATTTACCCCAGACAGACCTTGCGAGTTGTCAGAACCCTCCCTGCATAAGGACTTTTTCCTAACACTCCGTGTCCCCTCAGGGTCGATTCCAAGCTCAGGCTTCGACGTTGGTTGGATTATCTCGTTCCCTGCATTAAGTCCCTTCCTTCTGGACCAGATTCCTGGCCTCCTCTTGGTGAGCCGTTTACCTCCTTCAGCCTCCATTTCACTTGACCTTGGACGGAAACTTTTCTCCACCCACAGCTCTCCGTTGGGTCAGGTCTCTGTGCTTGTACACCAGCCTGCATCAACACTTACGCCTCACTAAGCTTGATGGGAGTTTTTGGTAGGATGGCAGACATAAGGTACTAAATATAAGACTGAAGAGTTTCGTTTCCAGCATGGCAGCTTGAGTTGCTTCACAGGCCCAGTCTCCAGGGAAAATGCTGAAATTTACAGGGGAAAAAAGTCTCTGGTTAGGACCCGAATGTTGTACATCAAACAAAGAAACTCTTTTTCGAGAAAATATACTAGAATTTAATAATATCATTCTGCAATATTTGTTGCATGGCCAGCTCCTTCCCTCACTCTTCTCAGCTCAGCATAATAAACCTTTACTCCAGGTGGATACGACCCAAAACAAGCCATGCTGGAAGGTTATGGTGTCCCAATAGGGACAATAACAAGCCCTGAAGGGGGGCGGTATCCAGAATTACTACAGTATATTATCTTAAATGTGCAGTTTCCAAAAACATCTTAGAGGATATGCAAAGAAACAGAAAAGTCTGATCTATACACAGATGAAAAAGCAAGCCACAGGAACTGCCTGCCAGAGCAACCAGATAACACAGGTGTAACAGAAAACGACTTCAGAGAACCATGACAGAGACATTGTCAAATGCAAGTTCGTGTGCCTGGTGCACCGTGAGGCCAAAAAAACTCAAACATTAGAGTTCAGAGCAGAGCACAGTTTCGTGCAGGACCCAGCAAGAAGAATGGGCAGCTCATGCCCCAAAGATATAAACTCCCTGATGATTTTCAGCAGAGTTGTTAAAAGCAAAACTTAGGGGGAGGGCTACAGGCTGCAAGACTTTCTTCTGATGAGCAGGTGGTGAGGTCACAAGTGGAGCTCCAGGAAGCCCGTGCTCAGCCTGAAGTTACCATCCTCCACCTGGGTGGGGGCCTTGATTCGCCAAAGAGCTCAAAGATACATTGTTGTGCATATCCCTTGAGGGGGGGGCCAAGACCTTGTTCCCAAGGCTGCACTATTGTTTCTTAACTTTTCCTCCTTTGTTTCTGCACTGGCTCCCTTCCTGAATAGTAACAGTTTGAATCTGCTCTTAAGACCTCCGGGAAGGTCTAGGAGGCTGAAGCCCTACTTCTTCAAGAAAGAAATGGGATACGGAAAGGTTTGTGTAACCAGGAGGCCCTCCCAGGGTCCTGGCGAGCTCCAGGTATATTCAAAGAACTAAAGAAAAGTACGCTGAACAGAGCAAAGGAAGTAACGATGAGGATCACGTTTCATAAAGTATGAAGTGTCAATAAAAGATTAAAATCAGGGAGTTCTCATTGTGGTGCAGCCGTTAACAAACCCAACCAGCATCCATGAGGATGTGTGTTCGATTCCCGGCCTCCCTCAGTGGGTGAAGAATCCAGCATTGTTGTGAGCTGTGGTGTAGGTCGCATGTGTGGCCCGGATCCTGTGTTGCTGTGGCTGTGGTGCAGGCCAGCAGCTGTGGCTCTGACTCAACGCCTAGCCTGGGAACCTACATATGCTATGAGTACAGCCCTAAAAAAAAAAAAAAAAAAAGGTAAAAAGTATAAACAGGAAACAAAGGAAACAAATCAAAATTCTAGATTGAAAATTTTAATTGTTAAATGAAAAATTTCCTAGAGAGGCCAGTATCATATTTGAATTAGGAGAAGAAAGAATTATTGAACTTAAAGATAGAGAGAGAATGTAATCTGAAGAATGAAGAGCCAGAAAAAAATTAAAAATGAACAGAAGCTCAAAGAAAACAGGATGCCATGAGGGGCTCCACCGTATATGCATAATGTGACTATCAGAAGAGAAGAGAGAAAGTGGCAGAAAAGCACTAGAAGAAGTAATAGCTTAATCTTTTTCCAATTTGGTGAAAAATATGAATCTACATATATAAGTGCTGCTGCAGACATCCAGGGAGATAAATTCAGAGAACCGCACTACAGACACTTTGTAAAAATGCTGCAAGCCAACAAGAAAGAGAAAATCTTGAAAAACATGAAAGAAAAATGGCTCATCACTTACAAAGGAGCGCCAGGAAGATTAAAAACATTACTCATCATCAGAAACAGCAAAAGATCAAAAGGCGGTGTGATGACATATTCAAATTTTTAAAGAACAAAAAATGCCAACCCAGAGTCCCAGAGCCAGCAAAGCTATCTTTCAAATATAAAATCAAAGTGAAGCTGCTCCCAGATAAGCAAAAATCAGGACACTTCTCGTGAGAAGAAACACCTTACAAACTGTACTGGCTGAGGTTCTTGAGGATCAAAAAAGAGGACTCCCGACGGCAGTTTGAGTCCACAAGCAAAGCAAAGAGCCGCAGTGAAGGTAAGCATAAAATTATAAAAGACAGCATCAATACATATTGCTTCGCGGTTCTTAAGGGATTTTCAGGACCAATTATATAAAACAACATTCATATACTTTTATTTTTCAGCCTGTACCATTGAGAACATGACATATTTGCCAACAACAGCATAAAGGGGTCAAGTGGGAACAAAGCTGTTCAGGCAAAGTAAATGACTCCAGATGGTAATGGGAAACCCACAGAAGCCAGAAAGCTTACACAAGAATGTCACCATATCTAAAATTATAACTGCATACATATTCTCTCTTTTCTCAGCTTCTTTCCAAGACCTACAATCAGATAAAGTAATACTTATAACAAGTATGCTTGGGTTAGTAATATATGTGTATATGTTTAATGATCGTGCTAAAAGGAGAAAAGTGAGCAGAACTATATAAGGATAAAATCCCTATAGTCTTTGGAAAGAAGTCAGTATCAATCTATAACACTCAGATACATTAAGCTGTGTACGGTAAATCCTAAAGGAACTACTAAGGAAATAACTGAAACGTCTGTATACAGTGGGAAAAAATTATCAAATAAATTTAAATGTTACATTAGAAAATCATGCAGTGAATGAAGAACAGAGAAACAAAAAGGCACGAGATATTTAGAAAAAGTAAAATGGAAGGTTTACATTCAATTCCCCAATTTTATCAGTACAAAAACTAAATGTGAATGAAATCACCCAACTAAAAGGCAGAGCCTGTCAGACTTGATACAAAAACAGATAAGATCCAAATACTTTATTTAGAGTTTACTTTTTGATTCAAAGATATAAAGAGATTGAAAGTAAAAGTATGGAAAAATAGTTTATTCATACAGCAGCCATAAGAAAGCTGGAGCAGCTTAAAACACCAGGACAAAATAGACATTAAAACAAAATGAGGAGGGAAATTGATAATTCAACAATAATAGTCGGAGATTTTGATGCCTCACTTTCAGTCTCAATAATGGACAGACACATAAGCAGAATTTCAACAAAGTTACACTCAATATCCTACAAACAAAATAGATCTGACCTGTCTATTGAACGCTCTACCCAACAATTGCAAAACACATAGTCTTATCAGATGCACATGGAACTTTATTCAGTATAGAACATTTCTAGGCCATGAAACAGACAAAAAAAATAAAATCGAAAGACTTGTAATGAAGCTTTCCACAGAAAAGAAAATCATGGACATGGAGAATTGACTTGTGGTTGCCAGGGGGAAGGGGAGGGTGTGGGATGGAAGGGGAATTTTTGGTTAATAGATGCGAACTACTGCCTCTGGAATGGATAAGCAATGGGATCCTGCTGTGTAGCACTGGGAACGATATCTTGTCACTTATGATGGAGCAGGATCATGTGAGAAAAAAGAATGTATACATGTGTGTGTGACTGGGTCACCTTGCTGTCCAGTAGAAAATTGACGGAACACTGTAAACAAGCTATAATGGAAAAAATAAAAATCATTATAAAAAAAAAAGAATTGTGATAATAGAAATGTGTTTTATGGTCACAAATAAATAAAACTGAAAGAATTGTAGCAATACCAATACATTCTCTGATCACAAGTAAGTAAAATTGGCAATCGGTAATGGAAAGAGATTTGGAAACCTCACAAAATGCAGAAGATACAGGGCACAGTCCTAAAGAACCAACGGATCAGAGAAGGAATCACAGAGAAATTAGAAACGTTGAGATGGATGTGTGAAAATAAGGATGCAACACACCAGAACTGGAGGATGGATGTAGTCAAAGCGGGATTGACAAGGATAGGCACAGCTGCAAAAAACCCGCAATGAAAAAGAAGCAGGATTTCAAATCCATAACCTAAATTTCTACCTTGAGACACTGGGGAAAAAAAATAATGAGCAAACTAAAGACTGAAGGAGATAACAGCAAAGATTAGAGAGGGGAATATTAAATATAAATATTATAAAGAATATAATTTCTTTCCTCCTTCCTTCCTTCCTTCTTTCTTCTTTCTTCCTTCCTTCCTTCCTTCCTTCCCTCCCTCCCTCCCTCCTTTCTTTCTTTCTTTCTTTCTTTCTTTCCTTCTTTCTTTCTTTCTCTTTCTGTCTTTCTTTCTTTTTCCCCCACAAGGCACCACATCTCTTTGTCTCTCTCTGTCTTGGTTGACATTATTCTCTGGTGGGTCTATTTGTCAATTCGTTTTTCAGAAATCTATCATACTGTTGGCACATATGGAATGTGCAGAAGACTTTTCAATTTGTGTGCCTTGTTCTATTTAGTTGATTTTGGACCCAAATGCAATAATTTTGGGTATTCACTATGGTTTACTTGACACATTTTTATACGCTGCCCTAACTAACTTCTCTGATGCATCTGGATCATAAAGAGCTCAACAAAATCGGCCAAAACTGCAGAAACCCAAAAACGACACTTGAGTCATGGTGACTCTATATGTGACTGAAGAGAATTCCATGGAACTGCGTACGAAGTCGCTCACAGTGGTCCAGGGCGCATGTACTAGATCAAGGCAAAGAAGTACAGCACACAACCATGTTCCAGAAATCCACAGGGAACCTGTGATTTTATCATTTAAAATATGCTTAACACTGAAGCCAAAGCATTAACATGCAATTGTTTAAGACAAAGATCTTTAGCAGAGATAAACACACACGCACACACATGCGCTCTAACATCACACAAAGTAATATAAAAAATAAAATTAATTGGGAGTTCCCATTGCGGCTTAGCAAGTTAAGAACCCAACTAGTGTCCATGAGGACGCACGTACCATCCCTGGCCTCGCTCAGTGGGTTCAGGATCTGGCTTTGCTGCAATCTGCAGTGAAGGTCTCAGATGTGGCTCAGATCTGGTGTAGCTGTGGCAGCGGTGCAAGCCTGCAGCTGCAGCTCAGATTCAACCCCGATCCTGGGAACTTCCACATGTCATGGGTGTGACCATAAATAATAATAATTATAATTATAATGTTAATCGGACTGTTTCCTGTGTTTATCGTCATTGAAATGCAGTGGTAGAATAAAGGTCTTCTCCCCTAATTTAGAACAGGGCATTGTGTGCCAGGCCTGCCAAAACTCACACAAGTCCCTATGTGATAGAGAGAGTTGTCTTAGATTCTGCTTATATTTAAGCAACACATTTATTTCCAATGTTATTGACCAGAATCATGCCTCATAGATAAAAGCTATTCTATCTATCTTTCAGAAGTGTACTTAGTAGGGCTAGGTGTCAGATCAGAGCTGCAAGTGCCAACCTACACCACAGCCGCAGCCACGCAGGAGCTGAGCCCCGTCTGCGATCTACACCACAGTTCACAGCAACACCAGATCCTTAACCCATTGTGTGGGGCCAGGGATGGAACCTGCATCTCATGGACACTAGTCTGGCTCACTACCACTGAGCCACAGTGGGAACTCCCCTCAGCAGTTAGCAGGGCTTTCGGAAAGGGAACCAAACTTGTGATCTGGTTGGAAATTGCTTGTACTGAAAGAAAGCTATCTTTGATAACTTTAATCACATAATTTATGCTTAACATTTTAGCAGTTGCCATGGAGACTTCAGAATCCGTTTCAGATGTTAAAAATAGTGTTCTTTTACTTGTATCTCATTTGCATTTTAAAGACTTACCATCTATCACTTCTGAGTACCTTCAGTGATGGTGATTTTCAGGTGCTTTGTCTGACACTCTTTAAATGCAGTTCCCATTTTGATCCACCAGAACTGAGCACACATAAACACTTCTTCCAAATTACCACTTGGTATTTTTATGTCATCATTAAAAAATCGTGTGCTATGGACAACATTCCCCAAAGTGAAGCATGAGTATTGACCACACAAGCAAAGATTTAATTTGAATTCCAATCCTGTTATATTAAATATCACAACTATGCAGACATATGGATGGAGGAGAAAGAGCACCATACTTGGGGACAGATGACAGAGCTTCTGACGTCTTTCCACTCTTCACACGTAGGTGTGCTTGTAGTCTCTCTGACCACGAGGCTGCTCCCTGACAACATGAGAGTAACCCTCCTTGTAGCAAATTCACAAGCGTTTTGAGCATCGCAAACTGAGTGCAGGGAAGCACTCATTTAAAGGGAAAGAAGGAGTTCCTGCGGTGGCGCAGTGGTTAACGAATTCCACTAGGAACCATGAGGGTGCGGGTTCGATCCCTGCCCTTGCTTAGTGGGTTAACGATCCGGCGTTGCCCTGAGCTGTGGTGTAGGTGGCAGACGCGGCTCGGATCCCACGTTTGCTGTGGCTCTGGTGTAGGCCGGCAGCTTCAGCTCAGATTAGACCCCTAGCCTGGGAACCTCCACATGCTGAGCGAGGGAGCAGCCCTAGACAACACAAAAAGACAAAAAAAAAGAGAGAGAGAGAAAGAGAGAGAGAAAGAAGTGGCCCTCTTGGGAAAAGAGTCTGAGAAAGAATGGCTGGGTGCATCTGTATAACTGAATCACTTTGTTGTTCAGCAGAAATTATCAGAACCCGGTAAATCAACTCTACTTCAAAAACACTTAAAAACAAGAAACCAAGGGGAAACCGGGGGAAAGAAGTGCATCAGGGTTTTCTATGACGTGCTTCCCCAGCTTCAGGTAGGTAGACGCTGAGTGAATGTTTATTTGAAAAGAAAAAAGCAAGCCCAGGGGGACCTGCGAGTCCTGATGGGTGAGGGCTCTAGGGCCTGGTTCCCACTCAGTGGGATATGTCAAGTCAGACTCAGAGCTTCTGCTTCTGCATAAGATGGTTTTATTTTAACCCAGCATGGTTGTACCTTTCAGCGCTAACACACAGGGACCTCTGGCTGAGTTTTAAAATGCTATATATTTATGCTGAAAAGAATTGCCCAGGAAGAGGTTTTTATGCAAAGCATAGACCTTCTAATTTGAAATATAATAAGAAGAAAAAGGTGGCACAGACCGCTAAAAGTCACAAATATTTGATATGAATGCTTAAGAAAAGTCGTAGGATATTTCACAAGCTCTTTTTAATTAGGATTTTCCTTTCTTCTTAGAATGATACTGGTCATCGTATTCAGGATTTGAAAGATGTGAATTACGTCTGTTTTGAATAAGGTTTTTCTTAAGAAATTATTATTTGTCTGGATGATTCTTTTTGTTCTTCCCAGATGCATTGTTCCCAGTTTTAAAAAGAGGAAATTTATCTTATGTGACTGAAACACTGTTTAAACCTTGACTCATAAATCCTAGAGATGCACTCTACTGGGTAGAGTCTGTAGCTCACAGTACTGTACCGTAGACTTTAAAAACTGCTGAGAGTGTAGATCTTATGGTTCTTATCACAAAAATCATAATAACAGATAAAGAGGCGGTGGGAAAGCCTTGGGAGGTGATGGATGTATTTATGGCATAGACTCTGCCGCGACGGTTTCTCCCGTGTGGAACTACCTGCAAACTCATCCAGTTGTACGTGTTACATGTGTGCAGATTTTTGCATGTAATGTAATAAAGTGGTTTTTAAAAAGAGTAAGCAAAAAAATGAGATGGGAAATTAAATTGTTCCAAATATTGATGGATATTGGCTTGAGTTAAAAAACAAAAGACAGAATTGTTGTTGTTTTAATCAGAAGGAGAAATAAATTGCTCATTTCTTTTTAGAGCATGTTTATGTGAAGGAAAATTTTGGATAAGTGGGAAAGTTTGTCTGGAAGAAATAATCTGGGTTTCTGAGGAAAATCAGGGCTGGAATAATATATTTGAGAGATGCAGCATGTAGGCAATAACTAAGGCCTGAGAGTTTCAACAACTTCCTAGGAATGGTGCTTATATTACAACATAAATTGTCCAAAAAAGACATTTGGCAAAGTACCAATATTCAAGAAAGGAAAGTCGGGAGACCCATGGCTGTGCCGATTGGCTAAGAGCTACTGTTGGGGGCCCCAGGGAGGTGAGTAAATGAATATGATTTAACTAATAATACCATGGTGAAAAGTTTTGAATTTGAGAGATATCTTTTTATTTTCTCCTGATGGAAAAATCCCTCCCAGGGTGTTTTCTCGGATGCTCAGGCCAAAAATAAGGACAGTGACACACCCCATCTTACCAGCCTTGCCATGAATTTTTGAACACTCTCCTCGGAGATTTGACTTTGAACAAACGCCAGAGAGCTGGTCATGGAAACATCACGATGCATAAAATGACGTGACCACTTTTCAAACAATGGCCATAAACCGTAATCCTTCTGTATTCTTTCTCTATATATTAGGACAAAATGCTAAGAGCTTCAGCTCAAGGGCATGATGGAGTAAACACACAATCATACAATAAACACAATGGATGCGGCTACAAAACCTAAACGGAATGCAATGGCCAGATATTTCAGGATTCAAAAGCAAACAGCAAGTGAATTAAGGAAAAGGACCAGAATTTGAACTACCACATAATGACCAGGAGTTCACTTTTTTTTTTTTTTTTTCTCTTCTGGTATCCCTTGAACTGATCTCAAATAGCTGAACCTTAGAAACAAAGATTCTGGAGCAGCTTGTGGTTCTGTTTCAGAGAGAGAAAGGGAAGTTTATGGTCCAGAGACAGAAGGAAACTCCCCTGCTGTTTTTGCCTTTTTCTCTTTTCTCCTGGGCCAGAACATTTCTGTGGCAACAGCAGCAATAACCCACATGTACTTTCATGAAAAAATGGGAGTGAAAGGCAAATGATGTCTTATTACTACTATAAAAAGAGCTCTGACTTTGAAAAGGGCACGAAAGGGTCTCTAGACTCACAGGGGTTTTCCTGGGCTACAGGGCAGCTTCTATCTTCATGCTGCGCTGGCCAAGTAGAGCAAGCTCTCTGTAACACTGTTTACAGCTATCCACCTATGGGTAATCTCGTGCGAGTCTGAGACGGTGCGTAGACATTTCTTCACAAGCAAGAAGTAAAGAACAAAGGAGACAAAATCCCGAGGGGACACGCAGCCCATTCTCACTGCTCCCCTGCGATGGTTCACAAAATTCTTCTCTGTCACCAGAGATGGCCAGATGCGGCCAGGAATTCCACAACACGGCACTTACCTGTCAGCAATTGTCTTGATTATATGCCGTTCTACGTCCCTTCAACCCAAACGACGTTCAGTCACTGGTGTCACCTGTAGATGTTAATGTAGCCTCTCTCACCAAGATACATTAAACACCACACCTGTGTGTGCCAATGGGTGGGTGGGTGAGGGGATGGGCTTATGCATATGGGGGGGGTGAACAACTTAAATCTGGCAAATGTTCTCTACTTGTTAATGCTCTCTTTCTCTCCAATTTTCTTTCACAAGCTGCAGACCCACACAATCTCAGGGTCGGCGTATTAAATGGATCAACATTTCCATTTTAAGAGAAATTACCCCCTGTATTGTTGGATTTCAGAATTCACAAGAATGGAAGGGTCAGTTTGCAAGTGTCCCCGGGAAGCTTTCAAAATCACATCAGTAAATTGCAACGGTGGATCCCCAAACAACTAACACAGCAACTATAACCTCTGCCAAAATAACAGAAACAACAAAGACATTTGGGGACCAGAAAAAAAAAAGTGAAGGGTGGTTTTTAAAATCTTTTACCATAAGGCGCTGTCCACCTTGACAGGATTTTGGCCATTTTATGGACAAGCAGCGTGTGGGGATGTGTGGTCACTGGGTCATATTTATAATACAACCCAACTTGGCTTTACAGCATTAGCCAGGCAAGTGTTCTTTCTCACATTTCTAAAGACGTAGGAAGCCTTGCGCTGAGGTCTCAGAGGTGCTGCCCCGTCCGGATCCTCCCCACAACATCCAGGGGTTCACCCGCCTCCTTGGTTCCTCCTCTGCATGCCGAGCGGTATAGTAATCAAGGGAAGTCATTAAATTATCCGTATTTCCAGTCTGTATAGAAGAAGGGGGCAGAGACATGTTAACGCCGTGCGTTTGCGTTTGTCTGGCTTCTATTAAGAAAAGCTGCAAAAGCGGCCCATGGACATGGGATGCCAAAAAGCAAACTTCCCGCTGAAAGAGCTTTTGTTCTTTCGTTTCCTTCCCGCTTCGTGTTCATCCCCCAAGAGCGTCTCCCCGCGGCGTGTTTATCAGTCGACGCGTTTCCCCTTCTTCATTTTCGCCTATGTCACCGCATGGGACGTTTTCCCTGCAGACAGCTCCTAAAACGCTAGGAAGGATGGTTCCCGGATGGCGGGCGAATCTCTCCAGTTGGAGGACGTCTCCATCACAGAAGGAGTCGCCACGACCTGGGATGCCCTCCAGCATTTTAGGAGGCAAAGTGCCTGACAGGGGACGTCTTAGTGGAGTCACCGCAGAGCGGTTTCTTTTCTGAGTGAACACATGACCCGGGGCAAAGAAAGAACATAAAAGAAAGGAGTGGATAGAAAAGTCCACTGACTTGATCCGCTCCCAGAAACGCTGACAAATGCATCTCTTTTTTTTTTTGGCTTGAACAACTCAAGATGGCCAGAGTGCCAAAAATGCAATTTATTCAGAATGAATTATTTCCTCCAATACACGTTTAAGCCAGTATATGACAAATTGAGATACTCAGTAATAGCCTTGATGTTTGCGTACACATTAAAGTACGGATTATAACACTTTTGTCTTTTTAAAAAATGCTGTAAAGCAGATAACTGGTGCTCTCACATCTAGAGTGTGAGTAGATCTAGTAAGATTTGGGGGACCTCCCTGATAGCCCAGTTTAAATTCAACACTGGGCTTCTGGATACATCGAAGTGGAGGAGCTCATCTTCACAACTTACTCTTCTGTACGAGCGAGAACAGAGTGGACAATGCTCAATCGAGTTTCCAGGAATATGCCTTCCCGAGATTGAGCATCGTGTGAAAGTCACTATGTAGAAGCTGAGAGAGCATTCCAACTACTTGACAGATTTGTGATTTTTATGTTTTATATTGTTTCATTTAACACCTGATTCTGAACATATTCAAAAAGCCTTAAATTTATTTCAAGATATTTTAATGATTGCATAATATCAGTTATACAGATATGTCTAAGGGTGGTTATCTGCCCATTTGGAACATTTAGCTAAAGGTTAAGTCATGTTTTAAAAAAACATTTATTTATCAATATTTGTCTTCATCTCTTATTATGTACTTAGCAAAAAGAACTAAGTAAAAAGATAAAAGATATATTAAAGCTCTTGAAATACTTGTACAGATTGCTTTTCAGAAAGGATGTAGCAGACGAATCCTCTTACCTGATTTAAATCGCAGCACGTGGTCGATTTCAGTAACCAGAACATGCGAACCTGGAAACCATATTCTGAAGTTCTAGAAGTTCTGTCTAAAATCAGTCAGCTCAGTTGTTTATTTTACCCAAATTTCCTATGTTAGTACTGATTTTTTAGGTCATTCTATCAGTATTTGATTAAAGTATTAAAATCTCCCACAATGATTATTGATATGTTTTTCCTTTTTATTCTGTTATTTTTTGCTTCATTTTGGGTGATATTATCATATACCTAAAAGATGTATAACTAACCAGTGTCTGTTGTATTGACCATGTAATCATTTTGCAAATTCCTATTTACGTCTAGAAATGCCCTTTAATTTTCCGTTGGCTTGGGTGTAGTTCGACCAGTTTATTCTATTCGGTGTCTGCATGTTTTCATTTTTCAACTTTTAAATTCCAACATTTCCATTTTCTTATATTTAAGATAAGTCTCCTATTAAAAGTGTATATTTTTATTTGATCCAGTGGCAGGTCTTGTCTTTTAATTAGAATATTTAAGCCATTAATATTTAATGCAATTACTGGTGAGCTGAAATCGACAATATTATTTTTAAAAACATTTTGAAAACACTTTCTATGTTTCTTTTATCCCCTTTTTGTTTGGGGGGATAGGTTAAATAGACCGGGTTAGCTACACTAGTAAACACAGTCACCTTAATGCAGTTATAGGTGGAGAACATTTGAAGTTGGCACTCAGTTCCCATCTCAATCGACTTCTCACTCACCTTTCTATTTAGCATATAAGCCTGGATATTTACTGAGGTTCTGTTCCATGACAGGATATGAACCACAATTTTTACGTTCCCTGTGGAGAGACTCTTATAAAACTCAACTAAGTTTCTGAGCTTTGGACTCTATATTCAGTGTAGGCAGTTGCTTCGAAGAGAAAAAGAGACTTCAAATGCTGGTCTCCCTCTTCTTGCTGATTTCGAGCCTTTAGTTGCTTTTGTGTCTTAGAAATTCTGAACACATGTTTTCCTAGAAATCATTGTAAGCAACTTTGCTAGTTTTTTTCAGCAGGAGGGATTGTACAAAATCATACATTTTGCTATCGCCAGAAACAGAACTCTGATTTGAATCAACTTTCAACTTACAGATATGTGTTCAGAAGTAGTGTTCACTCAGGGTCTAGTTTATTATTGGGCTCAGTTCCAGAATGTCACTTTTCACAATTAGTTTGTTTTTCTCTAAGAAATAAAGTAATAAATATTGATTAGTTACAGGCCAAGGTATAAAGTACTTCTAATTTATAACACCCTTGAGCCATAATATCAATAATGCTCCCATTAATCATTTAAATCCACTTCTTTTTCATAGTGAAATTAGAACATATTTTTGTGTGTGTGATAACAAAGGCTTTGGGTCACTTGGGGAATGTTGGTAGATTCAGATTTCCTTTCTCTTCCCTAGCTTCTCCCCAGGAGGGTGTGTTGGTTGTGTAGGGTGGTTTGCATTATCTGTCTCAGATGGGAGGAAGAGGGGGCCCAGGTCTACCCCACCAGGTGTCCCCGTGCTCCTCTGTCCTTCTTGATACTGGCGGCAGGAGGTGTGTCAGTCCTCTGGGTGGTCACTGAGAGGTCCGTTTGTCACTCCATTCAAGGTGACCTATTTTCACCCATCACAGGGTCTAGGATTGCCGCCCTCCTTCCAAAACTGCTGGTTCCTACTTCCAGAGTCACTCAATTCATCTGTGTTTGCAATAACTCTGTAGCCTTTTGCAGAAGTTCTCAAAGGAGAACCCAAGACTCCTGGATTTCTTGAAAAGAAATACAAAGACCTTTCTCTCTTTTTTTTGGCCATGACATGCAGTGGTTTGATGTGAGATCTTAGTTAGCAGGTCATTAAGTTAAATCTGGGCCACAGTGGTGAAAGCACTGAATCCTAACCACTAGACCACCAGGGAACTCTCCAAAGACCTTTTAAATCCAAGACCTCCTCTCTTTTCCAGTGCCGCTCTTCCCTACCTAGCTCTTGGGTACCAGTGCTGTACCAACACCCATCTCTTCCAGGGACTCAGACTGGGAGCTGGGCACAACCCCTCTGCGTCGGATTTCCCTTCAGCCTGATTAACACTTTGCCCCATTTCATGATGAGGGCCCAAAGAACGGTGCCCGGGACACTTTACATAACCGTGTGATTCCTTTAAGTTCTTGCTACTCGAAATGTGTTTCATGGACCAGAATCTCTGGCATTGTAGTTTCATTAGGGATAAACACAGGATGTGGGAACCGAATTCAGAGCTACAGAATCAGAAGCTGAATTTTAAAAAGATTCTAGGTGAATATAAGTATCTGAAAATTAGGAAACACTGCCTAAGTCATATCCTAAACACTCGTTAAGTGTGGGTGTTATAACTAGAGTTGCCAAAGTGTCAGGTCGTTTATGTCTTAAAATAACCTTCCTGGGTTCTTTATTTTGTCATGGATCCTAACAGTCCTATTCGGGTACCAGAATTTGAGGAGTTATGCCCCTCTTTGCCTTTGCCATGAGATTTCTCTCAGGGAGAATCCACTCAGAGAAGCAGAAGCAGGAGGAAATACACACTGAGAGGTTTGTCACGAAGAACTGGATAGGCATGTATAAAATCTGTAAAACAGGCTGTCAGGACGAAGAGGCTGGAACACACAGGCTAACACTGCTGTTCCCAGAAGGAATTTCTTTTCTCAGAGAAGCATCATCCCTGCTTGTGAGGCCTTTCATCCGATTAATCAGGATCACCCAGATTTTCTGGGATAATCTCCCTTACTTACTGTCAGCTGCTTATGGGCTATTGTCTTCAATCACATCTGCAAAATACCTTCACAGCAACTTCTGGATTAGCAGTTGGTTGAATCACTGGTGACTGGAACCTAATCAATTTCATGTATCAAAAGACCATCAAAGGATCTTACGTCTCAGAGGCAAATGGGTGCCTCTGGAAGAATGTCAAGTGGGGACAGAGGCCAGGGATAAGAAATAGAAAGATGACAGCACAGCAGCACTGAAATAGATGTGCTGCACCTGAGAAAAGTACCAAGATGTGAAAAACGAGTTCCGCAGAAGAGGGTAAGAAGAGCCAAAGACCAACAATATGATCTATTCACTGAAATATGCAAGATTCCAGTTTTCCCTGTGCTGTTCTCGGATGAAGAGCCAAAGTGGTCAGGCTCAGGCTTTGAAGGATGGCGTAACAGCTTCTCTTCTGATTCACAGACACTGTTTCACTGTTGAAGACGGTCTGCTGTCCTTCATCTTACATGTTGCTGGGTAGTGATGGCTAACAATTATGTCTGTGTACTTCTCATTATACAACTGGTAGGTCATTCAGAGGTCTATTTGTGTGTGTGTGTGTGTATTCAGAGGTATGTGAGTGTGTGTGTATGTGCACGCAGGCATGAAGGACAGGGGTTAGAAATAAAGGAAGACTAGCTACGTTTCAGAACTTGAAGAGCCAAAGTTTGCAAACACTGACTGGTCTTTAGGAATGAAGTACTGAGTAAATATTTGTGACAGCTTTTATTTGTATTATTGATTTTTAGCTCATTGCTTTAATTAGCTTTATCCCTCTTTCATAATATATTTTTTCTTCTGAGAACACTCACATAGACCCAAGTTCATAAGCTTCAATTTCCCCAGAGCATTTTAAGAAGTTACTATTAAATATTAATTAAATAATAGTAACGATAACGTTTCAATGTTGTCTTGTAATCAGTAACAAAACTTGTATGAGATAGTAGTTCCAATCCCTTTGAAGATGGAATCATACACACATAACAAACCCAATATGTATGCAAAAGCATTTTAATAAAAATTTACATATATAACTTACACAAGTAAATAAATTATATGGCATATATATAAAGATTAAAGCAATATATGTATACAATATAGTATAAAAATTAAATATACAATATGGCAGACATTTCTGAAGGTTGGCATATATTACAGTTCAAGGATATTTAAGGAAATGTAGGTGATTTCTGGGGGTTGGCAAATTTTATAGGTGATGGATATTTAGGGACATGTACCTGAGTGTACAAAAGAGTAGTCACATTCATTGGGTTGTTTCCACACACACTATTCCATATTATTTCCTTAGAGCACACCTCAATTTTACTAAATGTAGCAGGAACTAAGCTTCAGGGAGATGGAGACATCTAACCAAGCATAAATGAAGGAGGAGACAGGATTCCAACCCAGTTCACAAATTTCCATTTTCCAGCATCGTTCCTTTCTCCTGAGTAGCTCCACTGCCAGAGAGTAAATATTGTGAGAGTGGAACAAACCAGGTACCTAGATATGGCAAATGTCCTCTTAGCTTGTTGAACATTCTGTAAAATGTGATTGACCCTTAGCCTGGTCATTTCCATATGCTGCAATTGTGGCCCTGGAAAAAAAAAAAAAAGGAAGAAAGAAATAAAGAAATAAAAAGGAAGGAAGAGAAAGATGAAATAGGTATGTTTGACTTTTTCACTCTCCTTCATTGTAACTTCAGGTTATGCTAAGATGAAGGATATTTAGTCACAACCAAAAATGCATTAGGTTCTTCATGAAACCAGGACACCACCTCCCAGCCTGGGTCCTGGTACTGGGAGGAGCTCATCCACTACTGCCTTCCCTGGAAAGAGAGAAAAAGTGCAGTTAAGGCTAACATAACTGCAAACTACCAGAGCTCATCAATGAATCCAGTAAAGTTGCAGGATACAAAATTAATATAAAGAAATCTCTTGCATTCCTATGCACTAACAACAAAAAATCGAAAAGATAAATTAAGGAAACAATCCCATTTACCATCACATCAAAGAGAATAAAATACCTACCTAAAGAGGCAAAAGACCTGTACTCTGAAAACTATGACGCTGATGAAGAAAATGGAAGATGACACAAACAGATACAAAGAAATATCATGCTCTTGGATAGGAATAAACAACATTGTCCAAATGACTATACTAGCCAAGGAAACCTAATATTCAGTGCAATCTCTATCAAACTATCAATGGCATTTTTCACAGAAATAGAACAATAAAGAAATAAATTTATACAAAAACACAAAAGATCCCAAATAGCCAAAGCAATCTTGAGAAAGAAAAACAGAGCTGGAGGAATCAGGCTCCCTGACTTCAGACTATACTGCAAAGCTACAGCCATCAAAGCAGTGTGGTACTGTCACAAAACAGAAATATAGATTCATTTAAAAGGGTAGAAAGCCCAGAAATAAACCCATACCTATGGTCAATTAGAAAGGATGCAAGATCATACAATGGAGAAAAGGCAACATTTCAAGTGACACTGGGAAAACAATAGAGCTACAGGTAAAATAATGAAATTAGAAGATTCTCTGACACCATGCACAAAAATGAACTCGAAGTAGATCAAAGATCTAAAAGTAAGATTGGATACTATGAAACTCTTAGGGAAAAACATTGGCAGAACACATTTTGATATAAACCATGGAAATACCTTTTTGGATTCACCTCGGAGAGCAATGGAAATAAAAACAAAAATAAACAAATGAGACCTAATTAAACATAAAAGCTTTTGCACAGCAAAGAAAACCATGAAAAAAAGAAAAGACGACCCACAGAAAGGGAGAAAATCTTTGTAATAAAGAGACTGACAAGGGATTCATCTCTAAAATATACAAATATCTCATACAGCTTTATATCGAAAAAACAAACCACCCAATCAAAAATGGTCAGAGGATCTAAATAGGCATTGAAATCATATGTATATCAGCAGAAGGTTGGTAAGATATACTAAAATATGGTAATTCATTTCAGGTTTTTGTATAATGTTCATTTTACCTATTTTTTCCCCCTTTCACTTATATTTCTGTCTTGGCTACATGCAGAAATGCCACTCTTTAAGGATTAATTAACTCCCTGACTTCATGTAACAAGATTCAGACCCCATGTCTACTGTCTCGTGTTTTAGCTCCACTCGTTTGTGGCTTGTGTGTGTCTAATACGTAGATGCACCCGGTCTTCGTTCAAGGTGGCGTGGCTTATTGCCAGGTTACTGATTCTTTTCTTGAGGGCTCACGAGCGTACAACAGTCTCCCAAGTTCCTCAAAATTCCCCTCCTGTCTGTCATCCCTCAGCAGGGTGTCTAGACTATGTATGGACTGTGCTGGATCCCTATCACTAGGATGCACTTGGAAAAGACTCAGGATGCTTTGCTTTGAGTTTCCGAGTAGCTCCTCCTGCGTGGAGAAGTACACGCACAGTGCTTCCTGCCCCTGCCCCAATCTCCCCGGCTAGTGACCTGAGAGATAAACACACATTCCATGGGAGCACTGCATTCTGTGGTATATTTTGCTTCGGCAATGTAGCCTACACGTGTAATACAAAGAAAACTCCAAGAAATGCTGGGGAAGTTTTGTAAAAAGCAGGGGAAGAAATACACAGGATTAAAATAACAAATTTACCATTTATGAACATGTGATGAGACTCAGAAATATTTACACATACAACCAATAAATCCCCACATCAAGAACTGCCAGAAACAGCTTCTATTTTGCCCATTTTATCAATAAGAAAACGGAGCCTCAGAATTACCTTACTGTATGAGCGAAGGAAATCTGCTTGATAGGATTCAAAGTCTAGTTTGACTTCAAATATGCCTGTTTTTCCCTGATGCCAAACTCAGCTCTTCTATAAATACTTGAGATTAGGAAGAGGAAGTTTTGCTCAGCGTTTCCCCCAAAGAGAACCACCAGTTGCTTTGTCCTGAAAATTCATGGTCATTCATCACAAGGGAAGGTCAACAGGGGACAGACCATGCATGAGAAGGGGACTCAGCTCTTTGATGGCTGTAATTGTAATTAAAATTGTGTTATTTTTCCTGGTTTACATTATGGAAATACCAAAGTCTCTCTCACTTGAAAGAAAAGCACAAGTCTTACAGCAAAGCCTCGGAGGTGCTTATTATCTTGTTAGCTTTCTGTGGAGCACCTGATCTGCACGTTTAATAGCTTTGTGCTTTTGCAACAGACCTTTCTGAACAGTCAATAGGTTTTCTCTTGAAGATCACAGCACCGTATAATTTCAGAGGTAGAAGAAAGTGCAGAGGTCCTGTACCCGCCATTTAATGATAGCGACCAAGACCCAGAAGGGGAAAGGACCTTACCCAAGACTTACGACTGGTTAGAGAGAGAAGCAAAAGCATCCCCACGCTCGTGTTCCTTGAGAGAGCGTCCTCTCCTGCATCTGGCTCTCAGGTGGGGTCTCCTCTATCACGTCTGCTCCAGAGACAAGGAGACACAGACCAGACGGAGCTGGACCACGAGCTTTCTCATAAAAAACATATTTTCCAAGACAAATCTAAGATACATTTTTATTTGAATTCGTTTTGTTTTCTTTCATTGTGTTTGCTTTAGTTTTTGTTTCTTTGGTGCAGAAACAGGGAAAGAGGCAGAGGTTATCTGAGCACTTTGGGTTGCAAATTACGCTATTCTAGCCTTTCTAGAAAGGCTGTTTTAATTCTCCCCCTAAGTGTGGCTGTTCCAATTTATCATCACTTTTCTTAGGACATAGAAATCGGAAGTTCCTTCCTTTGTTTTAAAGGAATTCAGATTCTCAGGCCTCGTCCCACAAGGCTTTGGTTGGAGGCTTGGGGTGGGGTGGCAATCTGTTGTTGGGTTTTTATTCATTTCTTAAACTTTTGCTGAAGGAGAATTGATTTCCAAGGTTGTGATCACTCCTGCTGAGCAACGAAGGGACCCAGTTGTCCGTGTCCACACATCCATTCTCTTTCAGACTCTATGCCCCATGTGCCATCACAGGATACTGGGGAGCGTTCTCTGTGCTCCGCAGCAGGTCCCCTGCCCGTCATTACATATCTCAGGGGCACAAGTGCCAATCCCAAAGCCCCAGTCCCCCCCCCCCACCCCTGACCCCACCACTACCTCCTGTCCCCTTCAGTAACCAGAAGGTCATTTTCAAAGTCTGGCAGGGATCTATCTTCTGAGGTTAGTGAGAGAGACAGAAGGAAAAACAGAACGTCAGAGACACAGAGAGACAGAAAATGAGTGTCTTACTCTGTTAAGTTTGCAGACCATCCAAAGCTTAGCACAGAGAGAGACCTGCAAGGCTATTTGGTTACATGATTACAAAAAAAACCTAAGTCACTCATATTGATACAAATGTCCTGCCTAGGACGCTCTAGGGCAAAGCTGAAGAGACACAGTGATATCGGTGAATCAATGACAGTAGTTTTATTACCTAGCTGAGGAAGAAAACTTTAGTAGTTCATCATTTAGTTAATTTGCCCTGCATTTTTAGGCGGGTGTCTCATACAGAATTAAGAAAATTCCTGCCTGTTTGTTTTAATTAAAAATAATTTTTAAATGTTATCAAAAACTTTTCTACATCTATATGATCAGATTGGTTTTCTTTTCAACTTGGTTAGTGTGTAAAATCAAATCAATTGATTTTTGAATATTTTTTCAAGCTTACCTTCCTCGGTGGGGGTGGGGGTTGGGGGAGAAGACAATATGGCAGTGAGGCAGTGATCAATTCTTTAACGTTGTCCGTATTTACTATGTTGAATTTTCTCACATTTTCTTAAGAAATACACCTTGCTATTAATGAGAAAAAATAATGCATCCTTTTTTTTTTTTCTTTTTTTACTGCAGTGTACTTTTCAGGATTTGGTATCAATATAATATTGTTCCCAAAAATTTAGCCAGGAAATATTTTCCAATTTAAATTCGGACAAGAATGTTTTTATGTTTTTCTTCTTTGAAATGCTTTATTCCTTATACACTTTCCCTTAAATAATTGGAATTTACTTACTAGTGAAGGGAACTGAGTCTACAGATTTAAATTCTTGATGCGATATAGCCAATTATATTCTTCCTCCTTCTGTGCAATGTCAGCACTCAGTCTCTCCTTTTGAGTAAAGTATTCATGTTTTACTGGCACTTACATTTCATTTCCTTGAAGCTGTCACTGTCATGTTTTACTGAGTCCGTACTCTTTAAAATGTAATCACCTGTTGACCCTTTTTTCCTCTTCGCTTTCGCAGGCTTAACTTGGCAAATCAGTTTGATCTCTCTGGTAAACCTGCTCATGTTTTTTTTTTTCCTGTGAAACTTTCCTTAATGCATCTTCTCTTTTTTGTCTAAAGACATTTTTATTTTCAGTCTTCTCGGAAGGGCATTTTTCACTTTGCTTATACAATGTTACATTGGCGGTTATTTTCTTCTAGTGGGTGAAGATGTCACTCTGTTATTTCCTGGTTACCGTGAATTCTGCTCTGAAGTCAGCTTCCAACATTGTTGTTGCATGTTCTTTGGCCCCGGCAGCATTTATAATTTTACTTCTGATTTAATTCTCTGCTTTCTTCATCTAGACAGCAACTGCATGTATGTTAGAACATCTTACTTTATTCTGCATACATCATACACTACTTTGTGTATCTCGGTCCTATTTTTTTTTTCCTTTTTCTGTTTTAGTCCGAACACCTTCAGCTAAACTTCTTTTCATATCATAAAATCTCTTCTTATTTTTTCTTTTTTGGCTGCCCTGCGGCATATTGAAATTCCCGTGCCAGGGATCAGATCAGAGCCACAGTTGAGACCTATGTCACAGCTGCAGCAGAGCTATATCCTTTAAGCCACTGCACCAGGACAGGGATTGAACCTGCGTCCTGGTGCTGCAGAGAAAACACTGATCCCATTTCACCACAGCAGGGACTCCCAAATTTTTTTGACATTTTATTTTAAGTTCATCAGTTGAGATGATTATTTTAGTATTGTTTAATTGGTTTAGAATTTCTATTTTACTCTTTTTTTTTCTTTTTTGGTGACACCTGCACTGTATGTAAGTTCCCACTCCAAGGATCAAATCTGCGCTACAGTTGCAACCTATGTGGCAGCTGCAGCAACGCCACATCCTTAACCAATGTGCCACCATGCACACGCTTCTATTTTATTATTTATTATTTTTATTAATACCAGTTCTCTGGTATTTTTAGTGTATCATATTTTTATCACTTTAATTGCAGTTATTTTAAAGTCTCTGATAGATTCCATGTTTGGGTTTCTTGAGAGCCTGTTGCTCTTGTCTATTTTCCTCTGTTTTTCTCTTTTGGTGTGTACGCAGAGAAGGTTTGTTTTTTTTTTTTTTTTTGAGTGATAGAGGCTCTAGGTTATCTTCCTCTGATAAGCCTGTTTTGCTCCTTGCAAGTAGTAGCTACCTACCAAAGGTCATGAATCCAGTGAGTTGAGCTGCTCTGAAGATGCACTCCTTGGTTGCAAGAGGGAATCTTCATTTAGCTTTTATTGGCTCCTCCTGCAGGGGCATCATGGGTAAAAGTGTATCATTGGAGAACGGGTTTCCCCAGGTCTCTCCTCTGCTCATTCCTGGATTTCAATTTTTTGTTTCCCAAGGGGTGAGCGAATGCCTTCCAAGTGACTGTCCCTTTTAGATGCTGCTTCCTGACAGCCTTCTCAGCCCCCTGCCTGTGCTAAGCTGTCTGCGGGTAGCTGGAGGGGAAGCTGGAGGGCGCTGCAGGCCTCACCTCGGGGAGTTCCTTCCTCTCCTGGTCCTTGCCTTCCCTAAGGCTGCTGCGCTTGGTGCATTAGTGAACCTCGAATGCTTCCAGGAAGAGTCTCTGTGAACTTTTACCCCCGTGTGTGGCAGTTTTCAGAGGGAAGTTCGGACTAATGTAAAGTGCTGCTTCTTTGTGGAAGCAGAAGTGATACAAGTTTACATAGTATTCTAGTGCCAGGAGTCAGCGGATGGATATGAATGGAACCATATATTTTTCCTGTTTTGTCATCTGCTTTTTTTCATTGAATTGAATTGAAATACAGTTGCTTTATAGTGTTGTGTGATGCAGTTATCCCTATACACACATCCAATCCGTGCTTTTTCAGATCCTTTTCCCAAGTAGGCTGTCACGGATTATGCTATAGAGTTCCCTGTGCTGGGCGACCATCCCCACTGGCCAGGGTTCCATAGCTAAGAGTGTGCCCATGCCCGACCCAAACTCCCAGGCCATCTCTCCCCAGACTTCGCCTTTGTCACCATAGGTTTGCTTCCAAAGTCTATGCCTCAGTTTCGGTTTTAATAAGGTCGTTTGTACCATGTTTTAGATTCCAAATATAAGGGATGTCATATGGTATTTGCCTTTCTCTGTCTGACTTACTTCACTTAGTATCAGAATCTCTAGGTCCATCTATGTTGCTGCAAATGGCATTTCATTCGTTTTTATGGCCGAGTAATATTTGATTGTGTGTATATATATATATAAGTATACATATAATATATATACCACTTCTTTTTAAAAATATTTATTCATTTATTTATTTACTCATTATTGTTATTATTTTTTATGGCTGCAGGGGCTTATGGAAGCCTCTGGGACTAGGGGTTGAGTCGGAGCTGCACCTGTTAGTCTACACCACAGCCTCAGCAACAGCTGGATCCAAACTGCATCTGCACCCTACACCCCAGCTTGTGGCAATGCTGGATCCTTCACCCACTGAGTGCGGCCAGGGATTGAACCCACATCCTCATGGATGCTAATTGGGTTCTTAACCCACTGAGCCACAGTGGGAACTCCCTGTACCACATCTTTATCCATTCCTCTGTTGATGAGCATCTAGGTTCCTGCCATGCCTCAGCTACTTTTTATGACTATTTAATTATCTTGTGAGTAGCATAATTCTATCACACTAAATAATTTGTTGAGTAGATAAAAGGCTGGCATTATTTGGCTCAGCGTCAACAGGGTATATTAAATCCAAAGAACTTCCTCTTCTGGAAAGAGGAGACTCAATAAGAAAGCGTGACTCCTCCCACAGCAGTGGAAACAAGTGACGTATTCTACAAAATCATAATATTTTGAACGTTGGAGAGAGCTGAGGTTTTAAAGTTACCTAAAGACCTTAGAGCCACATGGCGATAAGCCTTTCCAGAGAAAGGAGGTACTCAAAACAATTTCACCTGGCACAGATTGTGTCAGGGAATGGAGAAACCAGCCGTAGAGGCGGATAAGAAGACTCAAGGTGCACTTTTTTTTTTGTTTTGTTTTTGCTTTTTAGGGCTGCACTCCCGGCATACGGAGGTTCCCAGGCTAGGGGTCTTATCGGAGCTACAGCTGCCAGCCTACACCACAGCCACAACAACGCCAGATCTGAGCCACGTCTGCGACCTACACAACAGCTCACAGCAACGCCAGATCCTTAACCCACTGAGCGAGGCCAGGGATGGAACCCGCAACCTCATGGTTCCTGGTCAGATTCATTTGCTGCGCCACGACGGGAACTCCTCCGGGGGTACATTAGACATGTCTTTATAGCCCAAATGTAGACGGGCTTGAGATTTTAGGATCCCCAGCGTCTATTTTTAGAGTCCCCACTTGAATTTTTCTTACGCATTTCACTTTTCTCCTGAAACGGCCGATTGGATCTTGCACGTTGCTGATATTCTCCACCCGAGCCTTTAACGCGGTCACCGCAGGTACCTAACTGCTCAGACGCGCACGGAGACTCGCTGGAGGCTGATGCTTATTGCGTTTCTTTAGACTGCGGTCCATCTCCCACATTTCTCTTCTCTAATATTTTGTCGAGAGCCAGAAGCATTTGATCGCACTCAGATAAATCATCTTTACGCTTTAGGATGAGCACGTATTTCCTTCTGCCGGGGCTTTGTGGTGCGGATCTGTGTTAATCCACTCAGGAGTTGGGCTGGGTTTAAAGTGTGCTGTTGCTATGGTTACTTCAAATCCCTCTGGAGATGAGCCCTCTTGGTCTTCTCTGGGCTTGGCCTTGGGTCCCCCCAGAAAGATTCCATCTCTTGCTGCTCCCCTGATGTAGTCTCCTCAATGCTTCAAAGTGTGATTGTTGGGCAGGAAAGGGACCATTCTGCCACATTCAGATTACGCCTCACAACCAAGAGGTCGCTGTCAACTGGAATTCCCTCTGCTTCTTTTCTGGATTTAAGGTTGGGTCTAATACCTAATAGCCCTAAGCCGGGATAGAGGTTTTTATTTGTTTCCTTTTTTTTTCTGTCCCTTCTTCCCCTGTCCTAATTACAATGATTTGTCACTGTATTCTCGGCGGTGTTCTCACTAGTTTTTATCGGCCTTCCTTCTTCAGATTAAGGCTTCTGTTCCATCCGATAACTTCTGGTGAGAGCAAACCCACCTCGAGGAAAAGCCTGCAAGAGGGAGAAGCCCTGCCACAGCTACAGTCAACGGGAGCGGCGCGCACCTGCCGGCCCAAGCAAAGCTTCACCGGTGGGTTAGCGACGTCCAGCTGGATCTTCCCATTGACTTAACTGGCCTCCCACGATGTCCTCCCAGACGAGCGAATGCCCAGGTCCGCTTCTCCCTCCTGTCCTCTTTATAGCTTCCTGGTTAGCTGTCTGCTCTGTGACGTGTTTTCTGCTAACTCCAGGAAAGGTTTATAATTTGCTGTTTGTCCCGCTTTTTGCTCACTGTCTGGATGACAGTGGCAGAGACCCTCTCCTTGACCAAAGGCCAGCTGGGGCCCTCTGAGTCCTCTTCTCCACAAGCCCCCCCGTCTTGGCCCGTGAAGACCCAGACCCACACGGACACAGCTCCCTACATCTCGTGTCTGCATCGCTAGGGTGGCCCAGCTCCCCTTAGAGTGCTTGTCTGAGAAACTCAAGGCTCCCAGGGAGTGTAGGTGTTCAGGCCAACACCTAAGACAGGGCCCTGTCCCCCGCTTCCGTGGGAGAAGAAGAGCCTAACTTCCAGAAGTGCCAGGAAGCAAACCCAGGCAGGTGTCACAGGGACCAACCTCCTCGTCCCATTTTCTGTACCGCTTTACTTCCCGAATTCTCTGGAGCTTTTGCTCACCCAGTTCACTGCCTCCCAGTTCTTCAATGCCCAGTCCACAGATGCCAGTTGAGTGCAGTTTGCCCTGTTCGTTTTTCTTGCTGCAAGAGATATTACAATAACTGGCCACTCTACCTCACGTCCAGCTTGGCTGACCTTTCTAAGAGCAGCCCCCTTTCAGCAATTTGTGTCTCCAGGCTCAACCTGCACTTAAATACAATGCGTTCTCGTCCGTGAGTGCCTCCTCCACCCCAGGCAGACACCCTGACTAACCAACCGCCCGACAGCCTGCACAGAGGACCTTTGCTGCAGTGGGTGGGTCGGAGTAGAGCCCTGAGGCATAAAAGTCTGATTTCTGAGGGTCTTCCCGACTCACCGAAGAATGCGTGAGCGTAAATGAGAGGAGAACTCAGACGTGCTTCATCGCAGTCTGTACTGTCTGAATTCCTGGCCATTCCCCATCGCGGAAGCTGAAAGCCACCCCTGGACTCACCTGATACAGTTTCCTTTTCTAAATAATACAGAAAAGCGAGGTTTTATACATCTTGAACATTAAAAGAAATGGCGTTTATTCCCAAGATCTGTCAGATTCAGCTTTCCAATTCAAGGCAGAGGCGTTCTATCGCTCGCTGCATATTCACTGAGAGCCCAAGACTGAGACTTGTGTCTCTCACATTTGAGTGGCTCTCAGAAGCACAGTGGCCGATGAAATAAAATGCCCCATTCAGTGACTTGCAAATCTAAAGCGGAATGCTTTCTGGGAAGTCACCCGAAATGCTTTCATTACGGGGGTGATCACTCGTAGGCTGGAAATGTTACGTTAATAAAGGCACAGTGGAGGGGAGTCTGCCATGGCCTTTGTTTTGTTTTATCCGAGGGGAGCCTAGCTTTTGCAGTTACAGTAAAGTATGGTGCTGTTTCCATTATAAATTCCAATTTACACGAGTTTATCACATAGCACTGAGAGTTCAAGATGGGTTCCAATTTCCAAAGCGGTACCAGCCCAGGAGCAAGATGTGAAATGGCTTGTCTCTGTTATAGAATTCAAAGGAGGAGGAAATGGAATAGTTTTTTCATTTTTTTTTTCTTTCTTGGCTGTATGCCTTTTTTTTTTTTTGATAAAATACATACCTATAACTGAAAATATGTGCTGGAATATTGAGTGCAGTATTGCAAGTCATTTCTGTTTATTGTGTGCTGCAGGGCCCTTGAATATGATGTTAGAATAATAGCTTGCATAATAATAAAACTTTGAATCATCTCAAGAATTGTTAATACCAAAAATCTTACTTTTTTCCAAATTCAATAACATAATAGCGTGAGAAAAAAGAGGATAAAGTGACATAATTATAAACAGGTTATTATAATGTATTACAATCTATGCACAACCTACTAAAGACAAATAACAAGACCACATTTTTAGAGAGAAATATTAAGTTTGAATACAGAATGTTTAATTTCAAGAACTGAAGCACATTTATCCGAATGTGCTGTGCCCTGCCTGAAACTGATACTGAACTTGGTTGAAGAGGCTATAACAAGACTCTAATCACTTTTGCAATTAATCAAGATAGTGATCTCATAGGCAAAAGATAAAAAAATAGTCAACTAAATCTAGTCCTCATGCAAAAATTATTTATAAATTATTTCAAAGGCAATAATGAAAATACGAATATGAGTGAAACGAATTATGAATGTGAGTTGCTTTTTTAGGAATGGATTCGGTATGTGAAATCACTTAAAATGTGGCACATTTCTCTACTGTTTATTAATCCTATTTATGAGAGACCAGCACTTACAGGTCTGGTTGTCACCCCTGCTGTCTGCCTTTAAAGCATCTGTGTGGATGGATGGCAAACACACTAGCAGCCTTCAGTGTTTGGGGCTGTGGGACAGCCGGCATCACAAAGAACACCCTTAGTGGCTGCTCTTTATTAACTTTTATGGAGACATAACCCTGCTTTTCTTTCCATCCTCTCAGTTGTCTGCTCAGAGTACATATGAGAAGAATCATGGTGATATTTTAAGCCCGGATTGAAAATTTTAACTTTTAATCCCTGCCAAGATCAGTTGCTTCATTTGGATTTCAGAAGCACTTGCTGTACTAAAATGGATTGTGTTTAGTGCGAGTAGGAAAAACAGAATTCAGAAAAATAGGGTTCTAAGTCCAAGTGGCATTTTCCTAGAAAGCAAATATACACAATTTAGTCATTCGAAAACAAAGACGGGAACATAAGGACGTGGAGGCCCGATTCACACAGTCCGATACATTCGGGTTCGTCGGGGGCGCATGCGGATAAATACACAGTAACCTCGAATTTGACACCCATAGGTAGCTGGATCACCACTGCTGGTGTGGCCGAGTAAAACGGGATTCTGAATCACACGTGTTGCCGCCATCGCCAACGATGCCGCTTCCCAGTTAGGAAAAGCCACTTCACCCCGCGGAATCCTTTCCCGTCCTCACACTTTAAAACATCGAGTCGTGGTCCCCCTGCCGAGAGCCGGCATCTACACCCTTTGCCGCTGTTTTGCAAACGGGAGCAGGAACACTGCTTTTCCGGCAGCGAGACCCTGAAAGGAACAAGGCCCTAACAAGTCTGCAGTGAGTGTGACCGGTTGTGCGCGGCGCTGCCAGGCGGAGGAGGCGGCTGCGCGAGCCTCCGCGCGGCCCCGGCGACTCAGGTGCAATTTCATGCTCTGAAAATCTCTGGCTCCGAAGATTTCGAAAAGAGAGCGAGGGGCCTCTGCTCCTGGAGGGCACGTCTCCCCGCTCCTCCCTGGGGGCCTCGGTCCCAGGCAAACTCGTACCGACAGGCGCAGGCTCTGGGCTGGAGGGGCCGCTTTCCATCGAGCCCCCCGCCCCCCCGCCCCGGGTCCGGGTGGCTTCCCCCCTTTAAAGGGTCACTTAGTTGCCTCTGGGCCTCACCCTGTGATCAGGGAGACCCTGGCTGGGAGGTGCCCCCTCAGGGGAAAGCCGGAGGGGCGGGGGCCCGGAGCAGGACGTGTAGACCATCTGCCCTGGACCCCAGGCGCTGGCTGTGGAGACAGAAGATAGCAGACCCCGTATCACTTCTTTACCGGTGCGTTTCTTATTTTTATCTGAACCACGTGATCTGTCCTCTTGTCCCTTTGAACCTGTCGAATAAACCATACACCCATGCGTACCTGTGTAAAATGCACTAAAAAGGGTTCTTTTTTGTTATTTCACATTATGCTCTAAAGAAGAGACCCTGAGCAGTGAGTGATTCTATTCATGTCCACCCAGACCCGAGGTGTTTAGGTCGCTGATTAACTAAGAAAGACTCCACAGCTACCATGATTTGGGGGCCCTGAGACAGTTAACGTCCTTTATTCAAAGGCTCTGCGTGATTAGGGACAATGACTTTATGCTCTGAGTCTTAGATTCTCTATTTGTAAAATGAGGTTAGGGATAATGTTGTGTTTTGCTTCCTTTGGAATAACAATCAATCGATCCATCAACCAATAAAACCTGCCTTTTATGCCAGTGGCTCCAGCATCTGGCCTAGAAACTATCTTAATGAAGATGCGTTCCGTCTCTGCTCCCCTTTGTTACTCAACATTATTTAATATGTGTTCAAAACTGGCAAGGGATTTCCAGAGAGTTGAGCTTAAAGATGTTTTAAATGATTCATGTACTTAATGCAATATTAGTTTTTGCTCTTTTTATCTACCTGTAGTGTGTCTCTTCGCTGGCATCAGAGGCACACAGTAAAACCTGGGGTCGGGGAAGATTTTTTGCAATTTCAATCTTTCACATACTTTTAAAGGAAATGCTGCTGGCCACAGGTGGGATCCAGTGTCAGTTTTCACTGGGATCAAACATCTGGTGTGGGAACACAGTGGTGATTCACTTCCACTGATCTTGGCAGATTTAGCAGCTCCAGCCCTTGCCATGGCTTCTGTTTCCACTTCGCTGGGGAACCGCGTTCTATCAATGTTTAAAGGCCTCCTTGTAATCAGCACTACCAGACTCCTCGAGTGCTCTTCAGACTCTGTTTTCTAAATGTCAGAATGGATAGCGTTCTCAGCGGGTGTGAGAATACTTACCAGCTATCAAAGGGAGCACTTTCCTGATTTGGACCCAACTTTCCAACTCACGCGACCCAACGTTCACGCTCAGAATTGTACCATGGATGCTTTTGTGCATGGGGATGGTTCTGAAAAGCATTGATTTCAAAGTGGAGACGGTAGAGGTGTTGTCATATCTGTGCAGGAGACGTCGAGGTCAGAGAACCCTGTAGGATGCTAGCTGTTCTGCAGACGGCTTGGCTAAGTGCAAAACAGTAATTTATAAGTGTGAAGCCTCAATTTCCTGATTTTGAAAAGGGACGAGAGACGTATTCCCCGAAGGGTGGATGTGTGACGGACACGAGGCTGAGCAGTGAGGAACCTGGCCGGCCTCACGGACAGCATCCTTCTCGTCTCCCTCCTCTAGCTGCTTTTCCTTAGGTCTCCTTTTCCCAAAGCTCAAAGACCGGCGCTTCGGAAAGCAAGAGGGGGTACGCACGCCTTGATGGCATGAGGAGGCCTGCACTGGGGACTAAGCTTCTGCTCCAGGTGGCGTGCAACCCTGTCATTCCACAGAGTCTCACCTTTGGCAATAATACCTTTGCATTTCCACCTGGTGCTGTGAAGGTGGGCATCTCTTTTACACGGACTGCCCGACGAAGTGACTGCAAGCACGTGAAAACAGCTTGTTTTCTGCCGGAAACAAAGCTCTTGTTTGCTCTTGTTCTTTATTTCACAGGCTGATTACAGGACTCAGCATTTTCTTAGTACTTAAGAAAGGCATTCTTAGGCTGAGATTTCTGGCAAAGGACTGCTCCACTCTTCCGAGAGAACTTATGTTGATACCTAGCTAGCTAGCTATCTGTCTATCTATCTATCCATCCACTGTCCCTACACATAAAGAGAAAACAAGAGTGAGCGAGAGAATGGGAAAGGGCGGTGGGGAGAAAATGTGCAAAGCTAAATAATAGGAACATATATATATATATATATATATATATATATATATATATACTACTCATGGGCTCTGTGTTTCCAAAGACCTAAGTAATTGTATGTGTCTGTTAGTCATAATGTTGATGATGCATTTCCAGAATTTCAAGCATGTAAAAAAAAAAATTTCTTGCATTTCCTAATTTACTGAGAACTGGAGCAATCCATTCTAAATGTTTTCTGCATTTTTTTATAAAATGTTTTATGTCTTTGAAAATGCACACTGCTTGTATAAACACCACACTGCTTATCCAAATATCAGTGCTGTAATTTTTCTATTTCAGCATATTTAGGTGAAATAATTAAGGAAAATATGGCTAAATATTTAAGTGATTTCTGAAGATAAGGCTCCTCCAGAGATTAGCAAGTTCTGTGTGTGTCAGTGTGTCTAAGCAGTATTTGCCCATGTTTGTCTACCCTGTGATGCTTGAAAATGCCCACTGGGTTGGCAGGGGCACTTTATGAGGGCGATAGTCCGCCCCAGCATGCCCAGAACAGCCCTGTTCTGTGCCAGTGGTTCCAAAATAGTTACGAATCTTCTTCCTCTCCTTCTTTAAAGTCTGGACAATGAGCTACACACTTCTTGCTGTTGGTGTATCATGTCAAGCTTTGTGCATGACTTAAATACGCAGCACAAACATGTCGAGATGTGGCTGGACAGTGACTAAATTTAACATGGGTTACATATACTTTAATGTAGTTTATAAAATCTAGGTGAGTATTTTATTTTATTTTATTTTTGCCTTTTCTAGGGCTGCTCCTGCGGCATATGGAGGTTCCCAGGCTAGGGGTCGAATCGGAGCTGTAGTCACTGGCTGACGCCAGAGCCGCAGCAACGCGGGATCCGAGCCGCATCTGCAGCCTACACCACAGCTCACAGCAACCTCGGATCCTTAACCTACTGAGCAAGGCCAGGGATTGGTTCCTAGTCGGATTTGTTAACCACTGCGCCACGATAGACGGGGACGCCGTCGAGGTGAGTATTTTAAACACGTACTTTCATTTTGCGGTTGTCAACTGCAAAGACTCTCACTTCGATCCTGCTGACAAGTCATGGATTCCTTGTGAGCTTATAAAGTAGTGACATACGAGTGAATGTGTATGGTTCCTAAAAGTGGGACCATTCAGAGGTTGAGGTTCGTTAAACACGCGTGTATTGGCACACAGTTTGCAGGGCCCCAAGGTTTGACACTGCGGGGTTACCAACGTAAATGGAACACAGGTGTTTTAAGGGCTGGTTGCTGGGTTGAGTGACGATAATAGAAAATGTAGCTGTTATCATATAGTAACATCTCGCTCCTGCTCCAGTACATTGTATACACTGTAACCTGGAATTTAAGATTTCCAAATGTGGGCATTCCCGTCGTGGCACAGGGGAAATGAATCCGACCAGTGTCCATGGGGATGTGGGTTTGAAGCCTGGCCTTGCTCACTGGGTCGAGGATCCAGCGTTGTCGTGAGCTGTGATGCAGGTCAAAGACGCGGCTCGGACCCTGCGTTGCTGTGGCTGTGGCTGTGGCCGACGGCTGTAGCTCCAATTTGAGCTCTAGCCTGGGCACTTCCACCAGGTTTAGTGATGAGGAAGCCCCGCAGTAGATTGGAAGGAGGGGAGAAAGGCTGACTTATTGAAGCCTCTGGCTTTCCCACTTGGGGTGGCTCGAGGCTGGCTGCACCCCCTCAGGCAAACCCTCAGGAAGCCCTCCACGCACACCTCTCTCATTACAGCCTCTGCCCCCTTCCTACCAGCCCTGGGGAACTGCACTGTTTTTTCTGGTTTCTCTATATTTTCAAACCTAAAGAGCCCCTTTACTAAACTCTTCTCAAATGTATCAGTTTGAATGTGAGATCTTGTTTTCTTTTGTCCTGTGTTTTAGAATCTCTGCCTTGCTGGACAGACCTAAGTAAGCTAGTCCCCAGTATTCCAGTAAGGAAATCTGCTCAGCATTGATTTACAGTGCAGAGCCCTCAAGCCTCAGGAATTAGCAGTAGCCCTTGCTGGTGTGATTGGTATTGATGAGGTGGATACAGGAGAGAAAACTGGAGTGGGTAAAAGTGGCTTGCAAAGATTTTACATGCCACTAAACCTCATGGAAGGCCTTGTAGATAAGTGGCTAATGCCCCTTAGTAATGCTGGACTTTTTACTCCTCAAGAGAACACATAGTCTCTAGGCTGGAGAAAAGCAAACTCTGTTGGTACTATTGCTCCCATGACAAAAAGAACGGGATCATGGGAATTTTCTAGAATGAATCTTTCATCGAGAGACCTCCAGCCTTTCCCCTGTTCTACCTGATGGTCAGCCCCTTACCTGCAAGTCAGAGTGCTGCGAACACCTTTTCACTGAGTATTGTCATCAGTCAAAACGAAAAGAAAAAAACAGGAAGTTTCCCAACCAATAGCCCATCCTTATCACCTTAGAGTGAAGTGTAAATACAGTAAGCCCCACCCGTGTGACCTTTTTTCCCCTCAGAATAAAAGTATGAACAGCCAGCCAAATGCCTCTGAACACTGGAGAAAAATATCTAAAGTGGAAGAATCAGACAAAGAAATGCTAAATTGGGGCAGTTTGGGCAGGGAGACCAACACCTAAACTCAATAATTAATATTTTCATAAATAAAATGATATTGCATCCACCAAACGGAAATAGAAACATTCAGAAAAGAGAAAAGAGCCCTTAGGCATTAAAAACAGGAAAGTAGAAATAAAAAACTCCATAAAGAAACTGAAATATAAAGTGGAAGCTATCTGTAAGGGAGTAGAGAGGAAAAAATGTAGAAAATATAATAAAGTAATTGTCCCCAAGGTCCAACTTCTGAATAGTAAGAAATCTGGAATAAGAGAGACAAAACCGAAATAGATGGATTATCATTAACCAAATAATGCAACAAAATAAAAGAGGTCCCTACGCATCTGTGCATTGAAAGAAGTACATCCACAGCAAAGTGCATGGTTAGGAAATTGCAGAGCAATTAAAACGAAGAGAAGATTCTACAAAGCTTCCAGAGAGATGGAGGGAGGGAGCAGGAGAAGGTAAACTGAGACCCCGGAGATAAAAGAAGACAGTGGAGCCACGCCTTTCACATTCTGAGGAGACAAGGCTCAACTGAGAATTCGGTCCCCAGCCAAGCGATGAAGGAAGGTCACGGCAAAATAAAAGTTTTAAGTATTTAAAGTCTCAAAATAAGGATAGCTCTCGCATCATTCCTGAAGACGCTATAGCCCCGTGGGTGCTGATAAAACGAGAGCATAATTCGAGGAAAGGACCCAGGGAGACCCAGGACCTCCGGTGACCACAGGGGCAGCTGTGGCCCCAGCACGGTGGGTCATCAAGATGCCTTTGTACTGTCTTTTTTATTTCACATTTGTGCTGAGATGCAGTATCCTGGCTGCCACACAAGGAATGGAGTGTCGCCAGCATCCAGAACCCTCATGGTCCCGCTCCTTTTTTTCTTTCTTTTTCCTTTTTTTTTCTTTTGTTTTCCTTTTTTTTTTCTTTCTTTTCCTTTTTTTTTTTTTTTTTGTCTTTTTAGGGCCACACCCATGGCATATGGAGGTTCCCAGGCTAAGGGCTGAATTGGAGCTTCAGCTGCTGGCCTACACCACAGCCACAGCCACAGCCACAGGCACAGGCACAGCCACAGCAACGCAGGATCCAAGTCGTGTCTGTGACCCACACCACAGCTCATGGCAATGCCAGATCTTTGACCCACTGAGTGAAGCCAGGGACCAAACCTGTGTCCTCATGGATGCTAGTCGGGTTCGTTACCCAGTGAGCCACGACGGGAACTCCCCTGTGACTTCCTTCTGAGTGGGTTTTGTCTGCATTTGGTAATTATCGAAATAGAATCCTAATAGTTCTTATTTGCCTTTCGCTCGATGTCGCATTGCGTGTGGCTTCTGTGTGTTCACGGCCATTGTTTTCTTCCCCCCATTTTCTTCAGATGTAACTGATTTCCAGCAGCATATAAGCTTAAGGGGCACAAGATGACCCTTTGACGTACACACATAATGAAACAAACATCACCGCAAGTTTAGTAAACATCCATCATCACAGAGAGACACAAAATTAAAGAAAATTTTAAAAGTTTTCCAAATCATCACAACATTGTAAATCCCCTATACATCAATAAAACTGCTTTAAAAAGGTTTCCTTGTGATGAGAACTCTTAGGATTTATTATGCTAAAAATGTCCATAAATAATATACAACAGAGTTAATTATGTTAAAAATACTGTGGGAGTTCCTGCTGTGGTGCGGTGGGTTGAGGAGCTGGCATTGCCTCTTCCAGTCACTGCCACGGTGTGGGTTCGATCTCTCGCCCCGGTGCAGTAGGTTAAGGCTCCAGCATTGTCACAGCTGTGGCTCGGACTCGATCCCTGGCCTGGTAACTTCCATATGTCTGGGGTTTGACCCATAAGGAAGAAAATAATAATATCGTGCATGACATCCCCGGTACTTATTTCTAACTGTAAATGTGTACATTCGACCCCCTTCATCCAACCCCCCTTCGCACCTGGTAATCACAAATCTGATACTTTTGTGTATGAGTTTGTTTGTTTGTTTGTTTGAGGTGTAGTTGACCCACAGCGAGACCACAACATAGCGACACGTTATTTACACATATCACAAAATGACCTCTGGATAAGTCTAGTCACCAGCTGTTACCAAACAAAGACACTGTCGATGGATTCACCCCGCTGTGCATTCACCCCATGACCCGTTATTCCACAACCGAAAGGTGGTGCTTCTTAATCCCCTCGTCCAGTTCCTTCCTTACCCCGCCCCCGACAACCATCGGTTTGGTCTTTGTATCTCTGACTCTGTTTATGTTTTGTTTTACTTCATTTGCTTTCCTTGAAAAAGTACCCGGAGTGGAATTGCTGGGTAATATAGTATTTCTATTTTTATTTTTTTGTACCAACACATAATCCCGCCAACAGTGCACGAGGGTTTGCTTTCTTTCCACATCTTGGTCAACACTTGCTATTTTTGTCTTTCTGATAACAGCCATTCTGAGAGGTGTGAGGTGGTATCTCACCGTGGCTTTAATGTGCATTTCCCTGACGCTTAGTGATGCTGAGCATCTTTTCACGTGGCTGTGGGCATCTATATATTTTCTTTGGAAAAATGTCTCTCCGGGGTCTCTGACCATTTTTTCATCAGATTTTTTCTAATGTTGAGTTGTATGAGTTCTCTGCATAGTTAGGGTCTTAATGCTTTTCAAGCACATCCTTCGCACATGTCCTCTTTCATTCAACAGGCAGTTGTTTCGTTCTCGTTCTGTTGATACCTTCCTTCCCTGGGCAAAGTCCTTTTAGTTTGACATGGTCTCCTTTCCATTGCCTTTTAAATACCCAGTTGCAGGAATATTTACTAATTTCTTTATTAACTCAACCGTTGGTGAATAGTTAGGTTATTTCTTGCGCTGCATTATTACAAGCAGCCTTGTTAGAACCCCTCTGGTCCATGTCTTGATAGATATGTGAATGCATTTCTTTGGCTATAGATCTAGGCTATAGGGTATATATATATATATATATATATATATATATATATATATATGGCTAATTTTCATAGGTAATGATAGATTATTTTCCCAAATGGGTAGGAGTGCCAATTTGTACTCCTACCCCACATATAGGGATGTCTGTTGTTACATATCTTAACTAACATGAGTATCTAGTTTTTAATTTTAGCTACACTGTGGTGTTTGTAGTGGAATCTCATTATGGTTTTACTTAGCTAGAAAGTGACATACCCAGTAGTCACAGTCAAGGCTGTTGGGTTCCAGAGTTTACTCTCTAATCTAAACCTGGGGAGTTCACGTCTTGGCGCAGTGGTTAACAAATCCGACTAGGAACCATGAGGTTGCGGGTTCGATCCCTGCCCTTGCTCCGTGGGTTAACGATCCGGCGTTGCCCTGAGCTGTGGTGTAGGTTGCAGACGCGGCTCGGATCCCATGTTGCTGTGGCTGTGGTGTAGGCCGGCGGCTACAGCTCCGATTCGACCCCTAGCCTGGGAACCTCCATATGCCGCGGGAGCGGCCCAAGAAATGGCAAAAAGACAAAAATAAATAATCTAAACCTGGATATCAAACTACACAAATCCAGTAAAATTAGTTATTTGAAATTTCTAAATTCAGAAAGATCACCTTTTCTCTGAAATAGCCCCATATGAATAGCAAATGTACCGTTAAGTAGTCTTGTTTTTTTTTCTTTAAATTTCTTTAAATTCCTGGTACATAGACATAGTTTATGGGACACTCAGTGAACACCTGGGGGAAAACTGTTTTTCGGAAAAGAGACAATTCAGTGATGGCAGGAAGGCAGGCAGGCAGGCGCGGAGGAAAGAAGGGGGTGGGGGGGGGGAGGGAGGGGAGATTCTTCTTCTTACTGTTGACTTCAGCTCCCTGCTCTTTATTTGTAACTACAAACCTTTCCTATTTTGCAAAAAGGTGTTTGTCCATGACAAATCACTGTTGGCGGAGGCAAACACATGTTGTGATGAGCTCCAGCACAGGTGTGGGGTGGAGAGGAGACACAGGCATTTACAGCATGACTTTGGGGGAGCTCCCGCTCAACAGCCAGCTCGACAGTCCAGCGTGTGAACCAAGAGAGACAGGCATCCTTTTGCATCTGCTTCCTTTTTCTCATGACAATGTCATTGGAATTCATCCGTGTTGTTGCCTGCGTTCATGCTGAGAAGCATTCCTTTGCATGGTTATAACAGGAATGATTCATTCCTTCCTCTATCGATGGATATTCAGTTGTTCTAAGCCTAAGGCTGTTATCAATAAAGCTACATTTTGGAATCATAAGCTTTCATTTGTCTGTGATAAATAGCTGGGTCATTATGTAATTTTATGCTGAAGTGTATAAGACATGGCTATGTTTTTTTTTTTCTTTCATGTTTATTTATTTTTTTCTTCATCATGGGTTTGCAGTGTTCTGTCAATTTTCTACTATACAGCATGGTGACCCCCATTATACGTACAAGTATACAATCTTTTTCTCACATTATCATGCTCCATCATAAGGGACTAGACATAGTTCCCAGCACTATACAGCAGGATCCCATTCCCTATTCATTCCAAAGGCAAGAGTCTGCATCTATTAACCCCAAGCTCCCCATCCATCCCACTCCCTTCCCTCCCCCCTTGGCAACCACAAGTCTATGCTCCAAGTCCATGATTTTCTTTTCTGTGGAAAGGTTCTTTGTGCCACATGTTAGATTCCAGATGTAAGTGTTGTCATATGGTATTTGTCTTTCTCCTTCTGACTTACTTCACTCAAGATGAGAATCTGTAGTTCCATCCATGTTCCTGCAAATGGCATTATTTTATATTTTACGCAATCCCACTCTTGGGCATATATCCAGACAAAACTTTCCTTGAAAAAAACACATGCGCCCACATGTTCGTTGCAGCACTATTCACAATAGCCAAGCCATGGAAACAACCTAAATGTCCATCAACAGACGATTGGATTAGGAAGACGTGGTATATATACACACTGGAATACCGCTCAGCCATAAAAAAGAAGAAAATAATGCTACGTTGTTTTTTTAAAGTGGTTGTGTAAATTTACACTCTCATCAACAATGCAAGGAAACTCCAGTCATTGCATCTTTTTTGGCCATGGATACAAACCATCTTTGTTTTCTCCAGTCTGTGACGGTGTCTCTGTACTTTTTAATTTGCAATTCCCCTTTTCATATTCTATTTGAACTCATGTATATCATTTTATAGAGCATGTAGTCATTAAAAATGTCAACCCCCAAATCCACAATTAAATAAATAATTAAAACTCACTTTCGGGTTGTTTTCCTTGTTATTAAAATGTGACATTTCTTTGTATATTTGGAATAGAAGTCCCTGACGTGTATATCTGGCAAATACGAGCCAGCAGCATGCCCTTTCATTTCCTAAATGATACTCTTTTTATTTTTCCACAAATTGGAAGCTAGTATTAGAAACACAGTTGCTATGTCCTATCTTTTCTCTTTTCTTTTTGAAGTAAACGCTTTAGAATTTTCTGCATAAACAGCATATTGTCTCTGAATGGAGTTTTATTTTTTCTTTTCAATATAATACTTTTATTTTTTTGTCTAATTGTGTTTTGTAGTCACCTCAAAATATTTAGTAACACGATGAGAGTAGACCTCCTTATATTGTTCCTAATCTCAGCAACTATGTGTTCAATAAGTAACATTCAAGTATGATAGTAACAGAGTTCCCACTGTGGCACAGGGGGTTAGGAATCCAACTATTGCAGCTCAGAGCACTGCAGAGATGTGGGTTTGATCCCCAGCCCTGTGGGTTAAAGGATTTGGCATTGCCATGGATATGGTGTAGGTAGCAGCTGGGGCTCAGACTCAGTCCCTGGCCTGAGAGCTTCCATGCGGCATCAGTGTGGCCATAAAGAAGAAAAATAAAAAACTATGGTGTAACGATAGTAGCTATGGTTTCTTCATAGATGTTTATGTTAGTTTTTCAATTAATAAATAACAAATAGTGGCGTTCCCGTCGTGGCTCAGTGGTTAACAAATGAGATTTCAGGTTCAATCCCTGGCCTTGCTCAGTAGGTTAAGGAGCCGGCGTTGCCCTGAGCCGTGGTGTAGGTTGCAGACTCGGCTGGCATCCTGTGTTGCTGTGGCTCTGGCATAGGCCGGTGGCTACAGATCCAATTAGACCCCTAGCCTGGGAACCTCCACATGCCGCGGGAGCGACCCTAGAAAAGGCAAAAAGACAAAAAAAAAACCCAAAAAACAAAAAAACTCCATAAATTAAGCATCTTTAAAATTTACCTTAAAAGTGTGCAGGTCAGAAATTCAAATCAAGTCTCCCTGGGTTGAATCTCGAGATGTTTGCATGGCTGTGAACTTTTCTGCAGTTTCCAAGGGAGGTTCACCTGGTTTAATTTCATCTTTTCTTAGTTTCTTAAGGTGGACATTTAGACCATTGAAATTAACATTTTTGTTTCAAAATGTGACATCGTTATGAGATTGAGTCTCTACTCCACATAGTACGTGTTGTCCTTCATCTAAGTCTGGTGGGGTTTTTTTGTAAATCTTGGAGGGTTTGATGTTTAAATGTGTAGGTTTTGCCCATATCCTGTACACCTTCTGCAGCTTTGTTATTTTACTTTTTTTTCCTTAAAAAAAAGTATTTCTTCTTGCTTTATTTCAACTAATTAGGTTTTTCTATTGGAGCCTATTGCTCTTTCATTGATTTTTCCTAAATTTGGGAGTGATTTTTGATATTAGTTTTCCAGCTTTTTGTCAATTATATTATCATTCGTCAATAGAAAAATTCAAACATTTGATTATACTTTTATAGCACTAACTTTTTCTCATATTTTAATATAGTAGCTTCATTCTCCAAAATAATGTTAAACTGACAAGATTTCTTTTTTAATATATTTAAATGGAAAAGTGTTTAGCATTTTCCCATTAAGCAAATGGCTGTCTTTTGATAAAATCAGGTTAAAATTTTATCAATTTTCATTGTATTGAGCGTTTTGAATTTGAATGAGTATTTTAAAGTTTTGTCACCTTTTTAGCATTTACATAGGTAACCCTGCATTTTTTTTTTTGTCTTAGATGAATTTTTAGTTAGTTTCCAAATAGTGAGCTAATTTTACATGTCTGAAATAAATCCTTCTCCATGTTGGCATGTTACTTGTTTATTATGCCGTTGAATTCTGTTTGCAGATATTTAGAGATTTTATATTGCTCTATTCAAAGGAAAGCTTCTTTTTTGCTATTGTTATTAGGATGGGATATCAAACGTCTCCTCTCTCCAGCAAGAAACTGAGGTTTTCTTCATGTCTCCTATCTCTGGAATGATTTTGGAATTATTAGAATATCTGCCTTAGAAGAATTTAGAGAATGTTTGTGTAAAAAGCTCTGTGTTTGCTGATTGTGGAGACTATTAAATAAGTTTTTTTTTTTTTCCTTTCAATTGTAACATACTATAATTTCCTCAGAAGTTGCCTGTATCACCTGGGTTTGTAAAGTGATTTCCAAAGAGTTATTTAAATTAATCTCATGTTTAATTTTTTTCTGTTTAAATCAATATATTCCTATTACTAAGCATTTGCCTATTTACTTTTCTCATATTTTTTTATTATGTATATATAATAGTTTATCCACGTTGCTTAAAATTAAAGAATCAGCATTATGATTTGTTCACAGGTCGGTGATTTTCCTCTTTCCTTTTCCATTAGTTTTAGATGTTGCCCCTGTTACTTCTTTCCTTCTTTAATAAACTTTTTTCTGTTGGTTCCCATTCTTTTTGAATTGGGCATTTATTTCTTTATTTTCGTTCTTTCGCTTGTATTCTGATAAGTATCTAATTCTATGATTTCTTCTGGAGTTGCTTCATTTTAATACATAGGTTCTGAAGGTAGTGCCTTATTATTGCTGTTTGAAGAAAATCCAAAGATTTAAATGTTACGTATAATTAGAATCAAATGCTGATTAATAGAGTTATAAAATTTTCAAATGTGACATTTTTCTTGATTTTTATTTTTACTCTGTGGTTGCATTGCATGTGACATTTGCTTTTATTTTCTAGTCTATAAAATTTAGTAAGGTTTTCTACATGAAAATTAGCTAACAAAAATTCTTATTATTAGGATATGAAAATTATGTATACATATATGTGTATATGCATGCACATAAGAACTACCTTACAGATTTTTATTGTTTGTCTTTATTTTAGTGGTTTCTGCTTTATGAAATTGATAAATCAGCTGTGTTATCTGATTATATATGTATGTTTGATGATATTTACTGTGCCTTTTCCTTTATGTTACTTGCTTTTTAAAATTTTATTCATTAGTACTTTTGATGTGCGTGAAACTTCATATTTTTGTCCAAATGGAAGCCTTAATACCTTTGATAATGTACTGGGCTCTATTTTTGCTTATTTTGGTTTATTTGTTTAATTAGCTTTAAATAATATTATTTGGCACGCATCTATACTCTATCATAAATTGCACAACATTTGTCTATCACTCATTTACCCTAATTTTAACTTGTTTCTGTTTCATTAAGTCATATGTTAATACTACTCTTCCAGTCCGGACCTACTTTCTGCATCGAGATGCAATTGAACTCAAGTGATGGTTGCTGTGAAGCATCTTCTCTCAGTCATTTCTTGGTGTGCATTAAGCAAGTTTCTCTCAGATTCTGTAGGAAGTGCTTTTGAAAGTCCTTTCCTGGAATTAGAGAAATGCACATTGAAACCAAGTGGCACAGCAAGTTAAGGATCCAGTGTTGCCCCAGCTGTGGCGTAGGTTGCAACTGAGGCATGGGTTTGATCCCTAGCCTAGCAACTTCTGCATGCTGCAGGTCCGGCAAAAAAAAAAAAAAAAAAAAAAAAAAAATTGGGATACTGCTACTCATACATTAGAATGGAATTTTTAAAAAAGCACTGAAAACACTGAGCTTTGGCATTGATTTGGAGCAATTCTTAGACATGGCAAATGGGACTACAAAATGGTACAGATGCTTTAAAACAAAGTTGAGCCATTTCTGAGTAAATGAAACACACTTAGTGTATAACCTAACAATCACACTTCCAGCCACTTACACAAGAGAAATTAAAACCAATATTCAAATTTGATGGCCTGTCTTAGATCCTCTTTAATATTTTCTTTCCCTATGAAGTTAGAATCTGTCAATTTCAATCAATTGCAATTAGTTTAGGGAGCACAGACTTTTTTATATTACGGACTCTTCATCAAAAAAAAAAAAAAGTTGTTTTTTTTTTTAGAGTTCCCACCATGGCTCAGTGGTAACGAATCTGACTAACATCCACGAGGATGTAGGTTTAATCCCCGGCCTAATGGGTTAATGATCCTGTGTTGCCGTGAACTGTGGTGTGGTCACAGATGGGATTGGATCCTGCGTTGCTGTGGCTGTGATGTAGGCCAGCAGCTACAGCTCGATTCGACCCCTAGCCTGGGAAACCCTATGTGCTGCAGGGGCAGACCTAAAAAGACCAGGAAAAAAAAAAGTTTTTTTAAAAATATTAGACAGATTTTTGCTGGAATAGAGGTACAGAATTAACCTACATATTTTGACCTCTTACCCGTAAGCCTGACAACAAGCAGTATGTTCTAATAATGTATGAAGAAATGTTTTCCCACTTTATACATACATAGGTGTGTTCCTGTAAAACAAGATGAAGTAAATCAGGGACTGATCCCGAGAAGCTGGCTTCAGGCCCTGGGAGGAGAGGCCTGTTTTAGACGGTGCTCATCCTTTGTGGAGCCAGCAGTGCTGGGAAGGGATGCCAGCACACAGCTCCTTCCCCGCTGAGACCCTTTTCACCTCACTAGCTCCCGAGAGAGGGTTAACTGTTTGGCTCAACCTCTCCTGGAAGCAGAAGCCAACAGGCAAGAGGAGAATTGTTAGAGAATTCTACAGGGGATGTGGCCCCAGATTCTGGGTTCATCGTTCTAACTCTCCATTTATTTAGCATGTCAGGCAGAATTTTTAGACTTTAATTAACCTAATGTTATGAATCGTAAGACAAACCAAATGTATGCACTAAATACCAGATAGAAAACCATGAGAAGATCATAATGCTCTCTATGTGACATTCCTGTCAAATTCAGTAGTAGGTCAAACCATGAGAGACCATGAGAAATGAAAAACATGAGGTGTTTGGCACAAGACTGGTGTATAATCTTCAGTGTCGTCATGATGAGGTAATTGTTTACATACACCCAAGCTGATCAATTGTATCCTTTTTCTAGACTGGCTACATGTAAAAGGTGAGATCAAATTTAGAACATCTAAGATCACACACTCCTGTACATCCTGTAGAAACCCTTTAAATTCATGGGCAATGAACTCTTTGGAAATATCTGGGTCACAAAGAAAAATACTTACCCTGAAAATAGTTTATTGGAGTTCCCATTGCGTTGTGACTTGTATCCATCGGGATGCGGGTTTCAACCCCTGGCTTTGTTCAGGAGGTTAAGGATCTAGCGTTGCACATCACGGCCGTGGCATAGGTTGCAGATGCGGCTGGGGTCTGGCACTGCTGTGGCTGGCAGCTGCAGCTCCGATTCAACCCCTGGGAGCTTCCATATGTGACAGGTGCGGCCCTAAAATGAAAAAAAAAAAATTACTGAATTATTTTTCATGCAAATACATTCACCAAGCAGAAAGGGAAAATGAAAATAGGGCTATGTGGTTTGTTCGTTTGTCTTCCAAGATATTTAGTCAGTAATTTCTTAGAAGTTGGGTTCCGTGAGAATCATCAGATTTTCCACAAGTTTCCTAGCTTGGGATGGATTAGTCAGATACTGTAGTTCCTACCACCCTTCAATAATCTTCCACCCCCATGTTCCTGTGGGCCTCTGGTTCACCCCCATCTGACTCATTATTATGTCAAAGAGGAATCCATCTAGACGCTTCTCTGAACATGAGTAATCCTGGAATACGCGGAAGGAAATTACCCGAGGTTAACTGGGTCAAAACAGTAACTCTTACTGCAGATGATTCCTTTTTGATAAAAACATAAAAATTAACCCATAACTGCTTTTACATGGTCATAGAAAGTGCTGGAACTTAGGAAATCAACAGGGAAAAAAAGGAACGTGCTTCCTAAGAAAATCAAGGCGATTTTGTCCTCCTAGAACACTTACATGAATTCAAAGCTCCCAAAAGCACATAAGAAATGATCAAATTCAGTCTTCGGTAGAAAAGATAAACAGTCCACTGCAAATGTAGGGCAATTGACCCTGAGGATGCAGAGCTGAGCAACAAAAGTTATTCAACGATAAAAACAGGGGACTCTTGACCCCTCAGACTGTGAATGCATTTAGTCTCATCAGTTCTTTCCTGACAGCGTCTCTTAAATGCTAATGGCTAGTTAGGTCAGCATTGATTTAATCATGACAGGTGACAAATCAATCAATAGCAACAGCAGCAGCAGATGTGACTGTCTTCTAATCACCGTGGTAGCAGCAGTGGAAAGTTGTAGATCTTTAACACGAAGAACTACCAAGCCAGACGGTTACGTAATACGCACTTAACAGCTCAGCGTTACAAGCAGTTTCTAATCAGAGGGACAATTCATTTGAAAGGACTTCCTAAAAAAACCAAAGGAATCTACTTGGGTTCTTTAATTAATATCGCTCTTATGTGAAAACTGGAAAGGTTTAAAGAAATTCACAAGCAGAGCAATTTCAAATCACATACTGAATAAAGGAAAATATTTTATCTTCGCTCTTTTCCGACAAGCGGTATTTTTAAATCATGGTACTGTATAAGAAACCGATTTTTATTATTAAAAGTTAGTGCGTGTAGAAAAATAAGATAGCAAAGAAGCTAAATTATAATAATCCTACTACCATCTAGAGATGATTAATGAAAACATTGAATATTGTTAAGGAAAATGTGTCCATCCCGCAATATTATCTTGTGACAGGGACGTTTCAGATTTATTGCCTTTTCACAGTCATGGCTTTTTTCTCTTGTGACTCATTACTATAGCATCTCTTGAAAATGTTAATCTTTGTGAAATAAGCTGTTATTTTCAAACATATTGCATATCCAACAACCCACGCCCTGCCCGTGGCTCAGAAGAGGACAACGCTTTGGGGAGGATTGTGCTCAAAGCTGAGACTCTGAAAAAACGGAACTTGATATTTCTGTGCTCTTTGGCAAGCTCACGTCTGCTTATATGATCCGAATAGAAAGAAAACATGATCTCCATGGTACACAAACAAGTTATCTCCTTGATTTTATTATTAAGGATGAGGGGCATATTCAAAATCAAAAGGTAGGTAGGGGGACAACCTGGGATGTTTGCCTTGCTGGTAACAGCAGGCCAGATACGCCAAAGCAACTCTTCTACTGAGGAAACTGGGAAAAGCAGATCAAAATACCTAACATGTAAATATGTGTGGATAAGTCAGTAATTATTGGAGAGATTATCTGGATGGGAAAGAGTCTGTGGTACAAAAAGCTCAGTTTCCTAATGAGAGCGCCTTGGCACCTGGCTTGATGGATGAACTTCTTGGGAGGCTGGACTCTGTGGGCCACTTCGACGGGCTCTCACTGCTCCGAGAATGGGCACTGACGTCCAGGACCCCGCCGAGGGGGTCCCGGTGAACGCGCCCCACGGAATTGTCCTCAGGACGCATCCTGTCATGGGAGAGAGAGGGAGGGAGGGAAGCGGGGGGAGAAAAAGAGAGAGGGAGAGAGGAGTGAGGGGAGAGAGAGGAAGGGAAAGAGAGAGGGAGGCAACGAGAGAGGAGAGGAGGAAAGAGAGAGGAAACAGTTACCTCCAGAAGGGTGGGAAGACACCTGATAATCTAATTTGAAAAATAACTAAGACCATGATAATACACAAACAATAAACAACAACCTGCCAATCTAGAATGCGGACCTATCACAAGCCCATCTCCAGAAGGAGCATGTTCATAGCAGGCTTCTCCTTGGCAGCCTGTCCCTAAATCCTCAAAACGACCACAGCAAACTTTCCTATTTCCTCCATGTGAGAAAATTGTGATTTCTTTTTTTTTTTTTTTGCTCAGAGTCATGATAATTGTCACAAGGCACAGTTCTCCAAAATGTGATGCTGTGCTATTAATATCAGCACAGCCAATAATAGTGATTTCTCCTGCACTCCAGTTATTCCTCTCCACGGCTGCCACTGTGAGGTCAGCGTTGATTGATTTTCCTGTTTTACAGGGATTGCAATGCTGTGCCAAATGATGGGAGAATCTCCAAGCCTATCTGCAGTGTTTAATGCACAGTTAATATTGGAAAATACAGGAACTGAATTTCTAGACTGCTGTCAGCCGGATGAAATCTCTTGTCAAAGCACTGCCGGATAGAAAGGTATATCCGCAATACTGCATCAATCTGTTATGTCGAATAATGACCGGCTGCCACAGGATGCTCACCTTCTTGGGAACTGCAGAGAACTTCCATCTGAAAGGTTCCGGTAATACTAGAAATGCGCTAGTCTCTGCTTTCTTCTTCCAAATACACGATGGAATTGTGATGAAAACCAGTTTTCCTCTCAGCAAAAGTAGAATAGCGTGAGCTTTGCTGCTTTAGAGAAGAATTCTTTTGTTAGTTGGTACATAATATGCACCCAATTATCTACAATTCACTCAGAGGGAGGAGAAGAAGAATAAGAAAAAGGAGGAATGGATAAAGAAGATGTGGTCCATATACACAATGGAATATTACTCAGCCATTAAAAGGAAAGAAATAACAGCCTTTGCAGCAACACAGATGGACCTATGAAGTTAGACAGTGAGACACCAACATCACAGGCTATCACTTACAAGAGGAATCTAAGAAAAGAACACAATGAACTTCTTTGGGGAGGAAATTCTGACTCACAGACTTTGAAAAACTTATGGTCTCCGAAGGAGACTGGTTGGGGGTGGGGGGATGGGCTGGGCGTTTGGGATGGAAATGCTATAAAATTGGATTGTGATGATTGTTGTACACCTATAAATGTAATAAAATTCATTGAATAATTTTTTAAAAAGAGAGAAAAAATAAATATGCAAGCAGCTATACACGGTGTTGAGAGAAAAAAAAAAAGAAAAAGGAAATGTTGCTTCTTGAAATTGAATTTAATCTCCTCTCTCCGTGGTGCTTTCTCAACCCTTCCAACAGAAACACATTAGGTCAGTTGCCGTGGTGACGACCGTGTATGCCTCAGGCATAAAGACGTCATCTGACCAAACTCCACCCGAGATGACATATGGGTTTGTAGTTTTTCCACTATGGAGGAAGTAGGTGACTAACAAGGACCTGCTGTATGGTGCAGAGACGTCTACTCGATAGTCTGTAGTAACCTTTATGGGAAAGAAGAGTGAAGGTCTATGTAACTGATTCGCTTTGCTGTACACTTGCAACAAATACAATATTCGAAGTCAACTAGAGCCCCCCAAACTTTAAAAAACACTTTCCCAAACAAAAATAATCAACCTGTATGAATCGATGATTTTATCTTTCAGCTTTGCTAATAATATCTTCATTTAGCATCAGAAAAATATATATACATCTGGAGTTCCTGCTGTGGTGCAGCAAGTTAAAGATTTGGCTTTGGCTCTGTGGCAGCTCAGGTTGCTGCTGAGGCGCAGGTTTGATCTCTGGCCCGGGAACTTTCATGTGCCATAGACGTGGCAAAAAAAAAAAAAAGAAAAGAAAAAGAAAAAAAGAAAACTATGACGTCTACAGCACGTTAGATTTTCTTGCCACTTTATTTCCACCAAAGGGCTCATTCCAGTCCATGTGCAGCAGGTAAACCTCTGTTTTCCACCTCGTCCAGGGAAGTGGTTCTGACAGGCGTGCGTGTGGCATTTTGCTCTGTCACAGACGTTCTGGTTCCTTGATGAGCACCTTTCCTCGGTTTGGTTTGGCGTTAGGCCCTTGGCTTCCGCAGAGGAACGCCTGAGAATCACGTGCTGCATAAGATGTGTACTTATGGGGACGCTGCTTTGAGGGTTGTCTATTACACCGCAGTCTCAGGGGAGGAACTTCCCTTCGGGTCTCTGTGCTCCTCTCCCGAGAAGCTGGTTTTCTTCTCTTGAGGACACACTTTATTTGCTCTTCTGTGAATGACAGTCATTCCAGACCTAACGGTATCCTCCACCCTAGTATCCTTTATCACGGGTTCGTCTCCATTTTTTTAGCTTCATGACACACTCTAGACATTTTTGGTAACGTTTCAAGTATTTGACATCCAGATGAAAGAACACAATTCATCATCACCTTCGTTACGCTGTTAGAATAAGTAAGACTCCGAGAGATTATTGGACATATTGTTCCATCATGGTGAGAGCTATACCATGATGAACTCAACTCAGATTCTAAATTTTAGCATCCGAGTCTCCTGCCTCAGAAGCCAGAAAAGAGTCATTCCAATGTTAGCAAAAAGAAGCTTAGGTAACATATGAAATTATAGCATATTCTGAAATTATCTGCGAGCTGAGGTTACAGAAAAACTGACGTGCCTGAGATCTGGTGAAAGACGTGTCCCCACGTGGAGGAGTAGGATGTACAGACTGGAAGCCTGAGCCTAAGCACAGAAGGAAAGAGTGGCTGCCATGCATGGGTGAAAAGAAACCAGCTTGACTGTTGGCTAGCATGGCAGACAGAGGCGCCGAGAAGTTAGTACCCGCTCGCAAGCGCTTTTCCATGGATTCCCACTGGACGTTCACAGACAGACAGGGACAGAGCTGAGGACCAGAGGGTGTCTCCCTACATGGGGCAGATACGCGAGGATCAGCCACTCTCGCAGGAGAGCCATGAAACTGTCCTCCTGCCCCCTTCTCTCCCATGAAGCAACGACATTGAGATTTAGAGGTGAGACGCCAACGCCGCCATGCCTGGGACCTACGTAAAGCCTGCTGTGGATGGGAAAGGGAAGGAAAATCGCTCAATCAGAACGAGGAGAGAACAGGAACTCCTCGGTTCCAGCACCTCTGTCACCACCCTGAGGATTTTCTCCCCGCAGGTCCTCCCTCCCAGGTCTGGAATTTCTGTTTCGGTCGAACACTCTCTGTTTCCACTGATACCATGCTCTTCACCCACCATGTTTGTCGTTTGCTTTTCATCCATAGGTAGGAACACAGTATCTGCTTTAAAATAATCTTCTGCCAATCTCAATATCGCTGTCATTTCTAGGTCGTACTTATATGCTATTTTCCTGGTATATAATGTATTAGCCCCAAGTGTTTGTAAATATTTTAAAGAACCAAGATTTATATTTTATGCCTTTAAAAGCTGTTGATTTTAGGAGTTCCTGCTTTGGCACAGTGGGTTAAGCATCCAACTGCAGCAGCTCAGGTCATTGTGGAAGCATGGGTTCAAGCCCCAGAACTGTGGGTTAAAGATCACAGCTGTGGCTTGGACTCAATCCCTGGCCCAGCAACTTCCGTAGGCTGTGGGTAGGGCCATTAACAAAAAAAAAAAAAAAAAAATCTTGGAAGGCAGTCATTTCCCTTGACCGTCTGGGGCTTGTTTTTAGGCCTGGGCAGGAATGTGCAGGTGAGACTGACCTGGGGTTTCTCCAGGACTCGGCTGTCCCGAGTGTCCAGTCTGCACACCTCTCTTTCTCTGCGGTTTTCTATCCTTGGTATTTCCTGTTCTTCTTACCTGGTGACCGTTCTCTTCCAGGTTGCAAAACACCCCTTTTCATAGGCAGCTAAGTGTGCAGCTGAGGGCTTTGGGGTAACTCTATGCAAGCTGTGCAGCTCTGCCTCCGTGAGGGCTGCACAAAACCAGCACTTACCTCCTGTCTCACCTGTGCAGGATTGTTCCCTCCTTTAAGCAGTTCCTTCCTGAACTTCTGCCTGGAATGTGCCTCTAGCCAGAAACCCACCTTGATATCTAGCCTGTTCCCATTTCTCAGAGACCACACTGTCTAATCTCTGAAAAGACTTGTTTGCTATCCTCTCCAGGCGCACAACTTTGAAGGCAGAACAGCTAGTCTCGTGAGAGATAATTCATTATGGCCTGAATCAGATATAATGCTTGTCCGTTGTTGTTGTTTTTTAATATCAGAAAAGTAGGAAGGTATGATTCCTTATCTCACAGTCTTTGGAAGAGCCAGGGTAAGCATACTGTTACTTCTATTGAAAGGACTAATGGAATTCACGGTTGAAGTCAGATAAGTTTGGAAATTTCTTTTAAGGTACTTCTTTATTACAAATTCAATTCTGTTATTAGATGTAGGACTATTAAGTAATTAGGAAATAATTACAAGAGCCCTGAAAAAAACAGGCTTCTAACAAAAGAAAAATGTTTGCCTTCAGACTTCAACAAATCCGAATACGCACCGTTACAAAGGGTTTTATATTGTGAGGCAAATAGTCTCTCCCCAGACCGGCTATCATTTATGCGTGGGAACAAAGGCGCTCAGACAAGCAAGGACTGAGGAAGCATAACACCCACGTGTCCTTTCTAAAAAATAATTACTTGAAATATTTCAGCAGCTTGAGAGATGAATGAACCTTTCAAATCAGTGTTTTCATAAAAAGAAGATACAAAAATAAACCCCAGGAAATCTTTAACAAAACTGGACACGAGGGAGCAAACATGTACGCTAGTTTAAAGAACAAAATATAAAAGAACGGGGTAGAATTAAGAGCGTATTTATCTTCATTTACCATTATATGATCATGGTCTATGTGGATCAAAGGTTTACTCTCCGGTTGGACCTCAAACCATCCGATACTGAAAGACTTAAATACAGAAGATGAGCAAGGACTTCTGGTTGTAAATGAGGCAAATTCAGCTCAGACCAACGCCATGAAAGATCACACACTGACTTCTCCATACAATTAATTGCATAGAACTGGGGTTGGCTTTAGGCACAGCTAACGAAACTGATGCTGGGGACTTGGCTTTACCTTTCTCCATTTCTGAGCTCCGAATATCCCTAATTGACCTCATTCTATAAGTAGGCTTATGCCCCAGGGCAAGAATGAGGGCTGCCGGGGTCCCACACCATAGCAATCCATGGTGCCAGAGCTGTCTAGGCTTGATGTAGGATTTCCCTTGGTGACTGGAGCCCAGGTGGAGCCAGCTTCAGTCAGATAGGCTGTGCTCCTGGTAAGAAAACTGTATGTCTCGAAGAATGCAGGTAAGAGTTCTGGAACAATAAGATAACAAAACCCAACAGAACGACAAGGGAAATGAACAAAACCTTGACCATAGTTGTTTATATTTAGTTTGTTTTATTTATATTTATTTCTACGAATGCATATTCTATGTTGTCAACATATAAATAATCACTTACTTTAATATGAGTTGAAGATTTTTTTATTCCAAGGAGAGGACATATTTTAAGAGGAGAGGACACAATTCCTTCAAAATAAAGTGCCTTGAAAACTGTAACCAGAGATAAACTCTTTTCAGTGAACTTATTCCAGAAAATAATATTTTAAAATATTGTTGCACTATCATCTTTAATGTCTCCCTAGTATTTTATTTTACATATGGAATTCAAAGTGCTAACTCTCTAATAATGAACATTTAGATATTTTTGTTTGTGTATGTAGTGGGGGGTGTGTGTGTGTGTGTGTCTAGGGAGAGAGAAAGAGTGTTACTTACATGTTTAAATTAAGGTCTAAAACTATGTCACACATAGCATATCCTAAGCTTCCGAAATTCTTGACATGTTTGGCTTTTTGTTCAGTCCAGAGAACTTTATGAATAACAAAAACTTTGTGCAATACAGAAATGCCCCCCCCCGCCCCCCCGCATCCTTGCACTGAGTGTCATTGTCTTCTGGGCTCTGCCCAAATGAGATCTGTGCAGGAGGAAGGATGAGCTGGGTCGGAGTCTGCTCTCAGTCGGTGGAAGAAAATTGTGAGCAAAAGGACTGGAACGATGGTTGAAAGTTAAAGCCGGCATCCATTCATGACGGGCCAGGAATAGGAGGTTGAAGGAATGGAGTTATGATCTTACCTAGTGATGAAGAAAGAGGAGAGTGATATTCCCCGATCTCTTCTTCAGGCAGTGGATTGATGGCACGAGGTAAAGTCTACTTGAAAATATTACCTGGAGACAAGGGGAGAAGCTTTTATTATTGCAGTTCAGTGCCACTGCTCTCTGGATTTTCTTTGCAGGGAATATTTCAATGTCCTATTTCCTTCAGTTCTATACAATTAATTCTGGTATCTTCAGCCAAATTGGAAAGGTAAAAATGTCTCTAATGCAGCCTATGTTCTAAATCTCAACTTCAAGCACAAATAGCCACCCTTTACAGCTCTCTGGATGTGTGTCTTCTGGCGTTATATATCCTCTTGATCTTGCAAATACACTGGAGGCTTTCTGTTTCTTAGGAGTAAATTATAACTAACAAGTATAGACTAACAGTATACCTTGAAGCCGTTACTCTTTGGAAAATGACCCTGTATAACAGCATTAACTTAAATGTACTATAAACTTAAATGGTTTCTTTTCTGCTGGGTTTGTGGCAGGATCATTCTAAACAATTTCTATACAGACCTTGAGCTGATTTATCCTATGCATTGTTTATGCCTTGTGTCTCCTCTCCATGTTACCTTCCTACTCTGTCCTAGGCTTGGTTCTCTACTGCACACATATAAAATATAAGAAATCTCTTTCAGATGCTAGGCAATAAAAACTGTATTTTTTTCTTTTACCCCTCAAGACATCAGTTCACTTTATGATTCAGTTAATTGAAAAATATACATCTGGTAATTGAAGACATGGCCACAGGCACTAAGCATACCTAGAGCCATCATTCCACTAGTTTTTGTTTGTTCCTAAAATTTATCAGAAGAAAAAAATCACTTTTTCCTCTGTGTTAGAATTATTTTTTAAAAACCTGTCCTGCATACTTTGTATCAAGGAAGGATATCATAAACATTAAAGAAACTGGGAAAGACGAGAAACTGAACAACAAATATATTTAGATACATGTGGCAATAGACTCTGCATAAATACTTTTTGAAGGAGGAAGAGTCACAAACAGAGCCTTCAATTCCTTCAGAGACAAAAAGTGTGTCCTAAACTACCACCGTCTCCACCCATCACACAAAGGTGATGGGTTGGGGTCACAAGAGGATCTGCTTCTTGGAAGAGACTGATATAAAAATAGTCAAGAAACAATGTTAAAGTCCAAGGGAGCAAATCCAGGAGCAACAGATAAAAGTTAAAAAAAAAAAAAATGAATATTGTCGGGAGCTCCCTTCGTGGCGCAGTGGTTAATGAGTCCGACTAGAAACCAGGACGTTGCGGGTTCGAGCCCTGGCCTGGCTCAGTGACTGGTCAAGGATCCACCATTGCCGTGAGCTGTGGTGTAGGTTGCAGACGTGGCTTGGCTCTCATGCTGCTGTGGCTCTGACATAGGCTGGTGGCTACAGCTCCGATTAGACCCCTAGCCTGGGAACCTCCATAAGCCGCAGGAGCGGCCCAGGAAAAGGCAAAAAGACAAAAAAAAAAAAAACCACACAAAGTTAGAGCAATCAGGAATGGAGGGGCCTAAAGATAGGTGACATTTGTATCCAGTTAAAGATCCAGCACTGTCACTGTTGTGGCTCAGGTCATCGCCACAGCATGGATTCAATCCCTGGCCCAGGAAGTTTTGCATGTTGCAGACATGGCCAAAAATCAATCAATCAATAACATTTTTAAAAGAACTGGAAAAAAAATAAATTAAAGGGACAATGCATTCATTTGGTACAGAAATTAAGACCAAATAAATGTATTTTTACAAAGATTTCATAAGCAAAAAAAGTAAAGAGAACATTTAAAATTAGAAACAACATAAAACCTTTTGAAAACATTAAAGACAATTCAAAGACAATAATAAATACAGAAAAAGTAACCTAAAAATAGAAATGAAATATGAATCATTATACAAATTGGCAAAGGTAACATTAATGCTTGAGTCAATTGGCAAAATTAATAGTTTGCATTTCTCTATGAAAAGACAAATGCCAATTTAGTAAACAGAAAAACAGCAGAAAATATTAGGAAAAATATGTAATTGGATTACCAAGCAGCCTTAGATCTATCTCTAATAACATAGGCTAAAAAAAAAAAAAAAAAAGATGGATTTCAGAGTTAAACGTTTATAAAATAATTAAGGAAATACTGCATTTCGTTAATTCTAATATTTGTATATTTCAATACTTTAGTATTATTAAAATAGTGCTGCACATTACAATGAATGGCACATCATGAGTTTCTTAGTTATGCACTAAATAGCGTATCTTGGAGTTCCCATCGTGGTTCAATGGTTAATGAACTCAACTAGCATCCATGAGGACACGGGTTCAATCCCTTGCCTTGCTCAGTGGGTTAAGGATCTGGCGTTGCCGTGAGCTGTGGTGTAGATCACAGATGCGGCTCAGATCCTGTGCTGCTGTGGCCGGGGTGTATGTGGGCCAGCAGCTACAGCTCCCGTTCAACCCCTAGCCTGGGAACCTCCATATGCTGTGAATGCAGCCTTAAAAGACCAAAAGACCCCCCCCAAAAAAAACAAAAAACAAAAAACAGTGTATCTTACAACCAAGCTGTCTTCATTTGATGAAGAATGGTCTATATAAAAGTAGGTTATTACTTATCTGATCTTGAGTAGGAGAATTTCTAAGCAATCCAGAAATTATTCAAGTCATAGAGCGAAGCCACATATAGAGAGAAAAACTCCATTGATAAAAATAATACTAATGATGTTAAAAGTCAAATGACAAACTGGAAAACTCTGCAATATAAATGATATATATAGATATAAATGATACATACTATGTAAACAGTGAGTTAACGTGATTTTTTTCACTTTCTGTCATTTCATATGTAACAACTAGGAAGGAAGTATAAAGAATCCCAGGTACTCTTCACACAGATTCTTCAAAAGCCAAGGTTTTCTTATATTTGCTTTTTAGCCTTGTTTCTTCCAGCGGAGACACACCCCCACCCACACACACGCGCGCACACACACACACACACGCACACGCATGTCATCCGTTTGCAAATCTTTTGAAATTAAGTTGAAGAGACAGTGTTGCTCAATCAGTAAATACCTCAATGAGTATTTCTTAAAAAAAGGATATTCTCTTACACCATCACGGTACAATTATGCAAATTAGAAAACCAACATTGATATATCATACTATGAGCTAATTTATAGCAATTGTTGAGAGTTTAATTACTATCTCAGTAATTTTCTTTATGAAAACTCTCAGATTATGAGAGGCATTCAGTTATTACAGTGCTTTCCTTTTCTTCAATCTGAAATTTTGTTAAATTTTACTTTATATTTAAGGACCTTGAGTTTTTGATGAGTAGAGGAATGTTATTTTCTGAAATACCAGTTTTTGGTTTTTTCAGGTTTTTTGTTTGTTTTTTGTTTTTGCTTTCTAGGGCTGCACCCCCAGCATATGGAGGTTCCCAGGCTAGGGGTCCAATCGGAGCTACAGCCTCCAGCCGACACCACAGCCACAGCAACATGAGATCCGAGCTGCATCTGCAACCTGCACCACAGCTCACAGCAATGCCAGATCCTTAACCCTCTGATCCGGGCCAGGAATTGAACCTGCATCCTCGTCCTCAGGTTCGTAACCCACTGAGCCACAACAGGAACTCCCTGAAATGCCTGTCATTTTGAATCTATCTTCTTTTTCCTCCCCATTGAATAGATTGTATTCATTTCTTTCAGAAATCCCCCAGAAGTGCGATGGGGGTTGCCTCATGACAGAAGGCACAGAATATCCATGCGTCTCAAGACAGACTGTGTCAACTATGGGATTAAATTCGTCTGCCATATCTCCCCACTGTAAAATTAGTGTTTTTCCTTGTATAATAAATAAGTGTCTGTGTGTAGATACTTTGATAATATATTTATATTCTGTTGCACATCAAACTTTCACCCACTAGTTTTAGCACCTACTCATGTGCATTTCTGGAGACAATGATTTTACCACAACGGCTATCACGTGGTAGTTTCCTCATTCTCTCTTTCTATACATATCAGTCAGCATATTCCTTCGTAAGGAAGAAGTCCCCACCATTTACTGACACAAGTATGGACTTGTGGATTCTTATTTTATTTCATAAGTAATAATCAGTGACATGTGAATTGCCTCAGAGTTATCTGACAGGAGTCTCTCTCTCTCTCTCTTTTTTTTTTTTGTCTTTTTGCCTTTTTCTAGGGCCGCTCCCATGGCATATGGAGGTTCCCAGGCTAGGGGTCTAATTGGAGCTGTAGCCGCCGGCCTACGCCAGAGCCACAGCAACGCGGGATCCGAGCCACGTCTGCGACCTACACCACAGCTCACGGCAACGCCGGGTCCTTAACCCACTGAGCCAGGGCAGGGATCGAACACGCAACCTCATGGTTCCCAGTCAGATTCGTTAACCACTGCACCACACCGGGAACTCCTGACAGGAGTCTCTTAAATCCAGCTCTTTTTTTTTTCTTTTTTCTTTTTGGTTTGTTTCTCTGTAGTTGTTGTTATCGTGTGTGTGTGTGTGTGTGTGTGTGTGTGTGTGTGTGTGTGTGTGTATGTCTGTGTGTGTGTGTGCTTGCATGTGCGCACCTTGTCATGTTTCTTTATTCCCTAAGCAGCTCCCTAACTTTCTGCACAGAGAGCTTGCAGGCTCACCCTGTCCTTTCTCTGCCCCAGCTGTGGCAGCATTTTCTCCGAGGAACCTTGGTTCCTTCTAGTGAAGAGATGCGCTAGGTTTACTAACCACCTCGAGGGCGTCCTTCTCCTAGCCCTTCTCAGTGAACAGAGCCAACAGATGACACATCGATGAAAGCTGGATGGGTAGACAGACAGACAGACAGACAGTAGCGGAAGAGAGCATATTTTGGTAGAGATATAGATAAAATACTTAGACAGGTGGTTTATGTGTTATCTATGATAATCAATCCCAGCATATATCCATCTCTACATGTACCTAGAGTTAAACTGAGATATAGTTTTATACATATACAACTATTGAGCCGTAAAACTACATCTATAAATTATAGCTCTATATCATTATATCCACATATACATACAATACACTTATGCATCTATGTAAAACTATGGTATGTTGGTGCCTTTGATTTAATGTGATACCACAGAATTCATTTTGTATTTGTAATTCTCTTCTTTGACTGTGATAAACCTGGCTTCCATTATCCACAAGACACTTACTTATTCACTCATCCTAGAATATACAAAAAGTCCCTCCAGAATAAATAACCTACATATCTTCAAGAACAAAAATACAGCCAGTAGTTATCGCCCTTTTTCTGTTTGTTTTAGCCTGAGGGTACGGAATCACAGTATTGTATGTGAATGTTACTTGAGTCGGTTCTTGCTTCTGCACCTGGTGTGGCAGAGTGTTATTCATTTTAAAAGCAGTAAGTACATTCCTTTCTGTTTCCGGCAGGAGTTTTTTCCCAACCTTGTTGAGTGTGGTGTGGGGGGGGGGGGCGGGACATGAGCCATGAATACAATTCCAAATGTCAACCAAATTCGAGTCTGAGTAGGGGCCGTCCCTCCATCCTTTCTATGCTTTTCTCAGTCCATCACTTTCCTCTCCATTCCACCAATAAGTGTAGGCATTTCCGATTGTTAAAAATGAGCTATAAACTATATCCCATATAAAGACCACCTATCATGTATTCACATATGATGACTGTGAACAATGCCTTCAAAGAAGTTCCCCAGGAGCACAGTCGGAGTGAAGGGCATGTGTGCCCACTAGTTTTTAAGGCTGTCTCCCCAGAAGGCATCGTGGACATGGGAGAAGAGGAAGAAGCCCAGCGGGTAGGGGACGTCCCTGAGAGTTTGGGGATAAATGGCTCCAGCGGTCCCAGGGTGGTTCTCTGAGGGTGGGGGACTCGGGGTGGAGGATGCGGCCTGGGTACCCAGACCTGAAGAAACTGGATGAAGTGCCAAAGCCTACAGTCCGACATGGCTAATAAAACACAGCCACTCTGCCTTCCTGAGGGGCTGGTCCAGGGAGAAAAAGAAAACAAGGATGTGGATATGGGATGAGCCAGGAAACTAAACATGCCTTTAATCGTCCCTTACACATTTGATGCAGCTGAACATCAAGTTTGCCTGTAATCTTTCTAACAATAAATGTGGAAAATTTAACTTCATGTCTCCTTTCACAATGACCGTACATTAAAATATGGGCAAACATATAGATGGATAGATAAGTAGACAGATATGATTATGTACAGTTAATTATACAGTTAATATCTGTCTATTACATACAGTTAACATCTGTATATAACCCCAGATATAGATGTAGTGAGCTATCACTTCTCTTAGTACCACAGCCGAAGAGAAATTCGCATCCAATTGACGACATACCGATAACTGCGAAGTAGAATGATTTATTCACAATATTTGTATCATAAATCCAGCTGGTTTTTACTGTGACCTTTAGTTTGGGCTATGCTTTCATGCTAATGCAGAATTCAGTAGAAAGAAAGTTGGAAAACACATGCATTTCATAAAGACATTTTTTTCTGATTGCTTTTACAATTTCTAAGTTTTTTTTTCTTAATTTGTCAGTAGAAGGTCTATTTAATCGCTATTGTCTTTTATAACCGAAAGTAAAACTTAGCATCTCTCTGTCCTAGAAGCTTCCTCTTCCATGGATCTAGTCAAGATGGAAAATGGGCGGGAAATGACACCCCAGCTTGGCTCAAAGGCATGTAACCAGCCAGGTATCATCTGTCTACCTGCAGTCATCACTGCACCTGTATCAGCTCATATGCACTTCCCCACACGTAACTATAGCTAACTACTTATCTGTCCATCTGTTAAAACTGTGAGCTGGTGTTGGGGCTTCTGAGGTCAGTCGACATCACAGGGCGGTAAAGACTTACCAGGGACTTGAGCAGCTCTGGTTCAAAGGGGTCCCCAGTTTGCAGTAAAAGGAGGTTCGTGCAGCAGATGGCCTCATTAGACTCCAGGGCACTTCAGGAAGGCCGCACACCGTGCTGCGTGACCCATGCAGGAGGGACCCTGACGCACTGGACTGGAATGGACCCAGAGGAGAGAGAGCTTGGGGACTAAGCTTGAAACTGAATCCTATATAACACAGTCGAAGGAACCAGAGGATACAGCGGAGAGAAGAAAAACCTTGAAGCAACGTGGCAGGTGTTTCGCAACTTGTGAAAATGATTCCACATCCTGGTGTTTAGAATTGTTATGTGGGAATTTGTTGAATAGAAGTTAAATCAATTTATGAGCTAAAGGGAGACAATTTAAGAGGGCAACATTTGAACACGTGAAGCCCCACCTCACAAATGAAAAGAAATGCCACGAGAGGAAATTGCTTCCCAACCAGTGTCCAACTAGATGCTGAACAGAGTTGGAGTTTTGATCAGCCAGCTGTCGAACGTCCTTTCAAGGTGTAAAGACCACAGTTCTGGAAAAACTACCGGTAAAAAGACCATGTATTTGGCAACAAATGCAAGTGGTCCTACAGGCTGTGGGAGTTTGAAAAATGGCTAACTCCTCGAACTCGAGCAAATACGTCAATACGATGTGGGCGGTATTTCCATCTTCGTGTCAAATTTCTGAGGATAGGATGTTCTGGACAACTTACAAAACCAGACCTGACACACAGGGAGGGAGCTAAGAAGATTGATTTACTCCCTTCCCTTCTTCTCGGCCCAGGTTACATGGTTTGTGCTAAGATCCATTTAGATAGAGACCTGAAAACACCAAGTGAGATATATGACGATACCGTCAAGCCACATACTTTGACGCATGAGACTCAGTGGATTTATGAAATCCCTAAAGAAACCCTGCATCTCGGATTCTGTCTCCACCCCTGCCGCTCAATAGGCAATGCACTTCTCTTTCCCGTTAAGTCCATCTCCTCCTGCGGAACGGAGGTAACCCTGCCATTTACCTCACAGGGTTGGTGCAAACTGAAATGATTAAAATGCACGACAACCTTTGATAAGCCATAAAGTAACACAAAAACACTGCACGATGGTAAAACCAATAGTGTATTATTATATTCGTAAAGTCATAAGTGAAGCGTGCAACTGAAAAGCCAGGTCTAGTGTAAAAACATGACCTTTTCTTGAGTAGGTTTCCTCTTTCAAATCGTGAAAATTTTTTCTTTGGATGGAGCATGGCCCATGATCAATCTTCGCACTTCAGGTGTGGCGGGAATGGGCACATGTCAAGTCACGTTTGCCCTCACACCTGACTCTCAGGTCAGAGCCCTGCAGCGCCGTCCCAGATGCTGTGTCCCTAACGGTGTTTATGAAGGAGATGGATGTGCTTTCTCAGTGGCCGTCACAGGGGCCTGGGAGGAAATTTCTGAAAACAAAATCCTTGCTCATCGTTGCCTACCAGTTAGAACATTCGCTTTTAAAAACTTCTCCTCGTCTGTTTCATACAGTGGGCTCGCTGGAAGGACTCACAAGGCTTCACAGGACAAACGATTGCAAAGCTTAAGTAAAGATAACGGATACAGGCAGGCATCACTCAGCAGGCACGACGTACCCAGAAGGACAAGCATCCTCATCACTCCCAAGGGCCCTTCCTCAGACACACAGACTGCATTTCGGGGTAACAAATTCATCTATTATTTGGGGATTTTCGCAAGTTTAGCGCATAACATTCCGGATGCTAAAAATTCTTGAGTCCAGATACCTGGAGAGGCTAGTCACCAAAACAAGCATTCAGATTGTGAATCAAAATATGTATGAGGAAACTCGCCTTCAGGACGCCCCAGGCACACATTGCCACTGAGGTCTGTATATCGCGTTGGTCTTACAGCGAAGTCGGGCTGCATCCCCTGGTGCACACGGGTAGGAAGCCCGAATCCATGCAATTCGGAAAAATGTAGCCGCACTGGCCTTGAGGCCTCCCGGGAAGCTTCCAGCTCTAACCGTCACATTATAATTCACGCGCTAGCACGGCTCATCCTTATCATGGACAAAGGTCAGCACCAGACCTGCAGTCACGGCAGAGAAACCCCCGAGGGGCCTGGTTCAGCGGGGACATTGCCCAACCTTTTGCACTGTTGAAATCTTCTCAGCACTGAAGACCTTTAGAACAGTCAGTCTGTGCAAAGCAGGGGGGCTCTGAGCTCACCACCCCCGGTGGACACCCCAAAACTACAACTACACGTAGCCCCACTGACTCTGAGAAAGACCAGAAGACCAGAAGAACAGCGGGTCTTCAACTGAGGATGGAAAGAAAAGGCGACGCGGAGATGGCGAGGCGGGCAGAGACGGACTCCAGGCAGAACCCACCCTCAGGGCATGGACTCCCAAGTGGAGGCCCCCTGAGGAAAAAGGTGTCCAAGCCCCATATGGAGCCCCCAACATCTGACTGGGAGAACCAGCAGCACTTACATCTTGGAAAGCTAGAGGGCTGCGAGAAGCCAAGGTTCCTTTCTTGACAGGTTCGCATGCAAACTCACTTGCTCCAAATGCCAGCTCAGAAGCAACAGCTTGAAAAGCACCTGGGTCATAGAAGCAGGACACGCACTGAATAATTTTGGGGGGAAGGGTTGGCATAGGAGCGGGAGTCTGCTAAACATTTCTCCAGGAACAAAAGGCTGGCAGGGGCATTTGTTAAAACCCTGCTTCCACCTAGCCAGCCCAGTGCAGCGGGCCACACCTTTGTCACTCTCTGTTCAGCTGAGCCCTGTGCACACAACCCCAATATTTCCTTAAGGACTAGCCTCACTCAGCCTGCCCACCCAAACGCTGGCCTCTCTAAAGCACTGCTGTCCTGCACCAGACGGCGGACAGGTGTGTGTGTGGGGGGGCCTGACTGCCAGCACCAACCCTTTTCCTAAGCAACTTACATTCCGAGAGGGAGGCCAGCCCCACACTTCAGCAAGCCCACAGAAGTTATGGTCAAGCCTCATAGTCAGGTGTGCCGGGGCCAGCTTTGCCCACCACACAGCAATCATGAGCAGGCCTCAAAGACTTCACGGGATAGTTCTGCTAAAGCCACCTGAGCCCAGAAGCTAGCGCCCAAGGCTTTGGGCATGGCATTCTGGCATCTCAGAGGTAGCATCAACCTGTAGGCCTAACTAAGTACCTGCTGTGTCTTGTTCACAGCATTTATGTGTAGAGGTCACGTGGTTTGGAACATTACGTGTTTCACGTGCATAATACAATATTTTGACTTTTGTGTGCAGTGTAGTGTGCTCACCACCAAAAATCTGGTTTTTATCCGTCCCCAAACAGCTGACCCCCTGACACACTTTGCCCTCCCCTACAGCCCCTTCCACTCTGAAAACCACTATGCTGTCTCCATATTTATGTGTTTGTTTCTGTTTGGTTTGGTCTGCTCATTTATTTTTTTTAATATTGCACGTATGAATGAAATCATATTTCTTCACACTTTAAAATTCAGCTTGTCAGTGCTGGTCTCCAAAAGTCAATGAATACACGAATAAGATGACAGGTCAAAGGGCCGAAAAGTAATTTCAACAGATCACTCTCAGCGGACTCTCGAATATACTGGGGGTTAAGCAAAACCTGAAAAGGTCATGATCTTTGAGCTTCCTCCGAAGCCATCACTAGCACATGAAGAGGAGTAAAATCACATTGAAAACCTGGTTACCAGTCACTAATGACTGAGTGGAATGCCGCTGCCTTCGTTCCTAAAGCGATCTTCCACGCGCCCTTAGGTAAATGGGTCAACCTTTCACAGACAGAGAAATAAGAGGATTTTCATAGAGGAAGCTCTCTTCAAAAAAGCTAGTGTTAGCATGAAGCCTCTTGAGCCATTGGGATTGTATGTACAACGCATGATGTAACTTTGCAACCCTTATGCTTTAATCATATATTTACAAAGACTATTACTTTACCAAAATTCTTAAAGTGGAAGAGGTAAAAGTATTGTGTGCATGGCAACGACCTGAATTTCCCTGACCAAGATTCATTAGTACTTAGTCTATTCATGTTAAGATTGTCGAGTATTTAATTGTCCACAGTAAATTCAATTTTATCAAGAAAACAATTATTGTAAACGCATATATTTAGCACCAGTATTCAAAATGCAGTTTAATACAACACGAGTTAAAATTTATAAAAAACGTACACAGCTAATACTACTGAGGCCTTAGTTCAAAGGAAATTGGAAGGAGATGAGAAGATTCAAGTATGTTCAGCTTCCCAATCCCTGTGAAATGCCTTCCTTTTCCGTTATTGAAATGATGGACCTCGCCGTCATTCTCTACCTTCTTGAGACGTCTCAGCTCCTTTCCTCTTTCTAAGTCAGCTCCACCCCCGACTCTCATTGTAAATCACCTTCCTTAAAAAAAAAAAAAAATCGAATTTTATCCTTCTCATAAGGCAGAATAGTCAAGCACAACTTATTTTCTCCACAAGTGTCTCTCCTTTCGTCTGCGTTCCTTCCTCGGTGATTGATCTTTTCCAATGGATTGGAAAAAAATATTCCATTATTTTATAGGTCTTCCATTATGGGCTTGGGGTTGCATGCTTAGAGTTCAAATTTGTCTCGGAAGCGTGGTCACGCTCAGCTTCTCCTGGGACGTGTTCATCCCGAGCCCGAGGACCTTTATCCTTGGTCCCTGCCGGCTTCCTCCCTCTGCCAACACGTTTATCCTCATCGGACATTCTGTGGGAGGGGGGTCATCCGTATGGGTGGTTTCTTAGCTCTGAGTGCAGCAGAGATGCTTATGGGCTCAAACCTACCCATCACTCTGGCCCTGGCTGATACGCCTTTACCAAGATGAGTGAGCACCCAGAACTGACGCCAGGGCAGACAGGGAGAATCCACCTGCGCCTGGGGGGCGCGGGGGGGGGGAGAAGCATCGCTCTTAGAGCAGCCAAGATTCCACAGGGAACTCTTGAGGGAAGGGCGAGGGTCATCCAAAAGCCACAAGACCTAAATATTTTCCCGACTTCTCGGTGCATCGGAAAATGACAGCTAGAGCTGGCGATGGCTGACCCTCTGCTGCGATCCCTTGTCGTCAGATCCCCGGAGGTGTCTGTCACTGATTATGGGCTGTGTGACTTCACTGATGTCACGCGTCTGTGGCTTGTCTAAGCTTCGCCTCATGGAAGCTCTCGCTGCAGAGTCCAGGCCCCATGGGCCAGGCCAGCATCCCGATTTTCAAACAAGGCACAGGTGTTAAGAAACGGAGGTGCATGGAATGACGGGCCAGAGGGGACCTGCTGGGCAGCCCAGAGCCCTCTACCCCATATTCTGTGATCATCTATGTGGGAAAAAATCTGAAAGAGAAGGGGTGTGTGTGTGTGTGTAATGGAATCACTTTGTTGTGCAGGAGAAATTGCCACAACACTGTACATCAGCTATACATCGATAAAACTTTTAAAAATGAAAAAAAAAAAGAACTTAATCTACTCATAGGACGTCCTCTCCTCATGAAGGTGCTGGAAAGGAGGGGGCTCTACCCCGTTCTTACGCTGTAGAGACGAATGTCCTCGCAGAATCTTCACGGAGATGTGTGACGTGCCTGCTCCTGAATTCCACACTAAAGGGCCGCCCAGTGGACAGACAAATTCGCCACCCGTGTGACTGTTCTAGGCTGTACATATTACGTTACAAATATTTTCCGTTACAATATATTTCAGACTTGTAAATAGCAACGTCTTTCCTATGTTAGGGGCACATCTTCTTGAACGGGCCACCTGCAGCAACAGCCGCACTTGGCGCCCTGACGGTTCTGAGAATGTGACATTAATACCTTGAACAGTTTTGAAGGTCCCACCACAAACACAGTAGTGCCACTGTTACCAGAATTACAGGGAAATGTAATAATAGAAAGAAACTCCCTATCAAAACTCTTCCATGAAAACCTTCAGCCTTTCTGCATCTTAACCACCAGGAAAGGCCAGCGTTTCACGTTTAATGGGAAAAAACAGAAACTATATCTGAACGATTATCTGCATAACATACGTCTATTATAATAAACTCAACCTTTGTCTTTCCATTGAAATCATGTTTTTATGCTTTGTTTAATTGAATCTTGTCTATTTTTCTTTGGCTGGAAAGCTTATAAGCTGTAGAATATTTTCTTAAGTACAGGGAACTGGAGGGTAGGGAATCTTATACTTGGTCTAGTTATTCACGTAACATTTGCTAAATATTCAAAATATTGTATAATACATTTTTGCATAATTATTTAAACATAGCATTTTTAACTTCCTCATTTTTAAATATAGAAATTTATACTTTTTACTTCTCCCTCTCATTTTTAAAAATTGCTTATTAAAGTATAGTTGATTTACAGTGTTATGCCAATTTCTGTTGTGCAGCACAGTTCCCTCTCATTTTTGTCCTCTGTAATCTTTGCTGGGTGTCAATATAAACTGTGATTTTGAGCATTTTCGCCTTAACTCCTTATTTTTTTTTGGTAGTTCCTCCAAGCTACTGCATATTCTAGCACATCAGGTCAAAATTTTAGGTTTTCGGGCAAACTCCTTCCATGATATGCTTCAGTGAACCTTGTGTTCTGCACTGCACTGCCATTTATGTTAATTTTATCTTATCTGTTATAATTTTGCTTGAGGTGTACTATCTGTTTCCTTTAGTTTTTTTCCTTGGTTAAATATATGTTTCTCCCTATTTAATCTCATTAAAATCCATCAGTAGATGAATGGATTAAGAAGAAAATGATCAATTGCATATTACTCAGCCATAAAAAATATAAAATTCATAGAGTTCCCATCCTGGTGCAACAGAAGCAAATCTGACTAGGAACCATGAGGTTGCAGGTTTGATCCCTGGCCTTGCTCAGTGGGTTAAGGATCTGGTGTTGCCGTGAGCTGTCGTATAGATTGCAGACGCGTCTCGGATCCTGCATTGCTGTGGCTTTGGCATAGGCTGGAAGCTGTAGTCCAATTGGACCCCTCACCGGGGAACCTCCATATGCCGGGACTGCAGCCCTAAAAAGCAAACAAAATAAAAATAAAAGATAAAATTCTGCATTTGGAACAACATGGATGAAACTTGAGGGTATTATTATTAGTGAAATAAGTCAGACAGAGAGAGACAGATACTGTAATGATATCACATATGTGGAATCTAAAAAACAAAATAAATGGACAGACATAACTAAACAGACAGACTGGCAGAAACAGAGCAAACCAGTGGTCACTAGAGGGGAGAGGCATAGTGGAAGGGGCATTGGATTAAAAGGTAAAGCTACTCTGTACAAAATAAGGAAGTTATAAGAGGAATACAGCCAATACAGCCAATATAAGAGGAATAGCCAATATCTTACCATACCTTTACATGGAGTATAATCTATAAAAATATTAAATCACTATAATGTACACCTGAAACTAATATAATATTATTAATCAACTATACTTCACTAAGAATAAAAAAGAGTAAGATTAGAATATCTTTTTATGTAAATAAAGTGAAAAATGCACTTAACTTGCTTTAAGTGTTCAATGGTAACTCCCACTTTACTCTCAGCAATTAACATAAAAAATGTAATGCAAATTAATCTCCTTCACGGCTGAAGTAAGCATGAGCGTACCTGGAGAGCGTTCTCACACGGACGTGTGCTAGGATGGAGGGGTTGATGCTCTGAGTTCAAAAGACTCGAGGGTTGTGGACAGCAAGGCCGTGGCATGAGGCACTCCGAGCATAGAGAGCTTAGATATGGGGGGAGGCAGCGAATCCCAGCTTCAGAAACCAGATGTCTTCTTGGTGTCTGTCTAGACGCCACCAAAGGTTTTCTGATCCGGCCCTAGCAGGTGTCTAGAAGTATGCCGGGAACATAGTGGGTGCTTTACTGTATGTCGCCAGAAAAATAAACAAATGCATGGACCAGTACATTAAATTGCAGATTAAGAGAGAAAGGGGAAATGGCGAGTGAGCGAGAAGACAAGAAAGCAATCACAAAGGCTCTGCCGCTTCACTCTGTGTCTAAGTGGCACAGGATTTCCCAGCTTGCAGAATGTTCGGAACTAAGTCCCTTTGCATTTCCTCGGTTTGCTGGAGCTGTGGTAAAATTAAGGGCTTAGGTGCTCATTTTTCAATCGCAGCACTTCACGTAACATTTCAAAATTTATGTAGAGCTTTAAAAAGGGCATTATCGCATTTACACTTGTTTCCCGCCAAGGGCCTTCTTGTTGCCCAGATGAGTGTCAGTATATCTTCAAAAAATCTTAAAACCAAAGTGTTCAAGACACGTGCTGACTACTCAGAGCCACTTTTTTTTTTTTAATGGTTAGAAGAGCCCATTGTTTTTATGTTTAAACTTACAAGCAGGGAAGGGATGGCTAGAAAATTCATTCACCAGATCAATGAGATAGCGCTCAGCTTTGATATCGATCATTGGTTGCGGGAAATTTAGGACAGATGCCTTCCCAGTCCAGGAATCAGAAGAGCTGGGGGCGGCTGGGAATCACATCATGATCTTAAACCTGGGAAAAGGCATTTTGACCACTGTCCATATCCCAAACCCTGAAGTCACCTTGGAGTTGGGATCTGAGCCCAGGGGTGACAGCCTCGATGGGGTGGGGCTGGGCCGGTGCTCCTGGGAATGGTCCATCATGATTCGAGCAACGAGCGGAGCCTCGGCTGTGGAGAATCCAGTAACGGCGACAAGGCCACCTGAAAGGCCATCTAGTCTACGCTCACCATCCGTCTGTCACGATGTGCAACGTCAGTAGTAAATGCTCTTCCAAGATTTTCCACTGTGGCTCAGCGGGTTAAGGATCCAGCGTTGCTGCAAGCTGTGGTATAGGTCGCAGATGTGGTGCAGGCATGCAGCTGCAGCTCTAACTCAACCCCTAGCCTGGGAATTAATTTCCATTCATTATTTAACTAAAGACGCTCTTCTGCGCTCAGACAGACCACAGCCCACTCCCTCCCCTATCCCGTCACACCCCTGGAGTCCAGACCCTGAGAAGATTCATGTTAAAAATTCTAGAACAGGAGCGAGCAAGCCTGGAACGTCTTTGCACCGTTCCGTTCACTCCAAGACTTTGCAACTTTAAGCTTCCTGGATGTTTCGATGCTGATTTTCAATACATATCACAATACAGAGCGTGCATTGGGAGAATTAATGAGGATTTACGCTCACCTAGTTAATTCGTTTATTATTCTAATAATAAACATATTAAGTTATGACAGCCTCATTTTTTCCGAGAGGATAAAATGATGTTATTTCGATTTTCATGTTTTGGATATTTGGATTTCAACCCCCTTATTAATAACCCACAGTAAACTGATCCATTGCAGGCATTCATTTGATCCCACATTTTGCTTTCGGATTATTAACACCAGAAAACTAAAGTGCGTCACTGTAGAACTTATTGTTAGCATAAAATTTCTGCCAAGATTGTGGAGCTCTGGTGAGATCAGAGGAAAGTAAGGCAAGTGAATTAGGGAATAATTGTCTAAAGTAATTAAAATAAACAATATTTTTAAGCTGGGGGGGGGGAAGCCACATTATCAGTCTCAGATTACGTTTTGCAGAAGATGAATGCTTTAACCAGAGGCAGCATTCATTCTGGAAAAGGACCGCAGGGTACTGTGTGCGGGCTCGCAGAGCCGAGGCTGGACCTGCCCTTTCACCAACATCACACCGCCCGGCTGTTTCTGTCACTTGCTGCCTTATGGAAGCAGCAAACTCAGAGCCTTTCAGATGCCTTTGAAATCAAGGGTATTGATCGCTGATTAATTTCTTCTTTTCGTCTTCAATAGCCTTCCAGTGCTGCAGGAATTAAGCAGTGCATGATTTCGCCTGGCGAATTTAAGAACATGTGGCATTAAACTTCTTAGAAAGCATGGTTCCAGTGTGTAACTATTCTCCTTTAGCTCAAATGTTCAGTGTTCAAGAATGAAAAGGAATTACTGATGACAAAGCAATTATTCCAACTCCAGTGGTTCGCCGTTAAGCTGGAGTAAAAGTAATTCTATTGCAGGGAATAGATAAATCCGTCCACAGTAGGCAGAGGGAGGATCTGGGAAGAAGTGTCTTTTGTGTTTGTACTTTTGCAACATGCACGCAGCTGCCTGTTTGTCATTCGAAGAGGATAAGGTCTGGGGGAAAGGAAACAAGCGTTTCCTAAATTCCACTATGTTCCAGGCTTGTTTCTCAAGCAGAGCCCTTGGACAGAAATACAAATCTTCCGCATGGAGCACATGGTGACAGCCCGTCTGCTTCCTGACCATGTACGCTGATGCTGGTATTCTAGCATCCCAGGGAGAGGTAGGGATGTCCCCACAGCCTGAAAGCCACTCCAAGCATAACCCTTCATTACGACAGGGTTGGAGGGGTCTGGCCACCCTGCATCCCACAAGGAAAATGGCCTGATCGCTAAAGACTGGGCCACACTGCAAAGGCCAGCAAAGCCTGCACTCAAGGAAAGTCTACCCACTTTTTCCACCATTGCTTCACTGTGATGTTCGGCTGCATTCTTCTTTTTCTTTTTTTTTTTTGTCTTTCTTTTTTTTTTTTTCAATTGCATTCTTTGATCTAATGTTGCTTCATTTGGATCAAGTGCATTCTTTCATATGCTCCTCTGGACAAGAGGTTAGGATGGCAGAGCTTGTTTTCTGAGAGCTTTGGATGACAGGGTTGGCTGGTAGGGATTACAAGGAGGGGTAAAGCGGTTCAGACAACAGGGCTGGAGTGTGCCCACCTTGGCAACCACAGATTCGAGACAGGAGTAGCTTTGAGGTCTGTATGCATGAGACAAAGACCTAATCCTGGTAAGCCTCCCCAGTGAGCACAAGCACGGATGGTTCTAGTCTGCTGAGGACTTCCGGTCCGTAATACTCATACTCATTTGGGGACTTGGCCAAACCTCTACTCCTGACTCATGGAGAACTCTAGAACTACGCCCAGCCACTAGGGAAAACACCTCAGTCTCTGAACAGACATCAAGAAATTTCTAATACAGTAGAGAAATGAAACATTCTGAATGTATAAGGATGCTGGGTGTAATTTCTGTGCAATAGGAGTAATATAGGAGTTGGACTGTCTGGGCTTATTAACTAAGTGGTCACTGGTTGGTCTCATCCAAAGCGGACCACGTTTTAATCAAACATGGTCAGATATTTACATCAGTGGTAAAAATATCCCAGAATCCATGTCCATAGGAATGTAGCTGCGAACAATTTATGTTAATATTCTAAATATCACCCTCCACTTCTGACTACCATTATGCTCAAATTTCCCCAAAAAATCAATTCCTGATATTGCTAAAAATTTCCAGGACTATTTAAGTGAGCCAGAGGGATGTCATTTAGGACTGGATTTTGCCTCGTGCGTGCTTTCAAAGGAACTGAGACAGCCACTGCTATTTTCATCTGCGTATCAATCATGCTCCGGAAAGTAGGTTAAAAAACAATACAGGCAAAGAATACTAAAAGTTAAATGAAAAATAACTGTGATAATAATACTGTAAATAATTGGATATAATATTGATAGGAAACTATTACAACATGTACAGACAATTTATTTATTTTTGAAATAAATAATCTAAAGTTAAAAAAAAAATACAGAAAATCCAACACCATATTGAAGAAGAACAAAGTTGGAAGACTTACACGTCTGGACTTCAAGACCAGAAAAAAGCTACAGTAATCCAGACAGTGTGGTATCAGTGAAAGACTCTCATTCGCTGCTGCGTTGGAAGGCAAACCAGTGTTAAATGCAAAATGATAGTGCTGCCGTGGAAGCAGTTACTTACCAGACTCAACATACTCTCGCCATGGAACCTAACAATCAAGTTCCTTGGTATTTACCCCAAGGAGTTGAAATATGTCCACTCAAAACCTTGCATGGATATTTATAGCAGCTACATTCTTTTTTTAATGTACTTTTTTTTCTCTTTTTACTGAGCTGTACTTGATGGACGGTAATATTATAGAAGTTACAGGTGTACAACATAGCGATTCAAAATTTTTAAAGAGTTATTATAACTGTTTAAAATAGTTATATATAGTTTTAAATAGTTACGATAAAATGTCAGCTATATTCCCTGTGTTGTGCCTTTCTGGAGCCCAATAGCTCTCATATCTCCAGCCAAAAATGCCCTAAGTCTTTTCACCCTGAATTCTTATCTCGAGTTTGACATGGGTGTTGCTATCTTCCTTTTGTAGATGAGTGAAATGATGAAAGGAAGATTAAATCAGGGAACTATATGCAATACTCTGTAATACACTATAATGGAAAAGAATTGGAAAAAACAATATAGATCGTATATATAACTTTATATAATGAATCACTTTGCTGTACACCTGAAACTAATCTTGTAAACCAGCAGTTAAAAAATAATAAATGAACAAACAAATTTGATTTAAAACTAGAGAAAGACTAAGCCACAGGAAAATTTAAGATTTAAGTTGAGACCGTCAAGATGCATGAACTTTCCTCGAGAGCCACTTGAGTCCTGAAAGGAGTTTAGAAATCTTTTCCCCGGATGCTTCCCCACTCCCCACATCAGAACCCCAGCGACAAAGGGACTTCACACCCAGTCTGGGAGAAGAGAGGAGAGTCTCGTTCTCAGTACTTGTCATGTAGCTAAAAACTGTTCAGTTCTTTCCTGCTTCCCCATCGTTGCTCTACAGGGTGGCTTCTTTGTAGGTTTGTTTTTTTTTTTTTCCTTTCTTTTCTTTTTCATGTGGGAACGGATGCCGATTATGATTTGTCACTTGGGGGAAACTCCTTAAAGACATGCGCTGTGTCCCATGGTGACTGAGATTTGAGGGCAAGGTTAGACACAGAGGTCAGAGCAAGTGTGTTGCTGGAGGAAAGCATATTTTATGTTCCCTTTTTCAACTTGGCAAGCAGATGGCTGGAGCCTTAGATGAGTGCCGGGAAGAAACAGCTGGCGAATCAAAACGTACTGAAAGGGGTTAGAAGCACTTACGAGCGTTTGGAAGAAACAACATTTTTGAAAAAAGGGGGAAAAGTTCAGGCCATCCTTAACATGCGGAGCTGAGCTCGAAGCGGGAAACCGGGTGCTAACGATTCCTTTCAGGGAGGCAGGGTCTGGCAGGTGCTGATCCCAGCTCTCCTGAAGGCGTCTGCTGGGATAGGAGGCGGTGGCCGTAGAGGAGGCGAAAGAGAGGTAACACAGAGACAGTGAGAATGGGACAGGGAGAGAGATGAAAAGCCTTGCAACCTCCTTGGGAGCGTCCCGGGAGATCCGAAACTGGACACCATGCTCGGAGGGCAAGGAAGAGACCAAAGAAAGAGGCAAAGCTTCCGTGGACAGGTAGCAGGTGTAACAAGAGGAGACTCAACTTATGAGGCTTGCCTTCCACGTCACCACCGAAGTAGATCCCACCATCCGCACACCACAATCTTAGACGTTTCTATGGAGACCTTAAGGGGGTTCAGCCGCATGTATCATCGGAGTGGCCTCAACAACACCTACTATCTCAAGGCTGTGTCCTGGGTGTCTTCTGTCCTGGGGAAGGCAAGCAGGCTGCACTTGCCAAGGACAAAGGAGGGTGAGGGGTTTCTCCTGGCACAGGTCCACCTTGAGGGTCAATTAGCAGTCACGTTTTTCTGAAGCCCTCCTCCAACAACAGACCAAAAGTAGAAGATCCAGAGGAAAAGAGACGTGCCAGGAAAAGGAGAGTGTTGGGCAGAGCGGGCAGGATGTGGGAGTACAAAGGAGCTGGAATTGAGGACAGTGTCCTGGTTCCTGGCGCAAGAGCTCCCCAGATCCTCGGAATGTCTTAAGTGATTCTTTTGTACATTAGTGAGATGGCTGGTGGCAGGGGCCCTTAGGTAGTGTCAGGAGGGGGGCTGATTTCCAGAAAAACTGAGGCAAGGCTAGAGGGTTGAAATTTTCGGTCTCACCACGCCCCGCCCCCCAGCAACCTCGGGGGAGGGGGGAAGTTCTGGAGATTGAGTCTATACCCTCCTCATTGACTCAGATCATTGCCATTGAATCACATGGGGTAATGGCTTAATCAATACGCCTATATAATGGAGCCTCTGTAGAAACCTTTCTAGCGATCCTGGGTTGGTGCTGGGAAGGGGGTGAGCCTGGGGAGGGCAAGGAAGCTCCATGCAGCTCACCACTCATGCCATCTCAATAATTCAACAGAGTGCACATCTGCCAGTGGTAATTTATCTCCAATTACTTCCTTGAGATTCCACACTATAAATCTCCTTCCCTTTCTTTCTTTCTTTTTCTTTCTTTCTTTTTCTTTTTTCTTTTTATAGCCGCATGCCACGCCTGTGGCTGATGGAAGTTCTTGGGCTAGGGGTCATACCAAAGCTGCAACTGCAGTCTACACCACAGCCACAGTAACGTGGGATCCACGCCTCACCTGTGACGCATACCACAGCTTGCGGCAATGCTGGATCCGCAACCAACTGAGCAAGGCCAGGGATTGAACCCACATCCTCACAGACACTACGTCAGGTTCTTAACATGCTGGGCCACAGCAAGAGCTCCCTCTGCGTTTTATTGTACTCATTCCAATTTGCAATGTGTTCTCCACGGTGGAATGCCATCTGCTTTTCCTCGTTACCTAAACCTGGTCATCAGTAAAGCCTACTTATGAGCTTCCTACGGCAAAACAGAATGAGGATATCTTAGTCCTTATTGCATTCACCCAGCCTGCAGCATTCGGGTCCGTTTTTCCTACTGCAGTGCTTGCTTCACTTGACAACTGGAACACCGCTGTTTGCACTTCCTCCTCTCTCACTGCACATTTCTTCTCAGTTTCCTCACTGGCTGCCTTCACCTCTCGACGTCTGAGACTTTGTCTTTCCCAGGGCTCAGGTCTTCTCTGAGCTCTGTCCAGTCCCTCGTTGCCTCTCCAATAGCTGTGCCCTCAGTTCTCGCACAGGCCCTCACCTATCACGAAGACTTTCCCAATGTAAAATTCCTATTTCTAAATCTATCTATAGCTTTTCCATTTGCAGGTTGAAGAGCTATCTCAAAACCAACTTATCCAAAACAAGACTCATGATTATTTTTTCCGCTTTGGAAGACGTTATGATCAGCTTCTGTAAAAGGCAACTCTACCCTTCACTCTTAAATAACTCAGACTTTCTGACTTCTTTGTATACGCTACAGCTAAATGACCAGCAAATTTTATTGTTTTATTGCAGCATTATTCCCAACAGCCAAGATATGGAACTAGCCTACGTCTCCATCAAAGATGACTGGATAAAGAAAATGTTAATAGAGTTCCCACTGTGGCACGATAGGTTAAGAATCTGACTGCAGCAGCTCAGGTTGCTGCGGAGGTGTGAGTTCAGACCCCAGCCTGGTGCAGTGGGATCCAGCATTGCCGTAGGTGCAATGTAAGTCACAGCTATAACTCGAATTCAGTCTCTGGCCCAAGAACTTCCGTATGCTGTGGGTGCAGCCATAAAAAGAAAAGACAATGGTAATGGGAAAAAATCTGCAAAAACACTGAATCACTATGTTGCACACCTGAAGCTTAACAGACTACTGTAAATCAACAATACCTCAATAAAAAAGAGAAAGATAAAAAAGATCATATAAAAGAAAACCATATAAAAAATATATATATGTATGTATGAATCCAGCAACACATAGATGGACTTGCAGGAAATTATGTTCAGTGAGATAAAGCAACAGAAAAAAAAAGCAGTACATGATCTCACTTATATACGGAAGAAAAAGAAGGTCAAAGTCATAAATAGCTACAGCATTAGCTACCAGGGACTGGTTTAGGGAAGGGACAGAATGGTGGTCAAAGTTACAAAGTTGCAGTTACATAGGATGAGTAAATTCTAGAGATCTAGAATACAGCATAGTGACTGTGGATAGTAATATTTTGGGTTTTGGATTTTTGTTTTTTTTTTTTTTTTGGTCTTTTTAGGTCCGCTCCTGCAGCATATGGAGGTTCCCAGGCTAGGGATCGAATAGGAGCTATAGCTGCCAGGCTACACCACAGCCACAGCAATGCTGGATCCTTAACCCACTAAGCAAAGCCAAGGATCGAACCTGCGTCCTCATGGATACTAGTCAGATTTGTTTCCACTGAGCCACTACAGGAACTCCCTAATATTGTATTTTATACTGCCAATTTGCAGAGTGTAGATATCAGGCATTCTCTTCACAAAAAAAGGGTGTATACCTTAGGAAATGGATCTATAAATTAGCCTGACTGTAGGAATCATTTCACTTCATAAATGTATCTCAAGACATCATGATGTACAGCTGATATATCTACAATTTTTATTTTAAAAAAAGAAAAAATAAAGAAAATCCCAAACTCCACATGGCCTCTAAGATCAACCACTCTGCTTCCCCCACTTTGTGCTCATCCTCTGCTGTCCTCACACTTGGGCACATGACTCCTTGCCATTGCTGAGACATTTGAAAAGGGATACAACCCAGAAACACCTAACCTTCTTTTCCCTCTACCTGGAATCCTCTTCCCACAGAGCATTATCTAGCTTGACCTCTCTCTTCATTTATGACTCTACAGTCTCTCAAAATCACCAATCTCTTTTCTGTTTTGGTGGATTTATCTATTCTATATATTTTCATGTAAGTTAAATTATTCACTATGCAGCCTTTAGTGTAAGACTTTTTCCACTTAACAGTGTTTTCAGGGTTCATTTGTAGTATGTGCCAATATTTTTTATAGCTGAATAATATTCCTTTTAATAGGCATACCACAATTTATCTATCCATTAATCCCTTAATGGACATCTGAATTTTCTACCTCTTGGGTATTGTGAATAGTGCAGCTATCAATATTTATGAACAAGTATTTTGTTTGAACACTTCCTTTCAGCTCTTTTGATTATATATCTAAGTGCACAATTCCTGGGTCATATGGCCATTTTGGGTTTAAATTTTGAGGGAGAACCAAGCTGGTTTCCACAGTGGCTGAACTATTTTGCATTTCCACTAGCCTTCTACAAGCGTTCTTATTTCTCCACCTTCTGACCAACACATGTTTTATGTGTTTGTTTGTTTTTAGAATGGACAACCTAGTGGCTGTGATGTGATTTTGTTTGCATTTCCCATGGGTAAGAATTGCAACTGGCCTGTCTCTTCTCCTTTAACTTCCCACCCCTCCTCATGGGGTGGAGCTCATCTCAGGTCCTCTCTCTCTCCCCCATCTGTATCCCTCCCCTTTTTTCTCTCCCTCCTCCTTTCCTTCCTGATGTCCCCTTCAAGACCCTGTGAAAACAGACAGACTAAAAGAAATAGCACCCCCTTGTTCCAGTGCTTGCCACAAGTTTGAGTTTAGGTTTTTCAACCACCTTTTTTGTGTTGCTCACAACTTCTGGGCCACCTCCTCATTCTATTAGGGTTCCAGAAGCACTCAGCCGTTGCACCTTATAGCTCCTTCATTTCTGGACTGTTTCCTTTGATCTCCGCTTGGCAAGCCACCTACTTTGTCTAAATATTTCTTTTTTTATGTTCCTTGTTGAGGGAACCCAATAAGAGTGGGCACGTGCTAACCATGTGGATATTTCCAACCACCTCACTGACAGTCGTCATGTGTACAGCCTACCTGTCTTGTTATTTTAGGGATATTGAACCAAATACACCCTCACCGCACACCATGAATCTTGGGCATTCAACCTAGGATAAGAGCTAATCTCCACATGCAGCGTCCATTTGCTAAGACAAGGTTTCAAACACACGGCAGAGTATTTTCCAGTTTAGTTGCTGGAATCCAGGGCAGCCCCAGATGCAGCGGTTGGAGTGATCGAGTGATCGCAGTCACAAAGGGGGTGTGACCCCTCAAGCCACTGGGATCACAAGTCACAGGGATTGAAGGTAGACGCGATGTGAGAGTTGTGTTAATCCCTGTTGTGGCCCTGACACATCATCCCAGACTTGGCCATGTAACGCCACACGAATGTAATAGTTTACGGCTCTGGAGATCAGAGCAAAATGGGCCTCGGTGGCTTCACGTCAGTGTGTCGCCTGGGCTGTGTGCCTTGTCGAGCCTCCTAAGGCAAGTGTCTCCCTTTCTTTCTTTTTTATTTTCCTGGCTCCTAGAACCTTGTGACCTCCTTCCCTCTTCAAGGTCAGCAGTGGCCCATTGAATTATCGGTGAATTCCTCTGAATGCTCTGCCTACCTCTTCCACTGCAGGAACTCTTGTGATTACATGGGGCCAAATCAGATAATCTGAGGGTATCCCTTTATCTCAAGGTCACCTAACTAGCAATCTTAATTCCACTGAAACCTTTATTCTCTGTTGTCACTTTACCTAACATATTCGCAGGTTTTAAGCATTAGAAGGTAGATACCATTTTAAGGGGGTCTGGTGTAAAATAAGTTTGCAACTCACCCAATAGTCCACCAAGGATTTTCCTGGCCAGTGGTGGGCCTCAACCTCGAGACCCAGGCATCAGGACGCCATCATTTTTTGGCTCCCCCATTATCAGTGTGTAGTTTCCATTGTTGCTGGGCTTGGCACAGAAGGGAGATGAGTATTGAGACTAAGAGGTTTCTGGAAGTGGAACAGGCCATTTCTGGACAGATTTATTGGCTAGAACTCAGTCACATAAATGCAATTAACCAACTCCAGTTGGGGCTTGTATACTAATCTCAATCTTTGCATTAAGAGAACAGCACAAATTTAAGTGAGCAGCAGGTTAGACGGTGTCACTTCAGGGAAAGTATTTACATGGGGAGGAAAAGCACATGATATAGCAAAATATTAGTTAAATAAAATCAATTCTTCTGAAGATACTGCCGTTTTAATTTTACATTGTAAGGTGATGGGAGAAGGTCTCGCCATTATTTTTACTTCAACCCTGCAAAGGCTCAGCACTTTCTTCGGGACAAAGTGCTTGGGAGAGTGTTGCTGAGCATAAAGTGAATTAACAATTTCCCTTTCATGGGACACGGTTCTTATTTTTTTTCTGAAGTAGCTTACTCTTCAGCTATGATGTGTGTCCAATCAGTTGCACAGTATCTAACAGACATTTTCAAATTTTTTAAAAAATTAGTTTTAATATATACCTTCAAGTTATGAAAAATGTGAGAAACAAACTGCATTTTGAAAATAGGTTTTGGAAATACTATCATTGTATGTGATTTTGTTGCCAAAAATGACCTGTGGAAAGCACAAAAAAATTCTAAAATTTTCGCACTAAATAACTTGTTCAAAATTTGTCTAACTAAACATTTTATTGAGATTCCACTTCTTTGTTAAACTAAATAAAATTTTGGATTATTGTGCAATGAAGTAGCATCATCATAACGGTTTACTAGCTAAACTTTATTAAAAGTTTGCATAACTGGTGAATGAGATTTAAAATGTCTTTAGAAGTAACACATTTTTGATTTAAGAAATGGTGAAGTGAAAAATACGCAACACTTTTAGAAATGTTAAAGTGCAAAAAATAAACAACACTGTGCATTGCAAAGTGCAAATTTGGCAGCACTTCTACTCTGCGTGCCTTCCCCTTACAGCTGCGTGTCCCTGTGAGGTTTCCTCTTCAGATAGGACAGCCCCTCGTTTTAATCATCAGAGTAAAGCAAACTTAGAACCAAACCTTCAATTTGCTGCCTCACAAAGTGTTAAAGAAAGATATAAAATATAATGAGGTATGTTCAATCACATTGTAACGGGATTGAAATAACAGCAATAACGCTAATAACAGAGATAAAGGCATTGTGCAATTAGGAAGTAGATAGATTAAAAGCATATTGAGGAGTTCTCTGGTGGCTCAGAAGGTTAAGGATCCAGTGTTGCCATTGCTGTGGCATGGGTCACCGCTGTGGCTCACATTCAATCCCTGGCTTGGAAACTTGCCCAGGCCTCAGGGGTGGGCCCCCCCACCCTGCAAAAAAAAGTGTATTAAACTCGTGTTCATTTCACTATTTTTAAAAAATTCCTTTTGGTTTTCTTTCTATTAGTCGCATAATAAATTACCATTACGTGCATGAATAATTTTAAATTAACTATGAAACAAGATATATAAATTACAAATTGCATCAATAAATAAACAAGACGTATAGAGGAAAGATTTTTACCAGCGCAGATAATCCCATAGAAATACAAATAGAAACTAGAAAAATAAGCACTGCCTTACAAAAGTGTGATTACAGTCCTAGAAGGGCTGTGGACGTGTAACGAGCGATCGCGGCAGACCACGAACTTGGGGAGGAGATTCCAGACCCCAAGGATGAGAAGCCCAGAGTAAAGGTCAAGGCAGGATGTGCCATCAAAGCCCAGAGGCGGCGAGAACGCGGCACGTTCAGGAAGAGCCCATGTTCCCAGAGGCAGGAGCCACAGAAAGTGTGCAGTTGGGGTGTAGCTGGAGGAGAAGTGGAGGAGCAGGGAGAGGTTATGATCTGAAGGGACATGGACGGCACTCTTGAAAATGGTGACCGCTTCCCTCTGGGAATGCGAAACTGTCGCACGCAAAACCGTGCCCTCGCCTTCACATTTAGGAGGCTATCTTCTGAGGGTGGACGTGGAGGCGAACGGCCGGAGTCCCGCTGGACCACGTGGCAGACCTGAATTGACAGACGGAGGTGGGGCTGGAGAGTGACAACGCAGACAGGAAGGCGATTCACAGACCCATCTGCTTATTGGTTATGCTATTGATCCTGGGCTCAGGTCTGCTCTCCCGAGGTGCAGCAAAGCCAGTCTACTGATACCAGGCTGTGGTGAAGGAAGCATAGTGTCTACTGCAGGGCACAAAGCAAGGACGATGGCCAGTTCCCACTCAAGAGGCACAAACTCCCCACTGGGTTTCAGGGAAGGGTTTTAACAGCAGTGTGATCGAGGGGGCTGCATGTGAGTGATCAGCTCATGCTTAATTCTTGAAGAGGCATTAAGGTGACGTTTCAAACACCATCAACCTTCTGGTTCCAACCAATCTCATGTCTACGTGCTTGCAGTCAGCAGTTCTCCTCTGATGGGAGACTGGTTTCTGTAAAAACAGCTTAAGAATGTGTGTCAGACGCTGTTATCTATGTCCTTCAAGGAGGAACCCGATTCTGTGGCTCAGCTGATCTGCTGTTTAACTTGTTGCCAGTTCTACCATCCCAACTGCTATTCTTTGTTTCTACAGGTCGACTTTCTTCCAATCCTTGACCTTGAGCCAGGCTGTCTGAGTCTCAGGGGAGACCTAAGGGACTAAAGCGAAGCCTTTTGCTTCCAGAGATGAGGGACACGTGGGACAGAGGAACTTGTATAACAGAGGGGCTCCCAAAAGGTCCTGCTCTCCCTTTCTCTCTGTCACTTCTCAGTCCCAAGGGGAACAGGGAGGGAGACGGGAAAGGGAATAGCATTTTGAATGGAGAGGTTACTAATAAACTCAGCAGGGGAACTTGGTTTCAGTTTTAGAAGAGAAACCTTTAAAAATAAAGACTAAAAGGAGTTCCCCAGTGGCTCAGCAGGTTAAGAATACAGCACTGTCACTGCTGTGACTTGGGTCACGGCCATGACATGGGTTCAATCCCTGGCCCGGGATCTTCTGCATGCCTGGTGTGGCAAAATAAAATAAAGTAAAATAAAATGTTCCTTTTTTTTAGTAAAAATAATGCACAGGATTCCTGCTTGGTTGGCTTGGTTGAAGGGGTTAGAACCATTCCAGATGAAGAAGGAAGAACGCTCTGAGATGGAGTGGGCAGGGTGGGAGAAGGATCGCGTGTGCACAGTGACCACAGGAAGGCTGAGGTGCTTTGGGGGCCGGTGGGTGGAGATTCCTAATTAAAGTTTGCTATGTGGGACCGAACCTTGGAAAAGAGACCTGAGCTGGGCGTACATGGATTAACTCATTGGTGGTTCTAATAGCTATGGTGATTGGTTACACCTAGGTTCTTGGGTCTTGGAGGGCAATGGTGATTGGTTACACCTAGGTTCTCAGCAATGGTGATTGGTTTCACCCAGGTTTTCAGGTCTTGGAGGGCCCTTTGGTGCCCATCCACCCCAGCACTCACCTGATAGCCGTCAGGTCACCCATCCAGGCCACACGTGGTCAGCCTGGTAACCACATCTGCCTCATCATCTTTCAATCATCTCTCCCTCCGCCCCCGCTTTCTTGTCCCAAAGAGGCAGAGCCCCGCTGGTCAGGAACAAATCTATAGCTTATTCTATTTCATTATGTGTTAGAAAAGTCTCCTGGAAGCTCCCGAAGACTGTGGATCATGATGAAAAGCTTTCTTTCAGGGACTTTTCCTCTTGAGTTTGCCGTACTGATTTTATTTTCCACACCTTACCAGGCATGGAGCCTACAGGAGATAGAAGAGTCAAAGAGATACACATCAGTCTTGACAAAGCCTGGGACAGATGGAGCCCATGACCACAGAGAGCCAGGCTTCACTTTCACTTAACATGGGCCCAGTTACCAAGAGGTAGTTGGTTACCTCCACAGAGGATGGTAGCTGGCTGGAAAATCTATCTTGGGGACAGAGAGCCTTCATTCCAACTGTCATGGCAGAGTTTCCTACACAGAGACCAGTGGTTCTGAGCATGCACGCCTGCCACACAAGCAGGTCACCCCATGGGATTCATGAACGGATGAGGGCTGATCACCTCTGCCTTACACTTGGTCTTTGGACCAATTAAAAGTAATCCTTCAGTCTGCTCTTGAGCTCATCAATAGTTAGCAATTCCTTCCAAGTTAGGCATGCGGAAAAGACAATGACGACATAGCAAAGCAGACCTGTGCCCTTTAATGCGGTTCTGATTACAGATTCCTCCTTGGGAGCGCAACGCAGAAGGAGAGGACAAGAGGTGACTATCAGGATGAAAAGAAAGGCTTACAGTTCGAACTCCAGTCTAAGGAAGCAGAAAACCCAAAGCTGAGTCTTAAGAATTGATTTAAAACCGAGAGTCCCCAGGGGGCTAGGGTTTAGGCACCTGGCTTTGACACTGCTGTGGCTCCATTTCCATCCCTGGCCCAGGAACTTCCAAAAGCCGCCAGTGCCACCCTAAATAAGGAAATAAGTAAAACATGCTAATCGTTTCAGTTAAAATATATTTTTCATCTGCAAAATGTTTAACCACAGATTTCCTAAGCAACCTTTCCGAGATACATGTATTTGTATTTGAGATTTTAAAATCTCACGGAAGGTGGGACTTAAAAATATTGATTGGCCCACCTACCCATCCAGTCACCAGCCCTCCATCCTGCCGCTCCACACGCCCCAAAAGATCACCCTGGACCCTCGTACATCAGGGTATATACCTCATGCTGGGAGTGTGTCACTTCTAAGATCAGGACCCTTCCAATTCTCTCAACCCAGAAAGGTCATCTTTATGCAGCTTCAGTCTGTACATGCACATACCACATATTCGCCACTTCTATTTCTCTGTGAACACAAAATAATCTCTGAAGTTCCAAAATGGTCTCATAGATGTTAAAGGTTTTAATAAACTTAACAATGTGAAGCCGTTGACGTTCCATGAAGTCTATCACGTTTTATCATGTTCTTTTGAGTCGTATAGGATTTTGACCTCTAGGAGTAACATCCGCGAGAGATGCAATTATTATCAGCAAGCCTGGAAAAACACAGAAGTATATCAGAAATAAATAGAAATGCATGGAAAAGTAAATAAACACAAAGAGGGGGACCCTGAGTTAAAGAAAAGAAGGTGCTACATGTGTGAGAGCGGAGAACTGCACTAAGCCAGCTGTGACCACTTCACGATGGTGTGAAGAAAAAGGAAAGACCCTGGAAGTCCGTTTCGGTAAGAGGAGGCCGTGTGAAAGGATTTCATTTCGGGTAATAGCGTTTAATATTCTGCTTAATATGCACCCGTTATTTTAAAATGATTTACATATGTTAATTCATTTAATTTTCACCGTGAGCCCATAAGGCAGATATTGTTATTACACCCTTTTACAGATCAGGGAAATGAGATATATGGATATTAATAATTTGTCCAAGGTTGTACAGCAGATGAATGACAAAATAGGTCTCAAGCCCGGACATTCTCCCTTCGGAGGCCATGCTCTTCATTACTAGTCGTCCACTGAGTCAGGAGCTGTTACCATCGCCCGGTAACTAGGAAAGGCGCTGTCACAGAAGTGGGATGGATTGTGCTCCTGAAGTCTGGAGACAGCATGTTAAAGAATCCTGGAAAAGTCCCTGCAAGATTAGAACAGGAGGAGTTCATAATCAGGGTAAAGGTATAATTTATTTTCCAAAACAGGGCATTCTTGAGAGCGAATAGGTCATATTGAAAATTAAATTAGAACCAAAGGACCAAGGACTTTTCACAGCAAATCAGGATAAATGAATACAAAACCTTTTCCTGTAATTCATATATTATGGAGCAAGGCCCCATCAGATGAATTAAAATTTTAGACGTCAAGAAGAATTAGGATTAGGGAACAGATATCTTTCTTGTGGATGTGGACTCTTTCTCCCGCTGTCATTTATCGTCTGTAAAACAGTAACATCGACCTTACGTCGGCTCGTGCGTTAGAGAAAGGGCACTTCGACACTGATCGGCGGTCGGCTGGCACAAACCCGGAGACACCCTTGCCATCGCAAAGACAGCTGCTTCCTCTCTGCAGCAGATTTTTAGATGGTTTTTCACATTGCTGAAGCTGGATCCTTGAGCTACTTGTCCTCTCACAGGCTCCCCTGTCGTTCTGAACATCCATCCAGCTATTCCTTCGCATCCAAGTTAAGATTTTTTTCTCCCACTCGGGTCCTCGGAACTCTGTTTGCCAAAGCACAGGTCATCAGATCATAGGAACAGGAAATTCTACAAATCATCTGATGATCCTTCTTAAGTCATTCGTTGTATTTAACACAGTAGAAAAAGTCAAGATAAACTTCTCTAGAGTTGAGGATGATGCATAAAAGTGAGCAATTAAGAAAGATTTGGAATGCCCAGGCTACATGTCAAATGCTAAGAAAATACATTGTTTCCCTTTCAAGAAATAGCCTAAATGTCCACGGACAGAGGAGTGGATCTGGAAGAGGTGGAACATATACACAGTGGAGTATGACTCAGCCATTAAAAAGACGAAATACCAGCATTCTTAGCAACATGGATGGACCTAGAAACTATCATGCTAAGTGAAGCCAGCCATACAATGAGACCCCAACATCCAACGCTTTCCCTGACATGTGGAATCTGAAAAAAGGACAGACGGAACTTCTTTGCAGAACAGACGCTGACTCACAGACATGGAAAAACGTATGGTCTCCGGAGGAGACAGTTTGGGGGGGTGGGGGGGTGCGCTTGGGTTTGGGATGGAAATCCTGTGAATGATCATTATACAACTACAGACGTGGTCAATTCATTGAGTAATAAAAAAAATCATAAAAAAAAGAACGCCGGAAGTTGATTCTGGATTGACACGTAGGTGATTCTTTAGACGTCACGTCCTCGTTACTTCCGATCCTTTTTCTTCAAGATGTTTCAAAACACTGTGTTAACGATGAAGGTGCCCGACTGGGGAGCCCTGAATACCTTTGGAGAACAAGGATGAGGCCAACGAGGCGGCCTGGAATCCAAAGGAGAAAGAGCCCCCAGGAGAGGCCCCGGGAGAGCACCTGCCGGCCAGCCAGCCTGCCCTCTCTGCCGGGCATAAGCAGGGGGTACATATTAGGAGGGCCATCATAGGGACAACAAGGGGTGCTAATCATGCCTTCTGGATACAAGGCCTTTGCCAGATACGTCATCTGCAAAGATCCCTCCCAACCTTGGCAGGCAGCCTGTCTCTTCCTTCTCTTCACAGGGCCTTTCAGAGAAAAGGCTTTTACTTTTGATGGAGCCCAATTGGTCAGTGGGTTCTTTCATAGACCAGGCTTTTCTCGTAATGCTTAGAAACTCATACCTTTTGTTTGCTTCAAAAACGTCATCTTTTAAACGTGGCGATTTCAAAACCATGCGTGGAAACGACCAGCCTTATCCGTGGCAGGCTTTTGCAACTCGGTTACATACCAGTGGGCCATCCTGGTGGAGCTCAGCTCGTTCCTGGGCGCTCTTCTTGATGCCTCTCCCCTGGCTGACATCACACGGCTTTGTTTTCTGGGTATTTTTTGTTTGCTGGCTTTCCATTTTTTGAAGTTTTATTGACGTATGGTAGACTTGAAATGTTGTGATAATTTCTGCTGTGCTGCAACGACACTCAGTCATACACGTACCCGCACCCATTCTTCTCCCACACAGACCATCGCAGCGTGCTGGGTAGAGTTCCCTGTGTTACCGGCCGGTCCCCACTGGCCCATCAGTCCATCCGCTCCAGGGGGCGGGTGCTGGTGGATCACACTGCCTCGGATGCTACGGCTTTGCCAGCCAGGCTGCAAATCAAGCAGTGTGCGAGTGTTCCAGGTCATTATTTTTCAAAACTATTTCGGCCCTTCAGTTTCCTCATCTTTTACACAAGTGTTAGAATTAGCTCGTATGTATCAAAGACATCCTTTGGGGGGCGGTTTGCATTATAGGTCAATTTGGAGAGAACTGGCATCTGAAATTATCTTGACAGTTTCTACCTAAATTCATGGGGAGTCTCTCCATTTGTTTACTTTTCCTTTATTATTTACTTATTTAGTTTACTGTGAGTTAGCTAGTTTTCCTTCATTAATGTTTTACAGGTTTCAGCATGTAAGTTTTATATCTAACTTTTTTTTGGATTTACACCAGTGGGAGTATCGAAAGGGATAGTCTTGATTTTATTTCTCCCATCTATACAGCCATTTTTTGTTGTTTGTTTTTGTTGACTCTACCCTGTGGCCTCACTGGATTTTCTATGTGGATCCTCCACGTCTTTCCCAAGTAGGAACAGTTTGTATTTTAATGTTTCCGGTCCATGGCTCTGTTTGCTCGCTTCCTGCTCTGGCTGGGAACTCTTCCCGCATTGAGTGTGAACATGCTTGCCTTGCTCGCTGTATTAGTGGGAACACAAAGGGCCCTCCTGTGACCTAGGTGTTAGCTCTCGGGATTTGTCGATACCCTTTGTAAAGTTTCCTGCGTTTCTTTCTACTCTTAGTTTGCTCAACTTCTTTGTCGTGAATGGATGCTGTATCTTGTCAAATACTTCTTTAGCGGTTGGCATCGTCACATGCAGTGTTTCTCTTTTAGGTTATTTGTGTGGCGGATTTCAGCAGCCATTCTCTGCATAATGACTCAGACTGCCAGTCCCGGGAGAGTCATCACTTGGTGAGGGCGTAGGATGCTTTCTCATACAATGCTGGATGCAGTTAGCGAATATTTTGTGGAGGATTATTGCCTGATTGCTAATACGGGATACAAGTCTGTATCTTTTGTTTTGTAATTTGTCTGCTTTTGGTAGCAGGGTGCTCCTCACCTCATAGAATTGGGTAGGTGCACCTTTTTACTTTCCAGAAGATATTGTGTAGAATTGGTGTGATTCCTTCTTTAATTGTTTGATAGAATCTACCAGGAAACTACCTGGTTCTACTGATTTATTTTTCGGAAAACAAATTTAACCAGAAGTTAAACTGCTTTAATAATTATTGGATGATTCAGGCTAACTGATTGATCTTAGGTGACCTGAACGAATTTTAGTAGTTTGTGGTCTTTGAGGAGCGGATCCATTTGATCAAAGTTGTCAAGGTTGCATCTGCCGAGCTGCTCATAGGATTCCTTGATTTCCTTTAATGTCCATTAGATCCATAGGGATGGTCCCTCTTCCATTCCTGGAAACAGGCATTCGCGTCTCCTCTTTGTTTCAATTTGTCTGCCTTACTAAAAGATCAATTTTATCGAGGGTTGCAAGGAACCGGCTTTGATTTTATTGATTTCCTGCTCTCCCTTGGAGTGCTAAGCATTCCCTTCCCAGTCCTGGGTCAGAGCCCAAGTCCTTCTGGAGCCCTCAGTTCTGAGTTTCCAGCCGTGTTGAGTCGGGGGGAGGGTGGGACACACAGAGAGAAAAAAATGCAAAACTCATCTCCCGTTTGGTGACTTCACCAATCTGCCTGTTGGCCTTTACTTTTCAGGTTTCAAAAGGTTTCTCGAGCATTCTTTCCAAGTGTTGCAGCTGGATTCAGTGGAGGAGAAAGTTTGAAGCATGCCTCCTTTATCCCTTCCAGAACTGGAAGGTATGTTTTTTTTTTTTTTCCTGGAGCAAATTCTAAGCTCCATCCCTATTTTCGAGCAATAGGAGGAATATCACAAAAACGCTTCATCACCAGGCATTATGCTGCAGTAGCCGTTGGAAGCAGACCTACGGATGGAGGTCTTATGAAATTAAATTCATATTTTATAGCAAGACAGGAAACGTTTCAACATAAAAGTTTCCCCTGCCCTTTGGCCTCCTCTCTTCCCACTGTGCATTGCGCATCTGCATTATGCATGAACCTGACTCCTCAGTCAGGAGAAGCACCTGCTCAGCCATGAAGAGAACCATTCTCCGAGCATCAACACAGCTCCTTAAAAGACAACCTTCCTTCTTGATCTCTGAGAGGCCACAATGATGCTTCGATCCCTATTGTGTAAACTTTCAATAAAATATCTTTTAATGTATAGCCCTCAGTCTCAAAAAACTCGGAGGACTCTGCTTTGACTTCTAGTGGGCAGAACGGCTCTCAGAACATCCTGAGATGTTTTCCCGGGTTATAGTCTGCAAGTGTGGCTTGAACAAAATTTTCCATTTCTGGGAGTTCCTGTTACGGTGCAGTGGAAACAAATCTGACTAGCATCCATGAGGACATGGGTTCAACTCCTGGCCTCACTTAGTGGGTTAAGGATCCAGCCTTGCCGTGAGCTCTGGTGTAGGCTGGCAGCTCCAATTTTACCCCTAGCTTGGGAACCTCCATATGCCGTGGGTATGGCCCTAAAAAGCAAAAAAAAAAAAAAAAAACAACTTCCATTTCTTCCGTAGATCGACTGATTAATTTTTGGTTGACAGGATAAAGCACCAGACTCAAGCCTTTCTGTTACAGTGACTTCCACTGTCCAGGTTTCTTGTTTTGCCCTCATCTTGTCCTGTAATTTTTTGTTTGGGTGTAATTTCAAAGTTATGGAAAAATGTCAAGATTTAAACAGAGAACTCTCAAAGGCTTTTCTCAAGTCCCTAAATGTTAGCTTTTTTCCCATTTAATTTACCTTTCTCTCTTTCTCGCTCTCATTTTGTTTAATGATGTATAATTCACTGCTCTCGCCAGTTACTTTGATGGTCACGTTTTCCCAGTCTGAAGGGAACCCTATCATTTTGAATCGTTTTTCATTTTGACGCGACCTCCTCGTTGACGCTGCACATCCTGACTTTCCTGAGAGAAGCCAGCTCAGTCTCGAGCGCTGAAGTCATTTCTCCGAGGGGTCACATTTCTGTTATTAGAAAACAGTGTCTAGGAACCAAGATATGACCGTGCTTATTGTCGCTGGGCTGCCTCATTTCATTTCTTTTCCAAATCAAATTAAATCTAGCTAAGGCTCTCTTGACTAAGTTGAAGAAAATCAAGATCAACCTTGGTGCCTTAGCAAGAACGTCATTTTATCTGAATTCATGAGAGACATTCCTCCGTCTTTATTATATCTGTGTAGTATCTCATTGGCAGATACACTACAATCCTTGAAATTGGATGTATTTTCTCTACAGACCAATTGTCAATGAGTACACCTTCATTTTTTTTTTGTATTTTTAGGGTCACACCTGTGGCATATGGAGGTTCCCAGGCTAGAGGTCGAATTGGAGCTGCAACTGGCAGCCTGCATCACAGCCACAGCAACTCAGGATCCAAGGTATGTCTGCGACCTACACCTCAGCTCATGGCAATGCCAGATCCTTAACACATTGAGTGAGGCCAGGGATCAAACCCATGTCCTCATGGATACTAGTTGGGTTCGTTACTGCTAAGCCACAACGGGAATTCCATCTTCATATTTTCTGATTGTACTTTCATTGTATCATTTTTCAATGGCTCTCTGATCCACTTAAAATAGAATCTCTCAAATTTAGCACTAGTAACATTTTGGGCAGGATACTTCTTTGCTGTAGGGCCACTTCTGTGCATTGTAGGATTTTTATTAGTACCCCAACCTTTACCCAGTAACTCCTCCCAGTTGTTACAACCAAAAAAGTCTCCAGACATCTACATGCCCTTAAGCTTGGGTCAGAATTGTCAGGGTTGAAAAACATTGACTTGGAGTATATTCTTACATTCTTGGATCTACTCTCAACTTTTTTTCCAAGGAGGTCTCCAGTTGTCCCAACATCATTTATTAAAAAATCCATGTTTGTTCTAATGATTCGAGGTGCCATTTTTATCATGTACTAAATTTCCATGTGTGTTTGGGTCTATTTCTGGATTTTCTATTCTGTACCATACGTCTGTCAACAGTATGCCTTTCCTGTACTGTTTTAATTAAAGAATGTTTTACTAAGTTTAAATATCCGGTATGACCAGTACTCCATTGTAGCTCATCTTTTTTCAAAGGTTTTAGCACAGGCACAGCAACGCCATGCACATCCCAGCCACATCTGCGACTTACACGCTGCAGCTCACAGCAACTCCGGATAGATAGCCCACTGAGTGAGGCCAGGGTTGGAATCCTCATGCTCATGGTTGCTAGTGGGGTTCACTACCACTGACCTACAGAAGGAACTCCCAAGAATGCTAATCTGAAAAGACACATGCACACAAATATTCATAGAAGCACTACTTACGAAGCCAAGACATGGAAGCATCCAAGTGTCCATAAACAGCTGATTGGATTAAGAATATGGGATAAATGATTGATAGATTGATAGATAGATGTTCAACCATAAAAAAGAATAAAACACAACCATTTGCAGCAACTAGGATGGACCTAAACAATTGTATACTTAGTGAAATGAGAGAAAAACAAATACTGTATGATATCACTTATGTGTTAAATCTGGAAAAAATAATATAAATGGAAACATGCAAAACAGAAACAGACTCAGGTAGAAAACAAAACTTGTGGGAGTTCCCCTTGTCGCTCGGTGGGTTAAGAACCCTACGTAGTGTCCGTGAGGATGCAGATTGGACCCCTGGCCTCCCTCAGTGGGCTAAGAGCCCAGCATTGCAGCAAGCTGTGGCATAGGTCACAAACCCTGCTGGGATTTGGCCTTGCTATGAGCTGTGGTGTGGACTGGCAGCTGCAGCTCCAATTCGACCCCTAGCCTGGGTACTTCCATCTGCCACAGGAGCAGCAGTAAAAAGACAAAAAAAAAAGAAAGAAAACAAAACTTGTGGTTACCAAAGGGGAGAGGGAGGAGGGAGGGACAAATTAGGAGTTGGGATTCACAGATACCAATTACCATACGTAACATAGATAAGCAACAAGCGTGTATGTACAGCACAGAGAATTATACCAAAATCTTATAAAAACCTATAATGGAGTATAGTCTGCAAAAATACTGACTCCCTATGCTGTACACCTGAAACTAACATAATAAAGTGCATAACCTGTACTTCCATTAAACCAAAAAACTTACGACGACCATAAAATGAAGGAAGTAAGATGCATGCTGCACTTAGATGGGCCTTAAAGATACTACACTACAAAATCCACATATCATCGGATTCTGTCCATGGCAAATGTCCAGGATGGGGAAATTTATAGAGTCATAAAGTAGATTAGTTGTTGCTTAGGGTCGGGCGAGAAAGATGGAGAGTGGGGACAGGAGCCGGATAGCTCAATGGGCACGTGTTTCTTTGGAGTGGCCACAAATGTCCTGTGATTGAGGGGCTGGTTGCACATGCATGAGTATGTAGCAAAGTCCACCAAACTGCTTGCTTTACATGAGCAAATTGTAACTTGTGTGAATTATATGTTCACATATGTACAATTATGTTCTGCCTTAATGTGACTGACGATTTTAGACAGGTTATTAAGTACATATCAATAGATTAGCAAAAGGGTGTATGTATCTGCACAGTCCCCCAAGTTTTGTTCCAGGTGCTACAGCCTGAAAACGTGGAGAAATGAGCTCCTCTGAGCGACCCCAGCTGTGGTCCCATCGCCTGGCAAGTCCCTTCCTTAACTCCCGGTTTATAGTACTTGTGTCATGAGTAGGTATGTCTAGAATTCCCTTCTTGGTTTGTATAATGTATGCATGGCTAAATATCTCCATGGACTGTTTTCTGTTGCTGACAGCTGACTTAAAAAAGCCAACGATTAAGTGCATTCATGGCATTATTTTTTTTACTGTTTTTTATTGAGGCATGTAGCTTTGCTTACATTTGTAGTAACAAGAGCTGTATTTCATGCCTGGCGAGATCTGTAACTTCACAACCCCCTGCGTTATTTGCAAGAGACGTAAAACCAATTATTTTGCAAGCTTGGACTTTTATCACTCTGACCATTAGCAGTAAACCAAACACGTGTCTCCTCAGTCATCTCGCTCTCTCCTTCGATATTCGAGCCTTAAGATTTTCAGAGCGCTTGCGTTTTCACCCTCCGTCGAGCGTCAGGTAAGCTTACGACGTGGACCCACTTTGCTCTAAACAGTCATGCACTTTGCCTGTTCTCTCTGTTTCCAAATCACGTTTGGAAATGGTTTGTTTTATTCCAGAATTTGTACTTCCAAATATTTACACATAATGGATATATTTCCATTCACTCTTCTCTCTTAAATATAAATTTGAAATAAGTTGCATTACAGTACCAGAGTTTTTATTGTATTTCTGATGAAGCTTTAACAATATCAACAGATATTCCGCTAATAATTAATCTGCCTCTACACATGTTTATATGAAGGTATCCGACTTATCTCAATTGACCCACTATGAGTGACACTGTGGAGTTTCCCACACGGTGCAGTGGGTTAAGGATCCTGCACTGCCACAGCTGTGCACAGGTTCAGTCCCTGGCCCAGGAACTTCCACATGCTGTGAATGTAACCAAAAAAAAAAAAGGGGGGGATATTGTCAACAAAAGTGGGGTTTTATTGGTATTTTAAAAACCTCTGTGTTCAAACACTAATTCACAAAGGGTTCAGCAGAAGGAGGAAGAAAGGAAGGGAGGAAGGAAGAAGGAGAGAGGGAGGAAACATCTGCTTTGCCCATGTTTCATCCCCCTTAAGAAACAGCTGAGATTGCAAAACCCCCTTAAAAGTCAGTGAAGTACTTTGCAGAAAGATTAAACTAGAGAGAATTGCAGCAGGGAGGCGTGAAACGTTTTCTGGGAGCTGCTAAGAACTCTGGCCTCGGACCTTTCATGTCTGGGTCATTTCACGAGCACCTTCCAGTCACGAAGACCCCCTGCTGCCCAGCCTCTACGATCACATCGCAGTGACTGGCCTTGGGGCTGGTGGTGACCCGGGGCTTTTCCTAGTCCCAAACTTATTACTTTGCTCCATTTCTTCTCCCCCGGACTCCTGTGGCGTTAGAGGGCTCCACTTTGTTTCTTTTCTTTTTTCTTTTTTGGCCATGCATGCGGCATGTGGACGTTCCTGGGCTGGGGGTCAAATCTGCAGGGCTGCAGGGACCACACTGGATCCTTGAACCCCTGCGCCACAATCCTTCTAGGATTCACTGTAAGTCCACCTTCACTTTTAACTAAAGAATGAAACATGACAATTGACATCGTTTTCATTTCAGGCAAAATCCACTAGTTCTCAGAAGCACAAAGGCTCTGCCTCTGAACGCTGGAATGTCTCACGTGGAAATTGACACCAAATATACCGATATAATGTCCTTAATGATACTTTCTAGAAACCACACCAAACGTAATTTTGAACAGGTGCTTATTGTGTCCCGAAGTACATGGACATTTTATGTACGTTCTTAGCAGAGAGAGCAGAACACAGCACAAAGTGGTCTCGCTTCTGTAAAATCCTCGACAACATTCAAGAAATTTGTATATATAAATTTGTGTGTGCATGTATACACACACACAGGAGCACATGTAAACAAACTGAGTACATAGCTACCCTTATTTATTTAGTCATCTATCTTTTTAGGGCCACACCTATAGTATATGGAAGTTCCCGGGCTAAGGGTTGAATCAGAGCCGCAGCTGCCAGCCTACGCCACAGCCACAGCAACGCCAGATCCCAGCCTCCTCTGCAACCTACACCACAACTGACAGCACTGCCAGCTCCTTAACTCACTGAGCGAGGCCAGGGATCAAACCCACGTCATCCTCATGGAATCAGTCAGGGTCCTTACCGCTGAGTCACGACAGGAACTCCCACAGCAACCTTTAAATTGTGTGTCTCTTTCTATTTTTCAAAATATTATAACTCAAAATCTAATAACACGGTGCAAAGGATATCACAGGCATTTATCACCTTCCAGGAGACAAATTGTTACCAGGCGGTTTATGCTAAAGAAGTAGAAAGTAAAAAAATACTCTGGGAACCCAGGAGAAAGAACTAAAATAAACTGGGCTGGTAGCTAAATGTTTCCTGGGGGATGAACCATTTGAATGAGATCTCGAAGAAGAAGTAAACGTTGATGAATACAGAAGACTAGGACAGAAAGAACAGCCTATGGGATACAGCTGGAGGCCCTGATGGGCTGGCCGCGTCCATCCTGGTCGCTGGAGAGCAGAGCCGCGTAGATGGAGGTGTGGCATGGGCTGGAGGGTTGACAATGTGTCCATTGAACCAAGAGCAGGAGGTCGAAGGTTTGCCTCGTTGAAGAGGAAGAAAAGAGAGGTTATCGTTGATCACATGACCACGGGTTTCAGGAAAAGAAACGGTAGCATGTGAGGCTGGGTTGAGGTCGACAGACCAGGGAAGAAGACCACTTGGGGATACAGGCTGCCATCCAGAAAGTGGTTATACCTACCATTTCAGGGACCCCACCATCACATTGGCTGTTGTACTGCGTATTTCACTACCACTTTCATTGTAATTTGCTCTACCATGCTTCCAGTCTCTGCCAGCATTTCAGCAATCGGCTACTTCTAGGAGAGCTTGCCTTTTTCCCCGTGTGCATTTTTTTGCCCTCGACTCATCTTTGTTCTTCCTGCTCTTTTTCAGGGCTCCTGAAGGATGAGCCCAGCAGAACTTGAATCTGATGGCATTTCTACACCCAACAGTAGGATGCCATTCAACTCAGAAACCAAAATAGCCTCACCACATGCCTATCTCAGTTGTTTGCAATCCCAGGGAGAATCAAAGCCATGTTTACTTTTCTTTTGATGCAATTCCATTTGGAGGTGCAAGATTTAAACATAAAACAGCAACTTAGAGTAGCCTCATTTTACAAACTTAGAAAATGAGCTTCACAAAGTTAAGGTTCTTCCTCAAAGGAGTAGAAACACGACTCAAAGCCCACTGAATCTGAAACTTCCGATTCTTCTCACCAAGCCCCTTTCCATGATAATCACATTCATTGGGTTGTCCGGAGTTGAGGTGTCTGGAAGTTGAATAGCTGACTGTGTTCCTAGGATCCAGCTCTCCAGAGAGAGAGATGCCCTCTTACTTAGGATAACAGCAGTGGATGAGTTTGCGGGTAAAGGTCACCAAAATTCTTCAAATGCCAATTAGTCTCCGCTGACAGCTTTCTCTCAAAGTGTGGAAAAGAGCGGTCTCCAAGTACTCACCCTGATTCATTCATTTGTTAGCCTTTGTTTAGCAGGAGGGGGAATGGAAGACTCTGCTAAAATAATAAACAGCCAACTTTTCTTTGTGTCTTCCAATATCCATCGCATTTGGCAGTAGGGTTTATTGGAGGAAAGATCATTATTTTACGCATTTTTGGGTAGAAACAATAAAAGGCCACTGAATGGTTTTACACAAAGGACCTCTAATGGCTGTAGATGGTTTGCGAAAGTGATACTTACCCAGCGCTGCAGATGGTGTGAAATGATAGGCTTTCAGTTTATCATCTGGACTCACAACGACTAGAAGACTACAAAAGTTATTTTTGTATTAAAGCACTTGCACACGTCGGCAAGTGAAGAATTTGAACCTTAGAACATATTGATCTCAAAATGCACAGTGATCCAGACACCAGTGAACCAGACAATGAGCTCAATCTGTGGTCATAACAACCATTTTCCCTTGGAAGGAAACTATGCGCAGAGAGGGTGAAGGTCACTTGAAAGGCAAATGAAATAAAAGCTGCATGTTCATAAATTTGGGTTCAAAGACTCTGATTTGAAAGGCAGTTTTAAGGTGAAAGTCATCTGAGATTTCTGTGAGAGCTGGATCCATCTTGCCACGGGATTCACTAAAAAACGCCTATCTTTCCCATATTGTCATTTGCTGCATCTCTAGCATTACTCTGCTGGTTTCCGCTGGGCCAGTGATAAAATCTTTCTGCAGACAGAACCCTGTAGAGCGGGACACAGACTTCCCTCATAGCTGACATCGATTTGCTCTGGTGTTTATTTGACAATTAACAGATCTACTATCTTAGCTGAGAGTGAGAATCTTTGAAGCAATCATTTAACCCTACCCTTGGCTTTAATTCCAGAACAACCTGCATCTAGCACACAGGAAGTCATCTTGCATGGCTCCAAAAAAAGAAGAAATAAACACACACACACACACACACACACACACTCATAGCAATACCGATGTATTTTCTAGTATGGACTCACTATTCTCACTGCTTTGATGGGAATCCTTAGCGTCAAATTGTGGAAAGAAGCAGGAATTGCCCCAAATAACAATGTGATTTTATCCAAGAAGGTATCCTTACTGGTGGACTATTTTCACTTCATGCTCGTTGAGCAGACTGTCCACTCTGTTTTCAAAGACCAATGTAGGAAAAACAAACAAATGAACACAAATTAAATTCAACCAGGTATTGAAAACAATGACAATGAGAATATAATTATGGACCGTGAAACTGAGCAGGACCCTGTGGGGTTCCTGGGCATAAAAACCTTTCTGTGTCCCTCATTTCTCATCTATAGAAAACAGGCCTCATTTAACCTCCCTGACCTTCCCTGAACTCCAAGGGCAGGTTCAGACAGGTGCTCATCAGGGAAGGGAGGGGATGCAGAGACCAGGGAGGAGCCATCAAGACACAATAGCGCAGCCTGGGGCCTGGGGCCTGGTTCCCCCTCAAGGAATATGCAAAACAATATCTTTGAGCTCCTCTGCAGAACTGAGCAAATGAAAGATGTTTACTCCCTGAGGATGCTTCTTCCTTCCAGACCTCCGAACCGTCCCAGGGCCACCAAAGGCCAGCCAGCTTCGAAGAAGAGCGCATCTACCCCAATCCTTCCCTGCGGCCCCTTTTCCGCTGCCAAATTCTAAGACCCCTTCCTATTCTCTCCCAAAGGAGGGTACAGTCTTTAGGGCTCTGGCCTGCTGTGGCCTCCTTTGCCTGGCAGAGCAGTAAGCTCTTCATTTCTCTTTTGCTTAAAACTCTGTCTCCACCTTTCTCTTCACCCCCAGTGGACAGACTAAGTTTTGGCAACGATGATAATGGAAGAAATAAGTTATCCGTTTCTATTGGTTTTAATAATTTACTATCTATCTGAGTTGAAAGAACTAGAAACTAGCAGGCAATTCTGTAGCACACAATAGCTTTGAGGTGATCAGCATTGTTAGGCATCATTTTTCTTTTGCCAGCAATGCCACAAGAAGGTATAATCCTCTTTCCAGGCAAAAGCCAATAGGAGTTCCCTGGTGGCTCAGCAAGTTAAGGATCCAGCATTGTCACTGCTGTGGCTTGGGTCCAGCCCCTAGCCTGGGAACTTCCACATGCCAAGGGTATAGCCAAAAATAAATAAATAAAAATAAAAACCAACATAAGCTGCTGTAAGCATGACCCATGCTCAGTGAAGGAGGGAAGGAGAGGGTGATTCCAGCAGATCCAGAGGAGAAGCCTCCCTCCTTACCCCTGAGTTCCCTCTGAAGTTCATGGACAAGACTGAATGAAAACTTTCCAATTCATCAGTGCAGCCTTGATCAGAGTCGGATCTTGTACTGGGGGCCTCTGTGACCCCTCGGACCTAGCAAAGTCCTTTCTTTCCGCAAGAGAGATCCCTCCTATGTTAAAAGAAAGATCTGGAGTTCCCGTCGTGGCGCAGTGGTTAACGAATCCGACTAGGAACCATGAGGTTGCGGGTTCGGTCCCTGCCCTTGCTCAGTGGGTGAACAATCCAGGGTTGCCGTGAGCTGTGGTGTAGGTTGCAGACGCGGCTCGGATCCCGAGTTGTTGTGGCTCTGGCGTAGGCTGCAGCTCCGATTCGACCCCTAGCCTGGGAACCTCCATATGCTGCGGGAGCGGCCCAAGAAATAGCAAAAAGACAAAAAATAAAAAAAAAAAAAGAAAAGAAAAGAAAAAAGAAAGATCTGTCTCTCAGGTTGTCACATCACTGGTGGGAAGCAGAAGAGGTCTAAGAATTTTGGTAAGAGGACAGGGGAATATGTTGTGCTTTCTGGAAGGATTTGAAGTCCTCGTCTCTGGGGCGGCGGTATGACCCATGGCCACCTTTCCGCTAACACGGTGCTGTGCCCATGTCAGGAGCTGGTGTCTCCTTTCCAGTGACAGATTTTTCTCATTGTGAAAAGGAAGGGGCCGTCTTAACGGGAAGGCAGTGGATGTGTGAGCAGCTTTGGGCAGGAAGGAGCTCTCTGCAGGAGCCCCCTTCGTCTGGTTACTAACTTTAAACCAGTCACCCCCAGGCTTCACTCTTCAGCCGCAGCACCTGTCAAATCTTTTGATCACACAACACTTGGCCTAACTTATTGGTTCTTTCAGAAGAAGAAATAAAGAATAGTTAACAGATGACCAGATTTCTTCCCCAGCTTCCCCTCCAGCCAACACACAAACAAATTGCTTAAACAAGACAGCCCTGGAGTATAGATTACGGAGTCCACAAGCCTGTGCACGGTGGGGGCTGGCAATGGCTCTGACCCCATCTCAGTCATTCGCTGAGATCACTTCCCTTTATCCCTTTAAACTTGCGTGGCCTTAAAATTTCCAGAGATGGTTTTGGGGGGACATTGAGTCCATCTTTCCATGCAGGCAGATTCTAATTAAAAGCAACTTTCCTTTCCACCAGCCTGTCTCTCTCACTCACGGAGCAGGGAGCTCCCTGACCTGATTCGATAACAGGGGGCTTCACTCCCAGGCCCACTGATGCCTGGAGAAATGTCTCCCCAGGGAGCTGACACCTGCCAGAGCCTCATCCTGGCAGGTGTGGGTGGGATGCAAGCACCCACCTTCTCGTTTTTGTCTGAGAGTTATCACTGCAAATTTCCTGCTGGAGAACACGCTCGCTTCTCAACACAGAGCTGCCCTCCGGGGTCTGCTGCCCTCCACGCCCAGTCTGGGTACGGGAACTGCAGGAGGCCAGCCAGCCAGCGCTGTGAGAGATGACAGCAGGGCCTGAAATGGTTGCCACTGATTCCAAACACAGGGTCCAAAATTCAAAACCAAGTTGTTGGCTCCTTTCAGTCACATTTTGGATCCAAGTTCCACAAAGATTAAGCCCCTTGCAGGTTCTGGCTGGATTAGACCTAGTGCTTCTCTCTTAAGAATTGGCCAGAGACGGTCCCCCATACCCCTCACACCCTGCTGCCCCCTCATCCAGATTACTGCCTCGGCTCCCAGACCACTACGATGCCCTGTCTCAGTATGAGGGGTGCTTAGCAGGGCTGGAAACCACAGCAATCAGAAGTCAGGGGACCCAGAGTTTGTGAAAACCCCTTCCTCACTCCAATTCTTCCTAACTCTGTCCTCTAAGAGAGGAGCTCAGCTGAAAGGAAGCAGAAGCTGAGGGGGAGCTCTGCCTTCAAGGCAGAATCCTGGCATGGCTGATGCAGGCCACAGATTCACCCTTCACCCATCCACCCCCAGGCCCTCCAGGTCCCCCCAGAGCACTTATCAACCTGAGGTCTGCAGCCAGCATCACATTTGTGTTGAAACACCATCCATTCCCACTAAAGTCAGGAAAAGACAGTTTTCCACTGTGGCACTAACTGACTTTGATCTAAAAGTTATAACCAGTAGACCAATACAAATAAGCTCTATTTTGGCAATTAAGATGCAAAGCTATCCCATTTGAGGATTAGATAACAACCCAGAAATAATTAACAATGAACTGAAAATTATTAAAGGAAAGGAAATAAAAGTTCAGAGTAAAGGTTAGTGTTGAATGACACAATAAACCATCAAATTACTAAATTTTATGTATATCAGCAAACACTAATTAGAAGTATTGTAATGGGAGACATCACACAACCCTAGCAATGAGAAATATTTAATACTATTTAACAAGAAATCTGCTGAGGTTTTATAGGAAAACTGCATAGTTTTGCTGACATGCATAGAGGTAAACGTGAATGGATAGGAACAGAGTTCAAAATTATTAAGATGAAGATATTGGTAAAAATTTTAAGTTGTTGGAATTTCTTAAGAATTAAGATGCGGCCCAAGAAATAGCAAATAGACAAAAAAAAAAAGAAAGAAAGAATTAAGATGGAATTTGAGGGATGACGTCAGTCAAGACTCAGCTCTTCCTGGGCCTCAGTTTCTGTGTGTCTCTGGAGCAGAGGCACCTAGAGGCTTTGTTCAGATTACCTGTTCAGGTATGTTCACTGGGCAAACAGTCTTGGAATAGAGTATCTCTCTACTGAAGGCAGGTTCGAGTCCTGCCCAGATATAACAAAGATCTCCCTTCATGTCAGAGGAGTTTCCCAGGGGCCTATTACAGGGGTTTGGTCCATGGAACAGTCACCATAACATTTTAGAGAAACTTTTATTTTATTTTTTTGTCTTTTTAGGGCCACACCCAAGGCATATGGAGGTTCCCAGGCTAGGGGTCAAATCGGAGCTACAGCTGCTGGCCTACACCCCAGCCACAGCAACACGGGATCTGAGCCGCATCTGTGACCTACCCTGCAGCTCACGGCAATGCTGGATCCTTAACCCACTGAACAAGGCCAGGGATCGAACCTGTGTCCTCACACGTACTAGTCAGATTAATTTCTGCTGAGCCACAGCAGGAACTCCTGGAGAAAATTTAAAATTTAAGAAGTTTGAATAATTAAAATCATGCAAGGTGTGTCCTCTGACCATACTGGCAACATATGGGAAATCAATGACAGAAACAGAACAGGACACCCTCCAGATAACTGGGGATTAAACAATGCATTTCTCAATATCCATGAGTTACAGAAGTCTCTGAAAAAAAATTAGGTGGAATGAAAATAAAACATTAAAACATGTGAAATATGGCTAAAGCAGTGCAGAGAAAGAATGCTGCCATGAAATGTTTACAAATCAATAATCCAAGTTCTTAACCCCCGAAAAAAAAAAAAAATTCGAAGAGGGACAAAGTAAATGAAAAGCAAACACAAGGAGGAACATTATAAAGATAAAAACAGAAATAAATGGGATAAAAAACAGGGAAACCATTGAGAATCTCAATGATACAAAAATCCCTTTTTTCAAAAAAATCAGCAAGATAGCTGAAAAATATCAACAAAGATGACCTGAGAGAAGAGCGTAGTCAGCAATATTGGGACAAGGCGGGACATCCCTACAGATGCTGCGACCATTAAAAGCATGAGGAGGAAGCATTGTAACTGCCTAGATGGTCATAGGCTGACAACTTAAAAAATGGACACATTTCTCAGGAAAAGAACAGAAACTGTCAAAATTCAGCCAAAGTGAAAGAATCTGAATAAGCGAGAAGAAAACTGCAAACCAGTATTTTTCATGAATTTAGGCACAAAATCCTCAACAAAATATGTTTAGCTTGAATCCAGGAATGCATAAAAGAGAATGTGTCATGATCAAGTGAGTCTATGGTCTATCCTAGGAATATATCCAGTGCATCAACAGGCGAAAGGAGAAAAAAATGTGTGTGTGCGTGTGTACATATATATATATATGTATGCAATATATATATATATATAATTGATATAATCATATCAATTGAGGCAGTAGAAGAATTTGGCAAAACCAATACACACAAAAATTTCAGCAAGCTCAGAATAAAGGAGACCTTCCCGTGGTCAATAAACAGCATCTCCAAACCCACAGTGAACATCACACTTAAATAATTAAATACTACTACGTACAATAGCAATTCAATTCTCCTAATTAGAAAAAATAATTGAATGTATTAATAACTAGCAAAGAGATTTACTGAGACAGGTGTACCCTCACCTTCAATATGTAATAATGTGAAATTGACTTTTTTTTGGTCTCCTTAGAGCTGCACCCGTGGCATATGGAGATTCCCAGGCTAGGGGTCAAATTAGAGCTTCAGCTGCCAGCCTACACCACAGCCAAAGCAACGTGGGATCTGAGCCTCTTCTGTGACCTACACCACAGCCCGCCAGGGATTGAAGCTGTGTCCTCATGGATACTGGTTGGGCTCGTGACCCACTGAGCCATGACGGGAACTCCAGAAATCGACTTCTTTATTGTGACTTAGAAATAGCCAATATCTCACAATGTGCATACAGACTATATTAAGCAAAACATGCATCAGTTAAGATTTGTCATTAGTCGGCTTCTGAGAAGATCAGATGACATTGTCGTCTTCAACTATAAACTTCTAGTGAGGTTAAACTTGGCTATGGATCATTGTCTCATGGACATATAATGGACCTGGTTGTTTAAAGTCTGTGGAAAGGAAAATAGGGAGTAAATAAAAAGAAAATTAAATAGATTTTTTTATAAATCTTATTGGAGTTTAGTTGACTTACAATGTTGTATTAGTTTCAAGTGTACAGCAAAGTGATTCAGTTATGCATACGTATATATCCATATTTTTCCCGTGTAGGTTATTATAGAATATTGAAGATAGAACCCTGTGCCGTATAATAGGCTCTTGTTCTCTATTTTATATACAGCAATGTGTATGTGTTAATCCCAACCTCCTAATTTATCCCTCCCCCCCATGAGGTTTCCCCTTTGGTGACCATAAATTTGATTTTGAAATATGTGAGTTTCTGTTTTGTAAATAAGTTCTTCTGTATCATTTCTATTAGATTCCACATATAAGTGACATCATATGGTATTCATTCTTCTCTGACTGACTTCATTTATTGTGATAATCTCTAACTCCATCCTTGTTGCTGCAAATGTTACTTTTATGGCTCAGTAATATTCCATTGTATATACATACCACATGTTCTCTAACCTGTCCTCTGTCAATAATGGACATTTAGATTGTGCCCATGCCCTTGCTATTGTAAGCATTGTTGCAGTGGACACCGGGGTGCATGCAGCTCTTCAAATTATGGTTTTCTGTGGATATGCACCCAGGAGTGGGATTGCTGGATCATAAGGTAGTTCTCTTGCATAGGAATTCCAGAAACACTTAGGTAGTATGGAAAAATATGTAACAATCTGATACACTGGTTTGGTAAAAAAGGACGCACACATGGACAACAGTGTTCCTGACACACACGGAACAAATGAAATTAGAAGAGGGCACAGTCCCTATTCCCCGGGTACCTTCCAAATGGGAACCTGTTACTCACAGCCCTTCTAGTTCTCTTCAGGTTTGAGGAGGTGACTTTATACACTAAAGACTCTAGGAGAAGAAGGGCTGAAAGGTGGGAGGGCAGGGATTGCTGTCCTGGAAGTCACTGAATGTGGTTTTTAAGGAAGTGAGGTTCTGCATCTGCTCTGCTGTGGAGAAGGCTCTGGACCAAGGAAAGGGTACAAAGGACTGGAGACCCAGAAGCAGCTTATTCCACAGCACAGAAAAAGTCCAAGAGATGAAAGATGGTGAGTAATATGACAAGACAATCAGCGGAACTCTTTATGTAACTGTATTATCTACAGAAGAGCCATTTCTCCATTGACACACATCTGGAACAAAGAGATATTAGGAGGAGGTTTTTGTTTGCTTTTGTTTCCTCCTTCACAAGATATCTTAAAACATTCAAGATTGATTTTGCAAGCCAAAAAAAAAGGCCCACACAGCGCCAAATCAATTGTATTGGAGATTATCCTTCTTTGTGGGCTCCAGAATCTTTATCAAGAATTACAGCATTGCAGATATGTCTTAGAAGAAAAAAGAAAAAAGAAGTAATGTTAATGAATCAGCAAAACCTGCCTGTGTTAGTTCCTTCTGGAAAGACAAATCGGTTTCTCAGAGTAAAGGAGATTGGAAGGGAAGGCTAGCAGACTCTATAGCACCTGCTTAAGGAATCTCTGAAGGCCATTAATACAGGATGTCCCTCCTTCTGAGCACGTGGGAAACTCTTCCCACCTGCCTGTGTCTAGATAGGATCATGTGACCAATTAGGCCAATACCCTTCGAGTAGAAGTAACTTGGGTCCCTTCAGATGGAGGCACGGATTGCAGTAAGACCTTACTGTTCTGCCTTTTTCGCAGCTTCCACATCCTGAGAGATTGGAAGGACAGCACCTTCCTTCCCAAGCTCTTGCCAACACCCTGCGACCATCTTTCATGAAAGAAAATCGTGTGGAGAATTTGTGCTTGCCATTGAATCAAAACAAAAACTATCTTGACTGATACAACTAGCTGTGATTAATTAATATGCAGTTTTTCCAATGCTTATCAAATTATTACCCTCATACTAAAATCATTCTTTGTATGTTTCTACCTTATTTTTCCATTTTTATTTACTTCCAGGTGTATGTTTTATTTTTTATTTTATTGGCATACAGTTGAGTTGCAATGTTGTGTCAGTTTCAGGTACAGCAAAGTAAATCAGTTATACATGGACACATATCCATTCCTTTTCAGACTCTTTTCACATATAGGTTATTACGCCATATTGAGTAAATTCCCCTGTGCTCTATAGTAGCTCCTTGTTACCCATCTATTTTATATATTTTCCCTAAAATAGAGAAACATCTTTTGCGTAGGTAAGAAGAATGTCTAACACTGAGAAGTAATTGTGGGAGAAAAGAGTAGCCTATGAAGTTGATTTTCCCTTATTTTGTAGTAATATTTCCCTCATTTTACAGAGAGGGAAACAGAGTACAGCAAATGTTAACAAGGATTTGCCAAACTTCACAGGGTTGATTAAAGGCGAAGTCGTAATTCAAGCCCATATTCCATTTACATTTTCTTACTATACACATCACATCGTAGGCTGGGATTTTAAAGAAAAAAACTAAAAATCTCTGTTTTCTTATCTTTAAACATAGTCTCTTTAAACATAAAAGTGTATCTTCCTGATTTTTTAAATCTTCAAGTAGCTTACAGTTTGACACATTTAAATAGTAATCACTAGGTATATATAAAAGTAGGAGAAAAAATACACACATGTGTACATACACTACACTTTAAAAGATTAAAGTAAGATATAATATTTTTAGTTTGTTTACCATTTTTCATCTTGTAAAATGCCAGTATGAAAAACCCTCCGTGAGCCACATGTCAAGTTGGACCACATGAACTTGCTGACATTTGACTGATCTGAATGTTTCATCTGTTAACCTAGTAGAAGGATCAGGCTTTCAGGGCGAAAGGACGCTGAACTTGAATTTCAGCCCCACCATGTCTGCTCAAGTGATTTGGGGCAAATGTCTTAGAATCTGTAAATCTCAATTCCTTCATCTATATAATAGGATGACAATACTTACATGGAAAAATTGCTGTTAACCCCAAATCCCATTTGCTTTTTCCTTTTCACAAAATAATTTACACTGTCCTGTCTCACCTGAAAGTAGAAACTGGTCCAGGCTGTTTTCCGGCATGATAAACAGAAAGGGCAGTGTTTTCGAGTCCATTGTTTGGGGAGATGGCCCGGACTGTTAGTGTCACGACTCATCTCTCAACTATGTCGGGTAAAGTGAATAAGAGGTAACATCTGTCAGCCATGCCGGGCATGCCATGCTTTCTTCCAAATGCATTATTCCTACATGGTAATGGTTTTTCAATAGACAATGACTGTGCATAAACATCTATACCTGGTGAGGCATTTCTTCTTGCTCAAAGGAATAGTTTCAATTACATGCTTTTCTTTTTTTTTTTTTTTTTGGTCTTTTTCTAGGGCCACACCCGCTAGGGCTCAAATCAGAGCTGTAGCCTCCAACCTACACCTCAGCCACAGCGACACAGGATCTGAACCGTGTCTGCAACCTATACCACAGCTCACGGCAATGCTGGATCCTTAGCCCACTGAGGGAGGCCAGGGATTGAACCCACCACCTCATGGTTCCTAGTCAGATTCATTAACCACTGAGCCATGACGGGAACTCCCCTAAATTATGTGCTTTTCAATGAACATTGATAATCTTGTGGACATGGAAGATGGATAAGCTGGGTATGTGAGATTGGGAAAACTAATTTTCCATCTAAATGAGTACAGAATGAAATACTTTTCATCATTCACCCAAACTCTTGGACATTTTTTAAAAAAATCACATGCTAAGATTTTAAATTAATATTCAAATGCAAGAGTTAACTTTTTAAAAAAAAAAGCAAACAAAGCCATTTTTGGAGTTTGGAGACATGAGAAAAATCTCCTGTTGGTCACCAGCCATGAGACTTTGGGTGACTTAGCTATTTTTTCTGAATCTCAGGGACTTGAAAAGCAAAGCAAAGGAAGGATACTCTGTTGTCCCACTTACGGGACATGTATGATCTGCATGTTTTATCAACTACAAATTACTGTGCGAATTCGTCTGTTTTAATCAATGTAGACACTGAGCAATTACATCATATTTTCCAGCACCATAAAAATGTTCTTAAAAATGTATGCCTTTTATGGAGAAAAATAAGTAGGTCCTTCTTATTCTCACTTGCTGTCCAAGTTGAAACTGCCAGCTTTATTTTCAGAGGACACTGCTGTGGTTGGTTTGGTTTGATCATTTAACTTGACGTTCAATGCAACGAACTTTAATGGACGTGTTCACATGAGAACAAATGTGTTCTTGTCTCTAGTTTTGTTAGGACTCGTAGATTGGATATTCTGCTTTCATCTTTTGACGGGTAATTGACAGAAAACTCTCCACTATGCTATGGTATTTTTTTTTTTTTGAAGTAAGAAGAAACGGTGATTGATTTTCAACTTTCTGAATTTTAGGAGGTGGTTTTGATAAGAAAGTCTTTCTGAACAAGAAAAAAAGGGTTGAGAAAGAGAAAGGGCTTATGTATGTTAAGGCTGATAGAAGAATTGCCTTCCTGTTAAGTACTTGTTCGTAACTCCTTATTATGGTTCACATACTGAACTTTGATTTCTGGGAGAAAATTTAATGGAAGTTGCTTTAAGAAATAATTTTCATTCTCCACCTTTTTGTATTATTCTGCTCCAAATCTTTTTGCCAGGCTTAGATACAGAGTTCTCATGTTCAGATGGCTGCTTTTTGTGTTTAGGAGATTATATTTGAACACTAAATTTTATCTGAGCTCTGAGCTAACAATACATATAAAAATAGCCCATCAGACTAGCTCTGAATTTAGAAAAAGCTTATAATTGTGCTTCCATTTTCTTCTGGTATTATTCAAATTGCCACATTAAATAGACAAAGCAGCGAATTTTTAGTTGAGCTTTTACATTTCAACAAACCTAAGGAAGGAAATTTAGAGAATGATGATGACACAGTGAAAACCAGACTTCAAATTCCATTCAATCCTCCTAACATTCTTCGGAAAGATTCTTGGGCAAGTGTTTAGCATGGCTTTGGATGGCTGTTTAACCCTTCAGAGCATAGGTTTACAAGTCTCAGGTCAAACCAGTTCCAAGTGCTCCACTGCAAAAAGAACACATGTGTGAATAAGCAGGACTCTAGCCTTCTAGCATTTTCTGCCATCAGGGGTCATTCTGGGGTGTGATGTGGCCAAAATACATTTTGGTATGTATGAGGAATAATAAATCCTATTTTCCACTAAATTTCCTTTTTGAGGAAAAATCCTATTTTCCACTAAATTTCCTTTTTCTCAAAAAATGATTGCCCCTGCATTCAAAATTGCTCACGTCACATCTTTTTTATGGTGGAAAAATTCGCAATTACCCCACACACTTTATGAAACAGCCAAATAAACAAGGAAGCAAACAAAAAGCAGAGCATACTGGGAATCTGTGTGCCTGGTGGAAACAAGAAATTCTGAAATGAGATAGAGAATTCTAAACAAGCCGTCAAGAAGGTTCGTTAAAGGCCATTAATACATGACATCAAAATAAATCCAGCAGAGGTGCTTTAGAACTCAATTTGCTAATTCTCATTGTGAGAGCAAAGATTCCACAGTTTCTATAAATATGTAATTGTCTTAATGTTCCAAATGTTAATACTTTGCTTTAAAAACTGAATGCTTTCTAAGCATGCCCTGCACACAGCAGGCACTCTGAAAATGCTCATTGATTGCCAGTTAGATTTGAACCAAGGGAGATCAGCGGAAGGCGAACAGATTTCCAATGAAATAATCATTGCTGGGCAGGAAAGAGATGAATGATGATGAGGGGTACAGGTCCCCTGCACCCACATCCTTTTCTTTTTTTGGGGGGGAGCCCTGTGCCATCTAATGCTAATGACCAGCAAATTACATTTTTATCTGCACCTGTCCTTTGTCCCCCCAGGACCCATGAACCCTAGTTCCTAAATGACTCTGTACATATAATTTTCTCAAATTAAATATTCAAAGCCTAACACCCCATTTTGCCACGCCAGCCATTACCTCCTATAGTTTTCCATCTATCCATAAATGACGCACCATTTACTCACTCGTTCACACACCAGAAATATCTAAGAATCCCTCCTGGCAACGTCCACCCCCTAGCTCTTTACAGATCCATTACTGAGCTGACCGATGCCTTCAGGTGTATTTTCGTCTCCGTCTTCTCATCTCCCAAGGGTGCTTGGCCGTCTCCACCATCCTTCAGCTCTAGATTAAGTGTCAGGGGCTCGGCTTGACCACTCCAAACCAGCAGGACCCCCCTCTTCTGCCCTATCATCCCGTCCTGTTGGGTTCATTTCTTGAGCTTATCACGATTGACGGTCACTGCCTTTCTTTTTCATGCAGGTCATCCCCGGCTTGCGTGTTACGTAGAGGCCCAGACCTCGTCCGTCTTCTGACGTACCTGGCCTCCAGCCTGTGCACAGTTTGTGCACAATCATGTTTTTTTTACAAAAATAAAAGGATTATCTCCCTTCATCCACATTTTTTCCCCCAAACTGTCGCCGAAATTTGGCTTCATGGAGACAGAGTTTTGGGTGGAGAAGCAGAGAGCTCTTATTGCTCGGCCGGCAAAGGAGGCCAGAGCAGGTTAACGCCTTGAAGCCTGGGCCCCTCGTTGGGAAGAATTGTGAACGGTTTTATAGTAAAAAGGAGCAAAACAGATTTTCAGACAGGAATCGGGATTGGGGCAGACATGAATTCTTCCTTCTTTGAGGGACTCTGCGTCACCAAGGCCTGGTCACGAGGGGGGTCGGCCGGGTTGTCCCTAGAATAACCGCGCTTGTGAAAAGGGCACATTGACCAGCGATTAGAACAAACTAGGAAAGTTCCTGAAAACACCCTGTGCTAATAATCTTTAACCCGCAGGCAGGGAACTGTGCTCAAGGAGCCTAACGTTTAGCTCACGGGTGATGGCGTTTAGCCGTTTAGCCAGGGAGGAAAGGGAAGGACTCCAAGCTGTTCAGTTTTAAAGTCCTCATTTTTCTAAAAGAAGCACAAGGAATATAGCTTTTCTCTTAGGTGCAGGAGATGCCGACATTGTTATGCGTATCCCTTGAGAGGGAACCAGGACCTGCCCCAAGGCTGCCCATTGGGTCCTGATGGCTCCTCCCTGGTCTCTGCCTCCCCGCCCTTCCCTGAAGAGCACCTGTCTGAACCTGCCCCCTGGACCTCAGGGAGGTCACGGAGGCTGATTGAGCCCATGTCCTAAGAAGAAGAAATGGGGGACCCAGAAAGGCTTCGGTGCCCAGGAGCCCCACAGGGCCCTGCTCAGTTACAAAACCCGTCCCCCCATGGCCAATAGGCACAGTAATTATTTAGAGAACAAATTGGAGCATGTTGCCATTCTCGTTCCTGGTTTTGACACAGCATGTTGGGGTTTACACTTCTTGAAAACATTGGAACTGCTAGTAAGTGGAACTAACTCCCCCAAAGCCTTTTTCGGCCCCTCGGCCGGCCTGGAACCTTCCTGGTCTCCCACCCCATTGGACGCTCTCTTCAAAGCAGTGAGCAAGAGGCAGATCTGCTTTGTCTTTGTTCCTTTTGCACATGCACCTTCTCCGTCACTGGGGAGGGGTCCACGTTAGGCTTGGCCTCTCTTTTTCCATCATCATACAGGGCCCCATGCCATGCACGCAGGTACAGTAGACAAGTGTCAGAAATGAATTTGGGACATTTTAATAAAACATGAGGGATGGTTGTTTTTCCTCTGAAGATAAATTTTCATTTTCCCTTGAATATTATTCGACCTGACTATATGAGCACAAATTACTTGCTGTATTCTGAAACAACTTCCACCTGTTATTATCCATTACTTTTCAGCTCAAATTATTTATTTTTGCTCTTTCTTTTGAGTCATGTTTGTGGGTCTTCTCCTGATGAAAGCTGTGTGTGTATATACACACAGGTATATAATGGAACATTACTCAGCTCTAAAAAAGTAATGCCATTTGCAGCAACATGGATGGACCTAGAGATGATCATACAGAGTAAAGCAAGTCAGAGAGAGGACAAATATCACATGATATTACTTGTTTGTGGCTCTAATAAAAAGGGTATAAGTGAACTTATTTACCAAACAGAAACAGACACGGATCTTGAAAGCAAAGCTATGGTTACCAAAAGGGACAGGCAGGGGGAACGGAGGGACTAGGCGTTGGGGTTGGCATAGGCACACTAAGGTATACGGAGCGACTGCCGACAGGGACCTGCTGTGCAGCGAGGGCACCCCACGCAGTGTTCTGTGATAATCTACGAGGGAACAGAATCTGAAAAAGAATGGGGGGGTGTATATGTGTAACGGAGTCCCTTTGTTGTGCAGCAGAAATCATCACAACCTTGCAAATCAACTATGCTTCAATAAAGTTTTAAAAAATAAACAAACAATTACTATAAATTTTTGAAAAATGATGACTGGAGCCAGGGGCTTGTCTTGACACAAAAGACTTATGGTGGGAACAAATGAATGAGAATGTCGAGGCTAGGAAGCTAGGCTTTATAATTGTCTTAAAGTTGAATTTCGGATACATATGTGATTCAAATCAATCTTTTCTTAAGATGCCACACTGTCACTGTTTTTAAATCCATACGTTTCATGTGCAATCAAACCATAAAAATGTGTTATGCTGCTGTCATGTATAACTGCCATTATTCTGGCTGCCAGTTTGATTCATCTTCACATTCTGAAAGGCCATCCTGCAACCTACAAGCTGCTTGATAAACAACTGGCCTTTGAGAATGAATATTAAACTAATGTCCTGTGCATTGTTTCTGTTCTTTGACCGTTCGCGCAAATTTTGCTTTTTGTCGTGTCATTTAAGATCTGTGAGCAATGAACTATTTGTTGATCCTAATCATTCCAGATCATCTCCCTTTTTGAGGATTTCCTCTGTTGTTAGCCAGTCAAATCAATATTCACCAGCCAAAACAGAGAATGAATATCTGATTAAAATCTGTGGATTAGTTAACGTTCTCATTTACCAGGAGTCTTGTTCACCATTGATCTAGGCTTGAGGCCTTGTTTCATACCTTTGTTTTATGTCCTTCCCTTAATTTTCTTTGCCATTCGACGTCCAAGTTCAAGATCTATTTTATGTTCCTTGGCAATGTTGCTATAAATCTCTTCTTTTGTGTAGAAGACGGTTCCCCACCAAAGAAGGGGATGGATCTTCTGTGCTTCGATAACATTGGAAGGCTCTGGGCTTAACTCCATTAACTCTGTAGCTTGGTTAATGTTTGTCTTGAACTTCCAAGGTGATTCAAAACTATGCTTTCCGAACTTACTGCGTTTAGGTCCTTTTACGGTGAGTTCTAGTGGGGCAAGGCCTCCCCGAGCATCTCTCTGCAAGGCTCCATCCTAAACGCTGTGTCTGACTACAAGCAAGAGAGACGGGGAAAATGATTTGCATCGTCAAGCAGCTCATATGCTAAGGGGAATACAGACGCTCTTGCATAACTGTAATAAAATGCTCTATCTTAACCAAAAATAAATAAATGCCATGTCTGCCTAGGCCTTTTCTCAGATCTGTCCACCAGTTACTTTCCTGTCAAAATAATAAGAATAGCAACATCTCTCTTGTCTCACTGACTGTAGGAAAATGTTGGCCCTGCTGAGCAGACCTCCCCCGCAGGACACGCTCTCACTCCCGTTCCAGCACAGCCCACCACGCGTCTTGTTTGGACACTGCAGTCCATGTTCAGATGCTCCAGCCGTGTGGACGTCAACCTGCAGTCCATTCTCTTTTGGGGAATGCTTGTCCCACCTCCCCATACTCGGCCTTCCATTCTTGGCACAAGGGATACTTTTTAAGAACCCAATTTTCTTCCCGCAGTATAAAAAGCATCGAATTCTTTTTAAATTACAGATGGTGCAGCCGGGCAATGTCTCCGGCTGCATCTCCAACAACGTTTCCCAGAAATTCGCTTCCCTCACCACAAAGCCTTGCTCATTTCAGAGGCTTCCGCTCTTCTCCTCTTTGCCTAAAATACATTTTTCACCCCTTACGTCCATTCTACACGCTTTCATTCGCTTAGTCTCCCCTCAAATATCTCCTTTTCTGGATGCCTTTCTTGGCCACTTTATTAAAATAGCATCTTCTTTCTATCTTTCTCTCTTAAATGTTTCTTTCACCGTTATTATTTATTACCATAACATTTTGTTTCTTGGTTTATTGTGTCTTTTGTAAGAATTAAACTCTCTGATGGAAAGGCCTTGGACTCTCCTGTTTGTTGTGGTGTTCTGTGTTCTCTCCACCACAGAAGAGTTTTTGGCTTAATAAACATATTTCAAAATGAAAGAATAAATTTCAAGAAACTGCAAATTGTAAAAAGTAGAAATCACTGTATGTTAGACTTTCCTCATACTGTGTTCCTTTAGAATATAGAGCTAGACCTAGGAGGAGAGAGAGAGAGAAATACAGATTGAAAGATAGAATTTGTAATGGACATTTCACGCCAGTTGATACTTGGTATCTATTGAATCTTATCCTAGTAACAGCACATCAATCCTTTTTTTTTTTTTCCCTAGGACCCCCTCCCCACCTGCCACCCTGGGCTAGGGGTCAAATCAGAGCTGCAGCCATCACCCAGCTCCACAGCCATAGCAACCCAGGATCTGAGCTGCATCTGCAACCTATACCTTAGCCTGTGGCCAGGCTGGATCCTTAACCCACGGAATGAAGCCAGGGATCCAACCAGCATGGATACCACGTTGGGTTTTTAACCTGCTGAGACACAATGGGAACTCCTCAAACTCCCCCCCCCCCCCGCCTTTTTTAAAATTTGTATTTATTTACTTATTTATGTATTTATTTATTTTGCTTTCTAGGGCCACACTCAGGGCATATGGAGGCTCCCAGGCTAGGGGGTGAATTGGAGCTGCAGCTGAAGCTTACTCTACAGCCACAGCAACTCATGATCTGAGCTGCATCTGCAACCTGTGCTGCAGCTTGAGGCAACACTGGATCCTTAACCCACTGAGCGAGGCCAGGGATCAACCCTGCATCCTCACAGACACTATGTCAGCTTCTTAACCCGCTGAGCCACAACAGAACTCCATCAAGCCCTCCTGAGTATTTCTTCCCAACTCTGTCTCTTTTGGGTAAGGGTCATCAATCAGATTAGGTTGCCTCAGCCAAGCCAGGATGTGGTCATCTAAATCGAATCATGTAAGTGCACGTCTGTTCCCCAGGGGATTTTTAATCTTGAGGAGAGTGATGTCTGGAGTAAGAAAGGAACTGGTTTGACCTGTTTCATGCCGGTAAGGGAACTCCTAAAACTGCCTGGCTTTCTGACCTATTGGTTTTCAGCTGCAGTTGAAATGTGTGACGTGGCCGTACTGTAATTGGTATTTTACTAATCTAACTAGAGGTAGCTTTGGCTGCTTGTAAACAAACACTCCTTCTAGGTGTTTATATCAGTAACATCATTTAGTGTATCTTTCTATGTGATCGATTGAGGAAGCTGGGTATGCAGAATTCTCCCTTCATCTTTGAAAAGAGACCACATCTTTCTACATGATGAGGTGTATAAGAGGCTCTTAAGAACTTTGTGAACAAAATTTGTTAAATAAATCACCTGCCACATAGGCATTGTCTATTTACATCTGTGATACAGAGAAAGTCTTTCCAGGAAGGATAAACGCCAAGCTAAATGATTCCGAAATAAGTTAATCATTATTTACTGGGAAAGTGGCAATGTTTATTGGTAAAGTGGCTACTCTATTTCAAATAGATAATACCTGAGATAGATTTTAATTCTAAATAACAGTAAGCATCACATTGTCTTTCTTGATCAAAAGTTCTTAAATGGAGGCTTAATTATGTGAAAAAAATCAAGTTCCCGAGTGATATATGAGTCTGTGATAAATTAAACCATGCTGTCCAAAAATTATGTTTTAAACAAAATTCTTGCACATACGGACTGTAAAACTCGGGTAAAAGAAGTAAATCTCTTAGTATCAGATTCCTTGGCTGTAACTGCTTTCACTGATATTACCTACTTCAATAAAAGATATTGTGGATTAAATATAATGCAGGTAAAGCCCTGAACAAATAACATGGACAGTTTTAGTAATGGTGAATTGTACAGGCAAGGTACAGAAACATCATGCTCATTTTCTGACAAATCTAAAGATTAACACTTCTTTGGTCAATGTGTCCAACCAGGTTCTAAAACATCCATAGTTTAGATGTCAAGTCTGCAGGAAGTTTTTGGTGGCCCTTAGAACAGTAAATACTCAGTTCTGTATTTCATCGCCTTTGCCCTCGTCTTGGTGGGTCCAGCATCATGACGTTGTGGTGGAACTGATACTGTTCTCGGCTTGTATTTTATTTGTTGTATGGTTCAAAAAGTGATGAGGCATCGAAAGTGTACAAAATTAGATATGGTATGTGCTCCGTTATTGTGTGATCCTACAACATAGTCATCGTTTCGTGTAAGCCCTATCATTTCAGAATGTTCCAAGTTATTACCCTACAACTGAATGTGACACCAGAAAACTGTCTGTCAGGTCCTGGAGGTTTTGCGGGTGGGTAGCCATTCTTTCTGTCGTCTTGCCTTCCAACATAGTCTCGAAATTCTTTAAGTGTTTAGAGCAAATCCAATTCTTAAAGATGCAAATAGGCCATAAAAAAGTGATACCCCCAAATTCTTGTGTGACGGAAGACTTTATCTTTAATTTGAGCCATCGATTCTTCACCAAGATTGTAGTCCCAGAATCATATCCTTTTCCTCCCTTAAATGAAAACCAACCACTCTTGTCTGAGTTTCTGGAGGAAGCTACAAAGAGGAAAAAGCAGGAACTGGCTAGAGCCAGTGGGGCCAAGACGGTCGAAGACTTGACTTCCAGGGGACCTTAAGTCTCACTGTAAGCGTCCTCCGATCCTTTAGCCAAACGACACAGCCACCGGTACCCTGACAGCTGACAATTGCCGTGACAGCCACCAGAAAAGCCCACAAGGACTGAGCAGCAGAACTGCCTGCGTTCCAGGCCCACACACGACACCCCTGTTTTCAGATAACTCGTGACTATTCCTCCCACTCTTCTCTGTTCCCACACCTCACCTCAAACCCCCTGTACATTTTGCTGCCTCCCCCTGCGTTGGGTTGAGAAGAGTTGATTTGAGAACCAGGTTCCAGCTTCCCCATTCGTGGGCTATTGGATAAACCCCGGGCATTCCTGTCTCGGCAGCAGTTTTGTTATGGGCTGCATGAATCTGATCAGAAGAAACCTTCCCTGGCTGAGACCAGGGATCAGGTTCATGTCTCCAATAAAAACCTTTCCTTTGGAAAAGACTGCCGTCAGCTCACACTCACAGGTAAGTGGTGGATTTCATCATCTTGCCTTTACCTATGACCAACACTCCCCTCAGTCAAAGGGACGACTGCTCCCTGAAATATTAGTGCATGAAAACCTTGAAATCTGGCACTGGGCCTGAGTCACGCCATTACCAAATCAGCCATCTTCAGCCAATCTTTTAATGTGCTCACCGTTGCCTCCAAACTCCTCTCATGCTATTTCTTTTCTTTCTAGAAGCCCGGGTATGTGAAGAGCCTCTTAGCAGTTCTCCCAGATTCTGGTCTTTTTTACTCCTGATAACGTGGACTGGGTTTACATATATCAGACTTCAGATCATTTACCTTGATCAGATTATCGCCGGATATCCTCCCCCAACTAGCTTTCTGCTCCAGACAGAGCCGCCAGAGCCATCCCACCTGGGTTCACCCCGCCCCACCAGATCGTGGGGTCCAGACTGTAAATGCCAGGATTCCCAGGTCTCCACGCCCCTCCTCCCCTCCCCCACAGAGCTGGACTCCAGGAAGGCAGGACTGGCAGGGTCCTGGTGGCACTCGCCATCAGGCCCATCCTCTGCATGCCATCTTTTCTGGTCCCCCACATACCAGACTCCCCCACATCCGACCAACCCATATTATCCTATTGCTTTATCTCTGCAGTTATTTTAACTGAATCGTGGAAAAGCTTTATTTGCTGCTGTTGTTTTTAGGGCCACACTTGCAGTAAAGGGAAGTTCCTGAGCTAGGAGTTGAATGGGAGCTGCAGCTGCTGGCCTATGCCACAGCCACAGCAAGGCCTGATCCAAGTTGCAAACTCAACCTATGCCACCGGATCCTTAACCTGCTGAGTGAGGCCAGGGATCAAACGCACATCTTCATGGATATTCGTCAGGTTCATAACCCACTGAGCCACAAAGGGAACACCTAGAAAAGCATTTTATATACAACTTTCAAATTCTCAATACTGTTTGAATATCGATATGGCCTCAAGCAAAGGTATTAATGACTCCATTGTATATTTTTGATATTTTAGCATATTCATACAGCTGTTCCCTTCATTATCAAAGTGCTATGATTGTGGAGACATTTCTTGTGTCCTGATTTGATCTTTTATTCAATCATACTCTCACAATTTCCAATGAGTTTTTAGAATGGTTTGGGGGCTGTTTATTTAGTAACAGCTATTACGATAAAATGTATACTATCCATTTTACAAAGCAAGAAACTTCATTTTTCCAGGTGAACATTAAATAGACTGCCTATGACTACTGGAGATTATGGTGTGATTAATATTTTCAGGCAAAAAAAAAAAAAAAAGAATCAGGGAGTTCCTGTTGTGGCACAGAGGAAATGAATCCGACTAGTAACCATGAGTTTGTGGGTTCAGTCCCTGGCCTTGCTCAGTGGGTTAAGGATCCGGCGTTGCCATGAGCTATGGTGTAGGTGGCAGACATGGCTCAGATCTGGCGTTGCTGTGGCTGGATGTAGGCCAGCGACTACAGCTCCAATTAGACCCCTAGCCTGGGAACCTCTGTGTGCTCTTGGTGCAGCCCTAAAACACACACACACACACACACACAAAATTTCAGGCAAAAGAAGAAAAGAAAAGCAGGCATTTCCTTTTCTAACCCCCAAACCAAACAACTTTATTCTTTTGGTTTTTTTTATTTTTTGCTTTTTAGGGCCACACCCATGGCATATGGACGTTCTCAGGCTTGGGGCTGAATCGGAGCTACAGCTGCCAGCCTGTACCACAGCCACAGCAACGTGGGAGCTGAGCCACATCTGCAACTTCCACCGCAGCTCACGGCAATGCCAGATCCTTAACCCACTGAGCAAGGCCAGGGACCCAACCCACAACCTCATGGTTGCTATTGGATTCACTTCCACTGCGCCACAATGGGAACTCCCAAAGAATTTTATTCTTTTTTAAAGACTGTGCTTGATTTGAAATTTGAAATTTTCCCTTGTGCTTTATATAAATGTTGAAGATTAACCAAACCAGTACACGGCAACAAATTGGTCTGAAATGGTAACTTCCACAGATATCTATTTTTAGATCCCAGAGGTTTACATGATAAAACCAAACATAAGGAGAAAGTGAGAAAAATGGAACACTTTAAATTTTAATTATTTCTTGTGCTTTCTATTTTTAAATACATATGTGTCTCTCATTATGTCTCGTCTCTGGATTGCTAACTAGTCAGTGTAATTTTTATGGATAAATTAGTACCTAATTTATACAGTTTTAACCCCCCTCGGAAAGACTTAAATAGATTTTTCGTCAGTTACAGCCTGGTGTGTGAGATTTTAGGGGTTTAGTCGTCTCTGTTCATGTGCTCACACCACGCAGAGGGGGCCTTGTCCACACCGATGTTCTACCCCATAAAATATAAAGGATGTGGGGTTCATCCATCACATGAATAGTCCAATTAGGACGGCGCGGCCGGCTGTGATCCCACCTGATTTACCCCCCTGGTAAACCAGTGGACAGAGTCAGAGTATTGCAATTATTGGGGGAAGGAAATGTAACCTTATGGGTCCCCTGGTTAATAGGGCCACATATAGTGTCTCCGGGCATCGAGACACTCATGGCCTCGGTCCTGGCGGCCGTGCACATCCCATAGGGAGGAGCTGCACCGGGGTCTTCCAGCAGATGGGAACCCATCCATCGCCAGCGCTAATTATAAACTATTAAAGATGGGACGTTTCCCAGTGTGCCTAGGCCTCTTGTGAGGGCTTCGACGGCGCCACTAGTGGATTGATCAAAATAATGTCATTTGTCTACATGACTCAATTCCGATGTGAGGGGTTCCGCTTTATTAGGCAGCGGCGGCGTCTTCACAAAGCTGAAGCTTAATCTAAGTAATGAGCAACATTAATCAAAGTCCAACATGACTAATCAGGCTTCAGACAATGCAGCCATTTAAAAAGTGTGCTAATGAGTGTTTCACGTGGAAGTGAGGGATTTTATTCTTAGGTAAAATATCGCTATTCATGAGCATCCGCTGGAAACGTTAAACCCTTGTAGGAAAGCCACTGCTGTAGCCTTCCATAATTACCTATAAAAACTTCTTCCACCGTGGTCAGGAATTGAATATATTTGCATAATATGCAGTTTCGGTGCCCAGTGGTTTTCTGAATAAAGCATCACTTGTCAAGCGTCATCTTAGGTTAGCAAAATGTTTTTCTCTAGCCGCTGAAGGGGGCTGAGTCCGTTTTGCAATACTTTTCTGTGTTTCGCATGGAACAAACAAAAAGAAATGACAAAGTTCCAAATACATCAAGTAAGCGTTAACTGCAACAGCAGGAGAATATGGTAAACAAGAGGTGAAGAGTGATTGCGTCCAAACCTGTGCCTGACCATTATTTATCTTTTTCTCATCACTGTAATAGGTTGGACAGTTCCCACCCACCCAACCACAATGGGGTCCCCAGAACCTGTGAATATACTATCTTTCAGGGCAAAGAGGGCTTTGCAGAAGTGATTAAATTAAGGCTCTGGGGATAAGGAAATTTCCTGGCAGGCCAGACATAATCAACAGAGGACAGAGGAGGATCAGAATAAGAAGAGAGACCGGAAGGGGCCAGGCTGCTGGTTCTGAGTGTGGAGGCTGTGGTCACAGCCACAGAGTGCAGGAGCCTCTAAAAGCTGGAAAAGGCAGGGAAAGATTCTCCCCTGGAGACGTCACAGGAGGGCAGCCCTGCAGGCACCTTGATTTTAGCCCATGAAATGCATTTTAGACTTCTGACCCCTGGAACTTTAAGATAGTACATTTGTGTTGCTTTATGCCACCAAGTATTATACAGTGAGTTGTTACAGCAGTGGTAGGAAGTGTAACACCACCTGAGTGGTGTCTGTTTCTCTTCCTGTGTCTCATCCTTCCGAATGGCTCCCATGTGTGTCTCAGGATCCCCTTTTTATTAGAGCACTGGCATGATCTTCCTCAAGATCTTCCTTAAGCAAATACTTGGTGGGCACCTTTGTGTACTTGGTCCTCCACTGTTTGTTTGGGGTTTTTTTTAATAATGATTTTTATTTTTTCCATTATAACTGGTTTACAGTGCTCTGTCCATTTTCTACTGGACAGCAAGGTGACCCAGTCACACATACATATATACGTTCTTTTTTCTCACATTACCATGCTCCATCATAAGTGACTAGAAAATTTGTATGGAACCATAAAAGATCCAGCTCCGTACAGCAGGATCTCGCTGCTTATCCATTCCAAAGGCAATAGTCTGCATCTATGAACCCCAAGTTCCCAATCCATCCCACTCTTGGTGGTTCAAGTGTTCAGGTCTTAGGAGAAAGGAAAGATCCTTTCTTGCTGGGGAGTCATCAAAAGCTTTCTTGGTGGGGACTATTGCAGTTGTTTTTACTGTACTCCTCTTCTTTTGATAGACATTTCTTACAAAATGAGGAATAAATACCTCGAGGCATTATTGATGGCACCCCACCTTCTGCTGTCAGCTGTACCATTCACTGTAAGTTACAAACAGGCAAAATGTTCCAAAACGAGAAAAATCACATGGTCTGATAAAGGAGTTTAGGTCCATCTTATCCTACAAAATCAGGTCTGTGTTAATGTGGAGTGAATTCCGCTTGGGAAATGTTCTGATTATTTCTTATAGGCATGCAGTTTTCTGGAAACTAGAGAAACTGAGAATCTGAGAAACTTACTATCACAAAGCAGTGGCCACATTGAGTATATTTCTCCAGCCACACCTGGTAAGCTGCTCTTCTGTCAGCCTGCCTGTTCTTCTTTCACAGCCTCCACTAACCACACATGGCAGAAAGTCTGGGATCCTGAAATGCTTCCGATATGCACTTGTGCAGTCAGAGACCTGTCAGAGGTGGATAATCCATGACACTTTCCACAGAACAGAACAAACAATCCAAAAATTTATGTGGAACCATAAAAGACCCAGAATTGCCAAAGCAATCTTGAGGAACAAAAACCATAACTCTCCCAGACCTCAGAAAATATTACAAAGCTATAGGCATCAAGACAGTGTGGTACTGGCACTAAAACAGACATAGTGGCCCGGAACAGAAGAGAGAACCCAGAAATAGACCCAGACACCTATGGTCAATTAATCTTCAACAAAGGAGGCAAGAATATAAAATGGGAAAAAGACAGTCTTTTTAGCTGGTGAGGCTGGGAAAATTGGACAGCTGCATGTAAATCAATGAAACTGGGACAGACATACCCTTGCACCAGGCACAAAAATAAACTCAAAATGGCTTAAAGACTTAAATGTAAGACAAGATACCATCAAATTCCTAGAAGAGAACATAAGCAAAACATTCTCTGAATCAACAAATGTTTTCTTAGGTCAGTCTCCCAAGGCAACAGAAATAGAAGCAAAAATAAACAAAAAGGACCTAATCAAACTGACACGCTTTTGCAAAGCAAAGGAAACCATAAAAAGAAAAAAAAGACCACCATTTATTTACTTTATATCCAAAATATACAAGCTCATTCAACTCAAAAGATAATAAAATTTGATGTAAAAATGGGCAAAGGATCTACAAGACATTTTCCCAAAGAAGACATACAAACCACCTACAGGCACATGAAAAGGCTCACATCATCCGTCAACAGGGAGACGCAAACCAAAGCCACAGTGAGACACCTCCGTGTACTTCCTTAAAGGGCTCTTATCCAAAAGGCAGGATAACACGTGCTGGTGAGGATGTGGAGTTGTGATTAGGCACTCTTGGTAGGAATGTGATTTGCTAAAGCTGCTATGGAAAACAGTAGAGAGGTTCCTCAAAACAATAAAAATAGGGAGTGCCCATTGTGGCTCAGGTGTAATGAACGCAATTAGCATCTCTGAGGAAGCAGGTTCCATCCTTGGCCTCGCTCAGCAGGTTAGGGATCTGGCATTGCCATCAGCTGTGGTGTAGGCTGCAGACATGGCTCAGATACTGCGTTGGTGTAGCTGTGGTGTAGGCCAGCCGCTGTGGCTCTGATTCCACAGCTAGCCTAGGAACTTCCATATAGTGAGAGTGCAGCCCTAAAAAAATAAAATGAAATAAAGTAAATAAAATGAAAATGAAAATAGGACTACTATGTAATCCAGCAGTCCTGCTTTTAAGTGTATGTCCAAAGGAAATAAACTGCTAACTCAAAGCGGATGTGCACCCCACATTTGTGCAGCATCACTCGCAATAACCAAGCCATGGAAACGGTCCCCATGCACATGGGTGGATGGATAAGCAAATGCAATACAGACGTGGACATAGATAAAATCGACTGTTATGCAGCCGTACAAAAAAAGGAAAACCTGCCGTTGGCAATGACCTAGATGGACTTTGAGGGCATTATGTTAAGTACATAAGTCATACAAAGACAGGCAAATACTCCATGCAATCCCTGATGTGTGGAATTCAGAAAATCCAAACTCACAAGAAAGGAGTAGAATGGTTACCCTCGGAGGCCGGAGGAGAAGAATATGGGGAGACGGATTTCAAAAGACACACACTTCCACCTCTAAGATGGACCTGGTCTGGGAATCTAAGGTACCGCGAGGTCATTCACGGATGATGCTCGCTAACATGGTAAATCCTAAGAGTTCTCACCGAAAAGAAAGGAGGTGATGGAAGTGTTTACGAACCTTACGGTCGAAATCACCTCACAATTCACATGTGCGTGTGTCAGATCAAATTATCATGTGACACACCTTCAACCTAGTACTGTCGTATGTCAAATATATCTCAACACAGCTGAAAAAAGTTTTAAAAGTATAAAATAAGTTGAACTGGGCTAAAAACCCCTAAAATCTTAAGATTGCAGTCATGGGCTTAGTGTTTGAGTGGAATAGCCATTTAAAGAAATACAACTGGGAAAACAAGATTTTAAAATATAAGTATATGATACTGCGTAATAACCTCTGTGGGAAAAGGATCTGAAAAGGAATGGATACATGTATATGTAAAACTGGTTTACTTTGCTGTCCCTGAAACTCACACAACATTGTAACTCAACTATAATCCAGGAACTTTATTTTTTTAACTGTCAAATTTTGTGTCTATATCGAGATACAATTCACATGCCGTGTAGTTCATGCATTTAAAATGTAAAATTCAATGATTTTTAGAATACCCATAGAGTTATGTAATCATCACCAACGTCTAATTTTAGAAAATTTTCATCACCCCCAAAAAGCACTGCATCTATGAGAATTTACTCGCTACCCAGCCGATTATTACTGAGGCAAAACCAATAATCTACTTCCTAAGACTTGCCTGTTCTAGACATTTCATGTAAATATAATCACACAAACAAAAAAGAATATGAGGACTAATGGCACCATAAAGTTGTGGGTTTCGGTAATAAAAGTGAGAACTCCTTTGAAATATTTTCTAGGGGAGAAAGAAAAATCAAGCGCCATGTAGGTTTTTTTCATATTTTGCTTTTGATAATTGATTTTGTTATTGACGTTTTCTTTCACTTTCTAAGTTTGTTTATTTTTTAAGAAAGCAAATATCCCACCATCTTTAACCAAAAAGTATTTTCTGACGTTTATTAGTTGTACAAATAATATTCTAACAATTGCAAAGTAAATGTTGCATAAGAAGTGTAGCCACCAAATGCATCAGGTCTTGCTTTTTTCCAAGGGTGTGTGCACTTGAACATAATAAAAGTTATGACATATGATTTTATTATACGTTTTCACTTGATATGCTATCAGAAATATCTGCGTATTTACATATGGTCATTTTAGTGCCTCCAGCTTCACAATATTTGAGTTATTCCATAATATTTATCATATTTATATACTATAATTCCCTCACCTAATCCCCTATTTTTCTGCATGTATTTTACTTCTTTATTTCCAATACATAAACAGGGTTGTAAAATATAAAAGCGTGCTATATACTTTCCAATTTTGAATGCTACCCTTTGGGTACATTCTCCAAGCAAAACAATTTTAGGATACAAAAGGATACGGTTCTTGTTGTGTTGTGCATTATAAATGCATCAGTTTGTACATTCTCCCGCAGCTTATTGTGACTATGTCTTTTTTTCCATTTGCAGCCTAGTACACATGGACACACAGTCCACTCATGCACGCCTCCCACCTGTGCACACCTGGCCCTTGAGAATGGACTCCTGAGTCGGCTTCCTTGGCAGCCTCGCAGGGAGGAGGTGGTGGTCCCAGAAGCAGGGTGAAAGGGGGAGAGGCCACCTCGAGGTCTTAGCTCCCACTCCCGGAGAGTGTGTTTTAAAACTTTGTTCATGGAAAGGCTGCTCTAAGAGGAAGAAATATGTGACACTGAATTTGAGTCTCCAAAAGGGGCGATTTATTTGCAAATACAGGCATTTGCTCTGCAAGCCTTTCTGGGAAGACTCAGATCTTGCGAAAGGAAATGGATGAGAAGGCAGGTGATGAGCTGAAGATGAGAAGAGGCTCCCTAGGCTCTCTCTGTGATAGTCCTGAGCTTGGACTCTGAGATTTGTTCAATGGTTTAGTGGCTCCCTACAATGGAGCGGGAATCAAGGCACATGACGGGAGGTCCAAAGCTCTGTCCCAAGTCAAAGACTTAACCTTTGTGAATCCCATGGAGATTTACCTGGACCTGGAAGACTGAGTTCAGGAATCCCCTCCTCACCTCAGGTAGGACAGACATGGACCCAGGAGTAGGAGTGGCTTATTGCACTTGACATGTCTTGAAACTTCATCCAGGTTATGGCGTAGAGCAGTATTTCCTTCTTTCTTAAGGATGGATAATTTCTCTCTCTCTTTCTCTCTCTCTCCCCCCTCTGCCCCAGTGTGTGTGTGTGTGTGTGTGTGTGTGTGTGTGTGTGTGTGTATTCTTTATATCCGTTCATTCACTGGTGGACAAGTTCATTTCCACGTCTTGGTGACTGTGAACAATGCTACAAAGACCACAGGAGTGTAAATGCCTCTTGTAGGCAGTGATTCCATTTCTTTCAGATCAATACCCAGAAGTGGGATCATTGAATCATATACGGCAGATCTATTTTGAACTTTTTGAGAAACCCCCTACTGTTTCCAACAGCAGCTGTTATCACCTTACATTTCTACACACCATGCATGAAGTTTCCAATTTCTCTACATATGGGCCAATGTCTCTACTTACTAGCCTTTGTTTTTCTAATAACGGTCATTCTAAAAGGTGTGAAGTCATCTCTCTCTCTCTCTCTCTTTTTTTTTTTTTTTTTTTGCATTTCCCTGATTATTAGCAAAGTTGGTTGGGGAACTACTTCTCAACGTCATAGTGAGCTGACAGCACTAGGCCAGATGGCCACTACCAGCAGGAGGAAGAAGTCACTGTGCATGGCAAGGGGCATAGACAGTTCCAGAGCTTTTACTGATGGGACTTAAGAAAGGACCTCTTGGTCTGCTTTTCCTTTTTACTTTTCTTTCCCCTGGGGGAATAAATAGGGGTTTGATTGGCGCGCGCGCGCATATGTGTGTGTGTGTGTGTGTTTAGGGGCAGTGGTGGAGCAGGATCCTGCGGGAGGGAGAGGATGAGCCCCTCTAAAGACTCCCTTGTCCCTGTGTTTTCAGCTGCTCATCTCATTGCTGTGTCTTAGCCACCTGCTCACTCTACTTCCCACGGCCCAGAAATATGTTCACATCTCTCACCAAACGACGGTCTTTTTCCATTTTCTCTGAATGCCCTCTTGCCCTTTTAAGCCCCTCCTCCTAATGTTTTAGAGTTTCAGGGAGAAAAACAGAAGCCAACAGGGAAGTGTGCTCCCTCGCGTGGCACGAGCCACTTGTCGCCCCCACAACCTTCTTCTGTGGGCTTCCCGGTCTTTCTTTCTCTCCTTGGCTTTTTGGTCTCCCTTTCTGCCTTCTTTTTTTCTCTCTTATTTGCAGTTTTCTCCCATTTCTTGGTCACCGTTCCCTTAAAATCTCATGAGGCTGCATCGCAGACATAACGTCTGGCCAGTCTCAAGGAGGAAAACACGGGGTATGAAAAGTAATCAGTTTGGTTTCTCCTAACACAGTCGAAAATACTTCAAGATCCCGTTTTTAAAATAGTCAGTGCCCAGTGGAAATACAGCCAGATTGTCACGAAAAATAGCGGAAGGAGACACCACTCCGAGATGAGTTTCAATCCAGCAGCTTCGACGTGCCTGTTCCTCAGCCCAGAGCAGCAGGAGCACCAGCTGTTTGCTGAGCGGCCTGCAGGTGTTACCCTGCGCAGCAGGGAGGGACACGGAGCACAGGAGCTGTGAGAGAGAATCAGAAAACCCTTCCTCCAGTGACCACAGATTCGCTCGTGTTGGGTGATTCTGCAGAAGCCAGGGTTGTTCTAGGAGTGGGTATCTTGACACGTCTGATCGGGGAGGAGGGCAACCCGACCAAAGCGAACGCCCTCATTTGTAGAGAAGCAGCCTTCACACAGAGTAGCCAGGAGAGGGATGTGCAGTCATTTTTGCTTCGGCTTGGACGATGTTTATGTCTTATCTACGTTTGATGTTAGGACACACCGTATCCTTTTGGTCCTCACGAGTTGTCACGGAAAGGCTTGTGTGAGGCTGATGTCCTGTGAAATGTTTCTATGGGACTGGAAAACACAAGGACCCAGCTGTGAGGACCCAGCCGGCCAGCCCATCGCCCCGAAAGCCCCAGCGAATGGAATGGACCAGCGCAGGTTCTGGAGGCCAGGGGCTGCTCGGCTCTGTCTCATTGATGCCAAAAATCCAAGTAAAAAGGCAAAACAGTTACTTCAACGTAAGTCCTCCCACTCCTACGTCTTCATTAAAACGATTGCAGGCGGTGGTATGAGCTGCCAGGGCTGCCAAACAAAATTCCACGGACGCGGGCGCTCAAACAGCAGAAGGAGATTCTCTGGGAGTTCTGGAGTAGCAAGTCCAAGGTCAAAGGGATTTCTGGTGAGGCGTTTCTCCTCCTCCCGGGGCCCTCATGGGGCTCTTCCTGTGTACAGATTCTTCCTCTTTTTATAGGAATTCCAGCCCTATTGGATTCGGGCCCCACTCTTTATGTCCTGCTTTAATTCTAATTTCCTCCTTAAGGCCCTCTCTCCCCCGTGGTCACATGGGGGTTAAAACTTTAACGTAGGGATCTTAAGGAAACACAAATCATCCTAAACCAGTGCTATCGAGTGGCTTTCATTAAAAGGTGTCGTCACCTTTTAATATCTAGAGTGAGAACGTTTCTACTCATAATAAAAAAGCAAGAGTGGGTATGTTTAAAGGATAGCGCCACGCACTGGAAAATTACCAGCCAGGAAGAAATCAGCATAAACTCTAAGGCAAAGAAAATTTGATGTCCTAACAAGTAAATAACATGGATGCTCCATGAAATCAAAACTCTGGGCCTGGAATACATGCATGCAATTATCTGCTTTGTCGAGGGACTCAGGGGTTTCTTTTTTAAAAAATAGGCCCTAACATCTCCATTCACTTCTCGTCCTAAAGGTGCGAGCTTCCTTCTCGCCAGTCACTCATCGGCACCGTGCATCTATTCCTTCTATTCCTTAATGCTTTCACAGCCGCCCTCCTTTTTTACACCACTGACAGCCGATGGGTCACTTGCAGGTGCAAAGCTCTCGTGCACGGCAGAGAAAAATTCAAGCTCAGTATTTCTAGCGGCAAAATCACAGCCTGCTAATTCCATACTGAGCTGTCCAGAGAAAGATGCAAACATTAAAGATTCAGACAATATTCTGAAAAAAATTAATTTCCCAGGAAATGGATTCATAATTTTATAATTTTACTATCACCCTTAGATGTCACTACCACCTATAACATTTTATCACATTCCTAATAATTAATATACTTGAAACAATGTTATAATGGTATTAATAACTTCATATCCTTAATAATGTCAACTCCTCTAGCCTTTGTTGCCAGTGATACAGTGACATTCTTTTTTTTGTTGTTTTTTGCCCACACCTGCAATTTGCAGGCATCCCAAGCCACTGCAGTGACAATGCCAGATCCTTAGCCTGCTGAGCCACCAGGGAACTCAGACACTGGAATTTTAAAATCAATATTTTGAAAAGTTTAAGTTGATGTCAGACAAGTTAGCAAAGAAATACAGTTATCGCTCTTCCCCCTTCTAGCTACTTTTGTTCTCATTAGAGGAAAACAGTTTTTCAGATGGAAGTCACTCCAGAACAAAATTTCTGCCAAACTAATGCAGTATCATTTGCAATTACCTCAGTAAGATATAGGTCCCAAATTAGGCAAAAGCTAAGATGCCTCAGATTTTCTGGGGCCCTTGGAGGTAGCCTTCTCTATTACTTTGAACAATGCTCCACACAAAACACAGCCCTTTGGAGTTCCTGTTGTGATCAGGTTAGGAACCTGACACTGTCTCTGCAAGGATGCAGGTTCGATCCCTGGCCTCACTCAGTGGGTTAAGGATCTGGCATTGTCCCAGGCTAAAAAGTAAGTTGCAGATGCGGCTTGAATTCAGTGTTGCTATGGCTGTGGCCTAGGCTACAGCTACAGCTCAGACTAGACCCCTCGCCTGGGAACTTCCATATGCCGCAGGTGTGGCCATAAAAAGGAAAAACAAACAAACAAACCAAAAAAACCAGCCATTTTTCTGCTGTTTCCTTAAACCACAATGCTATTGTTTCTTATTCAACATGAGACTTCCGACGGGGTGGAGAGCATGACCTTGGCATTCGCTTGATTCTCCAAGGGGTTTTGGTTTTCGGGGTTTTTTTTCTTTTTCTTTTTTTCCCTAAATGAATACACTTGGGAGCCACAAAGTTGCTTTCATGAATGCTTTCTGCATTTGTAAAGTGAGTTTTGGACTGGGCATCCCGTAGGGTAACTGTGAAGTTTGGACAAGGTGGAGTCCTAGAAGCACCCACCCACCTCCCTGCGGTGTGGCGGCCTCAGCCTGAGCGAATGCAGGGCGGCCGTATCCTGGTGCTGGGCCCCCCTGGGCTGTGGGGACCCCCGTCCCCCCCTGTCTGTCGCTCCTTCCGAGGACCATCCAGGTCCTGGATCACCTCACTGGGAGCTGCTTGGGTTCTCACTCTTTCATCTGCTGTGCATACAACGACATGGATATGCTTCCTCTTCCTGTCCCTTCCAAGACGCCTACGGACACCGAATAATACGGCATGTTTTTCATAAAAAGGATGCCAAACTCCTCCTTCAGGTGCTTTGAGTTGGAAACATCAGCAGCCAGTTCAGGCAAAGGACACGGACATGATTAAGGGCTCGGCACGTCTTGTGCCCATGTCTCTGGGAGCAGCACCGCACTAAGCCAAGTGATGCCTGTCTTATATTTACTACGTTTTGCTCAACAGACACCAACGCATTGTTTGGGAGATGATGTTTTTTTTCCATGTGTATAGATGCATGAAGCTTCTAAGCCTTGATTTTGGAATCTGAAAACAATCTTTTCAGCTACGCCATGGTTTTCCGTCCAGCAAATGGGTGTTTCTTCCAAAGGCATTCCACAAAATCGGAGGGGAAAAGCACCCAATCTGCCAGGGCGAGTTGTTTCTGTACAGGTGTCAATTCACTGAGTCTCGGAATGTTGGCTTCTCTTGCTGAAACTGAGCACAGAGGGGACCTTCAAAAAGCACAAGAGGGATTTTAAATCTTTGATGTTGGGCTTACAAACCTTTTCTGGGCACCTGAAAAAAAGCAATGAAGTAGTTTTCTCAGTAAAAGAGCTCTATATGGTCTTTCAGCCAATTTTTCTTCAAAGCCATTCATCTCATTTGGCCTCATTCTTTTATTTCAGCATTCTTATAAATAGCCCCAGTAAACTCTTTGAGAAGCAGGGTTTAATTCTTACGTTAAAGCCAGAATAGGGAGTTCCCAGGTGGTGCAGCAGGTTAAAGATCTGGCATTGTCACTGCTGTGGCTCAGGTCACTCTGCTTGTGGCACGTTTTTGGTTCCTGGCCCCAGAACTTTCCCATACCACGGTGGGTGTGGCCAAAAAAAAAAAAAAAAAGCCAGACTATGAGTGACGGAGTTTTCCTCTGGGCCTGGTGGCACACGTCTTCTCAAACTCCGTCTTTTTCTCCAGTCTGTATCTCGTGGGTGTGCTCCACGGTCTTTAAATAGGATGAACCCACTCAGTGCAGAGAGAGAGCTTGTGCCAGCCCCCTCCCGGTGTGGACAGAGGGGTCAAGTCGGAAGTTCTCAATGAAGTTCGACGCCTTAAGCATCCTTCCGATCTCAGCACCCACGTCAAAAAAACGTAAAAAAGATTTGCTCACTGAAACAAGACTTCAACGCCCCAAACAACCAAGAAAGTTCCACGAGACCTGAAGGAGTTACATTCTTAGGGCAGAAGATTTTACAAGAAGCGTCTATGTGGGAGATGCTGCTTAGGTACCGGCCCCCGACACCCACACGCAGGGAGCCTTCCTATCCTGTGCTGTGCTGTCTGCCTCACACTAGTTGCAGATCTGATTAGGCGGCATGGACGGTTATCCAGCTCTGGTTCATGGGTCTTGAAAAACAGATTTAAAGATCACAGAGCAGCTCTGTTTGCTCCCCGTCACCAAGGAGATGAGTAATGTCCAAGGCATTCGCCAGGACAATTAAGAGTACACTTGAAAAGCTTTTTAAATAAAAGCTTTTTCACTCTGCCCCCGCCAGCCCTTGATTTCGGCATCTGTGATTTTCCATTATTGTTGATTAAATGAAAGAAAGAAAGAGGAGAGAAAGCAAGCTTGAGTGAGATCATGGCAGTTATTTGCGATGGCAGGTATTAGTGACGGTGCCATTAATTGGGAAGAGAAAAGAACCTTGAAACCACAGCCAGGAGAGGGGAGGTGGTGATTTTAAATGGCTTTTTTCAGGTAGGACGTGGTGCGAGTGGAGAGCCCTCGCCTCCATCGCGGCACCGGTCCTGACCAGGACGCGGCAGGTGGGCAGGGCTGCTGGAGCTGGTGCGACCTCTACCTGCTGGCGCGCGTTGTGCTCCTGAAGGAACAGCCCATGCAGAAGAAGGCCTCGGCCGTGGATGGGTTTGACCTCACTGTTCGGAGGTGTCTGTGCGGTGAGGCAGGCTGATCAGATTGCCATGGAGAAATTCTAGAATTCTTCCCCGATGCTCCAAAGCCACCACCAAAGTCCATCCCTGTGTCGTGGAGATGAGCCGCCGTGTCCCCTTGGGCTCTCCGACCCTCCCTCACCCCCTCGGAGGTTTGGAGCCCTTGCTGCTCTGAGAGACAGTTTCTCCGTGTCTGTGTGATTCCCTCCAGCCAGGATTGTGCCCAAAGCGGAAGCACATGTGACGGATCCAGCCTGTGACGTCCTCAGACGCAGGCCAGGCCCCACATCAAGCCCAGCACATGTGGGGTTTTTTTTGGTTTTTTATGAAAGTACAGTTGATTTACAGTGTTGTGCCAATTTCCACTGTACAGCAAAGTGGCCTGGACATGCGTGTATACATATTCTTTTCTTTTCTTATCTTCCAGCATGGGTCGATCCCAAGAGACTGGATAGAGTTCCCTGTGCTGTGCGATCACGGCTTCTCCATTCTGAGTGGAACCCTTTGCATCGACCAACCCCAAACTCCCCGTCCATCCCCCGCCCACCCTGGGCAAGCACAAAGCCGTTCTCCGTGTCTGTGAGTCTGTTTCTGTTAGCAGACAGGTTCGTTTGCGCCCTACTTTAGATTCCACATATCAGTGATCTCATGTGGATTCTGTCTTAATCCCCGAAGGATCTGCCTTCCATGCTTACACCTCCAGCTCTCCCGGCTCGTCTCTGCCTCCTCTTCTCCCGGCCTGTCTGGTTCTTCACAGCACGGGGGCCTCCCCAGCCACAGTCCAGCCTCAGTTCTGCTCCTTGCCTCCAGTCTCCCGGGCGGGTTGCTTCTCCACCTGCATCCAGCTCTCCTGCCCTCCCCCGCCCAGTCCTGGCCTGGCCCCGTCTTTCCCGTGACCACTAAAGCAGAAAGGGCTCCTCGCGCATGCGGTACCCAGGTGGGGTTTCGTAGACACACGAGGCTTGACGTGAGGCTGAGGGCAGTGCCGTGACAAAGGTTCCAGCCCAGGAGCTGACTTCCGGCGAGAGCTCTGCTCAGGATCCCCTGGGCACCGGGCGCGGGGCCCACGCTGTCTGGAGAAAGCGTTTCCCTTGGTGCCAAATGATGAATTCCCACTGTTTCTTCCAGCAGTGACAAGTTTAAATCCTCTGGTGCTGAGATAGGCACATGTCCTGGGAGCCACCCGCTCTGGGAGAAGACAGGTTTGGTGCTCACGTGAAGTCACTTCTCCGTCAGCAAGAGAGACCCCGGACCCTCCGTCCAGTGGGAAACCGGATAACTCAGAAACCAAGGAAGAAGCTGTTAGCTCCGGCCCAGGGAGGTGGCCCAGGAAAGTGGAAGGTAATGGCTGATGGGCAGAGAAAAGGGAAAGAGTGCCCCCAGGTTGAGAAGGGACGAGGAAGAAGAACAGTATCCAGGGAGACAGCAGAGTGAGGCAGCAGGGATGCTGGCAGGCAGGCCTCCTGGGGACCAGACAACCCCAGAAATTGCCTTTGAGGGGACGGTCAGGCGGCAGTCAGGCTGTGGGCAGAGCGAGGAGCCCAGAAAAGCAGACTGGGGTGAGGAGAAGGGCTGGTGACAGCACGTGGGAATGTGGATTCAATCCAGGGCTTGCGAGGAGCGGAGTCACGCAGCCCAGCTCTCCTGCCCCTACAGGGACTGGAACAGGGCCTGTCTCTGCATCCGGCTCCCAACTCTAAGGGAACCCAAGTCGGGGGAGGAGTTGGCTCAGCTGCTGTCGAGTGTTCAGCATCAGGGCTGGCCCGCGGTCAGGCCTCAGTGGCAGGGGGTTCTGAGCATCCGCGAGGACCTGGCGCATCTGAAGGCCGTCAGCCTGCAGTCCCCACGGGCGTCCAAGGGCCTGGAGCCCGTCCAACCAGCTCCTCTGCCGGCCGGGCGAGGGTCCTGGCTCCTCGCTCTCACTGCCTTTAACCTGCTCCTGGTCTCCACCAGTCCTCTTCTCCCCCCACCGCAGCGGCTGCGTTTTCCTTCCTTCTTGGATCTTTTTTGGAGCCTCGGAGCACTCTGGGAAACCCGCTGAGAGCTCCAGGGTCCAGTGAGAAGGTTTGCATGTGCAAATTGGTGGGAAATTGACATATGCTAAACATCACATGTTTTCCCACTGATCTGGTTCCCATAATGCTGGGTGGGTTTTCAATTTACTGTTCTGCCTTTCGACTCTGACTCTGGCAACCACCCAGGCAGGTGGGAGGACCCGGCGGCCTGCTCTCTGTGCCATTTCACCACGATGCCCTGTAGGCACCAGACTTAAGAAAATGTGCCTCTAAAATATGGCACAAGGGAACAGAAAGACTCAGAGACCCAGAGAACAGACTTGCGGCTGCCAAGGCGGAGGGAGTGGGCTGGACGGGGAGTCTGGGGTTAGTAGATGCAAACGGTGACACTTAGAATGGAGAAGCCGTGAGGTCCCGCTGTACCGCACAGGGACAAATATCCAGGGACAAATGTCCAGTCTCTTGGGGTAGAGCATGATGGGAGAGCATATGAGAGACAGAATGTCCATATATGTATGGCTGGGTCACTATACTGTAGCAGCAACTGGCATAGAATTATAAATCAACTACGCTTTAATTTTAAAAATTTTAAAAATGCATGTCTCCGTACAGGACTTGCTGACCTGCCCGTGGAGGCGACCTTCTTCTCCTGCCCTCCCCTGGCCCCCCGCCCTGCCCCGTCCTTGGCGCGACATGGACCGTATGGTCCTGCCCTTAAAACCTGCCGGAGAGCTGCTTGTCGTCCTGGGCAGATGGTTTGACTAAATTCTGTGAAGAGGGGGAGGTTACAAGTTCATTACTGGTGACGATTAAAACCCACTTAAAGAGAAGAGGGTTTTGCAAGGGAGCATTCGAAAACCTCATGCGAGCAGAACGAAGATAAACAGTAACATCTGCTCTCGGAATAACTTCCGTACTCACAAACCAAACATTTCCTATTGTAAAGTCACGATCTGGAGAGGCCCTCCTGATCTGCCTTGTTTGTGTGGGGTCCCCGGGGCATGTTTCGGGTCCTCCAATCTTCCTCTTGCCCGCCCGCAGTCTTTCTCTTTGTCAGTCGCTAGTGCTGTTGTTATAATAACAGAGAATAAGCTTTAAGGCCACCCTGGGGCCGTTCTTGCCTCCCCGGCATGGCTTATGCTGACAGCAGGCTCGGCCTGGGAAATAAGCATGCCCCTTTTCATGTCACCTCTCCATTTTGGCTTAAATTTGACATTCTTCACTCTGATCATGGAGAACAGCCAGGATCTAAAGTCTGTTTGGTTTTTTCCTTTTGTGATTTTACTTTCTTTAAAAGAGGGGCTTCAGCGCTGGCATTCCTAGGCCCTCGAGATTTGCTGCTATTTTGACAAACAACTGTAATCGACATCGCATCATTTCAGAGGCACGGATGGCCCCGATGCCAGAGCATCGCTCACACGCAATGGTCCGTGTGGCAGAGAAGGTCCACGCGAAAAGGAGCACAGTGGTTTGTGAAGAGCCAGCCGGATGCATGGGGTCAGTTCAGGCCAATTAACGCCAACTGAAGCGCCAAAGTCCTTTGAATTATTAGCGAAGCAAGTGTCATGTTTCTAGTGGCTTTTGAGAAGCTGAACTAATACAGCAGTTACTCCTAAGCTTTGGGGACTTTTCCGTATTGCCTCTGAAAGGGACAAATAGAGGAATCTCCTGCTCCTATAGGCGTTTTTAATACCTGGTCTTTGACGTTAGACCTAGTTAGTCACCCTAGTTAAAAACTATAACGATCAGCCCATCGCCAGACCGTAACTGACAGGTCGACTTCACTTCTCTTTTGTTTTGAATGTGGAGTTTTAAACATTTGTACCCCCCCCACCTTCACTGGTTGAAGATCAATCCTAGGAGCTCCAATTCTTGTTGCATTTGACTCCACTGGTAAATTAAAAGGTGACATGGACTCAGGAAAGGCAATGGCAGTGGTGAGGCGGCAGCTTCCAGGAACCAGTATCGGCAGAGACGGCGTGGTTTCCGCAGGGGAGAGCGGGGCCCAGGGTGCTTCCCCTGCAGGTCTCTGCACAAGGGGTGACCGTGACCTTCGTGCTCGCTTCGCCTGCTCCCTGACTCTCCTCCCTCCAGCACGAACACCTGGGAGAGAGGGAGAATTCCAAAAACTGGGTCTCTCTTCTCTCTCTCTCTCTCTCTTTTTTTTTTTCTTTCTGCTTCCCTGACTATAATTGCCCTCTTCTCCTCGGCTTCCCCAGCGGTTCTGATCCATTTCTTCCTGAACCCTGGCAGGCACTCCCCACCGCCCCCTCCAGTCCCGGGTTAAGGGCTGCAGAACTTCATCTCATGGGCACCTTCTCCTCCTCTTGGTCCTGGTCTTTCACCTTCCCTGTAGTTTCTAAAATCTCAAGGAGCGTTGGGGAAAATGCAATAAAACAGTTGCATAAAATATTCAAATAGAATTTCAAAAAGGTGAACAGACAGACGTAACGGTCATGCGTTATTTCCACATTTGCTAAAGCTGTTTACAGAAACATGTATCAAATGGCTTCATTCTTTTTCTGGTTTTCTTCTGGTTTTTCTGGTTGTTCACCTGCCAGAGACCTTGGCTAGGTAGAGGAAAATGTACCTATTACATTCCTAATTTTAGGGAGACTCTGAAAATAAATGTAAAGCATATTCCTCTCTTTTCATAGTTATGTTAATGTTTACTTTAGCCTTTCGATGACCCGATTTTGTTTCCTGAGCTGTGCTGTGGTTACCAGGCTTATGATCCTATCGATAAAATATACAAAGCATAGCGGCAGTTAAGGGCATCCAATTTTAGGAAAGTGTTCTTCCTGCACTCACAACAGCTCAAACAGTTTAGGGTCAGAGCACATTTCCAGTGGGGCCTGTGCTGGACCCGGCCCCCCCAGCTCACCTCCTGTTCTTGGCAATTTGACCTTCTCCGGTGTCGAAGCCTTTCCCCATCTATGAAATAAGGGCAAGGAAGCTCATCTTCTAATGACCGATTACTCATTTCAAAGACCAGTGTCTGGCTTGTTTCTGAACATCTCTTGGGAGCAAATCCCCTTTGGATAAATCAGCCTCAAATGCGAGCGCCATCAGTGCAGCGTTTTTATCTGCCGGGGTTGCGTTAGCGCTGATAAGGTCTGACGCATCAAGTGATTCCTTCTGTCAAACGTGCTGCAGCATTTTTAGATTTTTCTGTGAATTGATTGTAAATCACCTTTATGTTGAACGTCAAGTGTCTAATTTGGACACAAGCGTTTCATCGGAAATCTTGCATTTTTAGGCTGTGCAAACCCGCAAACGTCTGAGTCCCTGGATCCAGGGGTGGCCGTGTTCCAGGATCCGAGAACCTAAAATCAGTCCCTCCATGGAGGAGCTGAGACAAAATATGTAAAGGACACCATTTCCGGATCTTTTCCCAGGGTTTCGTCGGAAGGAGGTCAGACAGAAATGTAAACTTATGAATTGTCATATAAACGAAAAGAATCTTAGAATCACTTCATTCCAGCATTTTTTAAAAAAATCATGCCGCCTTTCACATTACTGACGCTCACCCTGAACCCGGTGAGTTACACGTTTTGCTTTTTCTACCGGATTAGTTTATGCTTCCTTTCCACCCCCAGCCTTCCAACGGCAAGGAAGCGAATTCTGCTAATAATCTGCCTGCATTTGAAAGAGGCCCCCCCCCCCCGCCCCGAGCTGAGCTGCAAGGGGGGAACCCAGCAGGCCTGACCCTCAGCTTCTGCCCAGGGAGACCCCAAGCCTAGGACGCACCTGCCCCTCGCCTGGGCTCCTGACGTCGTGCTAATCAATTGGGAGCTGACCTTCCACAAATAGAATAACCACGCAGATGGATGGAGGCTACGGAAAAGTCATGACATTTCTAGAGACATTTGTCAAGGAACATAATCCATAAACAATCTATAACAAGAAGAGAGTTAGATTTGAGCCACACCGAGGACGAGAGCTGGAAGCCCACCACCCATGTTCCCTGAGAGGCTGTGCGGGAGAAGCTCAGTTTGCAGCAGTTTTATGTCTTGTCAGAATAAAGGACATTAAATGAGTCAGAGATACATTCCTTCAAGGTTTAAAAAAAGAAGAAACATACCACACAGCTCAGCTATACCGTGAGTCAGCTTGGCCTTGGCACTGGGAAGGGAGTCTTAGCATCAAAGGAGCCGCAGCGCTGGCATCCCCAGGAAGAGAGGCATTTAATCTTTACGTTTAGTGTGGACAGGCTTCGCTTGTGGCCAGTGTGCCTTTTTCTTGAGTAATTACAGCGTATGTACCATGTATGTCTGAAAGGCCCCCAACAGGCTCTCTTTTAAATCGGAGTATAGTTGTTTACAGTGCTGTATCGTCAGGTGTAAAGCAGTGAATCAGCTGTAGATACACAGATATATGTATGTGTATAATTGATCGTTTTTCAGATCTCTTCCTATATAGGTTGTTATCATCAAGTCGAATTCCCTGCACTATATAGGAGGTCCTTGTTGGTTATCTAGTTTATTACACAGCAGTGTGTATACATTCATCCCTCCCCCCAACATTTCCTCTTTGGTAACTATGAGTTTATCTTCTATATCTGGGAGTCTATTTCAGTTTTGTAAATAAGTTCATTGGTAGCCTTTTTATAGATTCCACATATAAGTGATATCAAATGATGTTTGTCTTTGTCTGACTTAAGTTACTTAGTATGATAACCTTGAGGTACCTCCTTGTTGCTGCAAATAACATTGTTTCATTCTTTTTTACGGCCGAGTAATATTCCACTGTGTATATGTACCACATCTTCTTGATCCAGTCCTCTGTGGATGGACATTTATGTTGCTTCCATGTCTTGGCTGTTGTGAATAGTGCTGCAATGAACACTGAGGTACATATATCTTTTCAAATTATGGTTTTCTCCAGATATATGCCCAGAAGAAGGATTGATGGATCATAAGGTGGTTCTATATCTAGTTTTTTTGAGGACCCTCTATACAGTTCTCTATAATGCTGTACCAACTTACACTCCCACCAACAGTGTAGGAGGGTTCCCTGCTCTCCACACCCCTCCAGCATTTATTGTTTATAGACTTTTTGACCATGGCCCTTCTGACTGGTGTGAGGTAGCACCTCATTGTAGTTTTGATTTGCATTTCTCTAAAAATTGGTGATGTTGAGCATCTTTTCATGTGGTTTTTGATTATCTGTCTTCTTCAGAGAAAGGTCCATTTAGGTCTTATGCCCGTTTTTTTTTTTTTTTCTTTTTAGGTCTGTGCCCCTGGCATATGGAGGTTCCCAGGCTAGAGGTCGACTCAGAGCTACAGCTGCCAGCCACAGCCACAGCCACAGCCACAGCAACATCAGATCCGAGCTGGGTCTGTGACATACACCACAGCTCACAGCAATGCCAGATCCTTAACCCACCGAGCGAGGCCAGGGATCAAACCTGCAACCTCATGGTTCCTAGCTGGATTCATTTCTGCTTTGCCACAACGGTAACTCTGGGTCATTTTTGTGTGTATGTGTGTGTTGTTTTTTTGTTTTTGTTTTGATATCGAGCTGCAGGAGCTGTTCATATATTTTGGAAATTAATCCTTTTCTGTAACTTCATTTGCAAATATTCTCTCCCATTCTATGGGTTGTCTTTTTTTTTTTTTTTTTTTTTCCTGTAAGAGCTGTGAGTTTAGTTTTATTTGGGGACTTACTGAAGACACAGCCTGGGAGATAGCCTTCAGATATCTCTGAAAAACTGCTCGGAAAAGGTGGCGGGGCTGGGAGGAGGTCGGTATATATCCATGATACTGGGAAGGAAGCACCTGCAAACAGGCACGTGTCTCAGTGGAAAAAGCTGCTGCTGGTCGCAAGGAACAGATGTCTCGGTTAACCGCTTTCAGGGCATTTCTAGGAGTAAGAAGATGCAAGAGGAAATCGGGCTCATAAAATTTCCTCCTGAAAATATCGACCTGCCTGAAGGCCGGTTCTGTCACTTTTTCCCAGAGTGCCTCATTCCCGCTCTTCACCCTAAACTCCTTTCGGGGTGTCTTAAAGGTCAGTGGCCGCAGGGACTGGTGCCCCAATCCCTGTTGGCAGGGGACAACTCTTAGTTGGCACAGGCAGAAACCATATTTGACTTTCTCCTCATCTTGCCCTGATGCCTAGCAAATTACCTGGTACATGTTAGGCTCCCAATGAAGAGAAAACAATGTCATTAAAAAATCATGCTCTCTTGAATTTATTTTCCCTCTCATGCCTTCTTTTTATAATTTTACCACAGATAATATTTTTAAACTCTTTAAGACAGGGTATTTATTTATTTATTATGTTTTTATTGTTTAGGACAGGTTTTTAAAAATCTGTATGTGGAAAATGTTACCTGAAATAATCCAAATTGTCCTGTACAAAGGTGTTAGGTTCGAGGCACCGAAGGGATGGTCTTTTATTTTGTTTATGGTTTTCCTCTGTGTGCAAACATTTTAAGTTTCATTAGTGCCCATTTATTTATTTTTGTTTTTATTTTCATTCCCTTGGGAGGTGGCTCCAAAAAAAGATTGTTTTCCTCCGCGAGTTTTATATCATCCAACCATAACTTTAGGTCTTGACTCTCTTGGCTCTTTCAGTTAGCGTGAAATTCAAGTCAATTTATGTTTAAGCCAGCATGACTTCCCTGTATCTCCATAAGCGAACAGTTCTTTTATCACACTCCACGTCTATATTTACAAAGTTAGGTAACAATTCTTTTGAGGGCCAGTGTTTTCTGTAGACCACCCTGTGCGTAGCAGCTTAAGCACATCCTTCCAGAAAACTGAGGCACAGAGCAATGAACCAAGCCACACCCACAACAACGCCCTGGACCTCTACACGTACCTGCATGTAAGGTCTCATTTAATCTTCAAAACAATCCTTCGAGGGGCTCAGAATTTTATTCTGCACTTAAAGACCTGGTGAAAGGTTAAGCCATCTGCCTACGCCTCGCCATGGGACGCGGGAGCCAATCAGGTCTTAGAACCTGAACACTATGCTTACCAACCACAGGTGCCTAGAGGAGATCAAATAAAATTAGGAAGGGAAGGGCGCTCTAGGGTTTGTGATTCTGAAATTGTCTACGGTCTTGCTCAGTTCTTGGCCGTGCACGTGGGTGCGTGAGGTTTCCTCTGATGAACGACGAATGACCATCCAGGCAGCAGATGGAGGCTTCACACGGTCTCCTTGGGTCTGGGATACAGCTCGGCATAGCTGGGTCCTCTGCTCAGGGCTGCAACCAAGGCATTGACCAGGCCTGTGCTCTCTTCTGGAGTCCAGGGCCCTCTTCCGAATCCGTTCTGATGGTGGCCCAATCCAGTCCCCTGTTTTCTTGCTGGCTGATGGCGCCCCTGGAGACTCAGGTCTCTCAATATCCCCAAACCTGTTACGTGGCCCCCACCTAGACCCTCACACTTCCAGTGTGTCCTGGCCATGCCAGTCCCCGGGAGTGAGGTTTCATCCTATTTGCAGGTTCTGTTTGCTCTCTGGGAAGGGTGCTTTATAAGGTAGGGTCCCCAGGGTGGGAATATCAGGCCGTGGAATATCAGTCTGTGGTGGCTCCATTGGAAACAAGAGCACAAAGCACTCACAGCTGCCTCCCTCTGAAGGGCAGGAAAGCAGAAAACATGGAGCCTCCTCTGACTTCTCGAGATAGTATGTCTGTGCCCACGGGTCATGTGGGGAAAATGAAGTACTTAAATACACAGAAACTCCCAAGAAGGGAAAATGAAGGTTAGCTTAAAGTATTTAAATACACAGAAACTCCTAAGTCGGCCCCTTTAAGGAGAAAGACAAGTTTGGGTCAAAGAAAAGGCATATATTACAGAAAAGGTGTCTCTTCCAGTTTGCTTAAGAGTGAACAAAATATGGGTTTGGACAGCAATGAATCTCATTTGTATAAAGTTTGAATTATTAGCAAATAATAGAAATAAATGAATAAAGAATAGAGCATGCATTATCAATTGAGTGGGCACATTTCATGAATAAAAACAGTCATAAAAATGCTCCCCTTCAGTCTTTATTCAAGTTGCTTCATTTTGATCTAGACAGATATTATCTGGAAATAAAATAAACCTAGAAGTTAAGGCTTATCTTTGATGTGCTGGACTCTGAGCTAGACAAGAACAGGTTTTAGCAGCACCTCACACAGCACCCCTAGAAGGCAGAGCTGCTATATCTGCACAGACGGCCAAGAGAATGAGCTCCAGGGGTCTAGACCTAGGAAGTGCTCAAATGAGCATTTAAACCCAAACCTCGGAGCTCCTGGAGTAGCTCAGTGGTAGCAAGTCTAACTAAGGTCCATGAGGTTGCGGGTTCCATCCCCAGCCTCCCTCAGTGGGTTGAGGATCTGGCATTGCCGTGAGCCGTGGTGTAGGTTGCAGACACGGCTCAGATCTGGTATGGCTGTGGCTGCGGTGTAGGCCAGCAGCCGTAGCTCCAGTTTGACCCCTAGCCTGGGAACCTCCATATGCCATGGGCGCAGCCCTAAAAAGCCAAGAAATAAATAAAAAATTTTTTAAAAACCCACGTCTCCCTGGCTTCAAAGCCCAGCCCCCATTCCCCCCCGCCCCCCGGCTGAAAGGTGGCTTCACATTCGGTATTTCTGCCGCGCTCACTGTCCATCTAGCCCATGGATTCTGGGTCCATTGACAAATGGGGAAGCAAATGCTCATTAATTCCCCAGAAGTTCTGTAGTTAATGAACAGCTTGTTTCTGTGATTAAAGCACATACTATACCAACACACAGCTCCTCTTTTGTCCCTGCTACTGCCTCAGAAACCTATCACCGACTTTGGGGCTTTAAATTACACAGCTCTCTATTTGTGCTATGATGAAAAAAATCAGTGTTTCCCACATTTATGAGCTATATTCTTTCTCCAAAATATATGTGAGTCCATAAATAATAAATGGCACCAAATTTTAAAGAAGGAGAGAGAGTGAGACCTTCATTTTTTTTCTCACAAGAAAGTAATAGGCTACAGTTGCTGGTAAAATACATTTCACGGAAATGCTTCATAGAAAGGAGCATGGCAGGGAAAATAAATTGGGGGGCTGGAGGCTAAAGCAAACAGAAACAAAGTACAGGGAAATAAGAGGAAATACATGAAGGTCAGGCCCTAAAAATGACCGACCAGAGCTGCGGCCCTGGGCCCCAGGGGACGCCCCTCCCTCACTGTGATTCCAGAAACATCCGCATCACTGGAGCTGGGGCCAAGCAGGGGCTGTGACTTTATTTGGAAAGAGAACCAATGCAAATCTGATAAGTTAAGATGAACACCCCCCCCCCCCCCGAAGTGGCTGGTTAAGGCGGACGTCTAACCCCGTCTGACTGGTGTGAGACACTGGGAGACCCTGCATCGAAGACGGTGCCGGCGAGAAAGGGGCGGGGAGGGACGCGCTGGAGCTGCAGGGAAACGACGCCCGGGACCAGCAGCCACGACAAGAGCGAGAGGCACGGAAAGGGCCTTCCTGCTACTGGGGGAGCACAGGGCCCCGCTGACGCTTCGGCCTTGGCTTTCCCACCTCCAGAACTGTGAGTCAGTAAAACCGCTGTTGGCCGCCACCCGGTCTGTGGCACTTTGTGACAGCAGCCTGGGGAACCGACACCTGCCAGCTGGCGCGTGGCTTTCTCCCACAGCTCTGCCCCCGATCGCTCAGCCCACTGCGCTTCGAGGAGATCTCAGTCAGAGAAGGAAAAAACGAGTCCCTGCATTCATAATTAATTACTTCATAATTCCTCCAAGATTCAAGGAACAAGTGGGCCCTTCAGGTGTAGACAAAGGAGAGGGCAGGTTGGGCTTCTCCTTGCCGGGACTGAGCTCCTTGGGGAGGAGAGATGGAGGAGGACGTTGATGAGACCAACGAGGACAGTGGCCTCAGGAGAGGGGCCTGGACCTTGCCTGTAGAAGGGCCTTGTCCACACGGGGCACCGAGAAAAGAGAGGACGGGGCTTGGGTCCCACTGCGACCACAGGGTCTGCTGCGGCTGCCCCTCCCATCCGTGTCTGGGAAGTTCTCGCCTTCCACGGCTGGCAGCGCTTCTCCTGACACCTGGTCAGACTGCGCCTCGGCTGTGCTCTGAAACGCTGTGCAGCCCCCCCTGATTCTAGGCAGGCGGCCCTCCCCGTGCCCTGCGAGTTTCCACACTCACCCTTCGTCCACGGGAAGTAGGCAGGATGCGGAAACTCACAGATGGAGGTGGTGGGAATGGAAAGGCCCCACGGACTGCAGAGAGCAGGTGGTTGGGGTCCCAGCGCGGGCTGGCCCAGGGAGCCCCCGTGTGCACAAAGTTGATGGATCCGTTCCTTATGGCACTCGAAGAGCCGGAGCTCGAGCGGCCAGGTACCCTCCTCAGGGCGAGTCTGCGGGCACTGCTCAGGAGAGCTTCCTCCACTCTGCAGAGACTTGCGGGGAGAGCTTTCTGTTGTTCCCTCCCTTCCGCCCTCCCTTCCTTCTTTCCTTCGTTTCTGGGAAATTCTTGGACTTTCCGTTAGAGGCTTTGGATTTACAGACAAGGTACATTTAGGACAGAGGCCTGGATATTCACTGCCCCTGATGTCACCTTGCTTATTCCCACGTCTTATGGATAAAGACGAAGACACCAGCGCCATCCATGCCTATCAACCTCTACACTTAATTTAGAGCTCACCAGTGTTTCCACAAAGCATCTTTTCTCCCCCTTGTTTTATGGCTGCACCCATGGCACAGAGACGTTCCCAGGCCAGGGACTGAATCCGAGCCTCAGCGGTCACCTGCGCCACAACAGCGGCCGTGCCAAATCCTTTAACCCACTGGGCCAGGGATCCAACCCTCACCTCCACAGCAAACAGCCGCTGCAGTCCGCCTCTTAACCCACGGCACCACAGCGGGGACTCCCGCACTAACATCCTTCTTCGGCTCCAGGATCCACCCCAGGGAACCAGGTTATGCTTTGCTGTCATGTCTCCTCTGGGCTGTGACAGTTTCTTCACCTTTAATTTTCATGACCATGACAGTTTTGAAGAGCATTGATTGGGTATTTGTAGATTGTCCCTCAAAGTGGGTTTGTCTTATGTTTTCCTCATGAAGGACCAGGACTATGGGTGTTTGGAAAAAAAAAAAAAAAACGCAAACACAAAGTGCCCTTGTCACATCCAGCAGGGGGTAGAGAAGCCCCGTGACATCCCTGCTGGTGGGAACCTTGGTTGCTTGGCAAAGGCAGCATTTGCCAGGTTTCATCTCCACCATTTGCTGTTCTTGGGAAGTGAGCCACTGTGAGCTGCCTGGAAGGGAGGGGAGGTTTGTTTTCCTGTACCACTTGGAATTCTTTAGTAAGGAGAATTTTCTGCAGTTGTTGTGGGAAAAGGGGGTGCCCAGGACTGCCCCTGCGATGTTACTGTCACAGGGGAAAAATCTGAAGGCACAGAATGAAAGATGAAATAGACAGAAACATGGGAAAAGTCTGGGTTCTTCATTATGTCATCCTGCCACTGAATTCATCAGCCCACCTCTTGTGAGGTGTGAGCTATTCTTAAGCCTTGTGAGCTGGCTTACCGTGCAACTGAAAAAAACAGCACAAAACAGTGGGCATTTGCCTGCCCCCCACCCATGCCCATCCTGGAGGGAGCCCCAGGCAGTGACCAGCACCAGATGGGCTTAAAGAGAAGGAGCCACAGAAGGGAGTGGCCCAGAGGAGGGCGAGGACTCCAGGCATTTAAAAATGTGGTATCAGGGGCTTCCCTTCTCTTGTGTTTCAGGGCCCGCTGAGTCCTCAGGGCGGAGCAGGGGGTGGGGTCACACACGGACGGAGACTCGCTGTGATGGAGCCACCGCGGGGAGCGCGTGGAGGAAGAGGGAGGAGCCGGAGTGCTGGGAAGGGGCGGAGAGAGGAGGGGTTTCCAGCTGAGCCCATCAGGGCAGATGGAGGCTGAGAAATGCCCCCGGGCCCTTCGGCTTTAAAGCCCAAGGACCCTCTGATGCTGACACCCAGCCCACGGGCACGGCGCTAGGATCAGAACGTGGCACCTCAAGGCGGCAGATGGGAGGCTGCTCTCAGCATTTCGGCAGCCTCCGGTCCCACTGCATCGTCATAGGCTCTGCCCTGACAATCCTTCGGGAGCGGGGCGGGGGGCATTTTCTCAAGGTTTTTCTTTTTTCTTTCTTTTAAGCCTTATTTTCATTGTTTCTTTTTTAAACTGGGTCACTGGCTCTCTAAGAATTGTGTGGAGTGTATCTTAAGAGCCTGTATGGAGAAAAGGGAACCCTCCTACCCTGTTGGTGGGAATATAAAGTGGTACAACCACTGTGGAGAACAGAGTGGAGGTTCCTAAAAATAGGACTTACATAGGATCCAGCAATCCTACTCCTGGGCATCTCTCTGGAGAAAACATAATTCTCATGATTTGAAAACGCACATGCACCCCAGTGTTCACAGCCGCGCTGTTTACAGTAGGAAAGACAGAAGCAACCTAAATGCCCAACGACATGAGGAATGAAGGGAGAAGATGTGGTACATGCACACGATGGAATATTACTCAGCTGTAAAAAAGAATGAAATAGTGTCATTTTCAGCAACATGGGTGAACCTAGAGATTATTATAGCAAGTGAAGTCAGACAGTAAAAGACAAACATCATATGATACCACTTACATGTGGAATCTAAAAGAAAATGATACAGATGAACTATTTACAAAATAGAAATAGACTCACAGACACAGGAAACAAACTAATGGTTACCAAACAGGAAAGGGGTGGAGGGGGGGAAAGTTAGGAGTTTGGGATTAATAGATACACACTATTATATATAAAGTAGAAAACCAGCAAAGACCTATTGCATAGCACAAGGAACTGTATTCAATATCCTGAAATAACCTATAATGGAAAAGAATCTAAAAAAAGAATGTATATATATACACACATAGATATGCATTTCATTACATATACATATGTAATACATACATTATGATACTAAATCACTTTTCTGTACAGCTGAAATAAACAGATTATAAATCAACAATTTAACTTTAAAAGAGAGAGAGAGAGAAACTCTCAACATTATAAGTTCTTTCTAATTCTTCAGTAAGTATTTCAAATTTTCCACGAATTCACAAGTGAACAGGGGTCAGAAAGATAGAAGAAATCTCAGTATTGAAACACCCAAGAAACGAACGGGAAAACACCTCCATAAGTCAAGAATTCATCTCAGAACAAAGGAAAAGAGGAGAATTCAAAACACCAAGGGAGGTTACAGAGTAATTACTGGTGATGAGAAAATGCCAAAGAAAGAAGAAAAGCCTGGAGGTAGTGCCTGGAGAGTATGATTTCCTCTGAGATAAAAAAGCATTGCTTTTTGGCTTTATCCTTTTAAAACTCCTTAAAATAAGAACAAAAACACAAAGAGGAAGGCTGATGGAAAGTTTTATGATTTAATTAGAAATGTTTAGATACCTTAATTTTCAGTTTTCCCAAATGGCATTTTTTTGACCAAAAACACAGAAAATGTTATGTAAAAATGACGGTCTTTCTTACAAATGCTTTGTTCTCTCCTGACACCCTATTAATAATTTTTGAGAGTGAACCATTTTGTGCTTTAAAAATATTATCCTACATGTTGGAAATGATTTGTCATGCCTTAGGCTTTGAAATCCTTTCTCTTATAAAACCCTTGTTTTTCCTTTGACACAAGCCACCCTAAGCTGAATTCTAAAGATCAGAACCCTAATTTAATTATGTTCAATTGAATCCCACTAAGTAGATTTTTACTGATTTTTACTGCAATTTTTCAAAGGTTAGCTATACCTTTGATAGCTTTGACAGAGAGAGCCCCTTGAGACGGGTCAACCAAAAAAATAATTAGGCCCATCTTAGGAGTTTCCATTTTGAGTTTGCAATCCAGATCCGAATTTTCCCATCAAAACTTCCATATGCCTCAGGTGCACCCTAAAAAGAAAAAAAAAATGTAATCAATGCTTGTAGGCACGCCCTTCTGCTTGGAAATCCCAACCCAGATTTCAGCGCAGGTCACATGACACAGTCTGAGGCACATGAGAGACCTTGTCATAACCTCCTGACTTGCAACTTCTTTTCCGTCCTGAGTCTCAAAACCTTGAGTCTCTGAAATGCCCAAAGTGCTTTCATTCAAAGCAAGAAGCAAGGCACGCCAATGGAGGTGGATTGATTCTGGGTATTCCAGAGGAGGAAAAGGGGTTTCCAGGACCTCTCCAAAAGGGTCTGGGGGGCAGGAAGGGGTTGGTCTGAGGGACAGTGGCGCCAACATGCCTTTTGCTCCCGTGTGCATGCAGCTGCTCATGCACTTCTCATCTCAGGAGCATCTCCTGAGCGCCTTCCATATGCACACACTGTGACTAAGAAAACAATGCCAAGACCCTACTAAACCCACCTGTTCATTTATGAGGGAAGCATGAGTCTCCTCGAATACTGCTTTCTTTCTCCTTACCTTACAGCCTATGTTCCAGAACCACCTGAACACTGAGAGCCCCTGAGCACGCGTCTCCCTCCCACGCCAGTGTGGGCAGCTGGATTCACTCTGGAATTCCCTTTCTGCACCTGTCATGTCATCCGCCATCCATATGGACTCTCCCACCACCCAGTGCTCGGATGGCTCTATCCAACACGTTCTGCCATCAGAGAGTAGATCACTCGCTCCCCTCTTGCTTCTAATGCCTGGCACGTCCCCTTATAAATGGCTGTGATTTATCTGTGACCCTGGTTGATCTTCCTTTTGGAAACAGTTGGATTTTGTGTCTTTTTTGCGCCTCTTGAAATTCAACCAGGAAATGGGGCAAAGCAGCGCATTGTGATAATTGTTCATTAGATTGAATCCGACTTTAAGGTACATGGAATTTATTCCTCTGAGTGTGCATGCAGACCAGCCACCCCCTTCCCTCTTGCAGGGTAAATGGTCTTGCCTTCAGTAACCTGGACCTGGCCACATGCTGGAATTCTCTGAATCTTCAATTCAGTCTACAAACAATAAATGACGAAGACGAATGTGGAGAAAAGCGAAATCTCTTACATCATTCGTGGGAATAAAAATTGGTCCAACTGCTATGGCAAACAGTATGGAGATGCTAAAAAATTAAAATAGAACTACCATAGGACCCATCATCCCACTCCTGGGCATCTATGTGGAGAAAACCATAATTAGAAAAGATAAATGCACCCCAATGTTCATTGCCGCACTATGTACAACATCCAAGACATGGAAGCAACCTAAATGTCCATCTACAGAGAAATTGAAAAAGAAGATGTGGTGTATACATGCAATGGAATATTACTCAGACATAAAAAGAGCGAAATAATGCCCTTTGCAGCAATATGGATGAACTTAGAGATCAGGCAGTGAAAGGCAAACATCATATGATATCACTTATACATAAAATCTAAAAAAAAAAAAACACAGGTCTTCTCTCGTGTCTCCACCTGCGTTGTGGTTAATCCGATTTCTAAATTACCTAAAGACCCTGCGTACACAGCAGAAATGGGAATTTCAGGGAGATGAGTTTCAATGACCCAGTTTCAGGGAGTTTGCGTCAATGAGCTCCACTGAAAAAAACAATCAGCTGCTTTTGGAGTGGTGGCCCTCAAAGGCACGGCAATCCATCCATCCATCCATCCATCCATCCATCAGTAACTTAGGAATCTTTCACTGGATTTCATTTTAAAATGCTTTTATAAAATATTGCCAAGAGACAGCACATTGTCATGGGTAAAATCCATGAAATCTTTGAAATCTGCCGGGTTTCCTGGCCCCTCCTTCTTGAACTATCAGGCTTTTCCAAGGACAATCCTTTTTCTGAGATAGTGCAGCCATCTGAAAATTAAACACATTGCATAATGAATAGGAGTTGCCAGACTTTCCAGACACTAAAATAAATTCCTAAAACAGGGTTGTAATTTTTCTCATAAAATGCCCGTAATCCTCATGTGCAATGATAAGCATCAAGCCGTGGTCCCCTGATGATGTCCTCTTTTGTCTCCAGTGGCAGGTGTTAACTTCATGTGCTGCAGAAAGGGCAACGCCTCTGTACAAGAACGTGTCTGTGGATAAGACTTCTCCTGTGGAACAGGGACGATCTTCCAGGCACCTCACAACCTTGAAAATGTCCTTACCCAAGAGAAGACAATAGAATTCCCTTCATCTCAGTAGCTCAGAGAAAAGGAGCCCTTTCAGTAGTGAGAGAAGGCATCCATGGAAACACAATGTAAATAGAGCATCTTCCCAATAAAGACTCACCCTTCCAGCATGGCTTACACTGCAGAGACGAACTCTGCATCCCTTAAGGACAGAAGCAGCCACAGACTGAAATGTGCTTGAAAAGCCCACACTGAACCCAGAAATGTATACATTTAAACAATAGTTTTTCAAAATGTGATTGCTAGACACCGTGCTTCAGAGTTAGCTGGAGTGGTGGTTACGTTTTTAAATCCCTGGGTTCTACTGAAGACCAGATGCATCAAAATAACTAAGGATGGATTCAGGAAGGTGAGCAAGCTCCACAAATGTATCCTGTGCTCAGGAGGGCTTGGGGTCCCCAGCCTTACAGGTGCCAGCCATTGCAGCAACGGAAGATGGGCAGATCAGCCTGGGGACCCACCGTGAAGAAAGCTGCATGGACCAGACATGTCTGCGTGCACTTTCCTTGTTCAGAGAGGGGTCTGTGCAAAAGTGGACTGGTAGCAGGTGGGAGAGTGCGTGAAAAGATGACCACACAGAAGAGAGAAAGATGAATATTAAGAACAATGCTCAGAGGTAAAAGGAAGGAAAGAAAGTAGTGTGACAAGCTTGGAGCAGGAGGGGAGCTGCCTCTTGTGACCAGGGAGCGGCAGGGAGGAAGAGAGGGCAAGTCAATGCACGTCGAGTGAGCAGCAGGCAATGGGAATCAGATTGGAGACCAGGCGGTCCATTGAAAGGGGAGGGGGAGTTCCAATCATGGCTCAGAGGAAATGAATCTGACTAGGATCCACGAGGACGCAGGTCCGATCCCTGGCCTCGCCCAGTGGGTTAGGGATCCGGCGTTGCCCTGAACTCTGGTGCAGGTTGCAGATGCCACTTGTATCCCACGTTACTGTGGCTGTGGCATAGGCTGGTGGCTGTAGCTCCGATTTGATGCCTAGCCTGGGCGCTTTCACATGCCACAGGTGCAGCCCTAAAAAGACAAAAAAAGAAAGAGGAAAGGGCCTGAAATAGACACTTTGCCCAAAGAAAGCTGACTGAAGAATGATGCCAAGACTGCTCCCTAGAATCACCAGACACTCAAACGAACATTGATGCCCATGGCCCTAACTGGAAATTTGGAAGTAGAGGTATCGATGGTTCAGTTCTCTGACCTCCTGTCCAGAAGAGAGGAGGTGGACGAAAGAAAAGCATAAAGACTACTACCTGACAGCATACACGCGACACCTGTTGAGTGGGACAGCCAGTGAATGCTGATGGCGAAGGAGATTACTCACTGGCCTTTTCTGGGGCCCCCACTGTTTCAAGGGGTCTGACCGCATATTTTAACTATACTTTCAGCCAATGGATGGTATATGGCAAAGAACTTGATTAGTTAAAGCCATTATTCACTGTTAATTTTCCTCTTTGGTGTTAAAAAAGGAGTATTTTTCCCTGTTAAATGAAATAACTAAAAAGCAGAATATTGTAATTCATCTTATAGAATCCAATCATCGTTATCAATCCTTTGGAGGCTTTAGCATCAAAATGTTATGACTTAAATTACACAAGAAAAACGTTCTCTTATCTGCCTCCTGTGCCTGATAGCAATTTGGGATGAAAAAGAGAAATATAAACAAATAATAAGCTGAATTCAGTAAGCCCCAGTGGACAATTAAGGACAAAAACCAACCACACGTTTCAGAAAGTCCAGGATGAAAAATGATCCTATTACTTTTACATCCATGCTGTGCACCTGATGAACCAATTTTAATTAAAACCAGACACAATCATATTTTTAAAGAATGTAATGAATTCTCAGCAACTCCAAAGTTTACGAAGACTATAGAGATGAATTTAGAAAAAGGACAACGTATTGTTGCGTCAACTCCTGTCTGTCTTCACGCTCCAGGGAGCATTCCTGAGAGAGCCAAAGACAACGAAAATTGTGAAGCTACATAAACCTATATGTGTTTGGTACTTTATGCTTTTAGTATAGCATATGTCACATGATTCGGCAGAACGGAAATAACCACACGCAATTTATAGGCAGGTGACCGTGACTAAAATAAACAGTAAGCTGTTGTTCCTGCACATGGTTTGCATTGAAGTTCCCGTAGGAACTGGTGTGTTTGGTTTACTTGGGCGACCCTGAGCTTCTGTCTCCCTGCCTCTCCTGCACGTGGAAACTCTGCTCCCTCCATCTCACACCCTCAGGCCCCTGCGCATTCCCGGTGCACTTGGCCTTTGGGGGCAACACTGAGTTTCTCGTGTTCTTGCCTAAAGCGTATGCACACGCGTACACGGCCCTCGGCCTACATCCAAAGCTTGGTGCTCCTGTAAGGTACTGAAGTGCGTCTGTGCAGCTCTGACTGTGGGAGGGCGAGACTTTCCCATCTGGCTCCTTGCCAAGGTTCTCCTCTGGATTTGCTCTTGCCACTCCCAGTTGCTGAATCCCAGGGAAATACTTTAATCTTCAGCTTGCCTGCTGGCTCTGCTCAGTTTGGCCCACTTGATGAAACCCCCTTCCTTTCTGATCCTAGAGAGTTCAGGAAAAGTGGTTTGGGTTTTCCTTTGGTCACAGTTCTCCTTCTCAGCAACGCCCCCTCCCCTCATCACCGGCTACTTCTCCTTGCTCCCACCTTAGCCTTCTGCACGTTGTTGTCTCCCAACTCGACCCAACACAGAGCCTGTCTTAAATTCCACTGCTCCAACACCCTTCCACCTCGATATTCTGCAATGATCTCCAACCCAACCCCTCGAAAGCTGACCCCACACCTTCTCCCAACCCACTCACCCTCCAGTTCTGTACCACCCACCTTCCAATTATTAGCCATCAGTAAACACGCACTGAGAGCTTACTCCATGCCAGATATCAGGCACTAAATTTGTAAGACCTGGGAGAAATCAGTCCCTAATCTCTTTTGGCTCATCTTTCTTAACACGTCTCTTCATGGCGTTACGGCCTCTCCTTATCATCTCTTACCTGGATGCAGACAATAGTTTTCTACTTTGTGTAATTTATTGTGAGTCCCCCATCTTCCCACCGCAAAGCTAAGTAAGTAAAAGACAAAACTGATCCTGTCATTTTCTTAATTAAAACACCTCATTGTGCCCTGGAGAAGCTCGTGCAGCATGCCAGCTGAATACGGAATGAGTGTCTCCCATGCATGCATGCTATTTTCTAAATATAGGCAGGTATGCTTGTGATCAACATGTGACATGTATTTCAATGTGAGTTTAAACTTTTATGAATGCATGGCACTGCCTTATTCTATATTTTTAATTGATGCGTATGAAAAGCACTTTTGATATCTATAAATCATTCTTCCTTTTTTCTTTTCTTTTTTTAGAGCCACACCCAAGGCATATGGAGGTTCCCAGGCTGGGGGTCCAATCGGAGCTCTAGCCGCTGGCCTACACCACAGCCACAGCAACGCGGGATCCGAGCCACGTCTACAAACTGCACCACAGCTCACGGCAACGCTGGGTCCTTAACCCACTGAGCGAGGCCGGGGATCGAACCCGAGTCCTCATGGATGCTAATCAGGTTTGCTAGCCGCTGAACCATGACCGGAACTCCAATCATTATTTCTTCTTAAAAATGGATGGGATTCCTTCGCCTACTGGGAATCTCTCAGTTCTTTTCTCGCTGTTTTTAAGTCGTTATGGATGTATAGGTGGTCCACAGTGTCGTGTTAGCTTCTGCGGTACAAAAGCAGTGGTTTAGTTTACACATGGGTACGGAGTCGTCCTCGGAGTCTTGTCCATTACAGGTTACTACGAGGTAGCGGATGCAGTTCCCTGTGCTATGCTCGGGGTCCTGGTTATTTGCCAGTTGTCTACACTGCAGTGTATAACTGTTCATCCCGAACTCCTGATTTGTCCCTCCCTCGCATTTGTTTTCTGTGTCTGTGATGCTTTTTGTCTTGTAACGACATGCCTTTGTATCGTGTTTTTTAGATTCCGCAGAGAAGTGATGGCACATGGTGTCCGTCTTTCTCCAACGTACGTCGCACCACGTGGTAACCTCTAGTCCATCCACGCTGAAGCGACGGGTATCATTTCCTTCCTTTCTGTGGCGGAGCGGGGGCAGCCCCAGGTCTAGGCGTGCACTGTCTCCTCCCCTCACCCATGCAGCCTCTCGTCTTAGTTCGCATCCCCTCATGGCCTTCTTTCCAAACCTGCCAGGTCACCAGAACTTCCCTGCGATGCTCACTCCTTTTGGAGGTGGGTGTAAGGCTTTTTCTCCCCCAGGACATCTTGCCCATTCTTTCTTCCCCAGGGAGAGAGCCTGTTTTGTTTAAGTCAAGGACAGAGACCTCTCCATCCCAGGGAGGGGAAGCACTGCCCCCAGCAATGACACCAGCCAGGGGAAGCCACCCGCCTCAGCCTGGGGGAGCTGGCAGCTTGTGCCGTGTTTGGCTGACTCAGCTCAGAGGAGGTCTTGGGTCTCCATTAGCACGGGCGGGTTAGCCATCTCTCTTCTGGAATAATGCAACATTGCCTCCCAGGGAGGGGAATTGTGTCTGCGCTCACCCTCTCCTTCCTTCTCTCAATGCCGGTGGGATGACTGGATGGCAGCAGCTGAAAAGGAAAAGCCGAAAAAGAAGGGCAGAGGCACCAGCTCTGGTTTCACGGATTCCCTCACCAGTGATCAGAAGCTGCCTGCTGTGAACTGAAATTACAGAAAACCACTATCATGTAGGGCTTATGCAGTGGCATCCAGATAGACCCTGCCTGATGCACCTTGCTCACCTCTGCACATGCCAGCAATGCTGATGCCGTCCTCCCCTCCCCGCCGAACTGCCCTGGGATCCAGGGATCCACCCACTTCTCTCCGGAGCCCATCATCCTCTGCATCCACGCCCTGGCAGGGTGTGTGCTAAGACCGTCTCCTGTGTGTCCTCCAGACTGGGCTGGCGTCCAGGGGCCCTGGCCCTTATGCCTCCTTTTCACCTGCTCTTCTCGTTCCTTTAGGTCAGCAATGTTAGACTCAGGCAAAAGAGGTTCCCGCCCAGATCATTCTTTGGTGGAGCGTAGACCAAGGGGATGGGCCCGCTCAGACCCCATGCTCATCTTCTAGGCCACACGTGCAAACGGGCAACCTCAGGGTTCCTTGCCAAGCCAGGACTCAGCCCAGTGCCAGGGCCTTCACAGGCTTCTTCCCCAGATTCTCTCTTCTGAGATGCAGGTGTAAGATGCTTAGCTGGGGGAGGGGCAGGGCCAGGGCCAGGGGTGCTCTCCGAGGTCAGCATAAAGCCTGCCCACGCTGGCCTGCTGGAGACGACAGGCGTGAGGCAGGGGTCCTCCAGCGAGAAAGAAAGCAGCAGGGAGAAAGAAGGACGCTGTGTTCCCTGGGTCAGACCCGACTTCCAAGCCATCTGGTATGTATCAGCGTAGTAGGACCGCATATACTTTATACAACAGTTTACACACTCAATTCACAATACAGTGCCTGGTCCTCAGCACACACGCCCATCATTGCCCGTAAGATTAGGAGGTGACACAGAAATTGCTCACCACCTAAGGTATGTCATTTGGTTAGTAAATAAATAAAGACACAGCTGCTTTTAAATCAGTAAACATCGAATACATATGCGCCAATTCAGCAAGCACCTTTTTATTTTCTATTTTTTATTTTTATTTGTTTAGTTTTTGGCCACGCCCATGACATGTGGAAGTTCCTGAGCCAGGGATCAAACCCACGCCACCGCATGCGCCTCAGCCTCTTCTGTGACAACTGGGTCCTTCATCCCCTGTGCCACGAGGGACTCCAAGCACCTTTTGTCATCATTTATTTTTTACTGAATGGAAGATGCTTTAACTCCTATAATACTCGACAATTTTCAAACATTTGGCACACGTGCTTTTCTCTAATCCCATAATAACCCTTTAATCGAGGGCGTCCGCCCGTGGGCGTGTCTATGTCCACATCCCCTGAGTGTGGAACCTCCTGTGCCTCCCCTAAACTTCTTTACACACTCAAAGCTGGCGTTCCAGGCCTAAGGGTCACCTTGCTTTGTTTGCACACCTCTCATCTGTTACAGAAACCTGGGCGATGCAATGGAGATGACAATTGTGAAGAAGTTAAACGTTCTCAGAAACAGAAAAAGCCAAGAGAGAAAAAGAGCAGCAGCAAAAGCCGGATCTTCTATAAAGGGAGAGTCTCTGCATCTGGAAATTTCAAAGACCCTTAAATCTTCAGAACCACACTGTCCTAATGTATATATTTAAATAAATTAGCATAAGCACAGGCTTAAAAAGGCTCTTCCTAAGGGTATGCTTTATTTATTCCCAACGTAATGCTGCATACGTCTCCCTTGGAAGTGTAGGCATTGAAAGAAATGCAAGACCGCTTATTCAAAAGCCCTTTGAATCACCTCCTGTAAAAACGGTATTAGGCAAGATATATTGTGCCAGAACCGATTTGCACCACAGAGGTAATCCATGAAAATAGTTTTTTGAGAAGGAAGAAAGTGATTTGTAGTTACCTCTAAGTGTGTGTTATCGTCCTTTGAATCAGCTTTCCTCCTCTATTGGAAATGCAATCTTCGCAGGACTTGTGAAGACACCAGCTCCTCTCAAGGAGGTAAACAGCCTTCAGACAAGCCTTACAACCCAGGAGGCAGGTAAGTTCTCTTGTGTATCAAGAAGCCTGGGCATCCGGGATAAACTGACATAGCCTGCAAAATACTGGGTATCTGCCTTCCAGGTGAGTCACTGGGGGAAAAAATCAAAAGACAAACATTAAAAAAAAAATCAAGATAAAAATGGATGATTTCCATCCATATGGAAACATGGGCCTCCTCAAGAGTTCAAAATGCCTTGAAGGATTCAGGGGCGCAGATCTAGGGGTTAGCTTCCCTGTAGACAAAATGATCAAATGTAAACACACCCCCAAACTTCTTCCTCTCTCCTCTTCAGGCAGACTGACCCGTCGGGCCTCCGTTCCCCGCCCCTGCGGGACTGATTGGAGGCGAAGGCTGATTGGCAGGAACTGCCTGCCGCCCCTGGGGGAGGCCTCCGCGCGGTGCTGCGGTGCTGCGTGCAGTTGTCGCGTCTTACTCACTGTCCTGAGGGAGGCCTTACCCGGGAGTCCCCGTGATGAACGATGACGCTTCCAAATGGTCTCCACGGCCACCTCCCCTTTGTCTTCTCGCCGTGGGTATCTTGTACCCTGCACAGCAAGGACCAGGACCACCTGCCAGTTCCGCAAGATCAGAGTCATGAGCCACTGCAGCCACCCAGGTACCGCGCCGCCTAGAGAGGAGCCCCGACTGAGACGGGAGGGAGGGGCTCTGTGCTCGCAGAACAGGCCCTCAGACAGGTGGGTATTTTCATGAGGAATCTTTCTAACCCAAACCCTTGCAACTCCCCATACTTAGAAAAGCACAGCAATCTTTTTTAACTCACATATAGTTGATTTACAATGTTGTGCCAATTACTGCTGTACAGCATAGTGACCCATATTGCGTTTTAGGGCTGCATCCATGGCATATGGAGCTTCCCAGACGCGGGTCAAATCAGAGCTGCAGCTGCCAGCCTACACCACAGCCACAGCAACACTAGATCTGAGCCACACCTGTGGCCTGCACCACAGCTCACAGTGACGCCAGATCCCTGACCCACAGAGCAAGGCCAGGAATCAGACGTGCATCCTCCTGGATACTAGTGGGGTTCATTTCCTCTGGGCCATACATTCTTTCTCTCACACTATCTTCCATCGTGTTTTATCCCAGGAGATGGATCGAGTTCCCTGTGCTGCACCGGGGGACCTCACTGCCCATCCATTCTGTATGTGATGGTTCGCATATCCACCCACCCCAACCTCTTTCACTGAGAGATAGCCCAGCCTCGTGAGCAGCAGTCACCTTTCCCTTGGCTGTAGGCATATAAACCTGGCTCCCAGCCTCTTCATGGGTGCTCCTCGCAGATACCTGGAGGCCGTCTCCCAGGCTAGAGCGCTCAGACCTCGAGCAAACTCACCTCACAGCTCTGTGAGTCATCTGTTTCAAGTCAGCACATTCCCAAATATATTTCTTCAAAATACGTTCATCTAAATGATTCATTCAGTAACCAATACATATAAGCCACAGTCTGATTACATTCAATGAGAGCCCTGAAATCTTTCAACAGAATTAATCGTTCTCCGCAAGCACAAGAAAAATAAAGTCCAGAAAGACAGAGTTTGAGGCACAGATGAGCTTGCTCAATGGAGTCCTCTGAAATCTGATATGTTCTGAGGGCCCTCCATCCTAACTCACTATCTCTGGATAAAAGCCCCCCCCCCCCAACTAAAGGGATCACTTGTCTTAATCGCCCATGAGACCTCTGCATATCCAGGAACTAGAACTGTGTCCATGGCGTGGGTGGTTTAGAGTTGTTTTCATGTCTCTGTTCCACCACTGTGAACATTAATCCTAAGCCCAAACCAGACCTGCTATAGTGAACTTACAATGTACTTACCTATGAAAGATCAGAGAGCCCTGCAAGAAAAATCCACAGGTAGAGTCAGGTTAAGAGGTATTGCTGGGGACAAAAAAAAAAAAAAAAAAAAGTAAAACAGAAAATGTATGTTAAAAACATGCTCAGAAGTCCAACGGCCAGGAATTCCCATCGTGGCTCAGTGGAAGCGAATCTGACTAGTATCCATGAGGATGAAGGGTCGATCCCTGGCCTCACTCAGGGGAATAAGGATCCGGCGTTGCCGTGAGCTGTGGTGTAGGCAGCAGAGGCAGCTTGGATCCTGAGTTGCTGTGGCTGTGGTGTACACCGGCGGCTACAGCTCCGATTCGACCCCAGCCTGGGAACCTCCATATGCCAATGGTGCGACCCTAAAAAGACGAAAAAACAAAAGTCCAAGAGCCAGTTAAGGGCTTAAGTTAGGAAATCACAGATCAGACCACAGTAGGAGTTGGAGATACAAATGTCTACTTTTTGACTAGTTTAAATTCGCCCCCTCATGCTAAAATCTTAACTACTCTGTATAAATGAATTTGCTGTTTAACACATCACTGAGGTGTTGCTAGCCAGGAAAGGGAGCCTGGAGGACACACACAGTTTTTGCTAGTTTGTATTAAATTTGCATCAGATCCATCAATCTTAAAAAAAAAAAAAAATACAGGTGTTCCTGCTGTGTCTCAGGAGGACCAGATGTTTCCTCTGTAAGGATGCAGGTTCCATACGTGGCCTCCCTCGGGGGGTTAAGGACCCAGCGTGACCTCCAGCTGCAGCATAGATCACAGAGGCAGCTTGGATCCCATGGCTGTGGTGTAGGTCTCCGCTGCAGCTCCCACTGGATCCCTGGCCCAGGAACTTCTGTGATGCCACAGGTGCAGCAGGAAAAAAAAAATTACTAACTGTATTCTAGGGAATTTTTGTAAAATCTTTCTATTCGACTGTTCCACCAATGGTGGAAGTAACCGGGGGTAGCTGCCCACACCAATAGCAGTTCCTTTACCTCTGCAGAGGTGAAGAAGGACCGAGGAAACGGAGGGGGGCTGGGAGTCACAGGAAATACAGGGGCATCCATGTTCGAAAGGAAGGCGGATGGAGGCACGGCCCTTCGAGGGCTGCTCCCTGCCCTGCAGTGGACACTGTCTCCACTGTCCTCCCCTCTCTTCCTGGCCAAAGACCCTCCTGCTTCCTAGGCTCCCCATCTCCCTGTTCAAATTCGTGGGTTTGCGATTAGACGCCCTCCAGACCCAGCCCTCTGCTGAGATGCAGGAGGAGACAGTCTCAGACCCTGAGGTCCGCGGATGCTGAAGGCAGGAGGAAAGAAAATGCAAAGAGAGCTCAGCCTGCCCGAAGCGTGAGGAGGAATGAGACACAGGGGGGATTAAATAAAGGAGCGGGGCCAGGCCTGGCTCACGGGGTCAAAAGATGCCCGCTGAGAGCCACCGGGCACCAGTGAAGGGCTCCTTCTAGTTAATAAGACGCCGACACAAACCTAGGAGATGCAATGTTAGTTTTATTGCTTTCCTAAGGCAGGATCCTGCGAATATTTTCCATGTCATTTCTCAGTGTTTTCATTTCACAAAGAAAACGCGATGACTCCCCAGACCAGGGCATAGTCCTGGTGTCAAAGAGGATGTACTATGATGATTAAATTCTTGTTGTTAATCTCTAGACATACAGGCACGAATATTTGAGCCACCCCAAAAAGATGCCCACACTAAAAAAGGAGTAGCGCTTTCTGATTGAACTCGGGTACCTCTGCCAGGGTTACATCGTGTGAATATTCGTGCCCAGTGCCCTTTAGAAATGGCGTCTTTAGCCATCTTAGCGTCCATGTAGCTGCAAGATAAGTAAGGATTTGACCTGAATTACAGGCAACCTCGCCCGCCCCTTGCCATGGTTTTACGTGCTGGTCCACGTGAGCCCTGCTGGATCTTCAGCCTTGTTTAGTGACAAGAGAGCCCCGTCACGTCTGCAGTCTGCTCCTCCTTAATTCTGTCAGAGCGGAAACTCAGCTGGAGCTTGCAGCCTCCCCACGGGGGCCAAGGTAGCAAGGCTTTGTGTAGGTGTGTGTGAAAACGGCATCTTTAGCTACACCAAGGCAGGGCAGTGACAGCTGGGACCAAAATATGTCTAAAGAAGAAAGGAGAAATAAGAGAAGAAAGCTGTTCTTTATTAGAGCAAGACTCCTGAACCTGCACACGGGTTGCGTAGGCAGCACGGGGACAAGGGGCGCTTGCTCTGGGTGCCCTCTCCCAGGGCTCTTTGGCAAGGCTGGACTTGGGCGCAGGTGGTCCTGTCAGTTTGCACAGGCACCCAGCAGCTCTAGGAAGGAAAGGACCCTGCCCCTGGAAAGGGAGTGCCCTCCGATGGGTTGGGCTGGACCCGTCAAGGGCCACTGACAGGAAGGGGATCCAAAAGAGAACTAGGGAGGAGGGTAGCCTGGATTCCTGGACGGGATCAGCAAGAGGGCCCCCAGAGTGTGGTCCAGGGACCAGAGGTCCCATGGCTGGCTGGGTGATTCCCAGGCTGGATGGTATTCAAAGAATAAAGAATGCAGTATCCCCATCTCTCTCTCTCTCTCACACACACACACAGTCACCTCACACCTCAGAAAGGTAAGATTAGCAATGATTTTCAGTAGAAACTCATTACATAGGCATACTTTTGAGATACCAGATCTGACAATTGATCTATGTCTCATCGTAGGTATATCAATTGTGCTACATTTCAGCTAAGGTCATTTCATGGTATTTCCAAGTGTAGTTGTCAAATTCAGGTTATTGTTATTTCTAGCGGGTTTGTGTTAAATGTTTAATTCACAAAAATTGATTAGAGGTGAAGTTAATGATGAAAAGAGTAACTGAATTTTTATGGTTTCAAATTATTTTGTAAAAAATGTCCACAGAACTGCCGTGTAAATAGGACATGAGGTGTTATAGGTGAACTCATGCTACTGATGAACCCACACTGAACATAAATTATGCTGCGAGCGAAGGCATCACTGAAGAGGAAAAGGGGAAGCCACGCCACTGGTGGGGGGACAGGAGGACCTGTGGAGAGGAGCCCCCGGCCGTGACCAAAGGCATGAGAAGTTATGTTTTTCATTTGGGTTAAGATTATCTGTAAGCACAAAAATGGACCTTTCTCATTAAAGACATGTTACAGGTCCTGTGGAAGGCCAGCTGAGACGGCATTTGCTTCCACCATTGGCAACTGTGTAAGGGCGATAAAGATGGGTAACTCTGGGGTACCCACTAGCAGCCGGGTGACACTCTGAGCACATGACCTGAAGCTGCTCCTCTCAACTTCCAAATGACCTGTAAGGTGACCCTGTCACCCTCCCCATTTTACAGATCAGGGAATGCAACGAAGTAACGGACTTGAAATAACAGCGAAGAAGAGGCAGCGCCGGGACTGGAAACCATCTGGCTCCCTTACACCTGCCTGTGATCACAGTGCTAGTTTGCCTCTGGGAGCCAGTCCTGCCCCTGGACACGGCACGACCCGCTGGACCAGAGCTGGACAGAGACCCGGCTTCTCCTCCCACTGGAGCAAAGGAACCATGGGGCCAGGCTCACATGCATCTTTGAAACAGTGTCTCTGAAAATGCCAGTAAAACAAATCCTGTAACTCCAGCGCCGAGCGCAAGCAGGGTTTCTCAGGACTAAATCCCTTCTTGGAGAGACGAAGACCTCGTGTCGGAACAGCACATGGTTGTGATGCTGAGGGAAGGGTCACAGAAGGAGGCCGGAGCTTGCGGTCAACAGCGTCATTGCCAAGTGTGCCCACGTCCCAGCGCCTAATGATTTTCTTCTTTCATTAGAGCCAGAGAGTCGGCCACAGATTATTAGCCCCGAAACAAAATCCAGCAGGACAGAAAACTCCATCCAAAAGCCAGAACAGAAGACAATAAACACTTTCCAGCGTGAAAGAGACCAGAAGAGGCAGCTCGAAACCCACCCTCCAGGAGCCCAGGTTGACAAGTCTAAGACCCCAGCATGAACCTGACGTCTGTCAGCCCAGGTTCTGCCAAAAGGCTGAGAAAAACAACCACCAAGAAGCCCAAGAGTCCTGCCCCATCTGACAGGCCCACCGGGCCCTCCCTGTGCTCCTACCCACTTTTATCAGTGAATCAGGAAAGTAAGAATTGTATAGAAGCAAAGAAAAGAATACCTAAGCACGGAGAACCTGTATTCAGTGTCTTGCAGTAACTTACAGTGGACAGTAATCTGAAAAAGAATATATCTATACACACGCATGTGTATACACAGTAAAGTGATTCAGTTTTATGTGTATATACACACGTACATATGTATGTATGTAGATAATAAGATGATAGATCGATGTTGGGTCACTTTGCTAATACAACATTGAAAATTAACTATACGTCAATTAAAAAATTGTTAAAAAATGAATAGAAGGTCTCTTGAGGCTCAGTGGGTTAAGGATCCAGCATTTTGTTTCTGTGGCACAGGTTGGATCTCTAGCCCAGGAATTTCCACATGCCGTGGGTGAGGCCAAAAAAAAAAAATATAAAAGAACCATAAGTGGAGAAGTTCTCATCGTGGTGTAGCAAATCCAACTAGGAACCATGAGGTTGCAGGTTCGATCCTTGGCCTTGCTCAGTGGGTTGAGGATCTGGCGTTTCCATGAGCTGTGGTGTAGGTCGCAGACCCGGCTCGGATCCCACAATTGCTGTGGCTGTGGTGCAGGCCGGTGGCTACAGCTCCGATTAGACCTCTTGCCTGGGAATCTCCATATGCCAAGGGTACAGCCCTGAAAAGACAAAAGACAAAAAAAAAAAAAAAAAACCTCTACGTAGAAACTGACTCAGGGCTTAAAAACATCCACCAGGAAGCCAGGCGTCCACTCCTTGGGGAAAGACTAGGATGCATCTTCTCTGCCTACATTGAAGAGTGAGGCAGAGGTTAGCTTTTCATAATATTAGGCTTTAGTATAATTACATTAAATTCTGTGACAACCAGCTCTCTCTTTTTACTTTACAGGTAAGCAGAAATCAGCGCCCTGGGTGGCTGGTTCAGCCTGGCATGTGGCTGGGTCTGTAAACTCCTCCCTCTGTAGGTTCAGTTTTTCCACAAAGGTACCACCTCCTGTAAACCAGTGGGACCGAACAAGGTGACAGGTGCGTCACCCTGTCCCCCACACCTGCGTGAATGCCTGACCTGGGGACAAGTTTAGGGAGAATAGCTGAGCCTGTGAGTGTGACCACAGATGACACGGGGACCCACGGTGGCTGTCAGGGGACACCCAGCGGGGCTGACAATGCTCACGCCCCTGGCCTGCGGGCTCTGTGGATACAGACATAAAGGGGGCTCCACACAGGGACCCTCCAGCCCAAACGGCTGATGCATTGTCCCAGGCCTCTCTGCAGGGCGGAGCTCAGTGTGCGGTTGCGACCAAGGGAGTCTTAAGATAGTCCCCGATGCCCGTGAGAGCAAATTCCAATAAACGAAGAAAATGGGGGCGCAAGCAACTAGTTAAACTCTCTTTAAAGGGTGTGATCTACACGTAACCTAAAGCCACCCAACCGTTTCACAGGCACGTTCCTGTGTGGACGCAACTAGCAATGATGGCCTGGAGCCCACCCGCACCAGGTCCCAAGAGCCACCTCCTCACATCGCCCCCAGCTCCATGCTCAGGGACGTCGTCTGGCTACTTGGAATCAGGCACCAGATCAGCAAGGGCTACAGAGCCGTCCTTTTGCCCCTGGAAGAGGCCAGTAGTTAAACATTTTACCAGCCCACTGCAAATATCCAGCTCTCTGTCCCTCTCTTCCTGTCTTGAGAACACACGCGCACACACACATTCTGCCCTTTTCCGCTGCAGGCACTGGCATCTGTCCCTGGACGCCTGGTTTATCAGGTCACCAGGTCAGTATTAACCAAGGGTTGAGCACTCTTCACAGATACCACCCGGGGGGGGGTGAACCGTCCTTGGCCATCTTCAGTTCCCTCGACGTCTGGGGCTACCCCACCCAAGCACAAACCGCCCTCCCACACCTGTCACGCCAGAGGCGTTTCTGACAGCTCTCCTTTCTCGAGAACCTTCTACCTACTACCATGTTGCATATGTATTTAAATACAGCATAGTGGGCTTGAAGGAACAGAGGTTGGACTTTGGACTTGGGGTTTTGTGGGGGTTTTCACTTTTAGACGTTTTATTGACGTCTAGTTGATTTATAGCGTGGTGCTCACTTCCGCTGTACAACAAAGCGAGTCAGCTAAACATGCAAACTCTGCTCCCACATAGGTCATCACAGAACATCGAGGAGGGTTCCCTGTGCCCCACACGGCAGGTCCGCACTGAGCAGGCTTTCCACACACCAGAGTGGGCGTGTGTCAACCCCAAACCCCGCCCTCCGTCAGCCGCTCCCCTCCACCCATCCTCTTTGGTAACCATAAATTTGTTTTCAAAGGCGGTGAGCCTGTTTCTGTTTTGTAAATAGGTTCATTTGTATCCTTTTTTTTTTTTGATTCCACATATAAGTGATTTCTTATGCTATTTGTCTTTGTTTGACTTGACTTCACTTAGTGAAATAATCTCCAAGTCCACTGCATTGCTGCAAAAGACATAATTTCATTCTTGTTTTCAATCCAGAGATCAGTGTTGCTGAGTGGACCCACAGAGAGGCTCCAGACGTTGCTGGCGCAGTGTCGCCATGGCCAGAGTGTCGCCATGGCCAGCTGTGCTTCCCTCCCCCAGGTCCCCCCCCGCCCCGCCCTGGGGCTCCCACCTCCTCCTTCCCACCCAAGGAGCCCCCAGCCCACAGGGCTGAGCTCTGCCCCCCCACGTCCTCGTCACTGTTTCTACCTTGTCCAGAAATGGTCTGTTCCGACCACAGTGAAAACCCTGGGTGGCCGCAACCCGCTCTTCTCACTCGTCTCATTTTCCGTTCGCTCTCCTGTACAGGATGCTGAACAGGATGCGTGCCCAGCCCTCAAAATCTTAGTACATGTTGCCGAGTCTTAAGAATCCCTAAAAGTAACCTTTGGTAAGAGTTTTGTCGCCAAATAAAAGTATTCAGATAAAGAGCCTGATAATTTAGCATTTCCTCTTTTCTCCTGCATATCTGCAGAGATAATTAAATGTGGGTGTGTTCAACTTAATAACTCAGGATGCTACTGCAGCCAAGGTACTTCTAGCTTTTCAAAAGTTTTGAAAACTGAGTTCACTGAGTCGAGAGAAAGCTAACGGATAAAAATGAGCAGGCAACCATTTTTCCATCGAAATAGCTGCCCCGTTTCCTCCCTTCCCATTTCAAATAAGAGAAATGCGTGTATTTTCAGTCTATCTGCCCCAAATCTCTAAAAACAAAAAGGGTTGATATGTTTTTACCTTTCAATGGCAAAGCATCCTCTGACTTGCATTAGCTTCCTAATATTTTCGTATTTTTGGTTTACTTACCAAGGAACATAGTCAACTGGCATTTGCGTGACTAAGCCAGGTACCACCTAGGTTCCTCTTAAGACACTGAAGGGTTAACATGTGCAAAGACAGCTCAACAGTCCCCCGCGTGTGTCTGCCTCGGGTTCCCCTTAGCTCCTGGGTCGTGGTTGTGTCCACACGTGGCAGTGGCATCAGGGTGAAGAAGTGAACTCTCCAGGCTCAGGGACCAGCAGCACCTGGCCGCATGTGGAGAGGCCTGCCTGGGCGTGGGGAGTGGATAAAGTTCATGACAGGACAGTTTAGGACCAGGGGACATCCCCAGGCGGAGGGCGTGGGAGGAGCCTTTACACAAAAGCTTTGGTTGGAAAGTGAACAGCTTGGCCAGGTGAGCGATAAATTTTTCCAATAAAAGAGTTATTTACTCCGAGGTGAAATTGTGTTTTTCACATAAATTGGTTTTCAAGAATTTTCTGAAGCACACTGTATATTGACTTATTGATTTATAGCCTGACCTTAGTGGGCAATCATTTCCAAGAGCAAACACGAATGCCACATTGACAAACATGACCTACCTTGGTTCTCGGTCCTGACAGCTAAGCTCTGTGGACGAAAGATCTTAATTCTCACAACAAATACGCTGAAATCTCTCAAGGTGAAGGCTAGGGGAGACAACGCGTCCTCATCAAAGTGTGTGAGTCAGGGAGTTCCCTGGCAGCTCATTGGCTTAAGGACTGTCTTGTCACTGCAGTGGCTCTGTTGCCTGTTGTGGTGCAGGCTCAATCCGTGGCCTGGGAACTTTCACATGCTGCCAAAAACATGGGTGAGTTAATCTCCTTTAAATAAATGAGAATAACATGAAGAAAGGGAACGAAGAGAGAGAGGAGCAGGGCAAGGAGAAGGGAAACAGCCACACAAGGGACAAGAACCAGAAGCTGGAGAACAGGGGAACAGAGGCCGAGGCACTTCCAGCAGGGGGCGCTCGAGGAGGGCCCTCTGGATGCCTTGGGATTGGCATCTCCGCCGGCAGGTGTCTCGAATGCACCGCCCACCCACCCCCACCCCCACCCCCGACTTTGCAGCCTAGGAAGGTCTGAACCCACCTAAAGAATCCTGCAATTCAATTTTGCCAAATAACGAGATTTAGGAAGCTCTACCACGCCAGTTACCTGTGAACGAGACAGGCCCGATTAAATAGTTCAGAGGGAAACGGGTGTGCAGTTCCCTTCAGCAGGACAAACACAATGGGAGCCTCCGCTCAACCATCCTACAAAGGGCCCTCAAGCACCTTTCCCTGGAGGTTTGCAGCCTCTCTCCCACCCAGTCGGTTCCTCTTTATCTTTCTAGTATTCCAGCCTCCTCCTTAAAGGTTGGACAAAGCGAGTCCTTAGCCGCTACGCCTCCAGGGAGCTCCTGTACTGTCTCTTTCTGGGTTACCATCTCCTCAGCCACTTTGGTGACGATGCCAAGTCCTCAGGGACTCCGGGATTTCACTGTCCTTTAAGTGAGTGGTCAAAAGAATTTTCCAAACAACATTCTCCTATTGAGATGCCTTCTTAGGAAGGTGCCAAACATCTTCCTTAAAGATACAAAGATTTTCTCCACACTGAGCTACATGTATTCTGCTATTTGATAAAGAACTCAGAGAATTACTGAACCAATAACTTCTCAATGAAGGCAGCTTTTCTGGTGTTACTGGGAGAGGATAACGAGTTGCAGACTCTGTACTCAAAGAATTTTAAGTGCTAATCTTTCAAAGCCGGAAACATTGGAACTGGGCAAAGTTTATGGCAGAAGAGTTTCGTACCGGGGACAAAACAGGGTCTTAATAAGTAAAGAACTTTGGGGAAAGTACACAGTGCATCAGAGGCGAAATTTTGATATTCTCTTATTCACAGTTTCGGATGTTGTGGTTTTGTATGCCTTCATCTTGTGGTAATTCGCAAGTGCAGAAAAGTTGAATCGCCCCTCTGAATATTGTCGCACTCTTAACCTGGAGCCTCCAAGGGAACAATTGCTCATGAAACATCAGAGGCACATTAAATGACACCAAAACACAAACAGCATCACCTCGTCTCCGTATTATTTGATATTGTTTTGGAATTTGTAGTAAAGCCAAATATAAATGGTGATTTACTTATTAGGAAGATTATACCCTAGACATTCCGGAAGTACAAATTATTATATTATAATTTTAAAATACATCAGTCAAACCTGAGAAAATATACACGTTTATAAACTTTCTTCAGTGAAGTAATTACTGGTCTAATTATATTTCAAAAGAGGCCCTACTTAATTTTCTTTTTCTTTTTATGGACACACCTGCTGTGAAGTTCCCAGGCTAGGGTTTGGATTGGAGCTGCAGCTGCCAGCCTACACCACAGCCCCAGCAACATGAGATATGAGCCACATCTGTGACCTACACAGCAGCTTGCATCATAGCCAGATCCTTAACCCGCTGAGTGAGGCCAGGGATAAAACCTGCATCCTCATGAATCCTATGTCAGGTTCTTAACCCCCTGAGCCACAATAGGAACTCTGTATAATTTAAAAAAAAAACATGAGAAATGTATGTAAATGTATATGAACTACTAGAGGAAAACCTTGAGACTTGGACACAAAAAAAGACTGTATCTTTTAAACATCCCTCACTTCTTATTTTATTTTATTTTATTTTATTTTTTGTCTTTGTTAGGGCTGCACCCGCTGCATATGAAGGCTCCCAGTCTAGGGGTCGAATTGGAGCTACAGCTGCAATAAAATATACATGTATGTATAAACATATGTCAATAACATGAAGAAATATGTAAAATTAGAGTGCTTGTCCCATTGGATGGCAAAAGCAGTTATTGACTCATATTTATATGTTTCAAATATCCTACGATATTACTTTGAAAAATAGAAAAGAAAAGGTTAAAGAGCATCAAAATCGTTTTAAAAATGTTTTGATGTGATGAATGGTTCAACAGATGTGGTAAGAGAGTATAATGGAATACTCTGCAGCTTTAAAATAAAAACGTAGTTATTTTCTTTTTTATGGCCTCACCCTTGACATAGAAATTTTCCGCAACACTGGATCCACTTTGCGAGGGATCAAACCCGTGATTCTGTGGCGCCCCAAGCCGCTGTGGTAGGGTTCTTAATCCACTGTGCCACAGAAGGAACTCCACCATGCAGCTTTTATTTGTTTTTTAACAGATTGCACATCTTTTTTATTTTTATTTTTTATCTTTTTAAGTTTTATTGAAGTATATTTAATTTACAAGTTTGTGGTAATTTCTGCTGTACAACAAAGTGACCTAGTCATACATATAAACGTATCCATTCTCTCTAAGATTCTTTTCCCACATAGATTAGCAAGGAATGCTGGGTAGAGTTCTCTGTGCTGACCATCATTCCACATGCCTTGGGTGCATATACCAATCCCAAACCCCAGTTCATCCCCCCCAGCCTGTTCCCTTTGGTAACCATGTGTTTTTCAAAATCTGTCAGTCTGTTTCTGTTCTGCAAATAAGTTAGTTTGTATCTTTTTTTTTAACGGATTCCACCTGCAGTTCATATCATATGATGTTTGTCTTTCACTGTCTAACTTCACTTAGTATGATGGTTTCTAGGTCCATCCATGTTGCTGCAAATGGCATCATTTCATTCTTCTTTATGGCTGAGTAATATTCCCTTGTATATATGTACCACATCATCTTTATCCACTCCTCTGTTGATGGACATTTAGGTAGCTTCCATGTCTTGGCTATTGTATATAGTGCGGCAATGAACGTTGGGATACATGTATCTTTTCGAATTATGGCTTTCTCTGGATAGATGCCCGGGAGTGGGATTGCTGGATCATATGGTAGTTCTAATTTGTTTTTTGAGGAATCTCTGCACTGTTTTCCATAGGGGTTGCACCAATGTACTTTGAAAAGGAAGGCAATCCTGTCGCATGCTGCAACATGGTGGAGCATCGGGGGTGTTATGAAAGGGAAGTAAGCCAACCACAACAGGACAAATCCTCAGAGTCCACTTACACGGGGCATTTAAAGCAGAAAAACTCATAGAAGATGCAAAGGCAAGGACCCGGTCAGCAGAAAGGGAGCAATGGGGAGGTGTTTTTCAATGAACATGAACTTTCAGTTCTGCAAGAGGAAACTATTCTGGGAATGTGTTACAACATTGTAAATATGCTTAACACTATTGAACCACACACTTAGAAATGATTATGATGGTAATTTTATATGTGCTTTTTTTACCACAATAAAAAATGTTGATGTGATTTGATGTTACAAATATTTTATCTTTATGTAATTTGATAGAACCTCAAAATTTTGTCTTCTATATAACTAAATGTTACAGTGGGTACACTTTTGAAAGGTAAGGGATTCTTGTTCATTCCTATGACCATACTTCAGACAAATGAAATTAGCAAAGCTAATCATATATCATATAAATTATCATATTTCATGAAGGTGGACCACATAAGATATGTGCTAACTGTGATGGTGGGAAGATGAATTTAGTCTTCAAAAGGATACTGTAACATCTTCCTCTGCAAGGGAGTGCTTCTTTACGCTTGCTACCAAAGGTTACTTGGCTGAATATTAAGGCTTAACATCCTTTCTCATCTGTTTGTTTTCTTTTTTAGGGCCACACCTGTGACATATGGAAGTTCCCAGGTTAGGGATATCGAATTGGAGCTGCAGCTGAGGCCACAGCCACAGCCACACCAGATCCTTAACACACTGATGGAGGCCAGGGATTGAACCCGCATCCTCATGGAGACTATGTTGGGTTTTTGACCTGCTGAGCCACAACGGGAACTCCTGTTTGTTTTTTGTTTTGTTTTTGTTTTTTGTCTTTTCCAGGGCCACACCCACTGCATATGGGAGTTCCCAGGCTAGGGGTCTAATTGGAGCTGTAGCCATTGGCCTGCACCAGAGCCACAGCAGTGCCAGATCTGAGCTGCATCTGTGACCTACACCACAGCTCATGGCAACGCCGGATCCTTAAGCAACTGAGCAAGGCCAGGTATCAAACCCGAAATCTCCTGGTTCCTCGTCGGGAACTTTAACCACTGAGCCACAACGGGAACTCCCCTGTTTATTTTCTATTTTATTCATAACTGCACTGAATACCCTAAAGATAAAAATGATACTGTCGAAGATAACAATGCAGGTATGAGCATATGCATGTATAATGACCTGCATGGCCACAAGCAGGCTTCAGCTGCTCCAGCCATGTGTTCAGGGAAGCATCATGCCTACAGATGCTCTGCTGGGCATCCTCTTCCTTGTGGAGAGAAAGGACCTGCTTACTTTTGCCTGCTCTCCACCCACAGGATGTCTGATCCTACCTGTGTTCCATGAACCAATTAATAGAAATTATCATCTCTTTAATCCCTGTACTGGGGACAGCCAAACTGGGTTGAACACATCATTTTTAACAGCATTCTGCCATTATCATGTGAAAGTGTGGGTTCCTGAAGTGATTATCATTCAGAATATTTTATTGAAACGTCGTTCTGAAAAATAATTGGTCTTTACCATGTGATGTTGCATCATTAATGACTAAAAACTCATAATCCATTCAATATTTGAATAAGTGTCAATGTTGCGTAATGAAGAATCAATAAATAGAGCAACACGCGTGCGTGTGTTCGTGTGTCTGTGTGTGTGTGCACGTGTGTGTGAAGACTGGAGACTAGGGGCTTGAGGAGGTCTGGCTAGAGCCTTAATTACCAGTTGGAAAGAACGCAGGGACTGAATTCACTAATGAAGGGTCACAGGCCATGCTGGCTGAACAGGAAGGATCTGAATCCTTTCTTAATCAGCACAGAGACGAGGCAGCCATTCCCCATTTCAGTTATCTGTTGTCTCCCCTCATCTTAGGCAACATGTGTGCCCACACTCCCCTGTTTTAATGGATAACACCTCTTCCTTTTTCTAGAATGCTCCTAGTTTTGTGACACTGTGTGCCCTGAACGCTTCCTCCAAAAACTGCCATCCAATTACAGTGCAGAGGAACAGCCACTGGAAATTCAATAATGAGAAAACCCTTCGGCCCTGAAGCTGCCAATACATCACTGGCTTTATACAGGAGAGAGCAGAATGGATCTTTAACCCCCCGGGCCACTGTCCACAGTGCAGTGCAGAGTGAGAGCAGCAGCCACGGGCTGGAGGCTGGGAGAGTGACGAGCAGGGCGACACCAGCTCTGCTGTTGTGTCTATGCTCGAATCCTCATTCCACAGCCAGAGAGGAAAACTCTGTTGGAAGACAGCAGGTTTTCTGAGTGCATTTCTAAACATCTATGACAGAACTTTCATTGCCGTTTCTAAAATTACTATTCTCTTCTTCTTTTGACTGGAGATTATGTTGGATAAAGTAGAAACATCCTTTCTCTCTCTCTGTTGTTTGGCAGATGTTAGAAATGAGTGTGGTTTCCTCTCTTTGTTTTTACGGCCACACCCACCCACGGCACATGGAAGTTCCCAGGCCAGGGACTGAATTGGAGGCACAGCTGCGACCTACTCTGCATCTTTTAATCCACTGCGCTGGGCCAGGGATCAAACCCATGCCTCCACAGTGACCCAAGCCACTGTCATCTTCCTAACCCACGGTGCCACAGCAGGAACTCTGAGTGGTATTTCTTCTTGTGAAAAAATGATATTTCGGAGTTCCCGTCGTGGCGCAGTGGTTAACGAATCCGCCTAGGAACCATGAGGTTGCGGGTTCGGTCCCTGCCCTTGCTCAGTGGGTTAACGATCCGGCGTTGCCGTGAGCTGTGGTGTAGGTTGCAGACGCGGCTCGGATCCCGCGTTGCTGTGGCTCTGGCGTAGGCCGGTGGCTACAGCTCCGATTCAACCCCTAGCCTGGGAACCTCCATATGCCACGGGAGCGGCCCAAGAAATAGCAACAACAACAACAAAAAAGACAAAAGACAAAAACAAACAAAAAAAAAGATGATATTTCCCCAAACTCTCTTCACGTAAACAATTATTTATTTATTTATTCATTTATTTTATAGCCGCCCCTGTGGCTATGGGTGTGACCGGGCTATGGGTCAAATCAGAGATGAAGCTGCAACCTATGCCACAGCCATGGCAATACCAGATCAAGCCACATCTACCACTACACGGAAGCTAGCAGCAATGCCAAATCCTTAACCCACGGAGCCAGGCCAGGGATTGAACCCTATCCTCACAGAGACAATGTCAGGTCCTTAACCTGCGGAGCCACAATGGGAACTCCAGTTTATATTATCATTTATTATAATTATCTGTATGTTATAACTACACATAGTACTCACCTATAATGTACACTTAAATATAATCGTATACGTATCATAAGTATAAAAATATCCTAACTTTACCTTTGTTAATTGCAAGTCCTAAATGGTCGTGTAGATCTGAACCAGTTTAATTTGTTCACAATTGTGCTGAACAACCTGCCTCCTTTAAAAAAAATCCATCTCCTCTGTAATCTAATATTTCCTAAACTGGGAGACTCATAGACTATGTGCATATGTGAATATTTTATGTATGCTTGGTGATATGAAATGCTATGGGCTGGGGCCATTTTACTAAATAGCAAATCCTCCTCTGGTACATCCTACATGACAAGTGCTTTCCAAATATTAATGATTTTTATTCTCATCATAACCCTGTGAGGTTGGAGTAGTGGTAAACCCCACGCTACAGATTAAAACAAACAACAAGGAGTTCCCTCATAGCTCTGCGGGTTAAGGACCCATCGTTATGGATCTGCAGCCTTCGAGTAACAAAGGCTGTACAATCTACTCTACAATAAGTAGATTCCATGCTTGCATGTCCAGCTAATGGGTCTCTTGGTCGGAAGCAATGTTGACCACGATAGCACGTCTTTAAACTTCGCATTCTGCATGGTGGTTCTGGTGGAGGTGGCCCTCCAGTCAGGGCAGACAAGCTCCTATCTCCAGTAGGTATCACTTCTGGCACCTCCAAGGTGAAAGGGTGAAAAGGGATTCAATGCCTAGTCATCTGAAAGGGCAATGACAAATCAGAGATCCAGTTCTGGTCCCTGCTTCAGCAGCAACTAGATCAAACTTCATGAGAATGACACAGAGCCCAAGATGCTGGGTCCATGCTAACCTTCCAGCCCTTTGATTGAGGAAACTAGTAAAGTCATCTTGTTCAGGTTTCAGAGGCAACACCAGGCCTCTCTGATCCATCAGTGACCGTAAGGCTGGCTAAGTGACAAACTACTGAACCACATACCGGCCAGCTGGGTGACACTAGCAAATATTACAAATCATTGGACTAGATAGAGGGTAAGTCAAGAAGCTTTATTGGGCCTTGAGGGCCTGGCCAGCCCCTGGGGATCAAGGAATATTCCAAAGACTTAACGAGTTAAGGCCAAGGAATCTTTTAAATTTAAAATAAAAAAGAGGATCAGTTTCATCTGACAGCCACTCTCTTCATTTGATGTCTCCAAATAAGAGGAGCCTGCTATCCTCTTGGGAAGCACAGCTTCCGACTCATAGAAGATTTGAGGGCATCTGGCTTCAAGATCCTCAGCCTTATGACTCACAACAGCCAAGACGTGGAGGCAGCCCAGGTGCCCACCAATAGATGAATGGGTAAAGAACATATGATACACACACACACACACCCCTACCTACAAATACATACATGTATATAATGGAATATTACTCAGCCATAAAAAAGAATGAAATAGTGTCATTTGCAGCACCATGTGGACGGACATGGAGATTCTCACACTAAGTGAATTAAATCATACAGAGAAAGATAAATACCATTTAATATCACTTATATGTGGAATCTAAAATATGGCTTAAACTTATAAAATAGAAACAGACTTACAGACATAGAAAACACACAGATGGTTACCAAAGTAAGGGGGGGGAATAAATTAGGAGTTTGGAATTAACATAAACATACTACTATATATGAAATAGATTAAAAGCAAGAACTTACAGCACAGAAAACTATATTTAATATCTTGTAATAAACTACAATGGGAAAGAATCGAAAGAAAGATTATGCATACCCTCACACACACATATATAATGCATACATATGTATATGTGTGTATTTTACATGTATACACACACACACATAAATCAAATCACTTTGCTATACACCCAAAACTTACACAATGTTGTAAATCAAGTATATTTCAATTAATAAAAAAGACTTTCAACTTTATGTCCCCTTCGGCTCCCACTCTGGTTTTTCAGGATCAGAGCCTGATTTTTGTCATCAGAGGTATGCTGAGGCTAGGAAGTCCATCCTCTCTGAAGCTCTGAAACTGCTTCAGTTAAATCCTGGCCATGGTTTTCAGCACAGTCGTCCCTGGAGCAGCAGGAGGTGAAGGTCTCCTGTGAACATGGCCGTGGAGGATGTCCAGCTTGCAGAGCGCACTTGAGGTCTTAGCGGAGCTGAGACCACGTACTCCCTGCAAACGACTGAAAAGGAGTAAGTGACAAGGAGCTAGCCAGGCTGTTGGAAATCCACACCGTTCTGATCACTTACCCTATCCAGTGCACGTGGCACAACAGGTAACCTAACTCCTCGCGTGCTGCTTGGCTCTTTCCCGGGGACTCTCGGCGAGAGGCTCGTGGGTGGCAGTGCTTCCCCACACAAGGGCCACCACCACCCTATCTCCTCTGGCCATGGGGACTTTTTACCTTCTGACTAGCAAATGACCCAGCTCTACCCTCGTACTGACTTGGGCAGTCAGCTCTCATTGCCCACATCTAGCATCGTTCCGCCTGGGCTCCCCGCAGAGAAGACCCTGAGCACTGGCCTTGTGTGGGTGGTTCGCATGGGAGATGGTGTGAGGGTGGAGGAACATCGAGATGGAAGGCGTGCCAACAAAATCATGTGTGATCCAACCCCCCACCGCTGGGGCAACTCTCCCTCAGCCCTCACCACTGCCTAAGAGCTTTATGACATGTACTGAAGAACTGTGCTCCTGGGCACAGTAAGGAAGGCATTTACCCATGATGTCATCTCCCTTTAGCCAAGCATGCTCCACAGGTGCTGACCCCCCCTACAAGGGGCAGCAGACACATTCCCAGAGCAGCCCCCACCCCTCCATGGGAGTCAGGGAAGTACCGAGGCAGGATGGGAGGGGTGCAGTGCAGGCTGAGCTGAGGGGCTGTCGTGTGCATTTAAGCAAAGCTGGTTAAGAGCTGCTCAGACGAGGTCGCAGGAGGCAGAGCACTTGTCATGCCAAGGGACAACACCACCAGATACTGTGGGTAGAATGATGTAGAAAGCGTGCTTCCTCTTCTTGGGCAGTTCAGACCTTACAGGAGGCTGATGTTCAGATCTAAAGTTAGTGATTTGGGGAGTGGCTATAACCACACTGATCCAGAGGTTTACCGGGAGTCTAGGACTGCAGGGCTTGTGTTGGTTTTCTAGAGCTGCCACAGCAAAGTACCACAGACTGAGTGTCTTGACACAGCAGAAATTCATTCTCTCTAAGCTCTGGAGTCCAGAAGTCCAAAGTTAAGGGGCCAGCAGACTCATGGTTCCTCCAAAAGTGTGCGGGGGAGAATCTTCCTTGAGTCCGTGTGGCCCCTGATGGGTGAAGCCTCTGGCATTCCCTGTCTTGGATCCGTGTCACTTTCATCTTTGTCTGTGTCTTTGTGTGGCCCCACTTCCTCCACATGTGCATCCTGGGTCTTCACGTGGTCTCATCAGGACACCAGGCATTGGATTGAAGACCCACTCCATTCCAGTATGACCTCATCTTAATTTATTAGCTCATTACATCTACAAAGACCCTGTTTTCAAGTAAGACTGCATGCTGAGGTGGAAGAGATGGTATGATTTGGGGAGACACTCAACCCAGCGCAGTCCTGTCTGAATATGAGATGGGTGATAAGAATGAGGGAAGAGCAGTTTATCAGCTGTCATCAGCAAAACATGCTAATATCTAATAGTTAATATATTGGCCATGGATTCACCCAAGTTCCTAATGGGTCTAATATGAAACCACAGTATTTAATAAAACAACTTGGTCAAGAATATGTCCTTGGAAAAGGATAAAAGATGATTTTCGCTGAGCTAAGTAGACCTACACATAACAATCCTCTCACCTTTCATCTGATTTAATTTTATGAGCCCTTTACCCAACAGACTGTATAACAGTTATTTAAGATTTAAATGTTTGGGGAGTGCGAGTCGAGGCCACAGGCACTGTTTTACTTGCCTCTGTTCACATCTAATATTGTTAAAACTGCAAAAGCAGGACCATCTCAGGTTTTAGTCCAGGCCTGAGACTATGTATCTGAATATCACATTTGCTGAAAGTTAAAAGGTAGAACTTCGCATTGGCTCTAACTAATCTACTTGCCATGCTGAATTGCTTGAGATTTAGCGCAGAGCTGTGCTGCAATATTCTAACGGTGAAAAATCAGGTGCAGAGCAAATGAGATGAATGTCTCCGGCAGGGCCATAGATTTCCTTTGCTTAACACGGAGCACACCATATTTCCTCTCTTGGTGCGGCTTCAAAGAATTATCATATTTTAGAGTGAAACTAATTGTCAGAGAGAATAGAAGTTCATTTCCGCAGACGAGTTAGCTCCATGGGCCTGGGAGGAATGCGGTTTTCGTCTATCTTTATTTGCGTTCTCAAGGATGACTAGAGAGACATACATAGAGACGGCGATGCTTATGGCTGCTCGGCGGCTCAGACAAACCCTTTGTCTTCAACGGCTGACACGCTGGGATCTGCTGCTCTCCCAGCTGTACTGGCATCAGAAACAAGGAATGTAACTCTTAATTTAACTGATAATGGTGGTGGTGGTCATCACTAATCAAACCGAGGTTCGCGGTGTCACGCTAGGCACGTCACCCCGGAACGTCATTTAGCACCCACCCCCAAAATGCATGTGGATTACATGTCATTAACAGCATTCTGCAAACGAGGAAATATGCTCCAAGAAGCAAATAATTACTCAATAAGTGAAAACAGTATAGGTGTAAGTTTTTGGAAGCCTGGGTCTGCTTCTGATATTTTATGCCTGAAACTCGAATTCAGAGAGCAGGTCATCAGTGAATGGCTCTGGAAGCAGTTAGCTGGACCCCGATGGGCTCAGGGTGCCATTGAACCAAGGAAGCCCAGTTCCCACGTCCAGCCCACTGGGGTGGCGTTCCCAGGGTACCTTTTCTTTGGAAAACAGCACCTTTTGAAAGTCCCTGTAGTAGAGATTTTGTGCTATTGTGCAATCTGCTTAACAACAGAGATATCACTTGAGTTAAAATCTTGGCTAACAAGACCCACGAGTTGAAATGAGCTTTTATGGCTAATATATGAAAATCCAAATTTGGTCAGCTTAAGTCAGAATATCAGGGTGTTTAAAGACTCACAAAGTATCTAGGCAAGTGAGCATCCAATGACATATAATGGGGAAGAGTCTTCGAAATGCATTTTTTTCTCTTTTTCTGGATGTAGAAATCTGAGTCAAAAAATGTTCTCTGTATTTCATTTCCCATTCTGACCACAAATTCTTGTAATTAATATCCAGAGATAAAGTCCCCTGGAAGCAAATGAAACTGAAACTCCAGGGGGTCTCATTTCCCTGGCTCCTGAGCCAGCACCCCCACACTGGAACAGATCCTAGCAAATTGTTCCTCTGCTCATTCATCTTCATAACATTTGCAAAATTAAAATGGCTGAACTCTGCCACGGCGAAAGCCCACTCTCCTTCTGCTGACAGTGCTTCTCCACGCTTAGAGCCACTTGCAGCACTGGAGAAACTGGGCATTTTGGCAATTTGATCAAAGGAAATGCGATTAGAGAAAACTGCATTTGGGTGTGGAAGGATAGATGTCTGCAGTTTTTCAGTGGCTTCCGTGCTTACTGGAGCTGTCACCAACACGTTAAGGTTGCAAGAACCAAAGGAAGACTTCTCTGGCCCTCTCCCCTGACCCTGTTAGGCATGTCTATGATCCACGTTGTAGTTTTTAAAAAGTAAACTAAGTTCGGACTTATCGTTGGAAATTTTACGCAGGAAAACAATACACGCACTGGTGCAATGCCATTCACATCAAAGGCTTACCAAGAAAAGCGCTGGATCCTCGACCCCTCTTAATTCTAGGTCTCCCTGTCCAACTGAGGCACCAGGAGCCACAGTTGCTCCATCTTATTTTTACACTTGAGCCCTCATCTTGTTTACAGTTTCATAAAGTACTATTAATTCTATGTTTAATATTTAGCTTGTTTCCAGCACTGCCCTCCCTCTCCACAATATTCAGTGACTGTCGTTCCAGTCTTCTTTTGGTGGCTCCAAGTTCCAGAGTTTTAATTCCATCAGCTTGAGTTGTCATCATACGAAACTGTGAATCGGTTTTCCACATTGAGAGTCCGTCTATAGGTAAAGCCAGGGAGGCACAGCCATCACTGTGGGATAGAATATATGTGGTATCATTCTTGCTCAAGTCGAAACATATGTTTAGAACAGGAACAGACTCACAGACTTTGAAAAACCTACGGTTACCAAAAGGGGTAGTGTTGGGGGGAGGGATAGACTGGAGGTGTGGGATTGGCGTATGCACACTGTAGGATGTGGAATGATTGGCTAACGGGGACCTGCTGTGTAGCACAGGAAACTCTACCCAATATTCTGTGATAGTCTATGTGGGAACAGAATCCAACAGAGAATGGATGTGTGTACATGTATAACTGAATCATTTTGCTGTACAGCAGAAATTATCACAACTTTGTAAATTAATAAACGTTTTTAAATGTTTTTAAAAAAAGATAAAGTGAACTCTGTGTTTAGCTAAAGGAGACAGGCTGAAGAAGAAGGGAGCAAAGAGGCAGACACCCGGCCAGTGCAGTTTAAGGGATAAGCCTGTCTTAGAAAACCAGCAGGAAGAAAGTAGCGGCTACATAGTTTCTATTAAGGTGACTTTTATGGCTTTAATACAAACGTAAATGAATGTATGCATATACATATGTGTGTCTGTGTATGTCTTATACAGCTTCACCTTATCCCATCGCAGGACAAATCTACAAACTGTTAGCGTTTGGTCAATGTAAAGTCATCTATTTATGTTCTAAAACTATTTTTTATTTGATATAATATACAGAATGTAAAAGTTACCATCCCCATCATTAAAAAAAAAAGGTCTTGCATTACATAAAGTCTCTACCTACTGAGCATTCGGTGGGTCACATTTAAAGTCACCTCCCCTGTAATTTTGAATAATCAAACAAGAGGGCCATTGTCAACCCTGCTGTACAAGGCGGGCATAGCACTTAGGCCCTTCCTCCGCGAGGGCTCTCCCAGCGAGTACCAAGAGGTTGCTGATGCAGGATTGGCTGTAATTAGGGGCTATGAGCATGCAGGTTCCCTGAGCTAATCACACAGGGTTTAATAGACCCTAGAGGGGGCGGGATTTCCCTTTTTCTTTCCTGATGATCACATTAATTGTAGCTATTTTAAGCATCCACACAGTGAAAGAACAGGGATGCTGTAAATTGCTGATTTTTGACTGTTTGAAAACACAACATGAAATGATTTTTAAAAGAAACTTTAAGAAATGGTTTTGTTAAAGGGCAATACCAAATTATGCATCAAGAAACAGATTAAATTAAATTTAGGGTGTTCTTGGTTTTTTTTCTGGACAATTCTTTGAACGATAAAGGTGGATTCATGCTGTTCCCTTGATCTGCTATTTGTAGGCTTTCTTGTTCTATGAAGAAAATGGGCTGCACCTTACTTAAGTCGGAATTACAAAAAGGATCTTTTTAAAGGAAGAATTGGAAATAAGGGCCTGTGGGGCAAGGCTGTCTTTTCCTTGTAAACATGAAGATTCTGGGAGGTCAAAGGAGGTTTTACCTGTATTTCTGTCCTTTAGGCACCTTGAGGAATGGCGACTCTCCCCCACATAAAAGTGAGCTATTTTACCGCATTTTCCAGTGGTATAAACTTGAACCAGCTTATTGCTGCAACAATATCATCCATGCATCATTGACGCATGCTATTTTTCACTGCACAGGACAAAACAAACTGACCAAATAACTGTACTTGAAGAAGTTTAAAAAAAAAAAAAAAAACACACAAAATTGGCCAATGTTAACTCAGAACATAGCTCACAGCTCATTCTTCCTCCAACCCCCTCCCCCATGCTTCCTCATTACTAAATAATCTCAACGTCTCACCCAGCATGTTCTAAGCTTTCCTGCTTGGAGGAAAAGACGGAGTACTTGCTGGCTCAAGCGCAAGGACAAGAAACACAGGCTTGGTCACGTGAAATGCATTTCTTGTGCTCAAGAAATTACACTCTTACTTGTTTCTTCAAGGCAGCCGGAAAGACCCTGCAAGCAAGATCACTAGGGTGGCAGGTGTTGAAAGCTGAAAGAGCTTGTCCGCCAGTTAGGCTACCGTGGCCCTCTGCCCCACAGCTGCGGGACTCCTGTTTCTACCCTGCACTCCTCCCACTCTCTGAGGGCACAGCCGGAAAACCTGTGCACTGGACACCCTTCCTCTTGCCAAAGGTGAGACTCAGCAGGCACTTCGTTTTATTTCTGAGACTACGTCTGTCTTTATCGGCTGTGGTAAAAGCGTACGATGCTTTGGGAAACCAGAGACTCGACGTGCGGCATTACTTACCCCTGCGTGCCTCTCAGTGGGAAAGGATTATTTTCTTCCAGGCCGGTAGCAGAACAGGAAAGAAGTCTGTATTGTGACCCCTTCTTAAATACTGGGTATTTATACATTCAGTCGCTCACAAGACTGTTGGCAGGTTCCTGGAAGCCCAGCATTGGCCTGGATCCGACTGAGGATGCAAAGTTGCGCCGGGCTACACGCCTGGGGAAAGAGAGCATCAGGAGCTGCCGAAAGAGCTAGAAACTGGTCAGCGTTTGGTGGGTCGCTTGAGAAATCCAAGGCCCTGCTAAATTACAATGGCGCTTGTGGCAGTAAGCATGATAGGCCTGATTTTCTTTTTCAACGAATATCCATATGCATTGTAACTGGAGAAAAGGGTAAAGAAAGACCATTCCTGAAGCTCCCATTACAGCTCAGCAGGTTAAGGCCCCAACATTTTTTCTGTGAGGATGCAGGTTCAAGCCCTGGCTGTGGGTTAAGAATCCAGCATTGGTTCCATCTATGGTGTAGCTTGCAGATGCAGCTTAGATTCGGCATTGCCATGGCTGTGGCGTTAAGCCGGCAGCTGCAGCTCCAAATTGACCCCTAGCCTGGGAACGTCCATATGTCACAGGTATGGCCATAAAAGATAAAAAACAAAAATTTAAAAATAGACCATTTCAAGCAGTGAATATTCAGAAAAAAATGTCAGAGGTTCAAGTTAAGTGAAATTTGAAGTTAAGATTTCTGTGGCAAAGGAAGGATTGAATAGGGGGGTTTTAGCGACATGGGCAATAAAGGGTAAATCGCAGAGCTGAAAAAGTACAAGTCACATGGAAGGGATTCGGCGTCCTCTGAGATGGTGGCAGGAAAGGCCTTGAGTGTTGAGGCTTGGAGGAGGGAAACGGAAGGCACGAGTGCCAGGCTGGATGCCCATGAACTCCAGAATGAGGAGTTTATATTAGAGACCAGAAGTTCTAGGGAGCCACTGAGAACCCTGGCGGCCAGTGTGATGAACCACCCAGGTTCCCCTTCGGTGGAGGACTTGCCACAGAGGGGCTGTTGACAGAGACCCTCCAGCCCTCAGCCCCTCCAGGGGCTGCCTCTGCTGCAGTTGTCGCCAAATCACACTTGGGTTCACTTGCCCATGTGCAGTGAAGCCAAAATTCACACCAGGTTGTGCTGAAGGGACGTGCAAGCCCCAAGGGAGGCGTCCGGGCAGCTCGCGCTCAGAAGACCCGGACGTGGCACCGCAGGTTAGGGATCCAGCCCTGGCGCTGCTGTGGCTCTGCTCGCGGCCATGGCCCACCTTCCATCCCTGGCCCTGGACACCTGCTCTTCCCCATATGCCTTTGGTAAATATCAAAAGTACACAAACTGCTTATCCACTTATTATTTCATTAACATACCTACTATGTGCCGAACGGGCATCCAAACCTCAAATTATGAGACTGCAAAAGCAAGCGAGTCGGACACACCGTTGTCACCTGAGGCCGCTTTTCTTTGACACGCACCCTTACCCTGACCTAATCGTAGAGTTCTCTTCATTCCGCTCTAAAGAACTCTGACGTCATCCACATTCTTCCAGCCTCGGGCCACCTGACTCTGGTGGTTGGCATCTCTCGTGTGGACACTGAAAGTGTCTTCTCTAAGCCTCTCACCGCCTCTCTTCTTTCCCAAAGGTCACCTGCTGTTTCCTGAGTGATCTTTCCAGGGATAGGTATCACCACACTACCTGCGTTCTCTAAGTCATTCAATTACTCTCCGTTACGGACTTGGGGTAAAATCGAGTAATTAGTAGCTCTATAAGAGCCTGTGGGATTTAGCCCTTTCCTGCTGCCTCTCCAGCTCCATTTTCACTGTTTTGTTTGTTTATATGTTTGTTTGTTTGTTGCTTTTTAGGGCTGCATCTGTGGCATATGGAAGTTCCCAGGCTAGGGGTTGAATTGGAGCGACGGCTGTCGGCCTACACCACAGCCACGGCGACATCAGATCTGAGCCGCCTCTGCAACCTATACCACAGCTCACGGCAGCACCGGATCCTTAACCCACTGAGGGAGGCCAGCGTTGAACCTACGTCCTCATGGATACTGGTTGGGTTCGCTTCCGCTGCACCACAGTGGGAATTCCCTGGCTTATTTTTTATATGTGCGTCCACCAGGGTGATATTGAAATAGTTAGACTTCAGCAAGAACAATATGCCTTCCAATATTTTTGAGGAATATTTCTTGTATTTGCACATTCTCTCCCCTGTTACTGGAAAGCTTTTTATCCATGACAATAGTTCCATATACATTTACCTTCTTTTTTTTTTCAGTTTTAACACACGTTCTTTGGTTTTTGAACAACCTGACCCTTCTCCTAAATATAATAATCTGGGCTAGATGAAGGCTCAGTCACAAGCTCGGCACTCTCTAGCAGAGCCTGGCACTCCTATGACGTGTCTCCTGGTTTATCGCCAAACCAGACAACTATCCAAGGACTGTGTCATATTCACTTCTCTTTCTTTAGTAGGTGAGACAGAGCCTTGTCTGTTCCTTCATTTGTTGTTAAGGGAATAGAAAATGGGTTCAGAAAACAAGGTTGAACTCCTTGACAAACGCATTAAATTCATCCAGCAACTAGTATGTTTTATTCATAAAGAAGACATAGACTTAATTTCAGAATATGTGTGTTGCGGTGTCATTTTTATTCCTCTTTATGCTGGAATTTGCTGTAAGTTGACGTATATATTTCTCTCAAGATTATCTTCCCAGGGTTTATTGGCAAGAGACAAATGAACCTATATCTAGAACAGAAGCAGATCACAGATATGGAGAGTAGACTTGTGGTTTTCAAGGGGGACAGCGAGGGAGTGGGATGGACGGGGAGTTTGGGGCTGGTAGATGTAAACTATGACATTTAGAATGGAGAAGCTATGAGGTCCTGCTGCACAGCACAGGGAGCTATAACCAATCTCTTGTGATAAAACACAATGGAAGATAATATGGGAAACAGAAGAATATATATATATTTATGAATGACTGGGTCACTTTGCTTTACTGCAGAAATTGACAGAACATTGTAAATCAACCGTAATTTCATAAAAATTAAACAAAACAAAAAATTAAAATGCAACATGCACTATGGCATCAAGTTGTATTAATTGTTTTTTGTTTTTTGTTTTTCTTTGCCTTTTTGCCATTTCTTGGGCCGCTCCCGCGGCATGTGGAGGTTCCCAGGCTAGGGGTCGAATCGGAGCTGTAGCCACCAGCCTACGCCAGAGCCACAGCAACGCAGGATCCGAGCCGCGTCTGCAACCTACACCACAGCTCATGGCAACGCCGGATTGTTAACCCACTGAGCAAGGGCAGGGACCGAACCCTCAACCTCATGGTTCCTAGTTGGATTCGTTAACCACTGCGCCACGACGGGAACTCCAAGTTGTATTAATTGTGATGAGACTTGCAGAAATATCCCTCAGATGGACCAGCTGAAGGATGTGATTTCCTGATGTTAATTATTCCCTGTCCATCTTCTTTTCCAGCTTAGGTGCCTTTTCAGTTATACCTTTCTACAAATGCATTCATCTTCCAATGGATGTCATTTTAGCATTTTCTCCATTCATGACCTGAACGGAATTTAGAGCCGAGAGAAAAACTAAAAATAATGTCACGTAATGTTTCTTAAACTTGAAAATATACATCCACGGTTGTAGGGCAGGAGGGTAGGGGGATCTGAAAAGCTACAAGAAAAATCTCTGTGAAATATGAATTTTCCACAAAGCTTGGAAGGGAGAAATCAAGTCATTTCATTTGCAACTAACTTAAAAAATAATTACATATTTTTATTATTGATTGATTGATTGATTGATTTTACAGCCACACCTGCCACATATGGAAGTTCCCAGGCTCTGGGTTGAATCAGAGCCTCAGCTGCCATCCTACTCCACAGCCACAGCCCCAGCATCACTGCATCTGAGCCACATCTGCGAGCTACACCGAAGCTCGCAACATACCTTATTTTCAAATGATGTGCATATTATGAAGTAGAATACAATATTCACATGAATCGGGAAATCTGAATTTGCATTAGTTAACTTAGTAGGACATTTTCCACTGTCTATTCACTCCTCTATAGCCTAAGGTATTCAAATCAAAGAGTCTGAGAAACCTCAGTCTATTCTTTTTGGCGGCGAGTAAACCATGCCCAGGGGGGTATAAGTCAGCCCGGATTCTTTGGGGCTTTTATGACTCTGAGGCCAACCCTCTCTCCACCTGCTCTGCCACTCCTGTTTTGGCAGGCCGTCTCTGACAGCAGAACAAGCTTTGGGGAGCTTCTCCCTTGCCTCCGACGGCTGGCCCTCACCACGTAGGCATGGAGCTACGTCTCTCTTTCATGGTGCAGAAAATTTGGGCTCAGGGAAATTTAAAATTGGGGGAAAGATGAAAATGTTAAAGTGCTGCTAAGATTCCATCTCATTCCAAGATCCACGCCTTTCCCGACTGCTTCTTAGTCGCGGCTAAGCTCTGTCTGTAGAAACAGTGTTCCACTGCGGCACTCAAGCATTCATTTCCAGTGGAGCTTCCATGGGTTATTCTTTTGTTTTCGGGTTTTTTTTTTTTTTTGTCTTTTTTGCCTTTTCTAGGGCTGCTCCCGCGGCATATGGAGGTTCCCAGGCTAGGGGTCGAATCGGAGCTGTAGCCACCGGCCTACACCACAGCCACAGCAACGCAGGATCCGAGCCGAGTCTGCGACCTACACCACAGCTCACGGCAATGCCGGATCCTTAACCCACTGAGCAAGGCCAGGGATCAATCCCACAACCTCATGGTTCCTAGTCGGATTCGTTAACCACCGAGCCACGATGGGAACTCCTCCATGGGTTAGTCTTGAGCAAAGTGCCCAGATTACCCTCCTCCTGCCATGACAGCTCTACTCACAGGTGGCGGGGGCACCAGGATTTATATACGCGGTATCCACAAATCTCCTGTTGAGATTAAGGGTGCCTGACACACCTCTACTTTCTTTTCAGCAATATCATTCCATGATTTGGCCCTAAATGATTGATCTCTAATCCATGGGAACAGGGTAAGTATGGAGTCATCGGAGGATTCTGAGATCGAATCTGTTTCAGATAATTGATTAAATTGGACAACGAAAATCTGTAAAATAGGAGTTCCTGTCCTGGCTCAGCAGAATTGCATCTGACTAGCATCCATGAGGACGCAGATTCAATCCCTGGCATCGCTCAGTGGGTTAAGGATCCGGTGTTGCCATGAGCTGTGGGATAGGTTGCAGACATGGCTCGGATCTGACCTTGCTGTGACTGTGGTGGAGGCCAGCAGCTGTAGCTCCAATTCACCCCCTAGCTTGGGAATCTCCATATGCCTTGGGTGTGGCCCTAAAAAGACAACAACAAAAAAAGAAAATCTGTAAAATATTGTTGGTTTTTTTCAATTCCTCAAAAAACCCTCATCCATGTATAGCAATAGATCTTTATTAAATAAAGAATTTCTTTTTTAATTAAAAAAATTTTAAGGCTGCACCCACAGTATATGGAAGTTCCTGGGCCAGGGGTTGAATCCAAGCTGCAGCAGCAACCTGCACCACAGCTACAGCAACACCAGATCCTTAACCCACTGCACCAGGCCGGGCATCCAACCCAAACCTCCACACCAACCTGAGCTGCTGCAATCGGATTCTTAGCCCACTGCACCACAGCAGGAACTCTCAAAGAATTTCTTAAAGTGTAGTTTAATTTGCAATTATGGATCCATTTCTTTTGCTTAATTTGTGAAACATAACAGTCTCTCTTAAACACATGCTAATAGTGAGCTTTAAAATTGCAATGATAATCTGCTTAGTAAACTCAAATGCTACGTAAGCTGGCAGCTGTATTCCTGAAAAAAGTTAAGTACAATCAGCTCTGCAGAGGCAATCACGTAACTTTTAGTAGTTGTGAAAATGTCATAAACGCAAAGAACATGTTATTCCATTTGCATGATTTAGACAGTCCAGCCATTGGCCCCAGGCAGGTTTTTAGAACGTGCTAAGCATGGAGCTCCAGGGAGATGGCTGTTGTCAGAAGGAACATGCAAACCATTCTGTGGACAAAGAACCCTGGGAAAACCAGCAGGACAAACCCGTTATGCTCTGTGGGTGTAGCTAAGAGGTGAGCATCACAGGCCATTCATTTCTCCAATTAGCTCTATCTAGCTCTGCCATCAAACAGGAACAGGGTGGCCTGAATCAGAGAGCACGGCTTTCAGAATCCTTCAGGTAACCACTCTCAGGAGGAAGCAGAGCCTGTGGCTCAAGTCTTAGAAAAGTTTCCTAGGCTTTGTGTGGCCATGTGTGTTCGGAATAAAGTCATCCTTATCTCCACCGCCTAGTATCGCCGGAGTGGACAAAATCAACTGAGAGTGTGGACCTAGCAGAGAAAAGGACCTTGAACTCATCCTTAGGGCTCCAGGAGCTGCAACAGGAAAGGACACCAAAACAGGAACATTGAGAGAGTTCCCTGGTGGTCCAGCGGTTGAGGACTGAGCATTGTCCTTGCTGTGGCTCTGGTGGGACCCCTTACCTGGGAACGTTCACATGCCATGGGCATAGCCAAAAGCGGGGAGGGGCATCTAATTTGGCAAACAGAGAACATGGTATTACCAGATCCAAAACCAGACTGCCCTTCAGGATGGAAGGAGCAGGAGGTTCCTTCAAGCGCTGGTGAGAGGTTGAATCCGGTTTGCCCAGAGCAGCCATCACTGGCCTGGGGAAGTAAAAGCCCCTGTGCTTTGGACAAAGACATCCTGGGATAAATGGAAGAAAAGGCAATTAGAGTGAATCGAGCTCATTGGGATAGCTCAGGCGGGAGTTTCCCTAGGAACAGAGCCAGGCCACAGCAGGACCAAAAGGAGCCGGAAAAGGTGCAAAGCCCTTCAGCGATATGCCCCCCGTCATGCAGCTTCATGCCTTGTGCTTCCTCCTTCCGTCTAGAAAGAAACCTTGCATCCTCTCCCTGCCCACGGAGATGAGCGCCGCCGGGTCTTGCCCGACCCTGCGCTCTCGGTGCCCAGATCCTTCCTGACGTACGGTTGGTGCTCAGTAATTCTGATGAAAGAACAGGGAAGGCCCCCAACAGCGCCAGAGATTTGGGCTCAAAGGCAGCTCCCGAGTCCCCTTCAGTCTCTCTGACAAGAGACCAAGAAGGTGACACACGGGTGACCCATCAGTTGACCGACCTTCTGCTGTGAAAGCCCACGGTTCCCATTAGCGCCGCCCACCCCACTCCCCCTCCTGGCGACCCTGACTCCTCTTGCCCCAGAGGCAGCTGCCAGCCCCCTGTGGGTACTTAATTACAAACGCCCTGCCAGAGCTCACGGTTTTGAGGAGAAGCTACGGGTCCCCAGAGGCACATACAGACTCAAGCTTAGTGGGAAAATGTGTCATAAGCTTTGGAATTGCTGCAGCATCAACTTAACAATCAAAGCGGGAAAAAAAGGAAAAGAAAGTTATGTTTAAACACTTTCATTTAAATAACATTAAATATTAAATGATTTGCCTCTAACTGATAAATGATTAATACATTTCCCTTTCAAGAGTGGCTTTAATCTGCAACTGGAAATCTCTACTTGCACTTTAAAATAAGTTATTTTCAAATAGAAGAGCAGCAACAGTTATTTTGCAAGCTCTGATGCCGCCTAACATAACCAGATGGACAAACTCCCAAAGTCCTCCCCGCTCACGCAGCATTTCCAAAGGATTACCAGGAAAAGAGAAAAGTGACCCGGGGAAAGAGGTCTCCAAAGGGCCCTCCTGAAAACGTCATGTTAGTCCCAGCAAAACCAGGTTGAGTGCCTCAGTCCCAGCAGATGCTATTGTGAGAAGCTGCTCGAGGGTTGAAATGGGCTGGAAATGGCCCATTGCTGCCTGCCCCTGACAGGACTGCCTTTAGGCTCTCGTTTGGAGCAAGCTGGGAGTTATGGTACCCGAATACAAAGCTTTGGCCATTCTGGGAAGAGAATAGCCCTGGATTGAGGGGTGAGGGCACTCTACTAGCCGTCTGAGCCTTAGAGACACAAATGAAGCAACTGGATGGCCGATCTGAGCAGCAGACGTGCCTGGGGCTGGAGACCGACCACGGTCCCTGATGTGACACTTCTTTGTAGCAAGGAGATAGACGCAAAGTCAGAGGGTGGCAGTGAAGACGAAATATGGTCCTCGTCTTCTAAAAGATGTGTTAATTTTTTAATTGAAGTACGGTTGACTTACAATGTTGTGTTAATTTCAGGTCAAAGTGTTTCAGTGATATGTACGTTTTTCAGATTCTTTTCCATTATAGGTCATTAAAGACATTGAGTATAATTCTCTGTGCTATAGAGCTGGTCCTTGGTGGTTCTCTATTTTATGCATAAGAGTGTGTAAATGTCAATTCCATGCTCTTAATTTATTGCCCCTCCCCTTCAATAACCCTAAGTTTGTTTTCTTTGTCTGTGAGCCTGTTTCTGTTTTGTAAAGAGGTGCATCTGTGCCATATTTTAGATTCCACATATAAGTGCTATCATACGATATTTGTCTTTTTCTTACTTACTTTTTTCAATTAGTGTGGCGAGACCTCTAGGTCCATCCCTGTTGCTGAAATTCATCTCCCCAAACCCTGGATTGTCCCAGGATCATCCCTTGACCCAGGATTGTATCTTGCTTGACTGTCATCTAACTCTAAAGGTGGGATCTGCTCCCACTGGAGTCCTAGGTCTTCCTCTTCCTCTCAGTTTCCACATCTGCAAAATGGGGTTAATAACAGCACCTAGCCTGCAGCCTACAGCAGTGTTGTTAGAAAGAGGTTAACTACTAAGTACGAAGTACCCGGCAGTGCTTGGCAGTACCTGGCACGAATCAGGCACCACACAATCATCTTTTTGGAACAACGGAACAGCTTCTCAACATTCTCTGAAAAACGAAGAAAGCCTTCCAAAGGGTTGTTCCAAAGTGCATTTAATTCTGCAAATCCAAATAGTGGCTCGTTAAGTTCACTCTGATGCCAGTTTCCAAGCATCTTCCTCTAACAGGAATCATCAGAAGTAGCTGGACCTCACGGGATGTGTTCCCTGTAACCTGCTCTTCTCACCCCAGCCTCTTTCCCCAGATGCACAACCCAACCACAGGCACCCTCGTCCCTAAGCGTCAAGTAAAGCACCGACATCTCCCAGAAGAGACATGGCTCCCTGTGTCCCTGCCTTCACGTTTGCGGCCCCCTCTCTGCCAGGATCCCTCCTTCCCCAAGAGCAGCCTCCACAAAGGTCCCTAGTTAGAATTCTGCTCCGTCGTGATTCCACAGTGAAAGCCTTTCTCATGTCTTCCTCTCCATTAGTGGCCCCAGCATTGGGGCCACGATGATAATTTCTTTAGAGAATGTATCCCACTCACTATTCCATGGTTTTATGATGTTATCATATTGATTTTTTTTCCCTAATTCTCCAAGGCATACAAGGCAAGGAAAGACTACTCTCTCTCCAGTGGACTGGAATCATGATGAGAATGTCAGATGTCAGTTTATCATAATTGAATATACCCTCATTTCAGGATTGGGTTCCATTTTCTACTGCAGGACACCTCAAAATAAGATAGAAGTACATTTCTGTATTTCACAAAGCAAAGTGCAGAGGTGATCCACCCAGGGTTGTTTTGGAGATTCCACAATCATCAGGGGCTCAGGGTCCTTCCGACTTTCTACAAGTTCCGTCATCCCAGATCATGGCGTGTTTTCGAGGGGACTCCAGAGCCAAAGATGGCTGTCCGTGCCCAGCCATCACGACTGCATTCCTCTGAGCAGGAAGGGCATGGCCCTATTCCTTCATGTGATTTCCAAGAATTCATCTGCATCTTCCCTAACATTTATCCAGCAAAACTTTCTCCCCATGGTCATGCCAGCAGCACCCGAGTCTGGGGGAATATGGGCTTTATTTTGTACCAGAAGAAAAGGGCAGTTGTGTTACTGGAAGAATGGATAACTGATATGCAAGGCGGCTGGTAATCAATGCCACGTGATTGCCTAAGGCACTCAGCCTGTCGTTTTCGTCATCTGCTCACAAGGGTCTCACAGCCAAGACGGTGAGGACTTTGAGGACAGTATTTTTAGTGTCCATAGCATCTAATTCAATGCCTTGGCACCTAGGCGACATTCTGTTTACAGAAGGGGTGATTAGAAGGATGCATACATAATTTAATCAACAAACAGATGTTGGAGATTTAAAAGGAGACACTTAGCGAATGCCCTTCGGTAGTCGCATCCTGCTTGAGTTTTTTTTTCAAGTATTGAATCTAATATTTATTACCATTTAAAGTTTAACAAATTCTTTAACAGGAGATCTGAGACTATTCTGACATTTCAAATGAGAGTTTTTTTCCTTTGCCAACATTACAGGGCTATAAATTTTCATTAGTTAAGTTTGCCTATTCCCTCATGTGGATGTGGCTTTTTTTTTTTTTTTTTTCCTTTACAAAGGTTAATTCTGTTCTTAGACATCTACTTTCTTCCTAACTCACAGGGAACGATACTTAAACATGGGACCTTCTTTTTCCCCATATTTTACGAGCATTTGTTCTAATCTCGTTACTGAAGAAATTAGAATATAATGTTCCAAAATCTAACTCGGCTGCTTTCAAATTATATTTTGACTTAAATTTATTTAGAAAAAGCCTAAAGCTTTTGCACGAATATGCTATTTCTTTTCTAATATAAACAGGTGCATTTTATTGAAACTCTCAGCTATAAATAAAATGGTGAAGGCAAGGCGTAGACGCTTCTAAATCTTTAGGTTTTGAAAAACATGTGTAGATTGCAAAATTTCAAATATATTTTGATTTGAAATTAATTGCAGACTGAGATCCCAGGGCTTTTATCATCTGTGCATATTTAGCTAGAAAAGCACTTGGAAAAGTGACAAATTTTCATGCATCATTAAGCACTTTAAATAATTAATAGTTGATTATTTTCTCTTTTAAGATGGCCTCATTTATAATTCTGCCTCGGTGATGAGATTGGCCTTTAGGTTAAAATGAAGTTGCATTTCTATTTAGAAAATTGTTCCTTACTTAGAGAATGTCACAGATGGCCTTGCCAAGCTCCAGGCTTTGTAAAGGGCAAGAGGCTTGGCCAGTGTTATACAAACATTAAGAGACGAGATCAGTAATGATTGTAATAACGCAGTGTTCAAATTGGGGTTTCTAGTGGCTGACCCCCGGGATCCTTTGCTAAGCCACTGATTCTAATTTAGTAAACAGGACATCTCCATGCCCGGGGCTCTTCCTCTGAGCCGTGGGATGCCAGTGGCCACGGTGGAACCAGGCCATGGAGCGGTCCACCCTTCCGCCGGCTGTCCATCAGCAAGCCGCTCGGTTTCCTTTCCCTGCACCTTCCTCCCCAGAGAGTTGAGCTGGACCTGGAGCGCTTTCAGAGTAGGCTTTTGGCTGGCCGGGGTTGAGAGCCTCGAGATGGGGATGCAATTCTCCAGTTTAATGATAAACTTTCTAAGTTATAGCCCCTCAAAAGGAGTTGTCAAGAAAATACCATGTAAGCCTTCGTGACTATTTGAGCGCCTGCTTCGGAGAAGAGGACAAGAAAGGAACTTGCTCTTGGGACTGGTCTAGTTCATAAGATTTTAGGAAGCCCCAAACAGTAATTCACTCTTCTCTGCTGCTGGGTACCAAGCAATGCGTCACTTTAAGCAAGACGCTAACCTCAGCGGTGGGTCCCCCAAGTCCAGAAGGTCAAACCCAATGTCAGATCAGCCAAACCAACCTGCTACCAGTATTAACTAAAATGCTGCTGACCCCTAGTCTGACCCCTAGTTCATCTCACAAGAACCGCATGTCCCTCTTTAACTCAACAGGAAAGGATGGGGCCCCACATGGCCGCTTGAAGGAACATTGCAGGTGCTTGGCTGGGCCGAGGGGATCTGGGATCCACACAACCAGTGGAGAAGCTCGCGTGGAACCCACACCCCCAGCGTCCAAAATGCTTCCCACGAGTTACCGGAGAAATGACACGGCAGAATTTGATGACCCAATTTGCATAAAGCCCGTTAGGTCCTCTTCGCCACCCGAGAAGCAGGGACTATGGGAAGCAGGGCTTAGAGCAGGGTCACCCCAACAGCGATACCACGCATCGTAAATGGCAAGGACTCTGCCCTTCTGAAAGGTCTGGGAAGGATAGATGGAGAAGAACGGAAAAACGCAGCGTAAGAATGAAATAAAATAGTTCCACAGACCCCCTCTCTGGAGGAAACAGACGGTGAGACGGTGGCATAAAATAAAGGCATGAAATGCAACTTCAGCCTATTTTTCTTCGAAAGGCTTTTTCAGCCGAGGAATCAGAAGTGGTCCATCCACTCCTGGAAGCTTCTGAAGGGATGCTTCCGCCCACAGGTTTTGAAGCATCCCTCCAATGGCCAGACGGTTCCCTTTGCTGTCTCTCCGTCCAGCAGAGCTGGTTACCTGAAAGGCTAAAGGAAAAGGAGAGCGTGCTGGAAACCTCTTTCCTTCCCCGGCTCCTATGCTCTGCAGGTGGGTGGACCTCACTCGTGTAACACGGGAAACACATAAATCTTGGAGCGCTGAGCGTCTCCAGGGAGGCATTGACTTTTTATGGCTATAATTATTAGATGAATGGTCACAATGTTTAAGCCTTGGAGTGATATTACACAGTGAGTTATGCATATTTCCCTGCATTAATTGTTTCATGGATTCTTCAGTCTCCAGAAAGTTCCAGAGTGCAGAAGGCAGGCACCCTAACTGCTGGACTGAGCACGGGGAAATCCGAGATCAGCTGCTTAGAGCTACGTTTGGAACCTATATTTGGATGCTTTCCTAAGCCAGCCCGGGCCTGCGAACACAAAGGGGACGCCTTTGTTGTAATGGCCAGAGTGTGTGCCAAACACCGGCCACGGAAAGGCCACAAAGGACCCAAACATCTTCCTGTCTCTCAACCCCACCTCTTCTTCTTTCTGAGCGTCTGGTTGTTCTTCTCTCCTTCTTTAGAATACTTTTTTTTTTTTTTTGATCCTACGTCAAATGGTAGAAAATTCGATGTGTCTACATTTTATGTATTTTCTATGCAAACAATACACACACCGGCCCTGGCTGAGACTGCAAACTGCTGGCTATGGATGATGTTTCCAGGCAGGGAGTCTGATGTGGTTACTCCAGCCTGGCGTCCAGTCCTAAGCGTATCCACCTACCACGGTCTCCAGGGGGACAGAGGAGGCTGGCAGCATCGCCCTATACCCACCTGTTTCCCTGAAACAGAGATGGTGAGCACAAAATGAGCTCATTACTGCAGAACTTCACTTACAAAAATACAAATATAAAAGCGTTACCTTGTGACGGACGCAGTGGGTTCATTGTCACTGCAGTGGCTTGGGTCACTGCTGTGATCGGACCCCTAGCCAGGGAAGTTCCACATGCCGCAGGCGTGGCCGAAAAGAAAGGAAATACAAATATAAGTTATTTCTGCTACAGATAAGTGACCTGGGCATGACCGTACCCGATTTTCCTCTCCTCCCACCACACAAAAGGATTGATACGAAGAAATGAAATCAGAAACAGGAAGACACCTTCAAAGGGCTGAAATGCGGAAAGCGAATACACGAAACATCAATACATTGCCTCTGGGGGATAATTTCCTGGTGAATTTTAAGAGGCGTTCCTGGTGGAACCCCAAATTTGAAAGACCAGGGGTGGGCACAAATTGAATTATTATTTTCTGTGAACTCACTTTGCTCTCCAGAGATCGTCAGTAGTTCGAAATGGCTACATGCAAGTGCGAGGCAACCACTCCAACGGAGAACGTGTGATTACGGATTATGCTCTGTTATAGAACCTTTTGCCAGCAAGGGAAGTTGCTTTTCAATTGACAGGCCTGACCTCTAAACGTCATGACAGCCCACCTGGCTCCCATGGCCAAGGCCAGGAGTAGAAGCAGCCGGTGAATAAAGGTGGGGTCCAAGCAGAGTCCATCCATATGATGAAGGAACAGATGTGGGCACGGCACAGGGAAAAGGACACGCCTTCGTTTTACAATTATTATAGCATCCTGGGTATAATTTGACCAAATTTATTTTAGCATTATTTTACATACTAATGTATTATGGCCATGATAAAATTCAAGAACGTTTTCATATTAGCAGAAAACTAATAATATGAATTATCAGACTAATAATTAAAGGGAGAAGAAAGTATATGATTGTTCTGGCTAATTCTGAAAGGCACCGTTCATAAAATTATAAATTCATAAGAAAGTCATATAACCTTGGAGTTGGATTGGCCAATGGGGACCTGCTGCATTAGCACAGGGAACTCCACCCAGTATGTTCCATGAAAAAGTATATGGGAAAAGAACATGAAAAAGATGGACATGCGTCCACATAGAACTGGACCATGTTGCTGTACAATAGAAAGCATCGCAACATTGTAATTCATCGTTACTTCAATCAAACCTTAAAAAATGAAACAAAGAAATCCGTATAACCTGAATACGATAAAGCAAACATGGAAAACCACAGCAATCCGAGTGAAGATTCGCATCATTCCTACTTCTTCGAAAACAGCAGGATGATCCCCAGCGCCGCTGTTGGCTAATACTCTTCAGGGTAGCTATCTTTCTGGAAGTCAAATTATCAACACGAAATATAGCTATTAAAAAGGATAAGCGTTACGTACAGACTTACACACACCGAAAGAACAGAGGACTCTCAGAAACAATGAGAGGTCCTTAATGAGGACGCAAGATAGATATTGAAGTAACTGCGCTTCATAAAAGCCACATGCAGTTTGCACGTACAAAACATCCTTTTCAAAAAGTTTCAAAAAATATAAAAATGCTTAGAGACATAATTCATCAGGAAATGTGCAAGGCTTATGCAATAAGCAAAATCAAACAACATTACTGGGGGAAATAAAAAGAGGCTAGATGGATAGACCTATCGGGCTCCAAAAGGAGATCTTTCCACACCGTAAGGATTCAAAATGCTATCGTTTTAACAAAATTTTGGTAAAAATCCCATTAAGATTGTTTTGGAATGTGTCAATGTTTTTCTAAAATGTCATCTGGAAGAAAGACTGGAGAAGATGGAATGAGAGTCAGGTCTTGCTTATTTTAAAAGGGTCACGGAATAGGCACAGAACCCCAAGGTCCCAGGCGATCGTCTGAGAACCCCAAGAGCAGCCGCAGCAGGACAAAGGGTCATTTGATGATTTAAATACCTCATTATTTACATGGAAGGGGGGGATATTAGGAGGTTGGGATTAACGAATACACACGACTATATGCAAAACAGGTAAGTAACCAGGACCTACTCTACAGCACAGGGACCTCGACTTAGTATTCTGTAATAACCTGCACGGGGAAAGAATCGGAAGAAGAGTGGGTGTATGTCTACGTATAACTGATTCACTCTGCCCCACCCCTGAAACTAACACAGCGTTGTAAGGCAACTCTACGCCAATAAACTTTTTTTTAAAAGATAAAATAAGCTGAAAAGAGGAGAAATAGATGAAGTCCACGAGACTTCACATTTTGTCATTCGACGATTAAAACTTAGACCAAACTTTTTTTTAATACAGCACTTTATCTCAAAAAACACTCATATCAAAAAAATTTTAAATTTGGAGAAATATAGGAAAAAAAAATTTGACAACATTCAAAATACGTAAAGCTGTGCCACTAAATGTGACTGTGACGCCGTTTCCTCAAAAGTCTCTCCACACCTAGGGTGACAGGGGTTCTGTCCATGTAAAAACAACAAAAGAATAAGCATCACTTTCCTTCTCAATGATCAGGTAAGATGTATTAGAAAGTGTTCATTACGCAATTATGCCAACAGAGGTGATTTGGAGAAAGTTAAAAAGGTTTATATAAGGGAAGTGTGGTGCATTAATCTGCCTGGGATCCATCTGAAAATGAGTAAATAAGCACGGTGACACAAATCATTTATTTTTTTCTCTTTGGCAAAACGTCAACTGGAACGCTATAAAATAAATTATCATTAAGGTTGGGAGCAATGTTTTATCATGAATAAGGAAACGGAAATTGAAATATGCCCCTGCCAATAGATTAATCTTCCCTTGATCTTCTATTTTATTCCTTGACTCAAAAATCAATGCATTCCCACCACCTGGCAAATATTATGTGACTTATTTTCTCAGGCATTTAATACCCTTGAGGTACTGACTCTAATTTCTCTCTCCCTAAAATCCCCTCATGCTCCCAGTCTGTTCAAAGGAAATAGAGGCCGCATATGTCCCTTTTTTTCATGTTTTAGCAGCCACATTAAAAAAAGTAAAAAGAGGAGTTCTCTTGTGGTGCTGTGGGTTAAGGATCTGGCGTTGTCACTACAGCCGTTCAGGTTGCTGCTGTGGTGCAGGTCCTCAACCCACTGGCCACAGAGGGAACTCCCCCTTTGCATCTTATGAGGGGTCCCCCAACCAAAAATCCTGGAGACACAGCCTCTCGTGTACGGCAGGCCCCCGTGGTCACTCACTCACAATTACACGGTAACTGGTGCGGCCGCCTCTGAACTGTGCCATCGGTTGGTCACTATAATGGCCCCTATTACAGCTGACGCAGAGTCACCCTTTGGACTTTCATTTCTGGGAGGCGGGACGACGGCTGCTTCATCTGCATCTTCGTCTCCGCGATGATCGCTCGCAGCATCCTCCCCTTACGACACTCTTCTGGCATCGCTGGCATTTTTCACATCTTTAATGCATTTTTCTTGGAAGAATATGATAAATAAAAGCCAACAGTTTGGCTTGACCTAGCTTCCACACCTTTATAAATGGCGTGGGAATGGAATACGCTGCGAAATACCCTATTTGGCAGATCTCAGAGGCAGTGAAATGCCAGGAGGTCAGGGATGAATTGCAGGGAAAAGGAAACTCACATCCTGAGGAATGATCTCCACTGAGAAAGAAGGAGCATAACGCATCTAAAAAGAGAATGGAAGCTGTTTACAAAGCGATGTGTTCCCATCTCTCCTTTTCGGGGCAACACTGGAAGGAGGAAGAGGCAGGCTGACCCTTGAGAACCACAGGATCCGGGTTTGCTAAGTTAGCTTGGAAAAGCCAGCAAAACCGACCTCTCACGAGTCAAGAATGAGGGAACGTGCTGAGCTTCCATCGCGGCGCAGCAGAAACAAATCCGACGAGGAACCACAGTCCGGGTCCCTGACCTCGCTCCATCGGCGGCTGTAGCTCCAATTAGACGCCTACATGGGCAACCTCTGTGTGCCACAAGTGGGGCTGCGAAAAGGAAAAAGGAAAGAAAATACTGCTGGCAATAGTATGCAAGGTTTTTTTCCTTCTTGCACATATTATGTAATAGAGTTGGCCTGCGCAAGCTGTGACCATGTAAAGGCAGCAGTGAATGCTATTGTCGTGCTGTGTCTGTGGGACATGGTGGGCCAGGTTTCTTTGTCACTCCAATGCTCTGTTTTTCACTGCCCTTCAAATGCCTGGTAATATCCTCCGGGTTGGTCTGAGCTGAAGTGGACACGTTCAGAAGTTAGATTTAGTAACAGAACTAGAACAAAAGCTGCATATTCCCCAAAGACTTTCTGCCATTCTAAATATTTCATCAGAGAAGTCGAAATTTAACCCTAATCCCTTCCCTTTTGAAAATGATAGTATTTTCCAGAGAACTATTCCTTACACAGTCATATTTTCCGTAGAGAACACTATAGAGTCCACTTATTGAATCACATTTAGTATTTCCCTTAATCTTATCTGCATTTTATTTCCTCCTTTTTGAGACAGAAAATGCAGACGCTGTGTTGTGGTAACCTATTTATGCAAATCTCTAGTCTGGTGACTGCATTGTAGGTTTTTTAAAGATTCTGATCATTTTTTATTGTTTTCATCTACCAAAAACATGCAATGCCAGTTTTATTTTTATACCGCAGCACAAGTGGAGACGCCTCTCACTTACCCAGGCCCACCCCAGCCCAGCACTGCCCAGGGCCCCAGCCGGCTGTGTTTTCCTGGGAGCCCTGTGTAAATAGCCCTCAGCTGGGCAACATCTCTGGGCTCAGGGGAGAGACATGACTTTAGCCACATCTGTCTCTGCAACACCATCATTGTGCTTAAAAATGGTCAGCAACCTTGAGGGCAGCAGGTTTTGCTCTGGAAAGAATATTCTGAGTCAAAGGAAAGGAAAAACAGCATAGAAAAGAAAAAAAAAAAAAAGCTACATTCTTGATACTCCTGGGAAGGCAGAGGGAGAAGTTTCCTTCAGGAGATAAACCCGTTCCAAGGGCTTTGGGTTTCTGGGGGCTGGCACTAGAAGCTGCTGCCACGTGAAACCCTTTCTTCCAAATTCAAAGTAGCATCGTTTCATTTGCATCTCCCAAATAAGTTTCCATTCTCCTATTTGACTCCGTAGCTATTTTAAATATACATCATTTCTGTCCAATCTGTTATCAATGTCTTTATCTGAGAAGCACACCACATTTTTAATTTTAAAAATAAATTAGGGGGAGTTCCCGTAGTGGCTCAGTGGTAAAGAACCTGACTAGCATCCATGAGGACACAAGTTCGATCCCTGGCCGCACGCAGTGGGTTGGGGCTCCCGCATTGCCGTGAGCTGTGGTGTGGGTCGTAGACGCGGCTCGGATCCCGTGTTGCTGTGGCTGTGGTGTAGACGGACAGCTACAGCTCCGATTAGACCCCTAGCCTGGGAACCTCCATATGCTGTGGGAGTGGCCCTAGAAAAGGCAAAAAGGCAAAAAGACAGAAAAAAAAAAGTGATCATTACCTCAAACCCTTTTTTTTTTATGTTGGCACATGGAATTTCCTGGGCCAGGGATTGAGGAGTCCAGACTGCAGCTGTGACCCTTTAACCCACTGCGCCTGGCCAGGGACCAACCACACCTCCACAGCGACCCAAGCCGCTGCAGCTGGATCCTCCACCCGCTGCGCCGCAGCGTTAAGGCCACACCTTGAACTCTTTATGGGGCGGATTGTGCTTTGCTCCACTTCCCTTTGTTCTTCTCATCTTGTTCATTCATTCAACACATGTTTCCGTCACCTCATCTTGCTAACTCTCTGTTTTTATTGTATTTTTGTTGGATAGGGTACTTATGTTTCCTGATCTTGGAGAGGGGGTCTTATGCAGGCCCGGGAGCACACTCCTCTCTGGTCATCGGAGCTAGATGCTCCAGGAGTACCTCCTATGGGCCAGGCTGCAGGTGGGACCAGCCCCTGGTCTGGTTGGCTTGCCTTGTCCAGTGGCTATTGGACCACTGGCAGGTTTGCCCCGTAACTGCAAGCCTGGTCGTGCACTCCGGAGGCCCTCAGGGCTGGCACTACTCTGCTGGTGGGTGGAAGCCGGTCCCAGAGTGGCTACTTACAGGGCTCAGACGGTTCCGGGGCTGGGGTCAGTACACTGTGGCTGTGACTGGGACCCCACGTGGCTGGCTGCTCTGTGTGGTGGGTCCCAGGACTGGTACTGACTCGACAGTTGGAGGGTAAGGCCCCAGTGCTAACAGACCACAGGGAAGATGCCCAAGTGGTGCCTGCTGACCCGAGGTCTTTGTGAGTTCCCAAACACGCTGCCACTAGCATCTGTGTTCCCCGGGGTGGGGGGCAGGGGCGGTCTCCATCGCCTCGCCTCAAGGAGATACTCCGAGGTCAGCAAGTGAGCCTGACCCGATTTCCTTTCGGGGGTCTTGAAGCCTGAGAGATCCTATGGGAGGAAAAAGAGTGGAGTCTTTGTCTCCTGCAGCCTCCAGCTCTCACATGTAAGCCTCACCAGCCTGCAAATCTGGATGCTCGAGGAGCAGAACCCTGAGTCGGGGAGCTCCACGTGGGGCGCAGACCCTCCGTCTTTAGGGAGACCCTCTGAGTTGTGCTTATCCTCCCATTTGCGAGTTTCCCACCCAGGGGTGGTCTCCACGCTATTGCATCTCTGCCCTCCTGTTCATCTCCCTGCAGTTACTTCTTCATATCTCTTGTTATGGAAAATCTTTTCTCCTGAGCTTCCGGCCATTCTCGCGGACGGTCGCTCTGTAATTAGTTGCAGCTTTGGTGGTGCCCACAGAGGAGCTGAGCCCACAGAGGAGGGGAGCCCACAGAGGAGCTGAGCCCACAGGGGAGGTGAGCCCACAGAGGAGCTGAGCCCACAGAGGAGCTGAGCCCACAGGGGAGGTGAGCCCACAGAGGAGCTGAGCCCACAGAGGAGGTGAGCCCACAGAGGAGCTGAGCCCACTGGGGAGGTGAGCCCACAGAGGAGCTGAGCCCACAGAGGAGCTGAGCCCACAGAGGAGCTGAGCCCATAGAGGAGGGGAGCCCAGGGCCATCCTGCTTTACCGTCTTGGCCACCCTCCCTCCTCCACGGATGCTGAGAAGGAAAAGAGCATGCTGGGTGCATCCCTCTGTGTGGCCCAGTCCATGGCCTAAAGGCTCAGCTGAGCTGGAGACGGACGCTGCGTGAGACCATCTATCACATGCGTGTGACCTAGAGGATATTTGAGAATAGGCTTGGCACACTGGACATGATGGAAACGGCCAGTTCTCCCTTCTGTGTTTAAAAAGAAATGACTTAACGATGGGACCCTCTCTTCGTTGCTTAATCCTCACTAGAGCCACGTGTTTGGTTGCATCACAGATCAATCACATTGCCTCAGCACTTCTTTGGGCATTCCGTGGGGTGGGAAACCTGCCTTATTCTTTTCTAATTCTATTCTAATTGCTACCGAGCAACAGTGCGTGAGGCACTAGGAGAAAACAGAGTTGTGTTGGGAAGTCATTTCACGCACAAGCAACGTGCAGGGTGCACGTGGAGAGACAGGACCGTCATCCCCATCAAATTTGCTCCGCTTACTTTAGCATCTGGGTTTACGAAAGAACCAAATTTCCCTGGGGGGACTCATATCTTTAAAAAGCTATGCAGTGGCGATCTCTATTTACCTGTTTCCTTTGGAATATATAGGACAAAGATAACAGTAAGTGTGTCACGACCATTTCTGCCATGGATTGAAACTGTTCCATGACGACAAACTATGATCTGAAAGATTATATCCAATCCCAAGCTTTTAAAAATTCAAATAATTCCAAATGCCTAGTTTGTGATTCTTCAACTGTTACATGTGTGTGTACGTAGAAACCAATTAAGGCAAAGCGCTGAAATGTATCACATTACTCTTATACATTAATCTACTGAGACCGCTTCAGACCTTTCACTGCTTCGTGAGTTCTGGATTTTTCCCAGGAAAGTAGGAAGCCAAACAAAAGGCAGGCACCTTTGAACCAACGGGCACAGGGAAACGTAACTTCAGAATAGAATGTGTTATTTTCTCTTTTCCCATGGATCCCTTCAGAGTGAATAAGAAGGGAGAGATTTCCCTTCTTCAACAAATGCAAACACTTACATCTTTATTATCTCCCATGACCCGTCCCCATCCTTCCATTGGCTGCCGGAAGCGAGCAGCTGTGGCTTCTGTGCATTGATTCCTGAGAGTTTATCGACAGATAGACTAGCTAGATAGAAATTTCTGCAATAGAGAAGTGGGTATAATTGTGATCTGTTAAAAATGAAAACTCACAGGTGTTCCCGTTGTGGTGCAGTGGAAATGAATCCCACTAGGAACCATGAGGTGCCGGGTTCCATCCCTGCCCTCACTCTGTGGTTTAAGGATCTGCCGTTGCCGTGAGCTGTGGTGTAGGTCACAGACACGGCTCGGATCTTACGTTGCTGTGGCTCTGGTGTAGGCCGGCAGCTGCAGCTCTGATTTGGCCCCTAGCCTGGGACTCTCCATATGCTGCTGGTGTGGCCTTAAACAGACAAAAGACAAAAAAAGAGAAAAAGAAAAAGAAAAATCGTCATACAGACACCTTATTAGGAGAACACACAGTGTTGCCTCACGCTCGCTCCCAGGACCCTAGAAAGGCCCCACTCCTATTTCAGATGCAAGAGGCAGCCGCGTGTATAGCTGTGTCCCAAGCTGTCCTGCGATGGGTGCTAACAGATGGAACATGCCCGACAGGCACAGCTGCAGCAGGGCCGCGACAAAAGAAGACAGAAACCGTGATATCCCAAGAGTCTCACTCTCTCCTTCCTTTTAACGTGGGAAATGCTATTGCAGCTGTTTTCTGAATATTGAAAACAACGTGTACTCTAGTCCCACCTAGGACTCAAGATGCTATCCATCCTGGGCCAAAAGACATCCACCACCCGAATTCCTACTGCTATTAGAGTACAAATATCATGGCAGTGTGTCTAGTTCCTAGAAAATATGGTCAAAACTCGCTCTATTGTAGCCATTTCTTCTTCCAAAGCTGTTACTCCATGGATGAAACAGAAATAGAACTTCGAAGGAAGCCGTTATTTTTCCAGACAAGTTTCTTTTTTCCCCTTTTATTTGGCACCATTATTCTTATTGCAAAGTAGGATAGTGGCAAAACACCCAGAAAACAATGGATTTTCATTCTAGCCCTGCTATGTAATAATGAAGAAAATTTATTTAACCTTTCTAAGGTGCACTTTGAAAAAAATCAAGGAATAGCATTATTTCCCTTATAAATTTCATTTGAGGATATAATACAATCATGACTAATGCTAACCTTCCAACAGTAAGATAGATAACAAGAACTTAAGTATTTGTCAAAGGTAGGAATTGTTCACCTCATTACTACTATAATTTTATTAGCTCTATTTCTTTTAAGTATATTTTAGGAAATGTGACTTTCTTCCTCGTGCTCATTTTCCTCTCTGACGACTTAAGACCACGACACCATGGACCACGTGTGTAGCCGAGTGGGACCTCAGCGAGGGTGACATCAGGAGTCATCCCCGTGGGAAGAGCAGGGACAAAGTCAGCGTCCCTGGGGTGTCTGGCTGGCCACACTGAGGCGCATTATACCCCCTAATGGAAAAGAGGCTGTCTTTAGAGACCAACGAAGCCCCCTCAAAGTGCTGCTCCTGCATCATCTTGGCCTGATGGCCTCACTGCTCTGAGTTTCCATTGCCTCAAGGGCTCTGTGGGGACAGTGAGAACTACCAGCTAAGTGTGTGCATGAGGAACCTATATCGACATGCTGGCACAGGGCGTCACATTTTGGCAATTCTCAAAATACGTCAAGCGTTTCCATGATTTCGTGTTTTGTAGGGATCTGTGATCAGCGGCCTTTGACATTACAGTCGTGATTACTTGGGGGGCTCCACAAGCCCCACCAGGTAGGACAGCAAACTTCATTGTCTCTTCGTGAGAAAAGCGTGGGGGAAAGGCCTGTAGGCCCCATTTTACAGATGAGCAAAGCTCGGCTAATCTGAGCTTCCGTTCTTTTGTTAATTATAATCCTGTGTACATCAGGCAGGGCCTCTTCTACTTTGAGTTCAATTCATATAACAGGCATTCACTTAGTTGCCTCATTTTTATTTCTTCGAAAAGTTGGTGTTCGCAGATCTACAGATGAGTAAGAGGAATGCATTCTGCTGCTGACCCCCAAATTCCCTTATTTTATACCTAAAGGTTGTTGAAAACATAGGTTTGCAAGATTACTATAAATGCATGTGTTGTTCCACAATGTCGTGGTGTCCAAAGTGCAGAGGACAAAACGTGTCTAGAAATAAAGCCACGGGAACATTTCTTTGTGACCAGCAGGTGCAAGAGCGCAGTTCAGGAGCTTCTGCCTGCTCCGTGGCCGGGAGCCCACCGGGCAAATCACACCTGCTCCCCGAGGCCAGACGCTACTGACACACCTGGGAAGCACCTCAAGGGAAAATGTATCCAGAGAAGGCAGGACTGCCGGGCACAAGCAACGTTTCCATTTTTCTTGGTTTCCAGAAAAGATTCGCAGCCTGGGTGAATCAAGAGGAAATGAGAAGTGAACAGAGTTATAAAGACTGTGCTGCTGAAAAGTTTGTGTTTCTGGCTGATACTTCAGATACAGGAATAAATAGCTCCTCTCGGGCGGGCACCTCACACAAACACAGCAAAGTTTGTTCTAGAGAGCACCTGACTTGATCAAGTGGTTTTTGACAAAATGAATCCAGCGCTGGTGGGGAGGGGGAATTGCGACCAAACAAGGAAGCCAGGAGAAACAGACTTTATCTTCTAAGACATATAATTAAGATGTAGGGGGTGCCCAGTGGTCTAAACAGAGCCAGAGAGCCAGTTGCTACCTTTCCACAACGAGCTAATGTCCACACAGGGACAGGGAACAGCGTGACGTCTCCTGGGGCTTCACGGAGAAGGAGCACAAAGGCCTGGTGAGAAGAGGTTTATAAGTGAGAATAAATGGAGAGAGGAGAAAACAGTTTGATTTAAAAATCACCATCATGCAGGATTAAAAGCAGATTGGTTCCATATGCCAAGAAATACATGAGCATGAAAATGAAAGGCCTGAAGACCATCTCCCTGCGTGAGAGCAATGGTGCGCTCTGCAAACCATCCCAAAGATGGACGAGGAAGCCAAACCGTGTGTGGCCCCAAAAGATGAACCGGACGCCCCTCGGTGGCTTAATACTGAATGCCCGATTTTTTTAATCACATGTTCCTGGCTTAAGATGGTATGGGAAATGCTTTGCACGTCCTTGCCCATCATGTGTGATGCTATGGAAACCCAGCGCTCTTTCCTCCACCTGCTCCAGCCACCTTACTCTCATGACATGCATGCCCTAAGACTTGGCATATCCCCCAGGGAATGTGCAGCCAAATCCAGGACGCTGGCGGAAAGAACCTCAGGGGTCCATTTCTTGAGCTTGGCACCCAGATGAACTAGCATCTTCTCCAGGAGAGAAGCGGGAGCTGACACCTTGGAAGAGAACAGATTGCATTGTCTCAGGGGTGCCTCAAAGGAAAGCAAAGCCTTCAACACATCTGAAAACTAAAGTGCAGAATAAGTCAATACATTTAACTTGTAGTTCAAGGTTATTCATTCAGCTGAAACCTCTTGCACATTTCAGGTTTCTTTTCTTTAAGTTCAAAGAGTTCACGCATTTGAAATGTGAAGAAAAGATCAAACTTTACATTTTCACCGAAGGCGGTGTGTCTCCGGAGTCATCATTATTTGGGATGACATGTTTCGCAGCATTTATCCAGAGAACTTTATTTTTATTCTCCTTTGTCCCAGAATTGGTGCGAAGATTGAAGTGCGATCCAGCGCTCATTGCTGTGGTGCGTGTTCCTCTCTTTGGGACGCGCGCATCAAGTCCTTCTTGTAGTAACTCCAGTCTTAAACTCACAGCCCCTTTTGATTTATCTTGACTTGTTCCTTTACATGAAAGGCAGTTTGAGAAGACGGGCAAGGGAAACGTCCCTGTTTGGAGGGAGGCAAAGACTCTTCAAACCAACACCCTTCCCCCGGCTGACTTTCTGATCAATACTAAACACTTCCCGAGAAGATCGTGCTCTGGCATCTTTCACCCACGGACATCTCGCACAGGTAAGGTTATCAGAAGAGCGATACCTGGAACAAGAGCCCACCAAGAGCTCAGACTATGGTTCTTCAGAAGGGAGGGAGGGTCGCGGGGAATCCAGGGGTCTTTTCTCCCTCCTGAGAGGGCTGTGTCTGCAGCGGCTCTCAGGAAACCATCGCGTCTTTCTGTTGAGAAGTGATGGCCAAGGCTATGTCTTCTGAAGCTGGAATGCCTTAGTTTGCTCATCCGTAAAATGAGGAGAAGCGCTACCATTGTTGCGAGGAAGAGTTAAGTGGTAAAAGCACCGAGAACAGCAACAGGCGCGTGAGGTCACCGTCACCCTCATTTCCATCAAAACCTGTAGGAACGCCATCAAGAAGACTTTTAAGGAGCTCCTGCTGTGGCACAACAGGCTTGACGGCATCTCTGCAACACTGGGACGCAGGTTCAGCCCCCAGTGGGGTGCCGTGGGTTAAAGGATCCAATATCCGCGCAGCTGCAGTGTGGGCAGCAACTGTGGCTCAGATCAGACCCCTGGCCCAGGAATGCCATATGCTGCATGGTGGCCAAAAGGTAAAAAGGAGGAGAAGAAGAAGGAGAGGGAGATTTTTACTGTAGATATTAAAACCCAGAAAGGTGGCGCTCCTGTTGTGGCTCAGCAGTAAAGAACCCGAGTCGTTTCCATGAGGACTCGGGTTCAATTCCTGGCCTTGTTCAGTGGGTTGAGGATCTGGCGTTGCCGTGAGCTGTGGTGTAGGTCACAGACACGGCTCGGATCTGGTGTTGCTGTGGCTGTGGTGTAGGCCAGCTGCTACAGTTCTGATGTGACCCCTAGCCTGGGAACCTCCATATGCCACAGGTGCAGCACTAAAAATACAAAAAATAAAAGTAAAAAATAAATAGAACCCAGGAAGGCGAACAAATTCAGGATCCTAAAAACAGCCCAAAAGAAAATGACAATGACCTCAGAGGAGGGAGGTGCTGTGGAGGTTACTTAGACACAGAAATACCATTTGAAGAAACTAGATTTTTTGTTTGTTTGTTTACTTGAAATACCAGTAGATCAAAGTTCAGGAGACCTGGGGTGTCACCCTTTTCCTGACTGAGCTCAATGCATAAGAGGGACATAAGGCTCAAATCCCTTCCCTCAGCTTGTTCATCAATGCCTGTCTGCCTCATAGAATTGTTACAAGGATTTAGCAACATAATAAATGGGAAATACTCTGAAAATTATAAAGCACTATGGAAATAATTATAATAGCTAATATTTATTGTGAGCTTAATTTCCTAAGAGCCTGGTAATTTTCTTAACACTTTTCCCATGTTAATTTCACACTCAAGATACAGTGATGAGACAGGACAGTTAGTCTCCCCATTAAACAGGTGAGCCCTGGGGCCTGAATGTCATGTCCGGGCCACATGGGTATAGTAAGAGTTGCATCTGGCTTGCCAGCCCTCTGGACCCCAACCGCCACACTAACTGTCTGAAAATTGTATTGATTCATCGGTTGATTGGCCAATTGATTAATTGATTGAACAGACGTGCATTGAGCTGTCCTGTGCCCGGCACCCTCGCAGGCCCTGGGATCCAACCATGGTTGTGAGTGACAAAGCATGACCCCCAAGGATGCTGCTTTGTAGTGTGGGGAAGTGACACCAAATGAGTCTAGCATCAGGTGGCCAAAGTGGTGAGAAGGGAAAAAAAAAAAAAAAAACAGCAAGATAAAGAGGAGAAAGCATTACCAGGTAGGGAGAGACCTGTTGAAGTGGCACTTCCTGGGGGAGGTGCTCTGGTGACCCAGCAGAGGCCGAGCTGCCCAGGGTGGGAGAGGGGGCAGCGAGGGACGCAAGGCTGACAGTGGCTCAGCGTCTCGTTCTGCATGTGGTGGCCACGAGAGGCAGTTGCATAAAACACTTACCAATGAGACAGGCAAGGAGGGTCCAGGGAGAGGAGACAGCAAGCGGAGGTGCCCTGGGCCGAGCAGGGCCGTGGGCTGGAGCTTAGACAGGGATGGAGAGAGTGACGGCCAGTGGCTGCCAGCGTCCGATTGTGTGCGGAGGGCATGTGGGCCACGTGCAGTGCTGTGACAAAGCAGCGTAATTCAGACAGGCATCCACGCTATCATAGAGAACGGACGACAGAGTCGCTGTCTTTTTTTTGGCTGCACCCATGGCATGCGGAAGTTCCCGGACCAGGGATCAAAGCCGCACCACGGCAGTGACCTGAGCCACAGCGGTGACAGCACTGGATCCTTAACCCGTTGCACCACAGGGAGCTGGGGAGCCAGTGTCTTTAATGAAACCTCAAGAAAAAAGAGTCACTTAACCAAACCACCTGTATCGGGAAGGATGCCGGTCAGAGAGAGGTTGCTTACAGACATGCTTAGTACTAGGTGACTGCCTAAAGGCTGCTGAGTCACCAGCCAGTGTGATCAAAATCATGCTTCCCCGGCAAATACGGTCCACCTGCAAAATAACCCACTGCGAACACACACAAAGTGTGATTTTATTATCCAAACGACTCTCAACATGTGTCAGTAAACAAGGACCCAAGGGTTTCTAAACAGCTGTGTTCAGAATTACTCAGAGGGAGTCAGAGGAATTAGTTTGCTGGTGAATCAGTCAACTTTTTTCTATTGTGTGCAGTTGTCAAGGGAAAATAGCTCATCCTTTATCGAAGCCCCCAAAAATGTTTCCAATACAGTTGATTTACTTTCTCAATCAGAAAGGTCACTCTCCTTGCCCAAGGGCTGAGTCAAATTCGCAGAGGAGAGCAGAGCCTGCAGGCTGAGAGCTCGGGGCCCCACAACAACATCTGAAAGTATCCATCTAATTAGACCTTAAAAATCCATGAGAAGAATTCACTTGACATATCTGTCATCTGAGCTTCCGCTGTTCAACTTTCTAACAAATGAAAAGCAACTGACGAAGTTGCTCGGCAAACAGGACAAACACAGGGTCCAGTGCTGGCTCCATCCCTCAGACACGGCAGGAAACATCAGCCCAGACCGGGGCGTGCAGCGAGCTGGGCAGCTTTGTTCAAGGGGCCCCCAGGCTCTCAGGCTGTCAGCTCTGCTCTCCTCTGCGACTTTGACTCAGCACTGGAGACATTTCCAACCAGAGTAATAAAGAGCTCGAGGCTCACACAGGCGGCCCGATTATGCCACTGACACGTTCAAACTGGATTTCCTGGGCAAGGTGGTGATGGCACCTTGAGGTTCATACGATCCTGTGCTCCGGGGGGAGGGCAGGAATTATTGCGACGCTGATGAGGGCTGACCGCCCCCTCCTGTGTGGGCGGAACTGGGGTTCCAAGGACTCTGGATCTGGCCTCTAAATTCTCAACCTTTATACTCAACGACCTTTGAAAAAGCAAATAGCACTCTTGGAATTCTTCAGGATCTGCCCCTTCTGATTATTGGTCTATCGAGGCTGTCATGTAAGGGGTGGGGGAAGAGGGGGAACCCGAAACCGTGTGTGTGTGTTTTAGACTCTGAAATGAGGGCGCAACTCCTTTACAATTGCGTCTTTTGTCTTACACAGATCAATCCCGCATACAGAGCGATGATTAGGAAATGCTGAATGCCACGGCGGCTTGTACCCTAGGTCAAAGTGACAACTTCAAAGGCACTGGAAGTTGGCTGAGTTATACTGAGATTCAGATAAGAAGCACTGCCGCCCTCCTGCCCAATGCTGATGTGTGGGGACGTCTGCCCAGCTGCGCTACAAAGTAACCTACACTCTGGGTTTTTCTAAAAAAATTTTGCACTGATGTGCTCTAATTGTTACACTTGCTTTTCATATTGTGCTGTTAATTGAAAGTCAAATCCGAAGGCACAGCTATGTCAGGTTACCTATTTTCTGAGGAATCTGTCTGGAAGGCGTTATGTGCGTCATTTGCGTCACCCAAGAGGCACACAGAGGGACACAGGACACCACCGAGGGTGGTGAGATTAATCTCTGGGAAGCCAGTGGCCACTGGACCTGCCCATTGAAGTTGCACTGCAGCCCTCAGGACCAGTAACCACATGTGCCGTGAAGACTTTGCACAGTAAAAATTGAATCATCTGACAAACTTTCCAATAGTGATTTCTATCACCCTTTGAGGAGGATTATGGGAATTAATTATTCCACGAGGATTTTTCGAATGGCCATGGTTAAACTCAATGACTCCTTTTGTATAAAGAGCTTTTGCTTCAGGAATGGACATTTCGGGTTACCTTGAAAAGCAGTTGTACTGGAAAGCTGTGCTCTTTCTTTTAGACCATCGGTTTCCAAAGAAAACTCAGTGAAATTGTCTCATCTAATAGTGTCAAATGCTTTTCGTTAAATTTTTTTTTTTTGTATGTAGCTCTTTGGTGAATATAATTATAGAAGTAAACACATGCATTTTTTTACCTGTTTTCATTAATTGCAGTCATCCTTTGGGGGAGGTGCTCTAAGTCCCAATTTGTCCCACTGAAACTCCTTCAAACAGATTTCCCAGGTTCTTTTGTCAGAACCCTATTCAGTTTTGAGAACCACCTTGCTTTCCAGTACAGTAAGATTCTTCTCTAAATTAAAAGAGGTTATTGCTTCTGGAAAAATTGAGCAGGCATAGCTGTCCCTATCCCGCCACACGACTAAGGTTAGTCTCAATACATTTTAAGTACAATCTGCAAAAATCTCAAACAGAAATGAATACAAAGAGATCTACACCTTGGCACGTCATAATTAAAATCCTGCAAACTAATGACAACGAAGAAGTAGCAATAAAGCAGATCGCGCTTTACCACAGGGAAAAACAATTTAAATAATAGTGGATTCCTTTTCAGAAGCCAGAGGCCAGGGAGCCACATGTATTCAAGTGCTGAAAGAAAAATCTCATACCTAGCAAAATAGTCTCTAGGAATGAAAGGAAAATCAACACATTCTTAGAAGAAAGAAAACTAAGAAAGTTTGTCATTAGCAAGGCTACCTTGCAAGACTAGCTAAAGGAAGTTTCCTGAACAGGAAGGGAATGATAAAAGAAAATCAGGAAAGAAGACAGTCTGGCATGCAAAAATATGTGTAGATAAAATAGGCTTTCCTTCTTTTGAGTTTTCTAAATTATGCTTGACAGTTACAGCCAAAGCATAACATTGTTATAGACACTATTTCAAATGCCGATAGAGAACATATTTAAAATAACTGTAACTGGGGAGTTTAAGGGGCCGTAAAAGGATGTGAGATTTTTACACTTCGCTGACAAGATCATGATACCAATAAATATCACGTGCTATTGTGATAATTTATGAATACATAATTTTATATCAAAAACAACAAATAAAAGTGCTATACAAATATATATACTGAAAAATGTTATAGGAAAATAAAAACATTAATCTAAAAATGGTCAAATGATTGTGAAAAAGAAGGAAAAATAAAACAGAAAAAAATAGGAAATAGAAAAAAAAAGACAAAATGGAAAATGTAACCCCTAACATATCCATATTTACATTAAAGCTAAAATAAACCAATTAAAAGAGACAAGTTAGTAGAGGGAATTACAAAACATGACCTTGCCCTATGCAGTCTTCAAGAAACAACTTCAAATATAATAGGCTAACAGGCTGAAAGATAAAAAGTAGAAAAAGATGCCATATACACATTGCTTGAATGAAATGACAGATCAAGTAGATTTCAGAGAAGAAAGTCATCAGAGAAAATGAAGGATACTCTATGATGAAAAAAGGGCTGATACCAGAAGTGACAGCCATCCCAAACTCAAATATACATGCAACAAAAAAAAAAAGGAGCTTCGGAGTGCATGAGATAGAACTGATAGAAATAAAAGCAAAGGTAGAAAATTCCACAGCTGTGATTGGAAAATTTAACTCTCCTCTTGCAACAGCGGAGAACAACTGGACATTAGCAAGAACATCGATAAAGCTGAGAACTCCAGCAGCCAGGACCTCAACAATGCAGCCACCGAAGAGAGGGGAGAAAACTGATTTGAAAATAATTCAGCAGAAAAAAATTAATCGAACCCACCCTGCTGCGACAGGGAACGCTCTCCTAAGTCTACAGCTGCGTGTCTTCACTCTGGTTCATTCTGCTCTGTGCTGTGCTGATCCTGGACGAGGCAGAACCCGCAGGAGAAGGCTTTCCTCCCCTTGTCTGTTTTGTCTACTGGACCCCAAGGGATGAGTAGTACAGTCATGAAGCTGAAACGCTCTTGTCAACTCGTACAAAATATCACTCGACAACTTCATCCGGAAACCACAGGAAATGGTGGAGGTGTATTAAAAACAATCCAAATGTGTTGCAGAAACGTCACCTTTGGCAGGGATTAAGGAAAGCGGCGGAGGAAGCTGAGCCTGCCACAGCTGTTTCCACAGTTCGTGAACGGGGACAGAGGGACTTCCCTCTGTGGCCGAGCAGGTTGCGAACCCGCCTAGTATCCCCAGGCACGTGGGTTTCGACCCCAGTCTCACTCGGTGGCTAAGGACCCCACGTTGCCCTGAGCTGCAGGGCAAGCCCTAGCCTGGGAACTTCCATGTGCCATGGCTGCATCCTTAAAAAAGGGGGTGCAGAGAGGGGACAGAAATAACTCAGACAGTGTGAATGTAGGGAGGCAATGGGTTTCAAAGGCTCAGGGAAGGGGGAGGGAATGAGGCTTGTGGAGGAAGACAGAGGGTGGGTCAAAGCCCGCCCTCCTTGGAGGCCTCGGTGACTGGGTGTTGATGCTGCTGTTATTTACGATAAAGGCTACAGGAAACAAATAAAACTGGGGAGGAGAATCAAGATTTTTTTAAAAATAGGCTCAGAGTTCCTGTCGTGGCGCAGTGGTTAACGAATCCGACTAGGAACCGTGAGGTTGCAGGTTCCATCCCTGGCCTTGCTCAGTGGTTAAGGATCCAGTGTTGCCGTGAGCTGTGGTGTAGGTCGCAGATGTGGCTCGGATCCCCGTGGCTGTGGCTGTGGTGTCGGCTGGCGGCTGCAGCTCAGATTAGACCCCTAGCCTGGGAACCTCCATATGCCACAGGTTTAGCCCTAGAAAAGACCAAAAAAATAAAATAAAAAATAAAAAATAAGTAAGTTCATTGGTAACCTGAAGAAAATCAAGGCTGAGACAGGTAGGTGCTCAAACGGGGGTCAGGACTAAAGGCTCAAACGGGGCTCCGGGAAGCCTTGAGCATGTAGGAAGCAGTGGCCTCCTGGTGATGACACCATGGGGAAAATAAAGAACAGGCAAATGTTACTCACGGTACAGATATTTGGTTGGAAGATTTAAAAAAATTAATAATAAAGGAGCCCCTGCTATGGCACAGTGGGTTCATGATCCTGCATTGCCAAAGCTGTGGCACAGCTCACAGCTACAGCTTGGATTCGATTCCAGGCCTGGGAACTTCCATTTGCTGCAGGTATAGCTGAAAAGGAAAAAAAAAAAATTAAAAACCTAGTAATAAGTACACATCAGCTTATTCTATATACAATTGTAATTCTATATACAATTGTCAATAAAAAAGAGAGAGACTGTAACAATTTGTGTTGTTGATAGCAATGACACAAATACATAGTGACTACAAAGAAATGTAACAGGCTTAAAAGGGGAGAGGTGTTGCGGACACAGCTCGAAATCGTCAGTGTCAAAAAATGAGACCCGTGAACCCGGGGAGATCTTGACAAGGCGCTTGGCTTCTGCAGGAGGCGCGGGTGCTAAAAATCGGGAGCAAAGAAGAAAGGACCCTCCCTGTTGATCCCTGAGGCAGGTGACAGGCCTGTCCCCTTCCCATGGGTCAGGTCAGGGCGCACATTCTTCTCGCTGGCTCATTTGAAACAAATTGTGCCTGGAGGAGAGGGAAAGAGGAGGGGGTCCCAGGAAGGTGTTTCGGCTGAAACCGGAGCACAACGGGGTCCCCGAGTTTTCCTCTGACGGAAAAGACACTGTGTTACTTTCCACAGAGTTCGTTTTCCTGGGGGCAAAATGAGGCCTGCAGCCCTGGAGGCGGCCTTTCAGAGAGCTCGGGGACACCACTGCAAAGAGGCGGGGGCGAGGTCAGGGTGTCATTTCGGGGAAGGAGGAGGTACATGCATCCAAGCACGTATTTTCCCGAAGGTCACTGCTAGTCACGGGGAGCAGACTTGTACAGAAAAAGCCAACGTTCCATAAACAAGATGCAAATGGACAACACAAATTGTCGCCAAAGACTTAAAAGCAGTTACCTAGACCGTGGGACCTCTAAGTCCTTCTGCCGCATTCCTGTGCTCCTCAGATGACAGATAACGGGGGACGCAGATTGGTCTGTGTTCCCACCCCTCAAAGGCAGAACCCAGACTCCGTACAATGAAAGCATCACACCTTTGCATTACGCTTCTCCACACATATGCATTGTGCTTGCAATTAATATGAATCCTTTTCACAGGAACTGAAATGGTGCAAAAATTGCAAGAAAATTAGCAACACTCCAATAGATAGACGGGCGATCATCAAGGGTGGAGCTATCAAAATTAGGAAATGGACCCCAAAAAAGAAACATATGGGAAATATCCAAGAACATGTGTAATGAAAGCATTGAAATTTAAGCAACAATGAAATTCAATTTTACACCTATTAAATTAACATCAATCTAAATACATGCTAGGCTTTAATCCAAAATGAGACCTGAAGAAATACATTAATTCCTTTCCATAACATTGCAGATTGGTACAATTTTGGAAAACATAATGGGAATACATTTCAAGAGCTAAGGGGGAGTCATTAATCTTTGACCCATTAATCCAACTCCTGGGTATTTATTCCTAAGAAATAATTCAATGTGAGAATTCTCCAGAGAGCTTACATTATTTTTGCCAACACAGACAGTAATTGAAACCTAACTCACAAAAATGATTTCCCTGCAGTCCTTGCAAGTGGAGCGGCTCATCTTTGGGCACAGCCTAGAGATGATGGTGGAGTCAGCGTGCCTTACACCCCCATGGGTCCTTCAGCCCCACAAACCCCCCGCTTCGTGCAGCTAACTGGGAGGAAGCAAGGTGGAACCCCGTGATCCCTCAATAATGGCTTCTTGAATAACTTAAAGATCTCAGCATCGAGAAATTACCTTCACTAAAAAACAGTAGCGCACAAGAATGTTATCTGTGACATGACCAGTCAAACGACCAAGTTGGAAAAGTAAAGAAAGATTAACTGAATAAAGAGTGGTTTGAAAAGTCAAGCTCATGATCATGCAGCCATCCGGAAAAGTGATGCCTCGGAAGTGAATTTCCTAAGCAATCAGTCAGAATTATTCTCCTATTCAAAAGAAGAAACACACACACACACACACACACACACCCCTGGTTCAAGTTCAGCAGTACATGAGGGAAACATCTCCAAAGTACAAGATTATTCATTCTTTTAATGTTGTCTGGAGCCATTGCCTCCAGAAAGAGAAGCCAGCGTCTTGGACAGGATCCCAGCCGGCAGGTAGCTTGGGTACCGCTCCTGCTTCCTGGGCCTGCGCCTGGCAGCGCTCAGCATCTGTCCTCCCACCCCAGATGCTCATCGTACTCACATCAGCAACCTGCTGGCTGGAGCCTTTGTAACAGTCTACACGTTGCACTGCTCAACTTGTGATTAATTGCAGCCACACTCCACCTTGTGCTCTTAATTGACTTAAATTCCAAATATCATTAGCCCAAATTTTTGAAGACGTTACAATATCATCCATACTCTATTTTTCATTTTCTTCATTTAATGAAACCTGGTTCCTTCTCTGAAATGACCTCTCTTTCTGCTTCTGAAGTCAATTCTCTCTTTTTAGCATCTTCGTTAGCTCCTCTACATGCGACAGCACCTGGCCTGATAAATCTTTCTGTGTAAGTGGTTCCTCCTCAGGACTCCCCATCAGGCTGCCCACACCAAGATAAGTGTCCAAAAAAATGCCTGAATCATTCACTCTTTCTTCCTATAAACAACCTTCTTGCTTCTTTTTGTTGCAAATTTCTCAAATGAGAGTTAGAAAGTGAGACTAATTACAGGTGCTGTGAACAGAGCGCATACTGCAGCTCACTTTAGGAGTCAACTGACTCTTCTTAAAGTAGCTTTTTCAAGAGGAAATTGTTTGGTGCATCGTATGTCATAATATGTCAAAACCAAGACTGTGTTGCAACAGAAGAAAGGCTGGGGGAAAAATGTAATTGTAATGTATACATGTAAGGATAACCTGACCCCCTTGCTGTACAGTGGGAAAAAAAAAAATTATTAAAAAAAACCAAGACTGAACCAAAACTATTAAGTCAGATATTTCTCTCAATTCACACTTTCTGAAACTTTTTTTTAGTCCTATTTAATTTATTTGATTTGTGCAAATGATGTTATTTGTATTTAATTTATTGGATATAATTGACCTAAAATGTATTCGTTTCAGGTGTACAGAAAAGTGATTTCTGAAAACTTTGAAACACTAACTCCTAATTTTGAAATGCAACATTGAAACCTAATGTTTGCTATTAAAAGAGCACAGTTACTAAGTTGGATGGTCTTTGTTTAAAACTAGGTGGGGAGTTCCCTTGTGGCACAGCAGGTTAAGGGCCCTGCGTTGTCACTGAAGCAGCTCAGGTGGCTGTTGTGGTACAGGTTTGGTCCCTGGCCAGGGAACTTCCACATGCAGCAGGTGTGGCCAAAAAATAAAATAAAATAAAACAAAACAAAACAAAACAAAACTACACTTCAGGTACTGATAATTTGACTTTCATACTTAAATGTTTAGGAGTCTCTGATTTTTCACTAGCAATTTCTGTCCTTCCCACAGCCGTCTTTTTTCTTGTTGTTTTTTCCACCCCGTTTATTTCTCACCACCGTAGTGTTTCCTCTGCCCTTAGCCATGATTTTCTCGCAGGGTTGCCATCTGTGTGACCAGTCACAGAAAACAAAATGGAGAAGTGGCCGCCCATTAGCTGTATTTTCATGACAGCCGCCGTGAGGAGAAATAGGTCCTTACCTGTAAAGCGTTGCCAATCCTGAGGCAAACGAAACAAGCAGAGAGACGTCTCTCAAGGCAGAGAAGCTTCATACCGATAGGGATCGGGTAGGGTGGTTATGCAGGTGGTTGGAGACGGCCAGGAGGGACCGCAGAGATAGAGGGAAACCCAGGGGATTGGGGGGACAAGAAAGCCATCGGGATGTCTTTCTTGGAAGGAACCAGACTTGCTTAACTATAAAACCATAAATGAAAGCACGAGCTATGCCTCAGGTCATTAAGTGAAAGATAAATGAGGCCCACATTCAAGTTCAGAGAGATAAGGGTCCTGGGAGTTCCCCGGTGGCCTAGGGTCTTGGCATTGTCACTGCTATGGTGTGGGTCGCTGCTGAGGCCCGGGTTCGATCCCTGGCCCAGGAACTTCGGCAAGCTGTGGGTTTGGCAAAAAAAAAAAAAAAAAAAAAAAATTTGCTAGGAATGCTAATCTTGTTTCTTCACCATTTCCAAAAAGTTGTCATGTTTTCTGTCTTTCTTCATCTAGTTCTTAAAACTACGTACAATATGATGTAACCCAGAATTCTCCGTAAAGTATTGTGAATAAGAGTTTAAAGCTGGCTCTAATCAAGCCTTAAGATCATACATACATAGCAGTTCTGGGAAACCAGGAGCTGCAGGGTCCGGCACGGGAAGGCGCTCAGGCCAGGACGGGGGACGCGGACACGGTCAATACTCCCAATATTCAATACCTTGAAATTCAAAAAGTAGGGTGGCTATTACACAATAAATAAGAAATCTAATTAGAATTTTGTTTTATTTAGAAACATTCAGCTAAGAGCAGGAAGACATATAGATAGAGGTAGGTTGATACAAACGCATATATGAGAAGCTTCTTGCAAAACATCCACAGTTGTTGAACCTAGATGGGAACGGATGATCCTTTGATTAGTTTCTTCAAATTTGCATATGTCTGAAATGTTTTGGAAATTAAATGTTGGTGACAAATAGTAAAAATAAAGGGAGTTACATAGAATTTAAAAATCCCTCCTGTGTTTATCTCACCCAGCACTCTATGAATAAAGAATCCGGATACATACAAGCCTACAGAGGCAAGGATACTTTGTTTTCAGCCAAACCCATGACATATGGAAGCTCCTGGGTCATCAGGGCTCAAGTCTGAGCCACAGTTGCCATTGACGCCACAGCTGCAGCAATGCCAGATCCCTAACCCGCTGCGCCACGGTGGGAACTCCACGAAGGCATTTTGAAGAAGTTCCTATTTCTTTAGTAGTTATTCTATGGTAATCAGGCCAAAGCCCCTAAAGCCGTGTCTTCAGCTAAATCGTGCATCCAAGGGACCTGGTGAACAGGTTAAGACTCTGCAGACCTCATGGAGGTATTTTCCTAATCAGCTGCCTCGTGGTTTCCTGACCCCTCCCTTCTCCTGGGCGTCTGTTCTCCAGACGGTCCTTCCTAGACAAGAAAACACAACTGGAAAGTAAAGAGACCATAGCCAGTACTGGGGAACCCTGGTAATAAAAGGCAGGAACCTGCCCCAGGAGACAGAGCCTGGAGGAGGTGGCTGTCAGCTTTTCCAAAAGTTGAACAGTGTGAAATTAATGTTAAAAGTTGTTGTTTGGGGCTGTGCCTGTGCCCTGTGGAGGTTCCCTGGCCAGGGGTTGAACCTGAGCCACAACAACAACCTGAGCCACAGCAATGACGGACCTCACTGGATCCTTAACTCCCTGAGACACAGGGGAACTACAGTTTTAAAGTTTTGACAAACACAATCTAGCTTCAAATTCTTAGAAAGTTTCCTCTCCCAATCAGGAACATTCCCGATATTTTGAGCACAGGGTCATGATTTCCGCTAAACTAAATACCATCCCATCCCCCCATAGCCTTTGCTCTCACCCCCTTGAGACAGGTCGTTTCAGTTTTAGACCCTTTAAATCAATTGTGTATTCGGCAGTTGGTTTGTGATACTCTGCCTGTATATTCAGATTTAACACTGTATAGACCTGTCTATATGACAACACATAAATGTGAAATTACATGAAGCAAAACAAAGGATGTATACAGACGTGTGTGTGTGTGAGTATGAGCCCTAAAGGTGGGTCTGTGTGCCCACATCCACATGTGCATACACAAACATCATCTTCAGCAGGTGTAGCTTTTTATAAATTGAAAGTTGGAGGAATGGGGAGTTCCCTGGTGGCTCAGCAGGTTAAGGAGCTGGTGTCATCACTGCCATGGTCCTGGACACAGCTGTGGTGCAGGTTTGATCCCTGTGCCAGGTCCTTCCAGATGCCCCTGGCATGGCGAAGAAAGAAAGAAAGAAAGAGAGAGAAAGAGAGAGAGAGGGAGGGGGGTGAGAGAAAGAGAGAGAGAGAGAAAGTTAGTTTGAGGAATAGAGATTCACTTAGTGTCATGGGTTTGGGATTGGAGTGTAATTCTGCTTTCTTTCTTTTTGGAAATTTTCCCCAATGCATTTATTATTTCACTGACATAGTGCAGATGAAGATGCAAACTCTTCAGATCCTCTGCTACAGCTTCATGAAATAACAGGGCACAGCTGCCTGGGCTTTGTCCCCGGGAGGAAGGAAAATAACAGTCCTGAGATGAAAGCGCGGAGGGTTGCTAACCACTTTTTAATATTCCGTGCAGAGAAATATTGATGAGATATCTGAAACTAGACCCACAAGGCCTGGGCCTTACTTCTGCATCTTGATGGAATCACAAAGCCATGCAAAGGCTCAGCCTCCGCCCAGGGCCTGTGGGACTGGCAAGCCTGCCTCCCCTTCCCCAGCTCACACAAATCCCCTTGAATCTCATCTTACAGAGAATGAAAACCCATGGCCCACCCGCTCCAGGTTCTAAACTCACCTTTTATAATGTGCTCCTAACAGAGTTTCTGTTGTGGCTCAGCAGGCTAAGAACCCAACTAGTGACCATGAGGATGCGGGTTCAAGGCCTGGCCTTGCTCAGTGGGTTAAGGATCCAGTGTTGCTGAGCTGCAGCCTGGGTCAGGGAGGCTGCTCGGATCCAGCGTTGCTGTGGCTGTGGTGTGGGCTGGGCACCGCAGCGCCAGTTCGACCTCTCACCTGGGGAACGTCCATATACCACAGGTGCTGCCCTGAAAAGACAAAAAATAATAATAATAAACAAAATAAAATGTACTCCTATCGTATCTCAAATGCTTTTCTACTACAGCTTCTCAGAAGTCTTCCAGGGAGGGTAATGTAAACTCGGACAGGGATCACGATTCTGGTAGCTTGAGGGCATCGCTCAAAGCGAAGACACACTGCCCTGTGCCTCTGTCTTTATTTTTCACTTTTTTTGTCTCATATTGAAATGTCGCCCTAAAAGCACCTCCTGAGAGCCAAAAACCTCTCATCGCTGTTCACCAGCTAAAGCGACGCTGTCTGTGGTTTGCTAATGGTAGAAAAAGTTCAATTCGTACCTCTTGTCGAGGAGTTTGTTCTGCAAGAATACGTGATACACAGCGCTGCTCGGCCTTTTGGCGGAGATCCGGAGTAAAAAAGCCTAACGTACAGTGGATGTAAAAACATCCACGGTTTTTCCATTATCTTAAGAGGGACATCATTTATGCTTAAAAGTGTGGTGTGGTTCCTGACTCAGAGGACGAGCTATTGGTTCACTCACGACGGAACACACTGATTCTAATTTTTTTCTCCAATAAAATAGAGGATTCTGCAAGTTGGATTGATTCTTCCCTGTCTTCTTGTCTAAGTAACCACACATTTCTGCTGCATCAAAAACTGCTGGAGTTAATAGTCCAGCAATGACACTAAATCTATAGTAACGCCACTGATCAGCTCCATTTCAATGCAAACATTTCTGCAGCTCCAAGGGGACCCCTATCCTGGGAACGTCCATGTGCAGCGGGTGTGGCCCTAAAAAGAAAAAATATAAAATGAAATAAATAAAATGAAATAAAATGAAGTAAACCCCCACCGAATGGAAGATGCTAACTACTTGATGAAGCATCCCTCACCTGGAAAGAAGGTCACGGTGCCGCAGGCTCAAGGCCACGGCAAACGTGTGTCTACCCTGATTCTTAACTGTGGCCCTCTTTGCCACTCCCCAAATATAGCACCCCTTCTTCTTCTCTCCCAAAGCAGGGCAGGCTCTTCAGGGCGTTAGCCTGCTGTGGTCTCTTTTGCCTGGCAAAGCAAATAAAGCTCTTCTTTCCTCTGTCCCGAACTCTGTCTCCGCATTTCTACTCAGCACCAGTGAACATAAGCCTAGTTTTGGCAGCACTACCAACAGGAGTAAGAGAGCTGCTGCTAAATGAAAAAAGGAAAAGGAAAAAAAATGGGGGTGGAGACGCAGATTTGGAGGCGATAAGTAAATGCCTTCGGGTGATGCTGTAGCTGAGATGCCAAACGTGACCTTGGAGTGGAGGCGTCAACTCAACAGTTGGACCTAAGAGTCTGGCGTGACACAGAGGCCCTGGAGAGGTGAGACTTTCCAACGTCAAGTGTGCAGAGAGATGAGGATGGAGCAAAGTGCACAGATACTAAGGATGCAAAAGAAGAAGCGATTGAAGGAGGGAAAAATCAGTAGTGTGGTGTCCTGGAAACCCTTCGATGAAAGAGTTCAAGAGTGAGGGAACCACTAATTGTATCCAGTGATTCTTTGGGGACAGGTAACATGAGGACTTAAACATGAGCACTGGATTTAGCAGCAAGAGGGACTTTGGTGGCTTTGGCAGGGGTGGTGGTGAATAAGCCATAGTCTAAGAAGCTTGGGAGAGAAATGGAGGAGAGAATTCAGGGTTAAGCGCTGGTGGAGAATTAGGCACTACGTGGAGTAAAAAGAACTAGTCCTTTGGAGGGAAAAGATGCTGACATCAGAAGGACAGGGCAGAATGGCTGGAGCAATGCAGGATGGGATTCATGAAGGGTCTCAAGACATAAGGTGACCCAGCAGGACCCCGTGAGGCCCTCCCCCAAACAGACCCTCACTCATGTCCTCTGCCTGCCTTTTGTCTACAGAAAAACTTCAGTCAAAGAATCAATTATTCAGAGAGGTGAGAAAATACAGAGGAAAAGGAAAACAGCCAAGCAAAACAGAATAATAACAGTTTAGCCATTTAACGAAGTCAAGGACCTTTAGTTCTTCCTCAAAAACGACAGGTCATATTCTGGGCCCTGTCCGTGGAGCTGTGTGGCAGGTGCCGAAGCCCCACTGGGTGGAAGAACTCCACTGCGTGCTGGCCACAAGCACGCAGAGCCCAGAGCCGCCGGAACCAGGAGGTGGATGACGCGGACTCCCAGGGACCTCGCCGCCCGCCAATCAGAAGCGTGTCCGTGACCTGACCACGGCCGGCGCCCCCAACCCTGTAAGACTCCTCACGCCCACGCTGCGGGAGGGGCGCAGTCTTGGAGGCACGAGCCAGCTGTGTTCCCCCTTTGCCTGTTTCTTCCACCTCTGCCTCGGCATTTCTGTGTGGCATCAGCGTACAGAGGCGACCAGTATTCCAGCACCAGCAACAAGGAAGGCATCATTTGGAAAAAGCGCCCTCAAACGTGCACTTTACCACAGTGAGCGGCAGGTGCCACGAGCAGGGAAGGAATCGAGGAAGCCTCGGGAGGAGTGGGGTAATGTCTACTTCATGGACCCCCTTATCAGTGTTTCCCACAATAAGCATTTTTTTTTATTGTCATCAGTGTTATTATTATTTAAAACATGCGGCAACCGAATGCCATGGACCAACATCTAAGAGTTTGGGAGGAACTGACAAGACACAGCTCATGCATGTAGGCAGCCGTGTGCCCAGATGTCCAAAAGCCTGAGAAATAAGCTATCAGTCTACCCTTCATGGAAAGAGAGCTGAGGCTATTTGAGCTTCTACCATAAAAGAAAACAAACCTCGAGAATGGTGTTATTACAATATAAAATGAGTAACCGTGACCATTACAAGCTGAACAAGTAAAAACTACATAATTGCTCTGAGCATGCATCAAAGTAGAAAAAAATGAGTCGTTCTTGAGAGAAGATACGCAACTTAACATTAATAATTAATATAATCCCAGCTTGTACAAACAAGCGTTTATGAGATCTAAGGAGGTAAAATTAGCTTACATTCTGGGTTATAGTTTAATTCTAACCCTGGTAACATTAAACCATATGCCAAGTCAAATCTCTCTGTGGATGTTAGCTTATACTAGTGAGCTGTTTTTGAAAAGCTCTTTTTAAATAGCCCATAAAAATTTAAATGAGAGTGTATGCTTTCTAAAATTCAAGGAAAAATAAAACAAGTACATAATTAAAGGGGTACATAAGCAGATAAGAAACATAAAAAGAATTAAAATAGATAAAATCTCAAAAAAGTGGCAGCAATGTACTATATGCATTTTTTCTCTTATAATGTGATAGATGTACCCCATATATTAAGATCTGCTGTTCAAAATCCTCTTAAGGAGAGATACGGAGCCACGGGGGAAGATCATACTCACACTGAGCAAATGCAGAATGTATTTCAAAACAATAGGATTCTGACTTCATGAAATGTATAACTGTCCACGCATTTGTACCATAAAATTAACGCACTGTTTTCTTTTAGTCATAGGAATGCAGGAAGCTCTTAGTCTTCTTATTTCTGGTTTTTCATGTAAAAAATATACTTCAGTAAACTTTCAACAGTTTTTTATTCAGGAAAGAAATGTGATTTTCTGAACTATCTTTTCTACTGGCTGCCAAGAACACAATTCTAATTATAATGGTTTAATAAGATAACAACTCAGAACAGCATTAATTTCACCATAAAATTGAAATAGGTATTTATGCCAAATGTTCCTTTTTACCATATAAAATATACAAATATGGGGAAACAAATCCAACTAGGAACATTGAGGTTGCAGGTTCGATCCCTGGCCTCGCTCAGTGGGTTAAGGATCCAGCATTGCCGTGAGCTGTGGTGTAGGTCGCAGACACAGCTTGGATCTGGCATTGCTGTAGCTCTGGCGTAGGCTGGTGGCAACAGCTCCGATTAGATCTCTAGCCTGGGAACCTCTGTGTGCCGCAGGTGCAGCCCAAAAAGACAAAAAACAAAACAAAACAAAATGAAAAAACAAGTAGTGATAAAGTAATAAATATTTTGACTCAGAGGTGAGTGGATTTTCTTCTGAGTCTCACAGAAAGTGTCAAAATGTGTAACATTTTGAGTTGAAATCTGGATTGAATTTGGACGAGTAGGTATTAGTACTCTTTCAACTGTAAACTGATACAATTTTATTTTGATTCTCCTTCTTATCCTTAAAGCAAACTTATAAAGAAGAAAATAAATCTGTAACAGTGACTCCTTATTGCCGAGACCACAATCTTGAAGACAAAACACCACCCATCATCCTAACACTTAAACCACAACTACCTCTGGGGGCCTGGGAGCAGAGGTGTGAGGTTGGGAATCCCTTAGACATGCCATCAAGTACCCAGACGTATAGGGTTAATAAGCAAATGAATAATGGCAAAGGGGGAGTTCCCATCCTGGAGCAACAGAAAAAATCCGACTATGAACCATGAGGTTGCGGGTTCAATCCCTGCCCCCGCTCAGTGAGTTAAGGATCTGGTGTTGCTGTGAGCTGCGGTATAGGTGGCAGACATAGCTAGGATCTGGCATTGCTGCGGCTCTGGTGTAGGCTGGAGGCTACAGCTCCAATTAGACCCCTAGCCTGGGACCTTCCAATTGTCATGGGTGAGGCCCTAAAGAGACAAAAAAACAAAATAATAATAATAATAATAGCAAAGGGCACAGAATGGGAACTTTAGAAAATTCAAGAATGCTTGTCTTTTCTCTACCATCAGTTCAGTCACACTCGTCTGTAAGTGGAAAAGGTAATGCAAAGGGTTCATAGACAAGTTTTAAAATTTGCAGTGAGAAAATTACCGGCACTTAGAGAAGATAGATTCACGTAAGCCAACTGTTGTTCAAAATCTTCGGTCTCCTCCATCAAATCACAAGCCCTTGAACTAAAAGCTCTTCTCCTGTATCCACCACAAACAATGGGGACATGGAGCTATGACTCTTAAAGACACGGAATGATGTGCATTCAAAGAAAAGGGGTGACGATTTTAAAATGTGGAACAGAGACCGATTGGGAAAAAATAAAAAGCTGATGTGCCAACATGTGTAAGGATTTTAGGAAAACTGAAAACTCCAGTCGTTTAAGGAAATGTGTTTGTTACAGACGGGGAACCAGTCTCTCCTCTCCAGACTGACAAACGGTGTCCGTGGTTGGTCGCATCCATCGTGGACTGTAAAACGCAGGTGTGCATTATAAATGCCCACAGAAGAATAGGGTTCCCAGCTGGACCCATATCAGGCAAACACAGAGGCCACTGCTGCCCATTTTACAGGACTATCATGCAAGGCTAGTGTTGGTCAGTGTGAGACTTCAAGCGAGTGATGGTAAACTAACCCAGTGTTTTAATCAACTACACTTGCATTTAAAAAATGACAACAACAGGGAGTTCCCGTCGTGGCGCAGTGGTTAACAAATCCGACTAGGAACCATGAGGTTGCGGGTTCGGTCCCTGCCCTTGCTCAGTGGGTTAATGATCCGGCGTTGCCGTGAGCTGTGGTGTAGGTTGCAGACGTGGCTCGGATCCCGCGTTGCTGTGGCTCTGGTGTAGGCGGGTGGCTACAGCTCCAATTCGACCCCTAGCCTGGGAACCTCCATATGCCGCAAGTGCGGCCCAAGAAATAGCAAAAAGACAAAAAAAAAAAAGACAACAACAAATATCACCTGAGGTCACTACTATGTGGAGTCTAATAAAAATGATGCAAAGGAACTTATTCACAAAGAAGAAATAGACTCAAAGATGTCAAAACCACTCTCATGTTTACCAAAAGGGACAGTGGGGGGTGGGGCATAAATCAGGAGGTTGGAATTAACATACACCCACTATTACATATAAAATAGATAAGTAACCAGGATCTACTGCAGGGAAATCTACTCAGTTCTCTGCAATGGCCTATAAGGGAAAAGAATCTGGAAAGCAATGGATATGTGCATGTATACACCTGAAACTAACACCACGTGATAAGTTAACTATGCCCCCAATTAATTCTAATTCAAAAAAATTCAAACAGTTCCAAAAAGAAAAAAAAATTAAATTAAAATGTAAAAATAAAAAATAATAGCAAAGGAATGTGAGAACCTAAAAAATCAGTTAAGTATAAAAAAGAAATAAATTAATGATATAAAAAAGGACAGATGGCTAAATTATACATTGTGATTGCTATTCTCCTTTCCATTTCTTATTATCAGAAAATGTCATAGAATCCATCAAGAATTCAATCGTATAACTGGAATAGCCTTCATTTCAAGCACTTCTCTAGACACTGGATGAATTTTGTCATTCTAAGCTTTCAAATTCAGTTTTCTACCTGATAATTTCTTCAGGGAAATAGAAATAATGTCCATGATAAAAATACAACCACTTGGGAACCATTTGACCTTTTACCCATTTCTTTATAAAAGTTGTATTAAATAGATGCCAGAATAAATACATATCCCGAAAAGTCCAGCTGTTTAAATACACTTGATAGTTCATGGAGGAAACCTCCCAGTGCATTTATATTGCAAGGTGAAACTAATGCAAAAATAATGTCTCACCCATAGAAATTGTATAGGTATCGGAATAGTGATAACAGTCTTGGTCCCACTCGCCCTGTTTTAATATAAAACCACTCCCATAAGGCATCTCAGTTCCTGGGACCACACGACCAAGAACAGTGTGAATGTGTCCTTCTTTTGCTCTTTCTCTACTTTTTCCTATTTCATCTTTCTTTGCACTGAAGTTTTTCTTCAAATATATATTCTAAAATGAATAGAATACATTTGACATTTTATAGTCAATATAAAGTGACTATAGTATAAGCCTGGTAAAGGCACATTTCCTCTTTCTCTCTGCGTCTCTCTCTGTCTCTTGATGTATCTGTACTTCTACCATTTCAAACAGAATTTGGAGAAATTTAGGGCGTGTTTACAATGAAACCAAAAATCAACATCAAAGAATAGTAAAGGCAGTGTAAAAGCAAAGAGGAGGAGAAAATATATATATATATATATATATTTGTATATACACCCCATGTTAGGGGACCATTGCCTGAAAGTCCAGGCATGATAACAGCCACTTGCATGAGTTGTCTCCCAGGTGCTGCCCTAAAGACTAACCAGGAGGGTTTGGGACGAGCTAAGAGATTGGAGGAGACAACCAGCCTCCCAGGATCCTTGGTGCTAGAATCCATATTGGCTGAGAGATGCCTACGCCACTGGGACGAACCCCAAGCGAGACCAAGTATGGGCCAAGCAAGATGACTGGCCAGAGACAACCCAGAAATTGACCCCATTCCCATAAAGCCTGAGGCTGGGGGCCACGTGGCAGAGCAGGTCTCCCGGGCTCCCTCACCTGCTCCTCTATGACTGGGCACCCCTTCCCAAAAACGTCTCTGGCTTTGTCAACATGTGCATCTCCCTGGACAATTTATTTCCAAGTGTTAGACAAGAGCCCACAGTCCTGCCCTGGAAGGGGCCCCTCTTCCTGCAACAAAGAAACTTTGACCCAGGAGAATACAGTTGCAAATAAACATTACTCAGGCAAGTGGGAAAATAAGGTGTTTACTCATTCTGTGTCTTCATTGTTTTCCCCCCTCATTCCAAGGCCCCTGGAGGCAAGAGTCAGACCTATCCACTATTGTTCCTCCAGAAATCCCTGTAGGGACATGACATCCAGGTGCTAACTCAGGCTCAGCATCAGCTTACACACCCCACCTCCTTCTCACACCTAAGCTTAAGGACCCGTTTCAAAATATAAGACGGATTTGCTTAGATGTGTCCCCTTTGCCTATTTTTTTTATTGCTTGATATTTTGGTGTCATAGCCAATAAATTATTGCCAAGACCAATGTCAGGAAATTTCTTCCCCTATCTTTTCTTTTCTTTTTCTCTTTTTTTTTTTTTTAAGGGTCACACCCACACCAGACAAAAGTTCCCAGGCTAGGAGTAGAATTAGAGCTGCAGCTGCTGGCCTATGCCACAGCTATAGCGATGCAGGATCCGAGCTGCAACCTACACCACAGCTCACAGCAGCGCCAGAGCCTTAACCTACTGAGCGAGGCCAGGGATTGAACCCACATCCTTATGGATACTAGTCAGATTCGTTGCCACTGAGCCATGACAGGAATTCCACCACTATGTTTTCCGCTAGGAATTTTACAGCCTCTAGTTCTACATTTAAGACTTTAAGAGACAAGATCTGCTCCTTAAGATGGTGGAATAGAAGGACTGGAGCTCAACGTCTCTCCTAAAAACAACAAAATTCACAACTAAAGGCTGAGCAATCTCCACCCAAATGGACTGGAAACCTTAAAAAAGATACCCTATTCCAGAAGAAAAAGAGGAGACCACATCAAAAGAGGTAGGAGGGGCGATTTCACGATATAAACAACCCCATCCCTCCCAGGTGGGAAACTCCACAGACTGAAAACTAACTGGTTCACAGAGACTCGCCTACAGGAGTGAGAGTTCTGAGCCCCACATCAAACCTTCACATGCGGGGATCCGGCACTGGGAGAAAGAGCCCCTGGAGCATCTGGCATTGAAGGCCAGTGGGGCTTGTGCGCAGGAGCTCCACAGGACTGGGGGAAATGGAGACCCCATTCTTAAAAGGTGCACACAGACTTTTACGTGCACTGAGTCCCAGGGCAGAGTGAGGTCTCCATAGGAATCTCGGTCAAATCTGACTGCAGTTCTTGGAGGACATCCTAGGAAAACAGGGGTGAATGTGGCTTGTTGTGAGGGAGGGACATGGAAGGCAAAGCTCTCGGGAATATTCAGAAGCTGCCTTTCTCTGGAAGGGGCCATTTTGGGAAAATCTGGCCCCACCCGTCAGCCAGCTGCTGAGAAGCCCCAGGGCAAACAACAATCCAGGTGGGATCACAGCCCTGCCTCTCAGTAAACAGGCTACCTAAAGATGCCTCAGGCACACAGCTGCCTCTAATCCTAGCCAGAGACTAAGCCCCACCCACCAGAGGGATAGGAATCAGCTCCACCTGCCAGTGGGCAGGCATCAGCCCCTCTCATCAGGAAGCCTACAGCAAGCCCCCCATACCGACTTCAGCCACAAGGGAGGCAGACACCAGAAGTAAGAGAGGCTACAACTCTAGAATCTATAAAAAGGTCAAGACACCAAAAACCCATAAAAATGAAAAGACAGAGAACTATAACTCAGATGAGGGAGAAAGGAAAAACCCCAGAAAAACAGCTAAGCCATGAGGAGATTCTCAGCCTCCAGGAAAAAGACTTCAGACTGTTGATGCTGAAGATGATGCAAGACTTTGGGAATAAACTGGAGGCAAAGATGGATAACTTAGAGGAAACACTGAGCAAAGAGATACAAGATATAAAACTTAAACAAGAAGAGATGCAAAATACAATAACTGAAATAAAAAAAACTCACTAGACGCAGCTAACAGCAGAATACAAGAGGCAGAAGAACGAATAAGCAAGGTGGAGGACAGATTAGTGGAAATTATGGATGCAGAAAAGAAAAGAGAAAAAAGATTGAAAACAAATGAAGAGAGTCTCAGAGAACTCTGGGACAACATTAAATGCTCCAACATCCGTATTATAGAGGTGCCAGAAGGAGAAGAGAGAGAGAAGGGGACAGAAAAAATATTCCAAGAGATAACAGCTGAAAATTTCCCTAACATAGGAAAGGAACCACTCACTCAAATCCAGGAAGCACAAAGAGTACCATATAAAATAAACCCAAGGAGGAATACACCAAGACACATATTAATCAAACTATCCAAAATTAAAGACAAAGAGAAAATCTTGAAAGCAGCTAGGGAAAAGAAACAAGTAACATACAAGGGAACCCCAATAAGATAATGAGCAGATTTTTTATCAGAAACTCTGCAGGCCAGAAGGGAGTGGCATGATATACTTAATGTGATGAAAGGAAAAAACCTCCAACCACGAATACTCTACCCAGCAAGGCTCTCATTCAGATTTGAAGGAGAAATCAAAACCTTCACAGATAAGCAAAAGTTGAGAGAATTCAGCAACACTAAACCAGCCTTACAATAAATACTAAAGGAACATCTCTAGGCAGAAAAGAAAAGACAGCAACAAGAAACAAAAATTCCACAAATCATCCATGCACAATTATACCACCGAAATCAGAAATCATGAGAAGAGGTGGGTACAAATGCAGGACACTGGAGATGAACTTGCAATTAAGAGAACAACAACTTAAAACAATCTCATATACATATAGACTCATATCAAAACTTCAGAATAACTGCAAACAAAACATCTACACTTGATACACAAACAAGGAATCTCTGAAGAAGAAATACATCTCATAGTAAATAAGTGCATAATCCACCATGAAGGGGGTCATTTGACATCATTCTTGGAATGCTGCAGTCTTCTCAGATCTGATTCTGATTTCCTCTCCATCAAAGAACTTATGATAATTATAATTAAATGATGCAACTGTACAATTGAATAATACAGTTCTACAATTGTATTATTAATAACCATTTCTCTCCATGGTACAATGTAAGGTCTATAATGTCTTGTTTATCACATCACCTGGAATGGTGTAATGCCTATATTGAAGAATCAATAAGATGTAACAAATTGTGAGGACATATTTATATAGTTACACTGTTTTTTAAACAATTTATGCACTTTATATTTTACTTATTTTCAGAGGGTGTATTATTTTTGTTAATCTTACCAGTTAAGTTATTCCTTTTATTATGCTATATAAAATATTTAATGGTATATAAGGCTTTCTTCTTTAAAAATTTTAGTTGCATAATATACACAATTTTAATATAATAGTAATTTTTAAAGAAAAATTGAAATGTAATAGATAATACTAAATAGTAAAGATGAAAGCCATACAAAATGGGATAAAGTATAGAATAAATTCCCTATTTGTCTCAGCATATTTTCCATTCCACTTCTCCAGAGGGAGTCACTTAATCTGTTTCTTAAGATCCATGATATAATAATCTGTGTGAATGTAATTGTGTTTAAATACATGTATTTTATTCTGTAAAAAAAAATAAAAATAACATTGAAAAGAAGACTTTAATCCATTTTGAAATTGTTTGCATGTTCTAGTTTTCTCTTTTGCCTGTGAATAACAAGGTTGCTTGTTGAAGAAACTGCATTTCCCCTCTGGTGTATTCTTGATACTGTGATGAAGATCAGTCGATTTTATCTGTATGGCTTTATTCATGCGCTCGCTATTCTGTTTTATTGGTCTACATATCATGGACAAATGGAACTCCACCAAACTAAAAACTTATGTACAGCAAAGGGTGCCATCGACAGAATAAAAAGGCAACCTATGGAAAGGGAGAAGATATTTGCCAACCGTATGTATCAGCCAGGCGTCTCCAGAGAGATTCGTAGTGAGAGAACTGATTATGAGGGACGCTTTAAAGAACTTAGTCCCAAGGGTTTGGCTCAGGTGATGTGGAGGCTGAGACGCCCCACAGTCTGCTCGCTGCAGGGAGGAGACCCTGGAAAGCCAGCAGAGGAGTTCCAGTGTTAGTCTGATGGCCTGAGAACCAGGGGAGACACTGGGCTAAATTCCAGCCCAAGGGCCGGAGCGACCACTGCCCCAGCTCACCAGGCAGGCAGGGAACGCAAGGAGCAAATTCCTCCCTCCTCCGCGGATTTGTTCTATGTGGGCCCGTAAAGGACTGGAGAGCGCTCGCCCACAATCCACGTCACCGAGTCCCTGATTCAAATGCCAGTCTCATCTAGAAATACTCTCCCAGGCACATGCAGAAAAAATACTCAGTCTGGGCAACCCTGGCCCAGCGAAGGTGATACCTAAACTCAACCATCCCACCATGTATCGGATAAGGAGTAAATAACCAAAATATATCAGGAACTCCTACAACTCAACAGCAAGAAAACCACCCGATTTTTAAAATGGGCAAAGGGGCGCTCCTGAGTGGCTCAGCAGGCTGGGAACTCCAGTAGGATCCACGGTGAGGCAGGTTTGATCTCTGGCCTCACTCAGAGATGAGATGAGTATGTTAAAAGATCCAGTGTTGCTGTGAGCTGTGGTGTAGGTCGCAGACACTGCTTGGATCCCACGTTGCTGTGGCTGTGGTGTAGGCCAGCAGCTGTAGCTCTGATTCAACCACCAGCCTGGGAACTTCCATGTACCCAAGGTGCAACCCTAAATATAAATAAATAAATAAATAAATAAATAAATAAATAAATAAATAAAATGGGCAAAGGACTTAAAAAGTCATTTCTTTGAAGATCTGCCGGTGGCTCCCAGGTACAGGAAAAGGAGCTTAGCATCTCTCATCATCAGGGAAATGCAAATAAAAACTGAAATAAGATACTATCTCATAAGTGGCAGGTAGCTATTATCAGCAAAACAAAAGATTGCACACGTTGGCAAGGATAAGAAGAAATTGGAACCTTTCTACACTGTTGATGGAAAAGTTTTGCAGCCACCATGCAAAACATTATGGAGGGGCCCCCAAAATTAGTGGACTGAAGACCTGAATAGCCATTTCTCCAAAGACTTTCAGACGGCCAACAGGCACATGAAAAGATGCTCAACCTCCCCAAGAATTAGAAAAAACGCAAATCAAAATCAAAACAAACCTGTCAGAATGGCCATCCTTATAAAATGTACAAATAATAGGAGTTCTCTTGTGATGCAGCAGGTTAAGGATCCAGCATGGTCACTGCAGTGGCTTGAGTCACTACTGTGGTGTGGGTTTGATCCCTGGCCCAGAAACTTCCACGTGCCACAGGCACAGCCAAAAAACAAACAAACAAAAAGTTTACAAACCATAACTGCTGGAGAAGGTTTGCGAATAATAACTGCTCCTACACTGCTGGTGACAATGTAAATTGGTGCAGCCACCATGGAAAAGAGTGTGGACGTTCCTCAAACAATTAAAAATAAACTCACCACATGATCCAGCAATCCCCCTCCTGGGCTTATATCTAAAGAAAACCATATTTGAAAATATACATGCACCCCGACGTTCACTGCAACACTATCTACAACAGTCAAGACACGGAAGAAACCTACATGTCCATCCACAGAGGAGTGGATTAAGAAGATGCGGTACATACACACAATGGAATATTACTCAGCCACAAAAAGAATGAAATAATGCCATTTGCAACAACGTAGATGGAGATAGAGATTATCATACTGAGTGAAGTAAGTCAGAAGGAGAAAGACAAATATATGATATTATACGTGGAATCTAAAAAAGTGATGCAGATGAACTTATTTACAAAACAGAAACAGACTCACAAACATAGAAAACAAACTTATGATTACAAAAGAAGAAGTGGGGAGAAGGAATAAATGTAGAGTATGGGATTAACAGATACACAGCTTTATACAGAAAACAGATAAACAATAAGGATTTACTGTATAGCACAATATCCTGTAATAACCTGTAATGGAAAAGAATCTGAAAAAAAAAGTGTGTATATAACAGAATCACTTTTGCTGTATACCTGATATGAACATAATACTGTAAATCAGGTATACTTCAATTAAAATAGTAAACAAACAAAATTCATAGAACTGCCAGATGACCCAACAACTGATGAACCAAAAATTTTCTTTTTACATGTGAAAAAGAAGGGAACTCTGGATCTCAAAGAGATACATTTATTGCAGAATTATTCACAATGGTTGCGTTATAGTAAAAATAACTATCCATCAACAGATAAATGGATAAAGAAAATGTGGTATATTCATATGATGGAAATGAGTGCCTCTTGTCCGTATAAAAGAAAGAAAACCTGCCATGTGCGATAACATAGGTGGACGTTGTGACTAATAAGTCTCGGAGACCCCTTGTGGTTCAGTGAGTTAAGCACCTGACGTTTTTAACGACGGGGCTTGGGTTGCTGCTGTGGCGCAGTTTCAATCCCTGGCCTGGGAATGTTCATACGCTTCGGGTGCAGAAAAAAAAAAATTATAAGTCTAGTTACAGAAGGCAAATAGGCATGATTCCACTTATATAAGGTTCCCAAATATTCAAACTTGTGGAAGCAGAGAATAAAACAGTGGTTATCATGAACGGGGGAGCGAGGGGGAGGTAGGAGTTTTTCAGTGGATACCGAGTTTCAGTCATGCGAGATGATTTGATTCTAGGCATCTGCTCTCCGATCAACAATACTTAATATTCTGTTAAGAAGGTGGATGTCATATGAAGCGTTCTGACCACAGAAAGAAGGAAAGGGAAGGAAAAGAAAGAAAAGAAGAAAGGAAGGAAGGAAGGAAAAGAAAAAAGAGAGGGACACAAGAAAACTTTAGAGGGTGACGGATACGTCCCTTACCTTGATTGTGGGGATGGCATCACAGGCAAAGGCGTATATGTCCAAACTTATCGAAATGTGTACATTAAATTGCACACAATTTAGTGTATATTAATCATACCTCAACAAAGCTGTTTAGAATAAATAAAAAATAGGCAGATCTGAAACCATCACGTGCTCTGCCTGTCTGATAACATGACGGCCACAATACCTAGCTTTCAAGAAGAGAAAAAGAAACTTTGGTTAAGACCTTATTTCCCCAATTTCCGCCTAAGTTGGAAACTTTTACTCTTTTCTTTTTTTCTCTCTATTTCTGAAAGGCAATGCTATTCCAGACCTGGACTGAAATCCTGGCCCACGCAATCAGGAATGAGAGCCACCAACCCAGACACTGCTTTTTATACCCGGAGTCCCAGACGGTGCAAAGCAGCAAGGCTTGGAATGGGGATGGGGCTGGACCACGTCATCACCAAGGATGAGGTCACAGCGGCTGAGGAGCAAGGGGGGGCTTCTCTCTGTAGTAACAGCCCTAAGGGTGAAGTTCAGGCTACCTGAGCTCACCCCTGCCTGTGTCCTTCCAGCCCTCTGGGGAGCTGTTCCTGCCTCCACTTGCCTGACCAATGCGGCTCTGGCCCCTCACTTAGCCTCTCAGATGCCGCCTCACTGATAGACCGAAGTCCTGCATTGAATTTCTTGTGCTATTTTTACATTGAGGGTTTCAATGGTTGGGCCTGGTCATCTTCCAAGAACCAAAGGTTCTTTCCTTTTTTATTTATTTTTTATATTTTTTGCTTTTTAGGGCCACACCTGCGGCATAGGGAAGTTCCCAGGCTAGGGGTCAAATTGGAACTACCGCTGCTGGCCTACACCACAGCCACAGCACTGTGGGATCTGAGCCGCATCTGTGACCTACACCACAGCTCGTGGCAATGCCAGATTCCTAACCTACTGAGCGAGGCCAGGGACCGAACCTGCATCCTCATGGTTACTACTGGGATTCGTTTCCACTGCACCACAATGGGAATTCTCCTCCCTTTTTTTTTTTTTTTTTTGGCCCATTATCTAGAGTAGAAATCCATAAAGTAAAAGGCTCTGGCAAAATGAGACCTACAGCCTGTCCGTGGAGCTTTATTGAGACTGAGCTGTGCCCATGCATTTAGTCATTGTTTACGGCCACTTTCATGCTCCAGCAGACCTGAGTGATCATGGCTGGACAGCTGACAAACTCTAGCCAAGCTCTAGCCAAGTCCCCCACCTCGGGCCATGAAAACGTGGACAAACACTGACACGGCTTCCAACAGCTCAAGGCTACATCCCTAGGGTGGCCCCCGCCCCCCTTCAAGTGCCTGCCTGAGAAAATTCCAGGCTGCCAGGGAATTTTCCTTCTGTTCTAGTCATCACCTGTACATTGGCCCCAATCCCGGATTCAGCATTGGCGGGGGGGCCGGGGGATGGAGCCCAACTTCCGTGTTCCATTAGCAAACCAGGAAGGTTTCCCGTGGACCAGCCTCCTCTTTACTTTTTGTAGTTTTTCGCCTCCTGCCTCTTCTGAGCCCCCACTCGCCTTGTTCCTTTGCGCTTCCTTCTCCCTGGAAAATGCCCGTGCACACACCTACACACATTCCAGTTGCGTGTAGTCCACACCGAGCCTTTTTCTTGCTGGAAAACTCTTTATCCATTGACCTCTGTTTCATCACTTCCGTGTCCAGCTTTGTTTATTTGTGATACTGTCCAGCTTACAAAGCCTGAAGCACTAACTGTGGGTCCCCGGCAGGAAAAGCTTGCTGGTCCCTGCCCAGGAATGATGCTTTCATTCTGGTTGTGGGCGGTGATGCACCAGCAACCAGAGCAAGACCTGGAGCGGAAGAGAGGACAGAGAAGGGGAGCGACGGTGTCACTCAAGAACACCCCCTTATTTCTTGCGCCCCACCCTGTAGACCCGCACTGGTCACGTGGCCACACTTGGCTGCAGTGGAGTCTGGGAAATGTGGCCTTTCTTCTGGGCAGCCAGGAGCCCAGGTACGAAGCTGCGAATCCTGTCGCTGTGAAGAGACAGGACTCGTAGCCCTCAGAGTGGGAACTAAGGCAAAATCCTCACTCTCACTCCGGCAAAACCATCCAAAGCGAGGACATCCAATGCCTTGCATGTTTTGATGCTGAACTACTGCTTTTATTGAAAAGCAATAGAGATCCTTTCAAGACTCAGCACCTGTGGCTGTTTCCTTGAGCTGTGACGTCTTATGAGCACACATGGTGCCTATTTCAAGCTGTTGGATGAATTTTTCTTACCTTGTAACTATCCTGGAATTATATCGTGGGGCTTAAGCCAGTAAAAATCTCCAAAGAATTCAGAACGCAGTGAGAAAGCTGTTAAGAATACCTACACTACAGCCAGCAGCAAGGCTCTCCAGAATCCTTGACCCTGGCTTATGCTCTATGAATGACCCTTTCGTCTTAATTTAACACCAATAAAAGACCAAATTTGACCCTGCAGTAGCTGGAATTTTAAAAAAAAAAAAATTGAAAGAAAAAACATTTTGGAAAATGGATGAATACGAAGAAATCAGATTTTATTAATACAAACATTCTAAGCACTTTGATGTATTTTTTCTTCTCTCACCTCATTTTCTCCCTCTTTTTACTCAAAACTCAGAGTATTATCATATCCATAACAACCAAGCAGAGTCGTATTAGAGTGGTTCCTCATTACTCTTGCAGCTGGTAGTATTGGTCTCTGAGGGCTGGGATGTTGGGGGGTAGAATCTGAAGAGATTGTCTTTGAAGCCTGTGCGCCCCATGACGTGAGGGTCAAGTTCAGACGGGCTCCAGCAGAGAAGGGCTTCATGGTAATTTCTCCCCTGCCAATTCCCTTCTCCGCCAGCAGAGCACCGGTGTTCCCATATCCATAGACTAAATGCCCCTTACAGCCCTCTGAACCATCATTCGAGAGAAAAGATAACTCAGTGCTATTTTCAGGCAAAACCTAGGAAATTTTACTACTTGCACAGGAAGAGAAAGTTCTCCTCTAACTCTTAGGTTTAGTGTTCAGGGGTCTGCAATTTAAGTCGAAACTGACACCTTAGCAGGGAAAAAACAAAGTTTATTCGTATGCATATGAGAACATGCCCTCTGAACAGTTTCAGCTGGGAGTTTATATACCTACCTTAATGGGATGGGTGGGGGGAGGTTTGTTTGGGAAGAGCAAAGGTGTTTCTAGGAGAAAAGGAAATAAGAAACTCTGTGATAATTGTTGATGTAGGTGAAGTGGTCTTTTAAGTCTTTCTCTTCGTGCACATAACGCTTCTCTGTAAAGGGGGATTTATGGCAGCTTTATTCTCAGAAGTTTCTGCTTTTAATGAGAGGTGGGAAGCTCCGAGGAGCTTTCTTTCTGCATCTGATGAATCTCAAAGATCTTTAGTTAATTAAAAAAAAAAAAACTTTATATCAATTTTGGGGGTCTGACTGGTTCCCCACAAGTCTCCATCTGGAATTTCCCAGGCGTTTCCAGAAGAGCTGATAGATGGCTGTGGAGGGAAGAGTCCAGTTAGAAGTTGTGAAAAGAAGAACCTGGGTTATAAACAGGAAACAAAAGGAACAAAGACTCATGAGGGTTATGGCAGATAATAAACCGAATTTCTGTATCCAGAGGGCAGCCAGATTTCCAGATGTCGGGCTCCAAGCATTTAGAGTTAAGTGCTGTTAGTGGCAGCGTCACAGTCACGGTGATTTCCTGGAGCAGAGCACGGAGGGGCTGAAAACAACAAAGAGGACTGAAGTCTGATAAAACCCACAAGACGTGCTGCATCGCGGAAACAAAAACTCCCAATCAACATTGCCTTTAGTGTTTGATCAAAGACAAAGTCACAGTACTCTTGTGGGTAAACTAAGCCTAATCTCACTAAATTTTGCCTGCTTATTTACATACGTGAAGACATGATGCTGATCAATTACATAAATATTTTAAGGAATGTAAAGAATTACATAGACATTTTAAAGAATTTTATAAGGAGTCCTAGATGGTACTTTTTCAACGTCTCTCAAGGCTATGAAGCCACGTCAAGAGCTTATTATCATCAGATTTCACCCATAACACCAGAACCGAGCAGGGCCCTCTGGGGCTCCTGGGCACACAAGCCTTTCTGTGTCCCCCATTTCTTATTTTTAGGAAGTGGGCCTCATTCAGCTTCCATGACCTTCCCTGAGTTCCAAGGGGCAGGTTTAGACAGGTGCTGGGAGGAACAGCCCAGACACAATAGTGCAGCCTGGGGGCAGGGTCCTGGTTGCCTCTGAGCAGACACACAAAATGAGGTAGGCATTTTATACATCTAAGAGAAAAGTTAAATTCCTTAGGCTTCTTTTAGAAATGAATACTTTAAAGTTGAGCAGGAATTTACATTGTGCCTCAGCAGGTTACCAACCCAACTGGTATCCATGAGGATGTGGGTTCGATCCCTGGCTTTGCTCAGTGGGTTAAGGATCTGGCTTGCCACAAGCTACAGCATGGGTCATGGATGCACTTTGGATCCTGTGTTGCGGTGGCTGTGGGTGTAGGCCTGCAGAAGCAGCTGATTCACCCCCTAGCCTGGGAACTTCCAGAGGCCACAGGTGTGGCCCAAAAAAAGCAAAAAATAAGTAAATAAATAAAAATGAACAGCTTAGAGTCCTTCCTTGTCCTTCTCCCTGGCTTAATTGCACCCCAAAAACAATCACCCATACACTAAATATTAGGCACGCCGAGCACAATGGCCTGTGGGTTAAAGAGTATTAGCAAGTGATGTTTTTCAGGAACTTTCCTAGTTTGTTCTAATCTCCGATCAATGTGCCCTTTTTGCAAGTCCTGTTATTCTAGGGGCAACCCAGACAGGCACCATCGTGATCAGGCCGAGATCTCCTGACTCCAGCTTTGGTGACTTCGCTCTTTCCCCCAAAGAGCGAAGAAGGCATATTTGCCCTCAACCCCGATTCTTACATGGAATCCTATTTTTCTCCTACTTTTGCTGTAAAACTCCCCACAGTTTTTCCCAATGGAGAGCACAGTCTTCAAGGCATTATTCCTTTGCCTGACGAAGCAATTAAAGCTTTTCTCCTTCCCCCAAAAGTCAGTCTCCAGTTTCTATTCAGCACGGGTGGACACAGGCCAAGTTTCAGCCACGGTGCTTATGGAGTTGGAAGATTTCCTTGCTTCTGAAGGTCCCCCAAATATACAAAGCATCCTGGGCTTGCTAGGAATTGACCTCCCTTACTCACCTGTAATGATGAGAATCCTGTAAGCCAGGTACCAGGCCAGTTCTTCCAAGAAGGCTTTGTAAGTATTCTCCATTGCCCAATAGAAATGAGGAGACAGAGGTTGGGGTGAAGGAGAAAAAGACAGTTTTATTGCTTTGTCAAGCAAAGAGGGCTATGAAAGGCTAATGCCTTGAGGACTGTGCCCCCCTTGGAAGGGGTTAGGAGGTGGTTTTATCGTCTGGGGAGTAGAACAAGGATTAGGGCCATAGACAAGGACCAGGGTAGAGGCAAGTTTGTATTTCTCTCAAAGCTGGTGTTCGGTGGCCCCGGGGCTGGTTCTGGGGGAACTCCTTCTTCCCTGAATGGAGATGCTTCATCAAGTAGTTCTTCCATTTGTTGGGGGTTTTAGTTCTGCAGAAAGCCTCAAAGATACTGTTCTGTATGTTCCTTGAGGGGGATCCAGGACCTGCCCAAAGGCTGCTCTTTTGTGTCTTGATGGCTCCTCCCTGGTCTCCGCATCCCCTCCCTTCCCTGACTAGTGATGGTCCTTGGAGCTCAGGGAAGGCCCTGGAGGCTGAGGCTTATTTCCTAAAATCAAGAAATGGAGGGCACAGAAAGGCTTGTGTGCCCAGGGGCCCCACAGGGCAATAGCTTGGTTACAAACCCTTGGCTACAGAACCAGTGTTCTCAATTATATCCTGTTATAAGGAGATTTTTTTATTCCAGTTTTGAGACATAATTGCCATGTAACATGGCAGTATGTCATGTTGCAACATGACACCACAACGAGTTTAGTTAATATCCATCACTTCACAAAGTTGCACAGTTTCTTTCTTTGTGATGAGAACTTTTAAGATCTCTTCTCTTAGAGAAACCCAACAGGACCCTGCGGACCCTTCTGGGTAAGACACCCTTCCAGCAACCCCCACCCCCACCGCGACCCCCATCACGTCTCGTTTTTAGGAAGAGGCTTCGTCGGGCCTCCAAGACCTTCCCTGAGTCCCCAAAGGCAGATTTAAACAGTTGCTGATTAAAGAAGCAGGAGAATTGAGAGACAAAGGAGGAGCATCAAGAGACAATAGTGCAGCCTCGGGCGGGTCCTGGTTCCCACAAGGAATACGCCTAACAGTGTCTTCGGGCTCTTCCGCAGGAACTAAGCTCCCCCAGGTGGAAGACGTCAATTCAGGGCTGAGCACCAGCTTTCTAGAGCCCCAACGAGACCTCACCACCAGCTCATCCAAAGAAAGCCACACACTCTACAGCCGATGTTGCCTATAACGACTTCTCCCCAGGGAGTTCCCTTTGTGGCCCAATAGAAACAAATCCCACCAGTATCGAGAAGGATGCAGGTTTGATCCCTGGCCTCGCCAGTGGGTCAGGGATCCGGCGTGGCTGTGGCTGTGGTGTGGACTGGCAGCTGGAGCTCCGATTTGACCCCTCATCTGGGAATTTCCATGAGACAAATGTGTGGCCCTAAAACAGCTAAAAAAAAACCCTCCCTCAAAACCATCAGGGAGTTTGGGCATAAGCTCCTCGATCTCCTTGCATGGCCCTGCAATACAGCTTGCTGCTCCCAACCCACGTTTCCTTGTGTTTGGCCTCGGTGTGCTCTGGGCACTGAGCTTGGCAACATTAGCAACTTTTAAATACACAATACTGAGTTGTTAACTATCATCCTTTTGCTGTGTCTTATATTCCCTGAATTTATTCATCTTCTAACTGGAGTTTATGTTCTTTGACCAACCTCTCACCGTTCCCTTCACCCCCAAGGCTTTGCTCTCCAACCTTCTATTCTCTGGTTTTCTGCAAACAAGAGGGGAAAGGGCAGAGCACAATCATGAAAAGAAGGACAGAGCCCTGGAGGATCTGATTGATAAAAGCTGGTTAGAGTGATGAGGCCCCAGAGGGTGGAAGATGTGACCTCCAGTGACCTTGAACCTCCTTGGGCGCTCATTGTAATACATTAGCATCTAAACAACATGACCCGCACACTGGTGCCCTGATGGTTCCCAGAGGGACCATAAAAGAGCCAAAAGTGTACAGGGCCCCACTTCCTGCAAATCCCCTCCCCTCCCTCCAAGTAGTTGAATAATCCTCCCCCTCATTAGCCTATGAAATTACCCCACCGAAAACCTCACCACTCCCATATTATGGAGCTTTGGTTTTCTGAAAGGCCACCTTCCGTGTATCTCTCTCAATAAATCTACTTCTTACCCATCACTTTACCTCCTGGGCTGAGACATAAGGAACCTGAATTTCAGTAAGTCCTGCGACGACCTGGGTTCATGTGTTCCCGTCGTGGTGCCCCGGAGACGAATCCGAGTGGGAACCATGAGGTTGCGGGTTCAATCCCTGGCCTCCCTCAGTGGGTTAAGGATCCAGCGTTGTCTTGAGCTGTGGTGTAGGTCGAAGACGTGGCTCAGATCCTGCGTGGCTGTGCCTGTGGTGTAGGCCAGCAGCTGTAGTTCTGACTCGACCCTTAGCCTGGGAACCTCCATATGCCATGGGTGTGGCCCTAAAAACCAAAAACCAAAAAACAACAAAAAAAACTGGGTTCAAATCCTTACCTGGGTTTTGGCAGGGTCCCTGACCTGCCGGTGGGTTCAAGTCCCATTCTGAATATCTGAGTTATGTAGTTTCACTATTAGTTTGACTTTTTCGATGCTATATATGAGTTTGTATAGTATTTTTCTTTTTCTGACGGACTTACTTTATGTTACTTTATTTTATTTTTTGTCTTGTTAGGGCTGCACCCGTGGCACATGGAAGTTCCCAGGCTAGGAGTTACATCCGAGCTGTAGCCCCCTGGCCTACACCACAGCCACAGCAATGCAGGATCCAAGCCACATCTGCAACCTACACCACAGCTCACAGCAACGCTGGATCCTTAACCCACTGAGGGAGGCCTAGGGATCGAACCTGCGACAGCACGGATGCTAGTCAGATTTGTTTCTGCTGAGCCATGATGGGAACTCCCGTTTGACTTATTTTAGTTATCATATTCCCCTTAAAGTTCAAGTCCATCTATGTTATCACAAACGGTAGGGTTTCCTTCTTTTTAAGAACTAATAATATTCATTTTATATATAAAATTTCATTTCTCAAAAATTGGATGGCTGGATCATGGGGAAGTTCTCTTTTAAGTTTTCTGAGGAACCTCTGTTCCATTTTCCACGTATCTATGTAGCAATTTACATTCCCGCCAGCGATGTGCAAGGCTTCCCTTTAGGAGAACTGATTCTTATTGAGCTTATGCAAACAACTATTGCCATGAAAATAAGAATATTCAGTAAGAGTTTCTCTAGGGTGAAAAAGAACTGCTTCATTTCTGCTTATAAAAGTATAATCTACTAATTTGCTATAAGAGAGAGCTTCATAGAAAAGAGAAAAAGGTGTTTCTTAAATCCAGTAGATAAAACATAAAAGAATGAGAAACATTCCAAACAAGAAAGCATAATCATTTTTCGTGGGTCTACTCAGTCCTGTGTGATTAATTTCAAAAGCCCATCAGTTTCAAATCGTTGTTGAACTGAAGTCCAAGTGCCCAAAGGCACAACGGCAGCAAACAAAATGAAACACGGAGATGGGAGCAGAGACCGGCTTATGGCAGAGCCAAGCAAGGAGAAGGTGGTTCATGCTCAAAACCCCCAAACCTTGCAGTGGTTTTTGTTGCTAAAACTAAGCTTCTGTCCACATCAAATAGAAACATGGAGACAAGTTTTGGGTGAAAGAGAAAAAAAATTGCTTATTGCTTTGCCGGGTAAAGGAGGCCACAGCAGGCTAATGCCTTGAAGACTGTGTGTGCCCTCCTTTGGGAGACATAGGAAGGGGTCTTATAGTTTGGGAGTGGAAAATAGGGCTGCAGATCAGATCAGAGCAGATGCAAGCTTGCATTCCTATTCAGAGCTGGCCTTCCAAGGTTGCTGGACTTGTCCTGTTAGTTCTAGAATGAAGATTGCTTCACCAACTAGCTAACATCTTCCATTTATTTGCGGTTTTAGTTCTGCAGAAGTGCTCAAAGATATTGTTGTGTATCCTTGAGGAGGAACCAGGACCCTGCCTCCAGGCTGCACTATTGTTTCTTTTTTTGTTTTTTTGTTTTTGGCCAGCCTGTGGCATGTGCAGGTCCCTGATTAGAGATCAGATCCAAGCTGAATTTGCAAGCTATGCCACGGCTGTGGCAACGCTGGATGCTTGACCCGTGTGCTGGCCTGCGGATGGAACCTGCATCCCAGAGCTCCAGAGATGCCCCGTCCTGTTGGACCGCAGTAGCAACTCCTGCACTATTGTCTCTTGGCTGTCCCTCCCGGGTCTCTGCATTCCATCCCTTCCCAATCAGCAACTGCTGGAGCCTGCCCTTGGGAATTCAGGGGCGATCCGGGAGGCTGAAGCCTTCCTACAAAGGAGAAACAAGGGACACAGAAAAGCCTCGGACCCAGGAGGTCCCCCAGGGGCTGCTCGGTGCCAGTTCCCCCTTTTCTTTGAAACTCCTCCAGCACTAGGGGAACAGGTGTTGGACAGGAACGGGAATCTTGTTTTTGGATGGAGAGACGGGTCATACACTCAGCAGAACTCAGTCTTAGGGGGACTCAGTTTCATTACAGTTCTGAAAATCCTCACTCAGTCCAGTGTCAGGATCCCAAAGTAATTAATTCCATCAGAAGCCTGAACCCCAGAGTAACTGACACATTGCTTTCCCTGCGTTTCTATGATGGGTCCCCTTTGTTGAAAATAAGATATTTGACTTGTAGAAAGAGTTTTGTCTTGTTCTTTGTTTTTTAAGAGAAAAATCGGAATAAAGCAATAACTCTCAGTTAATGACAAAAAAAAAAAAAAACTTTATGTGGCCATGGATCTGATGAGAGTTCATTCTAATTCAATTAACAAGGAAATCTGGTTGCTTCCGTGACCTACAACAGTTTCACGTAACAATTGGAATTGTGACTCTGATGACATGTCAGGATATCTCATGGACAGCAAGGACCACGATAAAATTCTGGAAACTTAGTATAATTTCTAGAATACTTTATTAACATATTGATATAAACAGAAGCCAGTGAAAGTTAAGAATTTCTTATTTGACAATTTAGCATATCAAGTAGACCTAATTAGCTTAGCAGCTTCTTTATATAAATTGAGAGAATAAATCCTTTGAGATTTTTCAGGGAAATTTCAATGTCAGTTCAAGATCAGAAGGGTTCATTTCAAGTTTGATTTGGGGAGTTCGCACGGTGGCACCTAGAGACACGAGTTCCATCCCCAGCCTGGCACAGTGTATTAAGAATTGCCCAAGCTGCGGCTGAGGTCAGAACTGTGGCTTGGATCCAGATGCCATGGAGCAGCTAAAAAAGGAAATAAAATAAATAAAAGAAAATAAATTTGATTTGGCAAGGCTGTCAAAAATGTCAAAGGGCCTTGATAAAATATTTCAAAAATAGATATAGGAGGTAATATAATGAAAATACGTTTAGTTATTTTATTAATGAGAAGACTAGGCTTGCCAAAATAATCAAAGCCATGATAACGACAACATAAAGAATAAGAAATTATTTTAGTAAGACAAAGAATCTTTGTTTCCTAGACAGATTACTCGGAAAGTAAGGAAAAACATTTTAAAATCTCTTATTAATAGCAGACGAATATTTCAAGAAGACTTTATCATTTTAACAGATAAAGAAATACTAGCTCTAATTTTGCATTAGCGCATTATTGATTTTGAAGCTCATTTTAAAACTTATGATAAATTTATTCCATCTGATCCAGTTTGACCATATAAGAATATCTCTATTTCTCTTCTTTTTTCTATATACTTTTTATAGTTTTTTTATTCAAGTTTTTCTATTTTATTTTTCTGCTATGTCAGAACAATTTTTAAGTGACCTCAAAATAATCATCTTAAACAAAAATTACTCTCCTTTATTTTTCCTTTTTTTTTCTTTTTCCCGTCACTCTTGTGGAAGTTCTCGGGCCAGGAATCAAATCTGAGCCCCAGGTATGGCAATGCTGTGTCCTTAACCCACTGCACCACACGGGAACTCCTGCCTCATTTTTAAGCCAAATTATGTTTCTGGCACGTGGAAGAGTTAATGTTTATCATTTGCTCAATATGAGCCCAGTATTTGTGGAGGTGTCTTAAATTGTGGTTTGTTTGTTTGTTTTGACATACTCTTGTGGCAGCCGTGGCTTTAGCCCTGGGTGGTTTGGGTTTTTTTAATTAATTTATTTTTTTTAGTCAACTGAGACGTTAAGGCAGAGTGCCCTTCTGACTGAGAGCCAGAATATGACTTGGAACATGTGCCTTTCAAGGAGGTGGCCCGCAGATTCTTGAGAAGACAGTTCTGGGTGATTCCAGTTGTGCAGCTCAAAGAAGGAAAACTTTCTACAATAACTGCTCTAAGGGGAATTTTAAGAGAGTGTTTGCCTATTTCCGAGATTTTGGCTCTGACACTCAGTACATTGTCCTGGCTACACTGAGCTTTTCGGAGGAAACATTGAAAAGAATGAGGAAGGATTTGTGGTGGGTGTGGATTTTAACTTGAGTTCGCAATCTGATACTGACCTTTCATTTTGCTAAAGGAGTATTTTAGGTAAGCCGTGACACATTTTTCCTTTTGCTTTATTTGAGCCTCCCATAGGTGCCGGTAGGGTGTTTGTCTAGGACAAAAGCACTCTAAAAGTCCTTTTAAAAAAGAAAGTTTTCTCAGTTCAAGGATCTGTCCTGCAGCCCTTTGAGAATGTAGAATTACCAAAGGCATGGGCCAGTTCTAGGATGGGACACAAAGCCAATAAGCCTTCTCCTTACTGGCCCTTTCCAGATGCTTAGACCACAGTATCTTAGAAATGAATATTGCTTCCACGAGACCCTTGGGCAAGCTAAACTTTCTGTTTCTTTCTTTATTTTTATTAAAGTGTAACTAATTAACAAGGTTGTGCCAATTTCTGATCTACAGCAAAATAATTCAGTCATACATTCTTTTGGGGGGGGGGGTTAGTTTTTTGGCCATGCCCGCAGCATGTAAAAGTCTCCCAGCTAGGGCTCAATCCGGAAGACGATGCCAGATCCTTAACCTGCTGCACCATGGGAGGCCTCCTATACATTATCTTTTTATATCGTCTTCTATCGAGGTCTCTCCCAGGAGATTGGATAGAGTTCCCAGCGCTGTCAGCAGGACCTCATCGCTCTTGCATCCTAAATGTCATCGTCTGCACCTACCAATCCCGCACTCCCCGTCCATCCCCCGCCCCCCCCTCGGCAACCCCAACTTTGTTCTCTGTGTCTGAGTCTGTTTCTGTTTTGTAGATAGGTTCATTTGTGTCGTATCTCAGATTCCACATATGAGTGATCTCATTCGGTATTTGTCTTTCTCTTTCTGACTTACTTTGCTTAGTATGAGAATCTCTAGTTCCATCCAAGAGAAGTTTTTTTATTAAAAAAGAGCTTGTGAACAAGGGAGGATGAGGGGGGGAAAAGTGCCACTTCCCCAAGTAGAAGCGGCAGGGAGAGGTGCCTTTACTACAAAATGAAGGGTTTGTCTCAAGATCACAGGTAATTTCCAGAAAGGGTCAATCTTCTTTGATCAGCAGCAGGTGGCTCCTGGTGGTTGTCAGGAATAGGAAGTGTGTAAATACAAAAAAATGCATGTGAATTTTCTGTAAGAAAGTACAGGAACAGATACAGTTAAATTTTTTTTTTCTTTTTTGGCTGCACCCAGGGCATAGGGAAGTTCCTGGGCCATGGATCAGATCTGAGCCACAGTGGCGACCAACGCTGCAGCTGTGGCAGTGCCAGATCCTTTAACCCACTGTGCCGGGCTGGGGATTGTACCCCTTTCCCAGGTCTCCAGAGATGCCGCCAATCCCATTGCACCACGCTGGGAATCCTAGATACAGTTAATTTTTCTTTTGAAAATAAATATAGGAGGTAACATAAAATTTAAGTGATAGGAGATAACATAATGAAAATAAATTTAATTATTTTCTTATCGAGAAGACTAGGCTTGCTTAAATAATCAAAGACATGATAAAGACGACACTTAGCATAAGGAATTATTTTGATACGACAGAAACTCCTGAATGTCATGGAGATAACATTAAATCTTTTTTTTGGGGGGGTCATCCCCACATCACGCCAGGAGTTGAACCTGCGCCTGTTTTTCTGTCGCTGGGACTCAGGTTCCCAGAGCCTTTGTGCCGTGTATTTTGCCCAAGGTGGGTCCTGGTTCCTTTCCAAAATGGCAGTACCGCTGTCTTCCTGTCTCAATTTTATGGCTTTTCAGTGGATGGAAGAAGTATCTCCAAAGGACCATGAAGGAGGCAGCCCATGATCCTAAGTCACTCTCCAATGCAGGTGAAAAGAGAGAAACCAAGTCACCATAGGTGGCAAAGGTACAATATCGGATCCTTAACCCACTTCACCAAAGAGAGTTCCTAATTATGATTTTCAAAACCTTGACTATTACTTATTTATGTGTTTTTTCTTCTTAGGGCTGCACCTGTGACATATGGAAGTTCCTTGGCCAGGGCTTAAATCGGAGCTGCACTGAGGCCTAGGCCACAGCCACAGCAACACCAGATCCGACCTGCCTCTGTGACCTACACTGCAGCTTGTGGCACTGGATCCTTAACCCACTGAGGATGCCATGGATGGAGCCAGCATCCTCACAGAGACAAGTCAGGTCCTTAACCCGCTGAGCCAGGATGGGAACTCCAACATATTATTTATCTTGCTTATTGAGTTTCTTGTTACCCCTTTCAAGTTGTGCCAACGGGGCTGCAGGAGAGTAAAAATTACCCTTCTGTGCTTGTACCTTCTGTGGTTGGTCTAAAAATGAAATCAACATAAAAGAGCTTAACAGGAGAGGGAAAAACAATTTAAATTATGCCTGTACACAGAGGAGCCCACAGAGATGCGAGACTCATGCCCACAGACCATGGAGGCTTTGTACCATCCGGAGAGGGCGGGGGTACAGTCTGGGCTTCCAAGGGGAGAAGAGCAGACCATTTAGCAAGCAAAGGTACTTCTCTCACTGCTCTGGTGACAGCTCTTCCTGAAAGGGCCCCTTTCTAATGTAAATGGCCTTTATGAATGCAGATTGCTCTTACAAAAGAATAACTTCTGTTTCCTTTCAGAGATTCTCCAGCCTCTGCAGTTGCTCCAAATGATCTTTAGGCTGAAGAGGCATATTTGGGGGTTGCCTATGCTGCTAAAAAAGCCCCTTGCCTCCCTCCAACCCAGCCCTGTTACTGAAGCCCACACTTCAGCAAGAAGGAACTTGTACCAAGAAGAAAGCAGAGGGGATGCAAGGAGTCGTGGTGAGCAAATGAGATCTTGGGAAATATGTAAATAAACATAAAATGTGTCGCTGCTAAGCACTGTATCAATTACGGTTACTATTTAGAAAGGATTAAAAACAAGATAGTATTAAAATGCTACACAGAGGAGTTCTCCTGTGGTGCAGCGGGTTAAGGATCCAGCTTTAAGCCCCTGCAGTGGCTTGGATTGCTACAGGTTCAATCCCTGGCCTGGAAATTTCCACAGGCCACCAGTGCAGCAAAAGAGTTCTCACTGCGGTGCAGTGGGTTGATGATGCCGCTTGTCTCTGTGACATTGCTAGTTCGAGCCCCAAGAATCAGCTTTGCCACAGCTGTGGCATGGACATGAAGCTTGGATTCAGTCCCTGGCCCAGGAACTTGCATATGCCACAGGTACAGCCCCAAAATGCAAAATAAAATAAAATAAAATGCTACATGATAATGCCATGAAAGACGAGAGGCAAGAGAAAACTATAATAATATTGTTCCACTTAAATTTTATTCCTTAAGTCAAGATTATTTAAGAGCAGTTTGCTTTAAGAATGAAGATAAAAGGAGTTCCCTGGTGGCTCAGTGGGTTAGGGTTAAGGATCTGGCATTGCCACTGCTGTGGCTTGGATTATAGCTGTGGCATGGTTGCCATCCCTGACCTGGGAACTTCTTCATGATGTGGCAAAAAAAGGGGGGAAAGAATAGAAAAGGGAAAAAAATGAAAATCAGACAAAGCAAAAATGTGTTTGGGGGAGGAATGGGTCAAAATGGTTTCATTTAATTAAAGACAGGAAAGAAAAGCAAAGCAAAAAAGGAAGCAAATGGAAAATAGAAAACATGAAATAACGCATAGAAATAAATCCAAGGAAGAAGGAACTCTCGGAGATGGTCTGTTGTGACCACAGTTGATCTAAGTCCTTTGACAGGGATTCCTTGAAGTCTGGATTTGTGGGGTTTATTGTTTTTTGTTTGTTTGTTTGTTTTTTCATTTATGTTCTATCATTGTAACCCATCACAGCAAACTTAGTTAAAAGCCCAGGACTGTAGTCTCCCCATCACTGCGGTGGGTCAGCAGTCGGGGCATGGCTTCCAGGGTTTCTCCAGGCTGAAACCCCGATATCAGCCAGAGCTGGGGTCTCACCTGAGGCTCCAATTCTGAGGGCAGAATTCATTTCCCTGTCGAGGCAGAATCGGGTCCCCCCCGCCCCATTTCTTGCTTTCGTTGGATAGGGCCTCTCAGCGCCAGTGGCCCGCTCCACCCCCTACCCCACACCCACCCCATTCTCATTGTGGCTGTTCTCTTTCTTCCGCTCTGCAGCTTCTTTCTTTTAAAGTCTCTCCACTTAGGTCAGGCCACCAGGATCACCTCCCTGTTGGCTTACTGACTGCTGGTCTGCAGGGATGACCTCAGGCCACCATCCCAGGTTCTGCCTGCACTCGGGGTCAGGAAATCCCATGCACGCATCCTCCCCAGATGGGCGTCGGGCTGGAATCCAACCCACCATTCGCGTGAGCATGGGGCCCAAATCTGCCAAAAGATTCTCGAGCGAGACGTTTGGAGATTCCTCAGTCTTTTCGTCTTAATGCAGAGGGAGACCCGCAGGTGGAGAAATCCCCCCGCCTCCCTGATTTTCCACACTGCTGTGGGGGGGGCCTGAGTAAGCCTCAGGCAGCCTGCAGGCCTAAGGGGAAGTCTGGAGGCCAGAGCTGATTACACAACACCCTGTGGATGCCCAGCCTCCCACTAAGTGACCCAACACACTTAGGCAGGTGAGGTTTCCAGAAGCTGGGCAACCTGTTACTCCCGCAACTAACACCTCAAGTGATACAGAGTCATGTATGGGAGTTATCATGGAAGCAACCTAGGGGTCTATCAACAGATGGATGGATAAAAAGATGTGGTGTATACACATGATGGAATACTACTCGGCCATGAAAAAGAATGGAATTTGTCATTTGTGACAACAGGAATGGACCTGGAAGGTATGATGCTTAGTGAAATAAACCAGACAGGGAAAAACAAATACCATGTTTTCACTTATAATAGCAAATCTAAAAATAAGTCAGGGAGTTCCTGTTATGGCTCAGGGCTAATGAACCCGACTATTATCCTTGAGGATGCAGGTTTGATCTCTGGCCTTGCTCAGCGGGTTAAGGATCTGGCCATAAGCTGTGGTGTAGGTTGCAGACATAGCTCAGATTCCACATTGCTCTGACTGTGGTGTAGGCCGGCAGCTATAGCTTCGGTTCTATCCCTAGCTTGGGATCTTCCATATGCCAGGGGGGCTGTCCTAAAAAGATTTAAAATGAATAAAACACAAACATTTTCAAGGTTGCTATTTATTCTTTGAAATTGCTGCTTAAATTCCAGAGATGAGAAATGATAGGTATTTATGAAATCATTCTACTGTAGATGAGAATTCAATTTAGCTCTGAAAAATTCTGGAAAAAAGTGTCCAGCATCATCTTTGTGCAAACAGCTTTCTTGTGGTTTTGAACAATTTCCTTAGGAAAGAAACGTCCAAATGCAATTTCTGAGTTAAAATAAATGTGCACTTAATGGCTTTTGACCCATACCGCCAAATTGCTTTCCAAAGGTCCATACCTGCTGTGGGCAGAGAGGAAGTTTGTACCTGCTGTGGGCAGAGAGGAAGGTCTGTGTCATCAAATCCCTCTAATGCTAAGTGCTGCCTTTTCTAAGAAAGGCTCCTCACAATCCTCCTTGTTCTAAATCACAACAAATCAATGTAGAGCAACAATCGAAGGTCTCCTATGTCCTTTTCCAAAAATGTTTATAAAGCCCACAGCCATCTCTGGTTCTGAGCCTCCCAGAAGGGGCACATTTTCTTAGAAAAGTTTTTTTTTTTTTTTTTTTTTTTTTTTTTTGCTTTTTAGGGCTGCACTTGCAGCATATGGAGGTTCCCAGGCTAGGGGTTTAATCGGAGCTGTAGCCGCCAGTCTACACCAGAGCCACAGCAATGTGGGATCTGAGCCACATCTGAGACCTACACCACAGCTCATGGCAACACCGGATCCTTAACCCACTGAGCAAGGCCAGGGCTCGAACCTGCATTTTCATGGACGCTAGTCAGGTTCATTAACCACCGAGCCACTACGGGAACTCCAGATTCTTCCTTAGATATATTCTTCCTTCTTCCTTTCCCTCTGCTCCATCCTTCTCCTCTCTCCAGCGTGCATTCTGAATAGACTTCCATCTCAGATTGAAATCCCCCTTTTGGGGAGAGAAAGGGGTGGTTGGGCGGTTGGGGAGGTAGATGCAAAATCTGTTACATTTAGAAAAATACACAACATGGTCCTGCAGGGACCAATATCCATTCTCTGGGCTAGACCATGATGGGAAAGAATATAAAAAGAATGTGTATATATATATATATATATATATATATATATATATATATATATATATATATATGACTGAGCCACCCTGCCATACAGCAGAAATCGGCACAACATTGCAAATCAACAATACTTTAATTTTTAAAAACTAAAAAAAAAAAAAAAAGGAATTAACGGCTCATCTTCCCAACCAGATACATCATCCCAAAGGTCTACTCAGGAGGAAAAGGACCAATGAGCAGCAGTGTGTGCATTGCATCTTCAGGATCCTGAGCAAATATCTGCGGGTGATGCTTCCTAAACTTTGGGTCCCATGGAAGTAATGGCTGTCCAGGAGTCATGGGAAATGAAAGGACACTTCAGCCTCTGATGAAGGTGGCTCCTTGAAGGGCTTTCAATGGCCCCAGATCTGTGGCTCTCTTTAAAGGCCACAATTTGTGGTGGGTTATCTCGGGGGGCTGCGGACATGGGACAACGTCCAGACCAGAGTGGCTGTGAGTTTGGTAGGGTTCACCAGCATCGTCTCTTGGCCCCACTAAGTGGACCTCACCCACCAGCTCTTGCAGGGGGACCCTCTCTGTAATTTCCAGACAGTGTGGCTGGACAGCACCCAGTAGGTTCTATCCAGCTCACTCAGCAGGAGCTGCTCCCGCAGTTTTCCCCACTCCCCCCCCCTGAACTCTCCTAAGGCAGGCAGGGTGCTCTGACTTAAGACTGAGGTCAAAGCTCACGTTCAGCCAAGCATCACCCCTTCTGGTTCTGCCTGCATATGGCTATCCAGGGCTGTCAGAGCCTGGACACATCTGTCGGCAAAGGATACTCAGCGCCTTGGATTCCCAGAGCCTTTCAAGGTAAAGGGAAAACTAATTGCAATACTTACTGTTACCCAATTTTTAAGTACTTGCAAAATCCAACACCAAAATTAGGGGACAGTTCATGATAGTGGGATCTTAGGATGTACTAGAGAAAGGACAAGAAAAGAGCATTAAGAAACTGGTGTCTTTTGAAGACCATTAAATGATAAGCAGTGCTCATGAGGTGTTTTCATAGATATTGTGTCTCTTTACACGGGAGGCAGCCCCACCCCTTGCCTGGTTCAGGTCCTGTGTCACTGCAAGTGTGCCAGGTGCCCAAATCAGTTCTTGCTGGGCAGTGGCAAGCCTGCACAGCAAAGTGACGTGGGTAACGGGGCTCGAACTCAAGGATGGTGTGTCTCAATGAGGCACAGCCAAGACCTCCAAGTCAGCAACCGCCGAGGCTCAACGGCAGCCAGCAGATGTCAGTCAAAGCAGAAGCTCATCCCAGGAAGCTGAGAAAGGTGAAGAGGTGAATGGCGACAGCCCTTTAGCCCACTTTCATGTTCACCATGTTTGAAATGACAAAAAAAAAAAAAATAGTATTTTGCAGGGGCTGCACCCACAGCATGTGGAATTTCTGGGACCAGGGTAATAACCGAGCCACAACAGTGACAGCACCGGATCCTAACCCACTAAGCCACCAGGGGACTCCAGAAGAAACAAGGTGTTTGGGATATTACAGCCATTCTGTTTATTCACATCCACTCGCGTGTTCCCTGTGCCCTCTTGGGTTCCTGGGACCTACCCGTCGCGTCCCCGTTGATGGCCACAAACAAGGCAATCAGAGGACTTGCTCCGTGGCCTTTGCCGAGCTGGAGCTCAACCTCAGCGCCTAAAAACCTGCTTTGTGTGTCAGGCCGAGACACTGCTGGCGCGTTTCAGAGACTCTCCTCAGCGCCTTCTCCGTGTGAGGCCGGGGACAGCCTTTGCCTCGTGGGGTTTCGGGGCCAGCCTGGGGGTGGCCGACAGTCTCACAGAGACCACGAGTGCCCAGAACCGAGAAGGCGGCGGCCCCACCGAGCCAGGGGGAGTGGGTGGTGGTGCTGTGGTGTCGCCGGGTCCTTCTACCAGGGGGCTCCCGGGGGACCCCCTGCCGGGATGGGGAGATCAGTGCGCAGACGACTCGGAGGCGCAGAGAAGGGCACCTTCAGGGCTAAAGGGCGACTCCCAAGCCCATCCTCTCAGAGCGCGAGGCAAACCTCCGAGGCTCCAGCCCAGCGAGGAATAGAGGCAGTGGGCTTTCTACATATATGCTTTAGTCCCGAGCCGTGATTTTAGGAGAGACCAAAGAGAAAACGGGTATTTTATGTAACTTTGAGAAGATTCCTTGTATTCAGTGTTCTCATAGTAAAAATTAAGGTTTGGTTTGGTTTGGTTTTGAGGTGATGAAAATATTCTAAGATCGACGACAGAGACGGTCTCACGCATCTGAGGATGTACTGAGAGCCGCTGCCTTGCACGGCAGGTGAATTTTCTATATTAGATTGTATCTCAATGTTGTAGATGAATATTACCAATTATTAATCTTAATAATAATGCACCATTAACTACTATTAATACCATGTATTAATATTATTGTATTTAATAATATTGTGTCTTAACATATACTGTTTATTAATGTTGTATCTTAATATATACATTGTATCTTATATACATTGTATCTTAATAAGGCTGTTTAACATAAATGAGGAGTTTGAGTAGAGAAAACCAACACTCCTTCCAGCCCGGTGAGAAAGTCTACGTGTGGGTGTGGCAAACCACAGGTGAGCTTGACCTTGAGGAGACTAAATCCTGACTGCAATCGGGCTTCTTTCTAGCTGGATGTCACTGGACAAATCACCCAACACAGCCACCACATTGTCTAAAATCCAATTAAAAATGCTGTGAAAGGAGTTCCCTGGTGGCCTAGTGGCTAAGGATCAGGCACGGTCACTGCTGTGGTGACCGTTCAATCTCTGGCCCAGGAACTTCTGCACACCCTGGAATGTCCCCTCAAAAAAAAGTACAAAGAGGTGTGAAGGTAGTAAATACAGGCGCAGTGCTTTGGTGAGTGTGTGTGAAAGTGCCTGGCACTCAGAATTGGCAGTTTTCATTATTGTTATTAAAAGTCTAAATGATTAGGGAGTTAGCTATATCGCTGTTTAGAAATGAAGGACACTTCCTAGGAACAGGACCGCTGATGGTCACCAGAGCACCAACAAGCCCGCATGTGACACCCAGAGACGCTGGGCACGAGGGGGATTGTACCTGCCTCTATTCTGGATCAACGTGGGGACCAAGTGGCCTCCAGCAGAAGGAGAGTGGTCCAGGTCCAGAGAGCATTTTGCTCTCAGAGCCGGGGTTCATCACTTCCATCTCTCCACCGTCAGGCTAGTAGCTTCTTCACTCGGGGACTTCTGTGCTTGTTTATAAAATGCTTGTACAACACCCAGCTTATGGAATGATGGTAGAAAATAAAGAAGATTCACGTAAACTCTGCCTAGGACTATGTTCAGTGTCAACCAACATCTTTCTTCCCTCTCAATAAAAATGTGAAGTTTAGTTCCCACTGTGGCACAACGGGATTGGCGGCATCTCTGGAGCACTGGGATGCAGGTTACATCCTGGGCCAGCACCGTGGGTTAAGGACCTGGCATTGCCACAGCTGCATCGTAGGTCAAAGCTGTGGCTGGGACCTGATCGCTGGCCCAGGACCTCCATATGCCAAGGAGACACCAAAAAAGAAAAAGGAAAAAGAAAGTTAGTGTCCAGGTATGGGATATCAAATCGCACAGGTCTTAGGTGGCGAAGAAACAGCTGCATAAAGCTGGATTGATTTCACTTTTCACCCAGCGTGTGGAGGCTGATTTTAGGTTCCTTAGTGGAAATACATCACACGGATTGGGAAATTAAAATCATTTTGTTTCTAAGACCACTGTTGAGATGATGGGGAATCAGCCAGATGCCCATCACCCCTCCTGGACGTCTGTCACCCCTCCTGGGTTTTCAGCCTTGTCCAGAGTCTCTGCGCAGCGTATGGGCTAAATTCAGAAAAGAATCCCCGTTGCCATTCCAGGCGTCTCTCTCCCTTTGGCTATACTTTTCTTAAATTCTCACGGGAAGAAAGCATCAAAACTCCTCAGACTCTGGAATCTTTACGTCTTTTGCAGAGGGTGCCAAATGGTCCCTTTTTTTTCTGGGTAGATATGAAAAAGATACGGTCTTGCCTCTGCTGATATTCGCTCTGTGGGAGAGAAGCTGAAATAACACTCGGTGCACAGGTAGACTGCAAATGCCCGGGGTCCTTTGAAAATCGCTCTCTCCATATTGATTCAGCCCAGAAAGAGAGTCTTGGGTGAATGCTGCCATCCCCGGGGCCGAGCCAGCCCAGGCTGCCGATGCCCGCAAGGCAGGAGCACCAAGAAACTCCTCTTGGTGACAAGCCCACCAGCGGGGCGTCCAAGGACTCTGGCCTCGCCTTTGAAAGACTTTCCGTTTATTTTGAACACACTCTCTCCCATTGTCAAGTGACAAGTTCAGAAAGAAGAATGATATCATTTATCTCATACCCAATCTGTGACCCGCAGAGATGTCGCAACGCTGTGCTTTGGAAGCTTCTGCATCTTGACTCAACATGACTGTGTTTTCAGCCTGTGAACCTGTGCGTCCCTCTCCACAGAGGGGGACACGGAGTCCCAGAGGCCCTCCATGGGTTCCCACACAGCCCAGCACCGGACAGGATGGAGGCAGGGTTTGAGGCCCCCAGCAGAACGGGAAATGCATGACCTGTCCATCAGTGCAGCAGTGGGGCTGGTGAACAAATTCTGTTAGAGACACGGAGGAAAGGCATGCAGCCACATGGACGCATGACCTAGAATGTGGCACCAACATGGAAACAGCTCTGCCTCTCTGTTTGGGGACAAAAAGCAATTGATAATACAAGAGGCGGTGTAGAGGATTCAATTTCTGTTTGGAAAACTCTTTCTATGTTTGGGAGGTTTTGCAAGGCATCTTAAAGGATGCATGCAGAACATGCAAATGAAAGTGTGCTTCCCTCTGGGGTGACAGGCACACCGCTTTGGGGGGCTGCGCACAGAGAAATGGCAGCTTTCACTTTCTTTCCAGTGATAGAGTGATGGCTTCATTCCCGCCCAGCCTGTGCCCCCAGGTCCAGCCAATGAGACCAGATGAGGCGTCGTATAGTTGCTCCCAGCCTGTTCACTGAGTAACAGTGACAAGGACAGACGCAGACACAGGAGAGAGGCCCACACTTTTCCGGAGCCGACACCAGGTAGACTGGCCCCGACACAGCACGGGGGGGGCCGTCACCTCACCTGACAGTGAGGAATCTGCGGCTCGGCCAAGGAGCAGGCAGGGCGATCCAGCCACTCCATGTCAGAACCTAGACCCGGATTCCAGGCTGCAGCTCATCCATGGAGCCGAGCACACACGGAGGGGATGTTTAAGGAGAGGCAGACCCGGCTGGGTCTCACTTCTAACAATGGAGCATCAGCAGCACCTGCAGTGATGGTGAACCCCCCGCCCCCATCTTGGGGGAGAGGCCGCCTCATAGCCCAGCCCCACCGGTTACCTGTTTATCCATCTGCCCACTCGAGGGGCCGGGGGGCGTAAGACCTGCTTTGGGGTCACTCTGCCAGGGAGCCCTTTTATGGGTGAACGTCCCACCTTGTAAATCTGAGATGGAGGCAGAGACACCTCCTACTTAGAAGGTCAAGAAGCCAGACGATCCCCTCCCCAAGGCAAAGCCAAGTGGCCTGGGGTCACCCCTCCTGTCCCCACCCTGGCTGAGCCCAGAAAGCCAGGCATCCAAAGGCCTGAACATCACACGCCCTGGGGACATGGGGCTACAGTGGGTGGGACTGCCTCCCTTTTCCAGAGGCTGCCGTGGAGGTGGTTCTGGAAGCCACAGCCCTTTACTTGGGGTGCTGGAAGGGCGGGCAGTAGATGTGAATCTGAGCCACAGCAGTGACTGACACGGAAGCTATGGCAACCCCAGGTCCTTTCCCTGCTGTGTTACAGCGGGAACTCCCTGCAATGTAATTTTAGACCTTGCTTCTGGCATGGCCTTCAAACACAGCCCTCCCGGAAAGCTGCTCAATATCTCGTGATATATGACTCTCCTTCTGAGATTAGGCAAAGCCCATGGCTGGGATTTACCATCCAGATTAGCTGCTAGCTGTAGATTTATTGAGTAAATGATAAACAGGAATCAATGGTCAACTGTCAAGCTCTTAGTTGTGCTATCCCTTGACCATGTCAAGTGAATTGCATAAGAACTTATGACTATATTTCATTTTTGTGTTCTAACTCCTCAATAAGCAGCCAAAAATCCTCTTGAAGCTCCTAGTAATTTTAGTCACTGTTTTATTTATTTAGTTTTTCTTTTTTGGCTACCCCGTGGCATATGGAGTTCCTGGGCTAAGGATCAGATCCAAGCTGCAGTTGTGACTAATATACCAAGGCTGAGGCAATGCCAGATCCTTTAACCCAGTGTGCTAGGCTGGGGATCGAACCTGCATCCTTGGCACTGCCGAGATGCCACCGATACCGCTGTGCCACAGCAGGAACTGTAGTCACTGTTTTACAAATTAGACTCTTTCCAACACAAATTTAGCCCAATTCATGTTACCATCGCCTCCGCTCTTCTTGTCATGGCTCCTCATTCCTGGGTATTCAAGTATTTATCCCAAGGCAACAGCGGGGAGGGAGAGGAATATGCTCAGCAGAATGGGCAATTTGGTAGAGAGAAAAAATATTCTGCATTGCATCTGCTGCTCAGGCAGGAGCTTATGTAGAGAGATGCTGAGGTCTAAGTGGGCCCCCCATTTCTGATGCTGGCTCTGCCACGTAGCAGACTGAGGCATCTCAGGCACTGAGGGGGGCCCTCCTGGTGTGTGTCATACTAAGACTCTTGGACCAAATCCGCAGCAGCATCTGCCAGGGAAGGTCTTCTCACGACCCATCACAGCTGTACCGCAAGAGGATGATGCTAACACGAGCCCGCCTTCTCACAGGGCCCCCGACCCCATCACCCCAAGGAAACCGCAGGACCTCACACCCAAATTAGCTCCCCAGGAAGCAGGTGGCGTTTCCTGGCTTCCGTTCTGGTGGTGGAGTCTTACTGTTTCTCTACGACCCCACCCTCACCCCCAGTCAGTCCTGGTGCTTTTGTCAAATTGCATAGGAAATCTGGGTACCAGTCTTTTTTGTGAAGGCCGAGGAGTTACTGGCGGTTCCGTGGGTTATGGATCCTGCACTGTCACTATTGTGGCTCAAGTGATGCTGTGGCATGGGGTTCATCCCTAACCCCAGACCTGCAAGCCACAGGCATGGCCAAAAAACAACCACAACAAAAAAACCAGAATGAAGGCCAAAGTTTCAATGCTATTCTCGGGGTCTCCTTTGGCTTCAGCACTGCAGCTAGAATCACCTGGGGAGTGGGGAGTAGCAACACAGATCAGTGATTTTCTTTTCTTCTTTTTTCCTTTTCACTCACGCCTGCAGCATATGGACGTTCCCAGGCCAGGGATAGAATCTGAGCTGCAGCTGCAACCTAAGCCACAGTTGCTGCCATGCCGGTCCTTAATCCACTGCACTGGGTGGGAGATTGAACTGGCTACGCCACAGAGACAAGCTGGATCTTTAACCCACTGAGCCCCAGAAACTGAGGGGGAGCCCAGCAGAGCCCATTATCACAAGCCCTGTAGGGGAAGTGGCCGCCCCCTTCCTAAGCTTGAGAGCCACGGCCGTAAATCGCCACTGACCTGCTTCTCCAAGGAGAAGTGCTCGGTCACGAGGCCTCTTCTCCAATTTCCACCTCATCTGATGGCAGAATGACCTCTGCCCTTCGCATCTTGGTGAGGAGCAGGAGAGAACGGCTCCTGGCTTTTGTTCCATCTGAAATTGGCCACAGGGAATATTCAGCATCCACGTGCATGCACGTGTGTGAGAGTGTGTGCGTGTGTGTGCCCTTACACCCCCGTGTGTGTCTCCCAGTGTCAGAAAGGAGAGGGGAGTGATGCCCTTCCTCGCACTGGCCCCGAGCTGACCCTCTCCATCCCTGTCCAGGGCCACCTTGTTAACCGCAGCGGCGAAGTCTGGACTCCAAGACGACCCAGGTCTCTGGCGTGTCCTGCGACAGTTCTGCATTCTCAAGAAGCTGTGCCCACACCAGGGGACCCTCTGGGGAGTTTCTGAGACCTGGGCAGTGTGCTCTTCCATTTTTCTCTCCAGGAGTCTTAAGGGATCTATTCTCTCCTTTCTGTTGAAGAATTAGGGACATGTGTGGGGACAGGGGTCCGGGAGGGAAAGAGGCGACCGTGACAAAGCCCCCTGTGTATCTCTTTCGGGAAGGTCTTCTAGGCGCAGGCAGCTTTGAGCCTGGTGGGTGAAACCCAGCAGGGCCCTGTGAGGCTCCTGGGCACAAGCCTTTCTGCCCCATTTCTTGTTTGTAGGACATGGGCCTCATTCAGCCTCCACGACCTTCCCTGAGTTCCAAGGGCAGGTTCGAGGTGCTGATCGGGGAAGGGAGGGGAGGCAGAGACCAGGGAGGAGCCGTCCAGGGACAACAGCGCCGCCTCCGGGCAGGTCCTGTTTCCCCTCAAGGAACACAGATGACAGTAGCTTTGAGCTCTTCTGCAGAACTGACCCCCCAACAAACAGAAGACGTTATGAAGCCTTCTTCATTCTAGAAAGGAGGAGGACACCAGAACCAGTCCCAGGGCCACCAAACCCCCACTTAGAAGAAGAATGGACGCTTGCTTCTCCCCCAGTCCTTACTGGTGACGCTGTTTTCTACTCCCACGTGGGGAACCCCTTCCTGTTCTCCCCCAAAGGAGGGCACAGTCTTTAGGGTATTTACATGGCTTCCTTTGCCGGGTGATGCAACAAAGCTATTCTTTTCTCCTTCACCCAGAACCCTGCCTCTGCATCTGTGGACAGAGGGAACATGCAGAGGTACTGACCTCCTCGCCCTACGCCCAGGACCTGGGGAAGAACCAAGGAGTGTCCTGGTGGGTCTCAGGATGAGATTCAGAAGAGCACTTGGAAGCGGGCAGAACCAGAACGCAGGTTTAATCCATTAAAAAAAGGAAGATGGACTTAGATGTGTGTAGGTGGGGGTGAGGGGGCGGCTGACACAAGCCACCGAAGCCCTCAAGGCTGAAGGGTCAGCTGATAATAGACCAGCAGCCTTGGTCCACCCCCGGGGTGCCGTGAACACCCAAGACTCAATTTAAATTGCAACCAGACAATAGATGGAAACAGAGAAAGCTGCAATAAGCCTTTTGGAACTCGAGGCTGCACAAAGCCATTGTGCTGCAAAGATCAGAGAAAAACAATTGGAATCATTTCAGACTTTGAAAACTTATAATTACAGGTGAGTGGCTATTATGTTATTGGTGCAGCCATTATAACCGAAAGGTACAATTTGAGATAATATATGTGAAGACATTAATACACCATCAGATTTTTAAAGCATGAGCAGCACAGTGCGTCCAATTTGAAATTAAAGGTTACCTTCCTGGATTTTTTTTCTTCTTCATGCTTTGCCTCTATTTTTAAACAGAGCATTCATGTGAACTAATGGCACCATTTCTCAAAAAAAAAAAAAAAGGCATCATCATTTGTGGTTGTGCATTTTTCACTACCTTTGAAAAGCCTCTGGAGAGTGAACATTTTAGGAAAATAACAAAAATCAAAATCACCCATCAGCACCTTCTCCGTGTGACTGTCACCTCTAAGCTACTTCTGCTAATTAGGCAGAGCTATGGCCCGGATGATCCTGATGGGTGGCAATGTAAAGGGGAAACCATCTTTATTCCCGCCGAGAATGCGCATTTAAATGGACATGTGCTGGAGCTTTGGAGACCTCTGTTCCCTGGATGAAGCCCGCAGCAAGCACTGCAGAAGAGGAAGAGAACATAGTCAGACAGAAGGGCCCGAGGGATTCTGTCCTGGATCCTGGCACCTGGTTGCTAGGCAACATCCTTGCTACCCCTGAGCCTTGTCCCGCTGAGTCACAGTGAGATTATCCTGAGGAAGACAGTGATGGACTGTCTACGGGATACGCTCACAGGCGAAGGACCAGGGATGCTGCGTCCTGCGCTGCAGGTCAACGGGAGATCCTGAAAGAGGGATGGCGCGGCATATAAAACACAAGAGACTCTTCTACATTTTAAAAGTGGGGGACCAGGAGGCACTCTGCTTCTCTGAACAAAGGCCCCCAGGCTCTAGCCCACAAGACTTTTTTTAGGGAAAGTGACGTGTTCAGGTTAGTGAGCAAAAGCAGGCAGAGGGAGGGAGGAAGCTATCTCTCAGTGAGACGTAGACTACTAGCAATAACAGTCACAGTGTTTACATTTAGGATATAGGGCAGCTGCCTAAAGAGCAACATAGTTAATGTATAAACCCCTTATTTTATTCTGACAGGAGACCCTGCGCTTTAGAACCCTGCGTCGGCAAACGTGCTTATCTGGCTTTCGCCATCACAAGCACTCCTTGGCTTCTCCTGCTTTTGCATGTACCAAGTTTGCTTTCTGCAGAGTTCAGCAGTTCAGTGGTCTCCAACACAGGGGCAGGGGTGAGGGGATGGCTCTAAGATACCCGCACGGAGCAGGTGGTGTGGGGGCACTGCCCGTGCCACTGCCAGCTCCTGTCGTCCACGTTCCCCTTGCAAGTGCTTCTCTGTGTCTGTCCCAGGGAAGATCCCGGCAATAGACCCTGTGAGCAAACTCCCTTTGCCACCCCCACAGGCATTTGGTGCCTTTCTGGCCCATTTCAACCACCCCAAAATCCCTGGCTGCAGGGTTACCTGTCTGCTCATGGGGATAACTGAAAAATTCAGACTAGCAAACCAACCCTCATCTGAGCGCTTACTTTGAGGCTGAGGGAATCACATCCTTTTGCCAATTTTCACACCAGGTCACTGTGAAGAAACCAAGCTCTGCTCAGTATAAATTCTTTTTTTTATTATTATTTTTAGGGCCGCACCCACAACATGTGGAAGTTCCCAGGCTAGGGTTCAAATCGGAGCTACAGCTGCTGGCCTTCGCCACAGCCACAGCAAAACCAGATCTGCACTGTGTCCTCAACCTACACTGCAGCTCATGGCAATGCCGGATCCTTAACCCACTGAGCAAGGCCAGAGACTGAACCCCAGTCCCCATGGATATTATCCAGGTTCTTAACCTGCTGAGTCACAAGGGGAACTCCAAATTTTTTATGTTAGCTTCACATTTCATAAGATTGCAAATGTACCCCCCCCCCCCCCGCAAATGGCCACGTCCAAATCCCATACAAAACAGAGTACGAACTTGTATGATTATGCAAACACTGGCCTGAATCACACCACTTCCTCCTTCGGCATTGGTTTTTCCTCTTTTCTTGGATTGAGTGAAGTACTTAGTTTGCCCTAGATTTAGCATCCAGGAAATAACTGGGTTTTCTTTAGAGGATTTCCAGAGATACGGATGGGTAGCAGGCTGGTGGCAAGAGTGACAAGAGCTGCAGTGACAATAGACTTCATTGCATTGAAGCCACAGCGACAGGAAACTGATGTAAACAAAAGCAGAGAGGGTTTGAGAATAGCACTAATTATGGGTGATTAATGCTTAAAATGGCCTTTTGTCTCATTAAGATACAAATTTATTGCATTACATTGTGTCTTCTGTATGAAATCAAACAAAAAAGCCTCAACTTGATTTATGATCCTCTAAATTTTCTATCTGTGAAAGTTTTCTTGTGCCCAGATGTACAGCATAACTCTGAAAATACTATTAAGTGCATCTTCTGCCTAATTTTCTTGAACCAGATCGCATGTCTGCAGCGTGGTTAGCATTTCCCCATGAGGCATCAATGGCTGAAGCATATCCGTATGTGAAGGTCAAAGTCAGGAACAAAGGCAGCCTGAAAAGCCACCTAGGAAACCTCTATCAGATGATTAGCTATCAGGGCTGTTTTCCTGAGAACAAGGGCCATGGTGGAGGCACACATCAGCTGGCATGATATAAGGATGTATTTTGTGATACACACTCAGTCAAATCTTTATTTCAAAATAATCGCATTTTGTGTCGAAAGCATAGACTTTTCCATCCTCTAAGGACGCAAGTCGAGACTGTTGGAAGAAGAGAAATATCTCAGGCACACAAACTGCTGGAGGTATAAGTGGGACCTTTTTGAAAGTTCCGGATCAGCTGAGCCTCCAGCTCACTGTGGAAGCAGCAGGAAGGTGCTGGAGCAGAGGGACGGCTTAGCTGGGCTCAGCAAACTCAGAAATGATGAGTGGATTTTTTTTCCTTTTTCTTTTTCGGGTGGCACCTGCGGCATATGGAAGTCCCCGGGCTAGAGGTCGAATTGGAGCTGCAGCTGCCGGCCTAAGATCCATGATGCACCTGCCACCTACGGTGAAGCTCGTGACAACGCTGGTTTCTGAACCTGCTGAACAAGGCTGGGGACCGAATCTGCATCCTCACCGACACTCCGTCGGGTTCTTAACCTGCTGAGTCACAACAGGAACTCCTAAACGGATGTCGTTGGAAGCCACTAAGCCTGCCAGTTATTTTGGACGGCTTTTACTCTGGGGGCCCCTTGTTCGAAACTGACACGCCACGGGAAAGACAGGTTTTCTCCTCACAACTGCGCCGCAAGCCTTCCGAGAGGGAGGAGGGGCATCCTCCCAGACACTAGGACACCCTCCCGGGCGGGCGAAGGAGGCGGGAAAGGACGCCTTAGGGGGAAATGTGGGGAACAGAGGAGAAATGCCTCGGGAAATGACCTTTGACACCTGCTGCATTCCAGCCTCCTGGGGCCACAGATAATCAGATCAGGAACAGTTCCGGTGGCTCGGGTTTCCCAAGGTCCCACAGCAGGAAGTTACTAGCATGGGCGCCAAAATCCGTCAAGTGCCTTTTTGGAGTCTGAGCCTCAAGGAGCCTGAGACGATCAGAGGGCCCACAGCCACATCAACCGGGTGGAGAAAGCCCGGCGGCATCCCCGCATCCTTTGTCCCCCGGCGGTTCTCAGGGGTGGGGCTGGGGGGGTCAGTGTTCACACCCGGCGATGAAGCAAGAGCGTCCTGCACGCTGAGGTGCTTTCTGGCGGCCCCGCCGTCGTCCCCAGCCGGTAACGCAGGCCTTTTCCACTGAAGAAGGAAGCGTAGTCACCGCTCACGGACCGGACCGCAGGCCCTTCCACCGTGGCGACTGAGGCAACCTACAGAGCCGGAGGTGGTGTCCCCACGCCGGCCACGTCAAGTTCCGGGCTGCCTTTCACAGCAGTTGTCAGCGGGAAAAGTGCATGTCCGCGCTTCCCGTCACCTGGGAACCTCAGCCAGCCTCTCGTGCAAAGGCCTTTTCTAATCAGGAGCCGTGAGCCGACGAACCCAGCAAGCGAGAACCCCGGAGAGAGAACAGGATGGAAGATGATATGAGAAAAGGAACACGTGTGTGTATACGAGACCGGGTCACCCACTATGCTGTGTAGCAGTCACTGACACACACTGTAAATCCACTACACTTTAATACAGAGTAATCCTAAAATAAAACCACTCCCTAAATGATCTTTAAAAAAAGAACCCCAGAGACTGTCAGAACGGCACGTGACCCCCAGCCACACAGGGAGCTAAGGAAGCACCCCGGCTCCTTCCTCCAGGAAACACATGCCCCGGGTGCCCAGGGAGCTTTGAGCAGGGAAGGGAATGGGACTGAGAGCCAGTCTTTGCTTCTTAAAATTTTCATTTAATGTTTTCATTGTGCCGTGTGTGTGTGTGTGTGTGTGTGTGTGTGTGTGTGTGTGTCAGGCAGGCCAAGAGACTTCTACGGCATGAATTCTGTCCTTGTCTTTGAAACCCTCACGTTTGGGCATCATGTAAGTAGCTAAAAATGAGTCTGCACAGACCTGTGGTTGTGAGGGGGGGGAGGGAGTGGGGTGGACGGGGAGTTTGAGTTTGGGTTGGTAGATGCGAATGATCGCATTCAGAAGGGATAAGCAGTGAGGTCCTACTGCACAGCGCAGGGAATTTTAGCCAGTCTCTTGGGCTAGATCATGATGGAAGAGAATGTGAGAAAAGGAAGGTGGACATAAGTATATATGTATGACCAGGTCACACTGCTGTATGTCAGGACAGAAACTGGTACAATATGGTAAATCAACCAGACTTTAATACAATTTAAAAAAAATTTAATGAAAGAGTCAAATTCTACATAAGTTCTCTATAAATTCAGAATTTTAAATGTCAAATTCTATATAAATTCAGAAAACAAATATTTTCCAAATATAAGACCAGCTTGGTTCCGGCACTAGGAATTTAAAAAGAGTCTAGGAGTTCCCATAATGGGTCAGAGGTAGCAAACCTGACGAGAATCCACGAGGATGCGGGTTCAATCCCTGGCCTCGCTCAGTGGGTTGAGGATCCAGCATTGCCGTGAGCTGTGGTGTAAGATGCAGACGCGGCTTAGATCCTGAGTTGCTGTGGCTGATTGCTGCAGCTCTGATTCAACCCCTAGCCTGGGAACGTCCATACACCATGGGTGAAGCCCTAAAAAGAAAGAGAGAGAGAGAAGGAAGGAAGGAAGAAAAGACGGAAGGAAGGAAAGAACAGAGTCTAAATTGTGGACATTTTAAACATTTACAATGCAGTGTGATATGTGATTAATAGGGCAGACACAGAATACTGCCGCAGAGGGGGTAACTCCTAAATTAGCCAACAGAAATTCAAAACGTTTTTCTTGAGGAAGAAATAGTTGTTCTAGGTTTCCAAGGAAGATCTGGAGTTGGTGAATAGAGAATCGAGAAAGGATATTCTGGGTAGAGACAACAGTGATGAAAGGAAAAAAAGAAAACTAAAAACCTAGGTCTCTTATCACCACAGATGCAAAAATCCTCAATAAAATACTAGGGCTCGGGGAGTTCCCGTCGTGTCTCAGTGGTTAATGAACCTGACCAGCATCCATGAGGATGCAGTTCCAGCCCTGGCCTCGCTCAGTGGGTTAACGACCCGGGACGGCTGTGGCTGTGGCTCCTGTTCAACCCCTAGCCTGGGAACCTCCATATGCCATGGGCGCGGCCCTAAAAAGACAAAAGACCCAAAAATAAATAAATACTAGTACTCTGAATTCATCATCTTATTAAAAGGATTATATACCACGGTCAAGTGGGAATTATTCCTGGAATGTGAGGATATGAAAATCTGTTCATGTAACACACCACATTAGCAGAATTAACGAAAGTAACTGCATGACTGTCTCAGTTGATGCGGAAAAAGCATTTGACACAATTTAGGCCCCTTTCATGGTAAAACGTTCAACAAACTAGGAACAAAAGGAAGCCACCCCAGTACGACAGAAGTTGTCTATGAGAACCTGACGGCAAGCGTCACACGCAAGGTGAAGCAGGATATGCTTTCCATCTCATACCACGGAAAGGCAACGATGCCACCCTTAGCACTTCTAGCCGAGAGGCACCTTCTATGGAGAAAAGGCCAAGCAAGTCCTTCGCCCATGTTTCAGTCACCTTTTTGTCTTTGCTGGTGTTTAGACGGTCTCTCCACAGGATGTCTGTTAATACCTTATCAGATATATGATTCGTAAGTATTTTCCCCCGTTGAGAGGGTCGCTTTTTATGACATTAAAAGCGTCTCAGGATGCACAAAAGTCCCTTGTTGCTGCGGCTGTGTGGGGGCCACAGCTGCAGCTCGGATTTCATTCCTGGCCTTAGGAACCTCCATACGCTGCAGGTGTGAGCATAAAAAGGAAAAAAAAAAGAAATGTCTCAGCTTTATATATGCATGTGTGTGTGTATATATATATACACTAATATATATTGATATGCATATATGTGTGTATATATGCATATGTGTGTGTATACGTCATGTGTGTATATATATTGTGTATATTATGCAAGTGTATATATGTGTGTGTGTATTATGTGTGTGTATGTGTGTGTGTATTATATATATGTCCTCACACATAATACACACATATATATTTGAGATTCCCGAACACAGAGACAGCAAAGGTCTGAACGAGACAGGAATAACCCTTAGAGCTGAGTGGCGTATCCTACACGGTCCCCAGAAGCCGCCAGGCCCTGGATGTACAAATCCCCACCGAAACGGTTCTTACATAGTCGCTTGAATTCAATCCTTGATTTGAGTTAGTCGTTGGACTAATACTTTTCACAAAATTATTATTCTTAGTACATCAGATGCATAAGCCATGGTAGTTTTGGATGAGTAAACAAATCTTCTGTAGGAGTCAGAGTTATACAACCTCAATTTTAAAGAGAAAATATCCAGTTAACCTCTATGGATAGCGCGGGTTTGGGAGGAGAGCAGCGATCGCCTAGCGCCTACTCCTAGGAAGCTCGGACCTGGGTAATTGTCCTCACTGTGTCCAGAAGGTAGCAGCTCTGGCCTCCGCTTATGGGGAGCATCTAATTCTGTGACAAAGGTGAGACGCTGCAGAATCTCGGCTGTATCTCCGATGAGGCGTCCAGGCGTCTGGAGGCAGAAGTGCTGCGGGGCGTGTTTCCCAACCAAGGCTCTGATTTCTAGATGTCAGAGCCAGTTTGCTGTGTTTCTCTCAGCCGAAACTATCACGTGGTAAGCAGCCAGCAAACCCTAATTAATGATGCTAATATTGGGGAATATTTATTGTTGGACCTTTGGGGAAGGTCATGGTTTTCTTGTTTGCATAGGCATTAACCCTTGAGCAGCTGACACATATTCTTGGAGTCAAACCTGCCTAGTGGAAACCAATAAGACACACCTGCAGTGCCAAGGTCAGTTCAGGACTCCAGAATTGAGAGAGGACCGTTCTCCGGGGGCGGTGGGGTAAGAACGCTGAACCTTAACCGCTTGATGTAGGTCCTCAGAACTCATCCGTGTGGAGAAAGGATTCAGCAAAGAGCCTGAGGGTAGGGAGGCAAACAAGAGGCAGAGAGAAACAGGGGCAGGTGGGAAGAGCGAGAGAGCAAGAGTGACACCTGCTTTGGGCGTGGCTTAAATCACAGGCGTGGGGCCGGGCCTTCCGGGCTTCCTCTGGCCCATCAATCGCCTCGCTCCATCTGGCCTTGAGCCCACACTTATCCCGCCTCAGGGCCCTGCCCTGGGTGCTGGGGCATCTTTTAGCCAAGATGGATTCCAGCTCCAGGGCCTCCGGGGGGTTGACAGGATGGACTGTGGTCTGTGCCCCTCCCTTCTCTGACCCCCGAGGGACCTTGCTGTGAGTGTGTTGGCCCCGGGGGTCCCCTGGGCCTCAAGAATGAGACACTGGGGTCCCCTTCTTTTATCCAAGAAGGATATGCCACTTGATCTCATTTGTAATTCGGTGATAATTTTCATGACTTGCCTAGTACTTTAAAAACCAGCAGGATATGCTCGGATAGGCAGGATATGGCAGGATTACGCTCCTGCCGGAATCTGTATCTCAAGATACTTCAAAGTATCCATGAACAGGGAACAGATTCCAGCTGCTCTGCCTGGGAGCCATCTGTCTCCTGGTTCAGGACCAGGACAGCAGCGGGAGGGGATCGCCTCCGTGCCCAGGGCAGTCATGTCAACCACTGCGCAGGGGCACTCATCATTGTCCTTGGCCAGGACTTTGTCCAGGGATAAATACCATCTTGATGACGTTGGGCATGAGAGGAGACCAGTGTGCTGTGTCCAGAGGAAAGGCTGGCAGAATTTGTGAGGTCTAATGTGGGGTGGAACTGGCTCAGGGTGTTCACGTATTTAGAGAGCCATTACAGGAAGCCCAGGAAGGAACGCATTTTCATTTACCCTAAAGCAGAGTTTAAAAGGCAGGCATCCTGCTGGTGAAGTGATTGCCTTCTGGAGCAGGGACCGCCTTTTCAAGACCATTCCAATTCCAGCAGAGGAGCCCGTGAGCAGACAAGGATCTTATCAGCTGTTTACATGACTCCCCTGGGAGAATGCCCAACCCTTCACCCCATAAACATCTTCGACAGGAAGATGGTATCAACAAAATAATGTATCCTGTGCTGAGGCTTTTTAGAAGGGCTTTTTAAACCTACAAACTTTCTATTTAAAGAGTCAACATTTGCGGTGGAAGATGATTTAGCAGTTGCAATCAACAAATATTGAAAGACAAGGATCCTAATTATATTTTTCTGATCTCAGATTTCCTCTTTCCCTCAGGAAGGTAATCAAAAAAGTATTTTATGAGCAATACTGCAGCCAAATCACAGAACTGCTGCAATTACAGCTCTGTCTGTTGTCTTCTGTGGGACCTCCAAGCATAGGTGGCTTCATCTCATTTGCAAGTTGGTGATAATTTTCATGACTTGCCTAGTACTTAAAAAACTGAGAGATACAATCCCCTTCAGTATGCATGACATTGAAAACATACTTGAGGAATTCCCGTCGTGGCGCAGTGGTTAACGGAATCCAACAAGGAACCATGAGGTTGCGGGGTCGATCCCTGGCGTTGCTCAGTGGGTTAAGGATCCGGCATTGCTGTGAGCTGTGGTCACAGACGCGGTTTGGATCCCACGTTGCTCTGGCTCTGGCGTAGGCTGGCAGCTACAGCTCCAATTAGACCCCTAGCCTGGGAACCTCCATATGCCGCGGGAACAGCCCAAGAAATGGCAAAAAAAGAAAGGAAAAGAAAAGAAAAAAAAAAGACAAAGAAAACATATACTTGAGATTTTTTTTTTCTTTTTTGTCCATACCCAAGGAATATGGAAGTTCACCAGCCAGGAATCGAATTTGAGCCACAGTTTCGACCTGAGCAGCTGCAAAAACAATGCCAGATCCTTAACCCACTGAGCCACAGCAGGAACCCTGAGATACGGGGATAAAGGTGCTTTACTTCAACTGAACGCACACGTTGCTGCCCAGAGATTTTATCATCAAAGATTTCAGAGCTTAATAAGCCTCGGAAACAACATTTTAAAATAGGTACAGTAATTAAAATCCTGACCAGAGAATTTGGATGCGTGTTCACTTTTTTTTTTTCCAAAGAACAAGCAGTGCAGTATATAAAATTTCAGTGGGAAAGATCATTTGGTCTCTTTAAGAAGAATTGGGACTTCTGTTTTCTTTTATTTGTTCATTTATTTTTTTGGCTTCTCCCGTGGTATGTGGAATTCCGGGGCCAGGGATTGAACTTGCGTCACAGCAGCCACCGTGTGCTAGATCCTTAACCACTGCACTTGAAGGAAAATCCAAAGAATTGGAACTTTCAAATTATGGCAACCAGTCTGGAACTATATAGGAGTTTTATCGGAATCTGCGTCAATTACTCAGTGGTTGTCCAGGATTTACAAACATTAAACTTGGAACTTTAGGGGAGTTAAATGTCCACACCCAAATGTCTCTTTGGCATGTGGATCATTTCAAGATGCCAACAGTCAATGCCCAGAAGACTCAGGAAGAAAGTCTGACCGTCCCCGTCTGCCTGAAGAATGGAGGTAGAGGACCTGGCCCAGGACGGGCGCGGGGACGGCAGGTAACCGTGAGTACGAAGCAGGTGTGGAGACGGAGCCCCCAGCCGTCTGTTCCCCTAGACGGGCTCTCTGCGTCCTCCACCTCCGCCCGGCCCAGCAAACATCTATTTAACCTTTTGGGTTCCCACCTTCATGTGCATTACCCCCCCTCCTCAACTGAGGTCCCAAAGCCACTACCTCTAGTCTCTGCTTGTACTTGAGTCAAGGATGGTGTTGAGGTGAGAGTCCTGGCCATTTTGTACGTTACTCGGTTTTCCCACATCTTTCCCGTGTACACATGTTATTAACATGTTGTTAATATGTCTCATGTCAAATTTATTCTTAGACCAGATAAAATATTTCAGGGCACGTCAGACGGAGTCAGGTAGAAAACGAGGGGATGAATGGGAGAGAGCAGGTGAGACTCCTCTATGATGATGTTTTTTAAGTCCAATGTTTACATGCGTAGAGCTCCAGAGATTTCAATTGCTTCAAACAAAGTACAGTAAGTGTAGAATCAAAACTTTAGAATTCCATCTCAATTGGCTACAAGTTTTCCAAGTTTCTCTTTCTTTTAAATAGTGCTTTTTCATATCCTTCAATTTGAACATAAATGTGAATGTACATTTATTGTCCATAAAGCAAATGTTGTGAATCTCTCTTTCTTGTTTTAACACTGTTACAAGAGGCATGGCTATAAAGCCTCTAATGTATCACCATCTCTTGGCACCAGACATGCCAACTTTCAGGTACCATAGTCCCCCGACTTTCTAATTTCTAGGGGGTTCACCCTGACATTCAACTTATTATTTTTTTCTTTTTTTTAGGGCCGCACCCACGACATATGGAGGTTCCCAGGTCTAACTGGAGCTATAGCCGCCGGCCTATGCCAGAGCCACAGTAATGCCAGATCCGAGCCACATCTGCAACCTACACCACAGCTCATGGCAACACCGGATCCTTAACACTCTGAGCGAGGCCAGGGATCGAACCCGAAACCTCAGCGTTCCTAGTCAGACTCGTTAGCCACTGAGCCACGACGGGAGCTCCTCAACTTATTTCTTGCATGCTCAGAAACTCCTATAGCCATATCTTTTTCACTGCACTTATCACTTTCTCTCTTGTTGGGGTTATTTAGTCAACACCTAACCTCCCCATGGAAATGAAGGTCGAGAATAATGGAAAGAGTTTCCCTAAAGATTATTGCGCATCTTACTACACGCTATTAAGACAAATGAGAAAACTGGGTGTCAAGGATTCTAGTTAACTTGACCTTGACTGCATGTATAGTGAGCAACAGCAACAGGACAATCCTAATTCTGCCCACCACCAACCTTGAGATAGTTCCTTTGCTACCTCCAGCATAATCACTCCTGACACAGAAAGAAACCTCACAGCATTGTTTTTTTTTTTCTTTAAATGTAAATATATATTTACTATTAAGAAATCCTCAACTCTAAACAACTAGTTTCCGATTTTGATTTGTATAGCTGTGCCAAACTACCATAAACATAATGATTTGAAAAATATCTGGGAGTTCCTGTCGTGGCTCAGCAGAAACAAATCTGACTAGTATCCATGAGGATGCAAGTTCAATCCCTGGTCTCGCTTAGTGGTTTAAGGGTCCAGGGTTCCCTTAAGCTGCAGTATAGGTCACAGACACAGCTTAGAACTGGCCTTGCTGTGGCTATAGCATAGACCAGCTCTGATAGAACCCCTAGCCTGGGAACCTCCATATGCCATGAGTGCAGCCCTAAAAAACAAAAAGAAAAAAGGAAAAGAGTTCCCATTGTGGCACAGCGGAAACGAATCTGACTAGGAACCATGAGGTTGCGGGTTCCATCCTTGGCCTCACTCAGTGGGTTAAGGATCCGGCGTTGCCTTGAGCTGTGGTGTAGGTTGCAGACACGGCTCGGATCTGGTGTGGCTGTGGCTGTGGTGTAGGCCAGCAGCTACAGCTCCTATTAGACCCCTAGCCTGGAAACCTCCATATGCCACGGGTGCAGCCCTGAAAAGACAAAAAAGACAAAAAGAAAAATATCTGGATGCAAATAAGTGCCTTTCCCCAGCAAATTAAATGCTACCTGAAGTCAAGTTAAAATAACCAACTATTCAAAAACATTGTTCCATCAGGAAGAGTAACCATAGCAACACAATTATCAACTTACGCAGGTCCTCGCCCCCTGTTTTGATTCTGAAAAGGCAATTTGATTGAATTACTTGTTGATGTATTTTTTACAGTCTGGCTTTCTATTGCTATTAATTCCTTATTTAAGTCAGAGAGCTTTCCCCCAACCGCATATATTCATTCTGATATGAAATTTTAAAAACAAATTTCTCTCCAATTTGTTCGTACACTTCTTTCCCAGGATTCCAACTTCTTGACAAATAATTTGGTAAGCTTAACCTCTTCACATGTAAATATGGGGACAAAATTTGTTGATGCAAAATTTTGGAATATTAACAAATATTTTTTTCTGCAGATACACTCTGGCCTTGCTTTATCCAACAAGGAGGCCATAAGGCATTCCTTCCTTCAAGGAAATGTTTCTACAAAATTAATAGCATGTAAGTAAAGTAGGCAAATACTTGTCTTCCTAGGTCTTTTTTAAGTTTAATTTTATTGGACTACTGTTGACTATCGTATTAGTTTCAAGGGTACAGTGAGGTGAGTCAGTCCTATATATAATTATACCCATTCTTTTTTTTTGCCCATATGGGTTTACAAAATCTTGAGTCGATTTCTCTGTGCTTTACAATAGGTTTTCATGAATCATCTCTCTTCTCCAGTAGTGGGGGTATTTTATTCCCACCCTCCCAACAAGGGTTCCCTATGGTAACCGTAAGCTTGGTTTTGAAGTCAATGTGTTTGTTTCTGATTCATAAATAAGTTCTTCTGCATCATTTTTTATTAGATTCCACATATCAGTGATCTCATAGGATATTTGTCTTTTTTTTTTTTTTTTTGAGGGCTGCACCTGCAGCATAGGGAAGTTCCCAGGCTGGGGGTCAAATTGGAGCTCTAGCTGCCAGCCAATCTGGCACCTATGCCACAGCTTGTGGGATCTTGAACCCACTGAGCAAGGCCAGGGATCAAACTCACAACCTCATGGATGCTATCCAGGTTCTTAACCTGCTGAGCTACAACGGGAACTCCCTGTCTTTATGTTTTTTAATTTTTAATTTTATTTTATTTTGCTTTTTGGGGCTGCACCTGCGGCATATGGAAGTTCCCAGGCTAGGGTCAAAGCAGAGCTACAGCTGCTGGCCTGCAGCACACCCACAGCAAGGCAGGATCCGAGCCATGACTGTGACCTACACCATAGCTCACGGCCCACTGAGCGAGGCCAGGGATCGACCCTGCATCCTCATGGACACCAGGTGGATTTGTTTCCACTGTGCCACAATGGGAACTCCATCTTTTTTCCATATTTTTCAGTGTGATTCAGGCATAAGACACAAGGGATAAGCTAAGTGGGATATAAAGCAAGACTGCTCTAATTGTTGCGGTAGACAGATCTCTCTAGTCTGCCCCCACCGGGGTTTGTATTCACAGGTGTAACTCCCTCTTCATTTTCATCATTTCTCCTTCCAGCCTTGCACCTCATGCAACGGCTAGGATGTCACTTCTGAAATGCACAAGCATTGTCATTAAAACAGTTAACAGAGAATAAAATGCCATTCTCTAATTGAAAATAACAAAGCAGTGATCAGAACAATGGTTGAGACATGGATCCTGTGTGTGTGAGTGTGTGAGTGAGTGTGAGTGTGTGAGTGTGAGTGTGTGTGCACGCACACACAGTTTCATTTTGCCTTGTTCTACAGTGACAGTGCCATGGCTTCTGATGTTCAAAAAGAAAATTACCCTAATTCCTATAATAAGGACCCAACAAACTATGGAGTCCAGTGTGGAAGCTAGAAGCGTTACGTGCTCAAGCAAAGGTTTCTGAGGTGTTTTGTTTTGAGCTTGGCCAGGTTCCTGTCATATTGGTTTCCCCATCTTCACTCCCGCCCCGCTGAGCCATCAGACCCAGAGACAGCCCAGTGCACGGCAGGAACCCTTAGGAAAACAGGTCCAGCATAGAGAACATGGGAGTGAGTAATTTTGCTGCCGGTCTCACTCTTCAGGAGTGACGTTGAGGCGGGTAACAGCGTTGGATTGAAGAGGATTCCAAATTCTGGGATCTGAGAGACTCTACCGAAAATGTGTCCAGTGGTGAGACTGTTCTTAAAAATAAGAGGGCTAATACATTGGGCTAAAGACTGATTAGAAGCCCCAACTCTAAACAGCCTAGATCCCCCCATTATCACCGATAAGATATTAATAACAAAATAATAAATGCTGCCTTTTTAATTCCGGATACCACCCCGTCATCCTTCAAGGAGAATATGATTAAACCCAAATTCCACATAATTAACACTGAGGTTCAGAGTTTAAGTTACGGGCCAGCGTGCGTCTGGCTGGCAAATACCGGGCAAGGAATCCATCTCAGATCTGACACCAAGGGGCATTCTTCTTCTTTGATAATGTTTTACTTACTTAATTAATTAATCTATTTATTGTTTCCTTTTTAGGGCTGCACCCTCGGCATGTGGAAGTTCCCAGGTAGGGGTCTAATCGGAGCTGCAGCTGCCAGCCTACGCCACAGCCCCAGCGAGGCAGGACCATCAACCCGGTGAGCGAGGCCAGGGAGAGAACGCGCATCCTCACGGACACCAGCTGGACTCGTTTCTACCGCATCACAATGAGAACTCCCATTCGTGCTCTTTTCTCACGAAGCCTTTCATCTCATACCTTATACCTAATGTGTGTATGTCTACACACGTGGGTGTAGATTCATGTACACATGCGTGTGTTTCCGTGTGAAGACATGAAAATCAACCTCCGGCTGAAGCCTGGAGCTGTGCCAACGTGCTGTAGAGTGACTGCCACTCAGCGACGTCCAGCTGGTTGTGCCCCTTGCTAGTTGTATCTCAAGCGGCTTGTTTAAACGCTCGGTGACTCCGTTTTATCTTCTGTAAAGTGAAGCTAACACTCGTACCAACCTCCCAGGATTTTCTGATCCAAAGAGTTTACACCCCGAAGTCCTTGGAAGGTTCCTGTACTTTGGAACTGCTGTGTAGTCGTGCAGTATCACTGTCTTCACTGCTGTTATGGATGCGGCTCATTGAAAACCGGTTTTCCGTTTCTTTGCTCCTTAACTCTTTATTGCTTAGTTGTTTTCTTGGGTTTCCTGTTTTGCTTTCTGTAAGGAAACTCCAGCAGGTTTTGTAAGGCGAAAGTATCTGAAGCAATGAGGCAACTGTCTCCTGGAATAGAAACCTCTTACTGCCCAGAATAAGACTTCCTCACAACGGACGGACACCCTAGGGCGGTAAAACAGGTGTCATGGTGCTGTGTGTGTGTCTGTGCCCCCGTGGGGTGTTTTTTACTCACCAAAGAATGGGTGGCGGTCACAGGAGGATGAGGGTCTGTCTACACAGTGTCCTTGGCCGTCACCGCAAAGCGTGCACTCAGGCCCCTGGCCAGACGCACAGCGGACCACAGCCGTCATAGGCCATTGGGTCGAGCTCCAACAATACAAATTCTCCTGTGTACGATTCCAGAGTCCCGTTTATCAACTTTTATCTCCAGCTCATAAAACCTCGCAAAGCCTATTTTCCACTCAATTAGCTATTTACTATTTTCAGTTTCCCAATAATCCCAAGCATTTCAGCATCCCCCCCACCCCCAACGCTTTCCACCTGACATTCAGCAGGCACTTGCCTCTGCCCGGTAGACCAGCTTTGGCGAACACTCCAGGCGCTGACAGTTTCCCAGGAAGGGGCCATAGTAAAAGGGCAGAACGTGAGGGAATAATTCACAAGGCCTTTCCTTCCTCCTGCCTCAAGCTCTAGGGTATGTTCTGATCTTCATTGTAAGCAGCTAGGAGGGGATCGTGGAGGTGAACCTAGGACCACGGGGTCCCCACAAGACTGAGGGTTTTAAACTGTCCACCCTTCTGATCCCCCAGCAATTCGTGGATCACAGGCGGACGTGTTCTCACAGACACTGGCTTTAGCTGGGGCCGCTGCTCCGGGGCTGCTTCTCCCCCCGTGGCTGATGTGCTGTATCTTCCTGTCTCTCTTTCCACTTCTTGGGGTGTCAGTTGTCCTCGTGACGTCATTTCTCTGATGGATCTGAAATGTGTCGTTGATTTTCAGTTTGCTCAGCGTTTCTTTCTTTCTTCCTTCCTTTCTTTCTTTCTTTCTTTCCTTTCCTTTCCCTTTCTTTCTTTCTTTCTTTCTCTTTCTTTCTTTCTTTCTTTCTTTCTTTCTTTCTTTCTTTCTTTCTTTCTTTCTTTCTTTCCTTTCCTTTCCCTTTCTTTCTTTCTTTCTTTCTCTCTCTTTCTTTCTTTCTTTCTTTCTTTGTGTTTTAGGGCTGCACCTGGAGGTTCCCAGGCTATGGGCCCAAGCAGAGCTACAGCGGCCCGCCTACACTGCAGCCACAGCAACACATGGTCTGAGCCACGTCTGTGACCGACACCGCAGCTCACGGCAACCCCGGATCACCGACCCAATGAGTGAGGCCAGGGATCAAACCTGCATCCACGTGGCTACTAGGCAGATTGGTTTCCGCTGTGCCACAACAGGAACGCCTGTTCAGCTTTTCTTTTTGTTGTGGGGATGAGAATGATGCCTTTCAAGCATCTTCCAAGTCAGGCCGGAGCCCAGACGTTGTCCGCTTTCAAGGGCTGTGCCTCAGAACCCTCAGAAATGGTTTCATGAGTTAGCATTTCCAATCCTCTTTTCAACAGATGGACTCGGGTCTGAGGGAGCATTTCTGCGTCGGCCCCACAGAGAGGCCGTGTCTGCTAGTCACACGCCAGCTCTGCTGAGAGCATGGAATTAAATCTCAGAATTTGACCATGATGCTGAGATGTCCCTGCGGAGTAAATCACTTAATTCTGAGTAAATACGTGTCTTCTGAATAAGTAAACAAATAAATATTGGGGTGAGCCATGGGTGATTTCCTGATTCAGCACACCTCAAATCAGTGGGTGTTACAGATGCCACGTTTGCTGATGGTGAGGGCAGTGGCTGTCACGGTGGCTCCTCTACCCCCGGGGAACAGCTGCTCACAGCTCTTTGTGCAGCAAATAAATGAAAGGATAAATTGAGAAATCTTGCATCCAATCAGGAGCCTACGAAGATGCCTCAGAATTCCAGACATTGCAGCAGGATGCTGTGTTCCTGCAGCAGCTTCATTTGGAAGAAGCCATCTAGGAAATAGTGAACTGGCACAATAAAATGGCAACACGCAGAGCCTGTGCACATCTCAGAGGTCTGCGCAGCTTTTTAGTACAGAAGGCATTGTTCGCCCTATCGCCGTGGAGAGTTACAGAAACATCAAATGTATCAATTCCACAGGGAGCCAAAGGGGACCAACACCGCATCTGTCAGCCACTCAGAAATCTTCCTCTGCAACCAGGGGTTCTGTGCCGGGCTCTATGGATGAGCTGGTCCTTTGCAACCCAGAAATTCTGTGGGACCGTTCTGCGTAAACACATGTGTGTGTTTACGGAAGAAGAACCATGAGCTTCATCAGCGCCGAGGTGATTAGGTAAAACATGGAGGAAGAGACGAGAAAAAGAAGCACCGAGGTGTCCCGAGAGTCCGCGCTGCCTTCCAAAGGCGCTCTTCTTCACGTGAGTGCAGACCAGACAGCAGAGAGAAGATACGCTTTCTTTCAGTGGCTGCCCCCCAGCATATGGGCGTTCTCAGGCCAGGGCCTGCATCCGAGCCATAGCCGTGACCTGCCCCGCAGCTGTGGCAAGGCCAGATGCCTAACCCACCGCTCTGGGCCGGGGATCCCACCGAACCCACACTTCCGCAGTGACCCGCGCCGCTGCAGGGGGGTTCTTAACCCACCTTGCCAGCGGGAACTCCCGAGAGTGTATGTTCTGAGAAAAAAGGGACGGACAGACGGACCTGCCCAGGCCTCACGCTGAGCACCAGAGGCTCCATCCTCCCCACCCGAGTCCCGGGGGAGGCGGGAGGCAGAACAGGCCCAGGAATCAGCAGACGGAGGTGTTCAGGTTTAAGCCTGCGACACATCACTGGCTCCATCCTCCCCACCCGAGTCCCGGGGGAGGCGGGAGGCAGAACAGGCCCAGGAATCAGCAGACGGAGGTGTTCAGGTTTAAGCCTGCGACACATCACTGGTATCGTTTATGCAACGGGGGATCGGCCCTTCCATTTCTATTCTGATGCAAAGTATCTACTGAATGCATTAAGTTGTCATCAGCTAATGAGTAATCACTGTCACTAAGCAGCTGCACCACAGAAATAATAGAGGGACAAAATTTCAGATCTATAGCATTTTCATTTTCCTCGTAGCTGATTCGGAGGCTCTTCTTCAGATGCCAGGTCTGTGGCATTTCCAGTAACATTTCACGGTGGCTGATTCTTTCCCGCTTTCTCACGCCCCCACAATTTCTTATACCCGCCCCTCACCTCTACCCTTTGGGGCAAAAATAAAGGCCAAAAATCTCTCGACTCGCTTCAGTTAGAAAAGGGTAAGCCGGCCAAGAGAATCAGATAACAGACACTCAGCACAGGACCCGAGGCACCAGGAGAGGAGGGTTTTCACAGAGTTGGGAAGAGTGGGAAACCATCACATGCCAGAAAGGCCAGCAGCATCTTTAAGCGTGGCGGCCAAGGGCTGTCTCACTAATTGGACCATTTACCTCCCAGAACCGTGACAAGCGCTGCTCGTCCACAGTTCTCGGACCTTTAAACACCTCCACTGGCAGGTGGCTTGAAAGTGGGAAGATGCTCTTAATTAGTGCTAATTGATTCCATCTGACATCCTCTACACTTGCCCGACTCGAGGACGCCCTCTGACCTGGCAGGGGAGGAATGGTTTTCATGTTCAGCTGGTAATAAGAAAGCCCTAAATTAATTAGGGAGAAAAGCCCAGGACTATCGCAGGAAAAAACAGTACCCATGGATTTCTTGTCTGTCACTCTAATTCCTTGAATTTCACAGCCTTTTGTTGGGACAGTTTATCCATCCAGGCCAGTGCGCATGTGCCAGGAGAAGCCACGATCTGAAAGGGAGGCGGAAGCTACAGAGCTGTTCAGAAAGCACTGCTCTGTGACTATGGGACAGTGTGTCCTTTTCTTAGGAAATTAAGACGCATGGGCTACGCATATCGTACATTATCAAGATTATATATATTTTACCCGGACTGTAACATTTTAAAATTAACACTTTAATACATGTTATAAAACCAATGTTTGGAGTTCCCGTCATGGCTCAGTGGTTAACAAATCCGACTAGGAACCATGAGGTTGCGGGTTCAATCCCTGCCCTTGCTCAGTGGGTTAAGGATTTGGTGTTGCTGTGGCTGTGGTGTAGGCCGGCGGCGATGGCTCTGATTCGACCCCTAGCCTGGGAACCTCCATATGCTGAGGGAGCGGCCCAAGAAATGGCCAAAAGACAAAAAATAAAAAATAAATAAATAAATAAAACCAATGCTCATCACAATCCTGGATTCCCCCCATACACGAAAGAAGGCAGAAGGTCCCAATTCCACTGTCCTTGTCCTAGTTCTCGCCCTCATCAACAGCAGTTTTTCCCCTAGCAAGATGTCGCACATGAGCAGAATGAATTTTGCGCATTTGACAAATGTTTTCCACTGACAATTCCCAAAGAGGACGTTGTAAGTGAATAACACTGGAAAAAAATGTTCTGGAGAAAATTAACGTGGAGACAATCTTTGAAGACGCTAAAAGCTCGCTGGTGACCCAGCAACATATCCACAAACCACCCAGACCAGACTTCTTTCTCAGTACCCTATTATGCTGTTGATAGTGGCTCAGACATGGAAGGGGCTGAGGGTTCATGGTATTTGAAATCTTCGTCTTAGTGATTTGGAGCTGAGTTGCTGTGCAGAAGCATCTGAAGTTATGTTTGGAAGAATATTTTTCTTTTTTTGTAAAGGCCAATTCCATAGAAAGTTTCAGGAGTTCCAACCTTGGCTCAGCAGATGAAGAACCCTACACAAGGAGTTCCTGCTGTGGCACAGTGGAAACGAGTCTGACTAGTATCCATGACAACTCAGGTTCCATCCCTTGCCTCGCTCAGTGGGTTGAGGATCTGGCATTGCCACGAGCCGTGGTGTAGGTCGCAGACACAGTCGGATCTGGTGTTGCTGTAGCTGTGGCATAGGCCAGCGGCTGCAGCCCTCGGTCGACCTCTAGCCTGGGAACCTCCATATGCCGTGCTTATGGCCCTAAAAAGACAAGAAGAAAAATTAAAAAAAAAAAAAAAAAACCCTGCATAGTACCCGTGAGGATGCAGCTTCAGTCCCTGGCCTCGCTCTATGGCTCAAGGATCTGGCATTGCTGCAAGCTTCAGCATAGGTTGCACATGTGGCTCGGATCTGGTGCTACTGTGGCTGTGGTGTATGTAGGCTGGCAGCTGCAGCTCCAATTCAACTCCTCACCTGGGAACTTCCATATGCTGCCGGTGCAGCCATAAAAAAAGAAAAAAAGATTGCCGATTACACTCTCTTAAAAGTATTCAAAGAAGCATGAATGAATGTGTCTTTCTGGAATGAAACTGAAAACAAATGTCAAAATTCTACTTTTATATGTTTCCTCTGAAGTATATAAAATATATACATTAAGCACATTTAAATATGTGAGTGTGTATTTGTACATATTTTGATCTAGTGAAGCCACTTTGAGGAATATTCCCTATAGCAGTAATTGGGCAGACATGCATAGGTAGATAGAGAAAGATGTTTACTGAGGCTGTGTCACAGTTGTGGATAACTGAAAACCACTCTCCATCAACAGAAATAAATTATGCCAATAAACATATCAAGGCATATCCATCCAAAAGAAGAATCTTCATCCATCAGTAATGATGAAGCAGACTTATTTATCCATGCGAGGAGATAACCGGAAGATTTAGTTGAGAGGGGAAAAAAAGATTAAAAAATCAGCCTATATCATAATAGAGCACCACATATGTTGAATTTTATTAAAATGTCTATCTCTGGATAAAGATCATTTTAATTTTCTTGTAATATTGAATGTTTTCTATCTCATTTGGAACCATAAGTAAAACGGCCCATCAGTTTCATGTGAGGGAGGAAAACCTATAAAAAATATACGATTGGAAATGATGTCCAGGCATCGACACCGCCAGCTTATCAGCCCACAAGGTGCAAAGGCCCCTCAGTCCTGCCAAATGGAAGTTTCAAACTCTGCCCTGAAAAAGTCAGCTTGTTCCCAGAGTGTTTGGTTGTCAGCTATTTCTTCTGAGGTTTGCAGCTTGGCAACCACTCTGCTCAAATATCCGTTCTTCTGCATTTCCACGGTGTCAAATGACACATCCAACCCCCTGGGCATTGCTCCCCTGTTTCCACGTAGAAAGTTACGCCCACTGAAAGGAATGGCTGGATTTTGATAAAGAACTTTCTGGGCAAGAGAGCCGGGTAGGCACAGTCTGACCCCTGCCCTTTCAGATAACCATCGAAATGGGAATATTGAACCATCAAAGGAGAAGGTGGCAGCAGAGGGAGGAGTAAGCGCAGGTCCAGCTTTCCCTGCTCCCGGCAGGTGCAGCGGCCACAGCAGAGAGGAAGCCCGTGGATGCTCTGGGGTGTTGCCCTGCATCTCTGCTCTTGGAGAAGGGTGCTCATGGCTTTGACTGCTCTGCAGAAGCAGAGTCTGCTCCTGGCTCCCAGAGCCTGCAGGCTGCACAGCCTTCCCCTCTCTCTTCCCCATTTTCTTCTTCTGTCAAACGAGAAGATGAGAACAGCCCCAAGAGGATCAATGGCCATTTCAGGCCCACAGACATGTTTTGCATGGCCCACGTGAAAGTAGAAATAAAACTAAAATAACTGTAAATTGGAGTTCCCATCATGGTGGTGCAGTGGCGTTAAGCATCTGACTGCAGCGGCTGGGGTCGCAGCTGCAGCTCGGATTCAGTCCCTGGCCTAGGAACTTCCATATGCCACAGGTGCAGCCATAAAAACATTGTAAATTATTTCCAACTTTAAAAAAAAATAAGAAAAAAGAGAAAACCCTCTGGATGCTGGAAACGGGGGAGATGCAGCAGGGCCCCAACGAGACACAAGACACTTCTGCTGCCCGTAGTGCAGGGGAAGGTGGAGTGAAGAAAACAGCTCTCCGGGAAGGAACCAGAGGAGAGGCAGCGGTCCCAGGAGCACATCCGGCCCCAGAAGAGCTCCAAGGACCATCGGTCTGGGCAGCACAGGAGCGGTCCACATATCACTCTGACATGTGCCCGTGGAAAGGGCCACGTCCCTCCCTGACTCTGTGACGCCCCCCCACAGCCGCAGAGGAAATGCACAGACGTGAAGATTTGGAAAATTAACTTTGGGTAAAAGGTGAAACTTGTTCCTCTCAGTAAACCATCAGGATAAAATCCAGCTGAGTCCTCCTTTGAAGAGCATAGACGTTCTTCTCTAAAAGCAGAATTTAAAGTTCGCCTTTAAAAAAGCTGTTAAGGAGCAAGTTGGTGAAACTGAGAGGGAGGGCTCTGTAGAATTCCTTTCTCTCGCATCCTTCCAGGGCCTGCTGCGAGCAAGAAACTCTCAAAGGCAGAGCCACTGGGATGAAGCAGGTCAAGAAAGGCCAGTGGAAACAAAAAGTTACAGTTGCTGAATTTGAAAATAAAACAGGAGTTCCTGCTCTGGCGCCGTGGGACCAGCAGTGTCTTGAGAGGGCAGGGACATAGGTTCGATGCCTGGCCAGACGCAGCTTCAGTTTAGGTTGCAGTTGTGACTGGGATCTGATCCCTGGCCCAGGAACTCCGTAGGCCTCAGGGTGGCCAAAAACAAAACAAAACAAAACAAAACAAAAAAAAGAAAGGAAAGAAAAGAAAAATGACCAAAGGGCAAGGAACATTCAATTGCGTATTCAGAAGATGAATTAGCAAAGTAGAACACAGGTACAAGGACTTAACTTAAATCTTGGGATAAGGATCTAAAAATCTTAACATGTACATTAGCAGCAAATGTTTGTTGATGCGTATTTGGGAGTATAACCTAGGATCCCTTAAACTTTAGAAACAAAACCTCTCAAAAATAAATAAGAAATGTATGAGTGTCTCAGGAGAAAGCTGAACAGAGGAAATAAATGTACACACAAATTCAGAGAGCCAATAAATACTCTTAAAAAGCTCAACCTATACCACTAATAGTTACCCTCTGCTCCCATCCTATTTTTCCTACATAAGTGGAATGTTTATAACGATGCCGTCATAATTATTCTCGGATTTGCCGAGTACCATACTCTTCCTACAAAAGTATAATTCAGTACTAACTGCCTAGAGGGAAATCAGGACATATGAGGAGAAAGCCTCACCTCAAAAAACAGCCCACGCACAGATGAAGGAGTTTTATTTCTAGCAATTTGTCCTAAGGAATCAATCACGGATGTTTAAAAAGATGCACGAGCAATGCTGTTCTCTGCAGCATAACTTATAGCGGTGAAAAATTGGAAACAATCTAAATGGCTGCCAATGAGAAATTGGTTTTTAAAATATGAAACGTATAAACTATGATGAAATTCAAGAGAATGATTAGCAGTCATGGACGAGAATACCAAAGGAAATAGGGAAATGGCAGTGAGAGGAACAGGCTCAAAATAATGTACAGGGTGACCTAAATATGGTTAAAACATGTGCAAAGAGAATTCCAATTTTTACATGTATAATATCTGTGAAAGGAAAAGAGCTGAAATTAAATATAGCGTTATGGTGTTGGAGACTCTCTAAGTCAACTTTGCAAAAGAAGAGCAAAATGGAAGAACTTAGCCTGCCAAATGTTAAGATACAGTTGAAATCTTGGTAAAATGCAAATATTTATTGGCTCTCAAGAACAGTCTGTAGGACAATGAACTGGGTGGAGATGCCAAAGATGGACTGATTTTATAAACGAATTTAACCCTTGATAAAGATGCCACGAGACTTAAACAGAAAGAGCACAGGTGGTTTAAGAATACTGGTTCATCGCATGAAGAAAAACAAAGGTGGTTTCCTACCTCATGTCATATATACAAGTGGATTCTGGCTATGTTAAAGATTTCAATGTAAAAGTAAATTTTCAAAGTTAATGGGAAATATTGTTTAATGAAGTTTAATGAATCCTCTTCATTTTCAACGGCTTTATTGAGGAATAATTAATAAGCAAAAACTGCATTTTTTTATGCGTGCAATTCGATGAGTTTGGACACTGGAAAATGCCCATGATCACCCCATCAAGGTAATAGACATGCCACACCTCCCAGAGTCCCCAGGTGTCCCTCTGTGTGTGTTTTGTGTTAAGCACACTTGACGTGACATCTCTTGTCTTAACACATTTTGAAGCACACAATACCACAGTGTTCACTGCAGACGCTACCAGAGCACACAGCACCTCTCTAGAATTCACTTGTCTACATAATTGAAACATTGTACCCGCTCAACAAATTTGTGTAAAAAGTCACATTGGGAGAAGGTATTTGCCCAAATGAAAGGAATTCATCTCTTGAATATGCAATAACATTTAGAAATAGTAAAGAAAACAATTACCCTCATCTTATAAAGGGGGAAGGCTATGGGAGTTCCTCGGTTGTCTCGCAGGTTAAAGAGCTGGTATTATCGTCACAGTGGCTCAGGTCACAGCTGTGGTTCCGGTTTAACCCCTGACCTGGGAAAAACTGCATGCCATGGGGAAGGACAAAACAAAGAGTGAAGACACAGTCGTAATTCAGAGTTCCTTTGCAAATTTAAAAGTCTGTAAAATATTTTAAAAGTTCAAATCAAATAGCTATCAGAAAAATGCAAACTATGGAAAAAATGGACATATCATCATATACAAAGTAGCTCTGGAAAATTTGGAAAAGCTGGAAAAGGCCACTGTCAGAGGCATGGAGTCATCGATATAGAAGCAAACTAACGTACACCGTTGAGAGAATGGAGACTGCCAAAGCCTCTCTAGCCAACAGTTTGGCAGCATCGAATCAAGTTACAAAAACAGATACTTAGATTCTGCAGAGTGCTCACTGCTAAGTATAATTCCTAAAGATATTCTCACACAAATGGATGAGAAAAAAATGCCAGTAAAGTTGGGAGAAGCTTTACCAAGCTGCCAAGTATAAATTATACACAAACATATGTACATACACAAAACATATATATATATACATATATATAAAATACAGATTATCCACAATGACAGGTGAAATTAGTGGAGAAATATTTAGATGCAATGCAAAGTACAATACTGTAGCAAATTTATAACAGATAAAAGAAGGTAAGATAAAATGCATTTCTAGGCATAAAATATCAATACATAAAGATAAAAGCTTCCCAGGATGGTTAGAGAAGCCACTGTAAACACGTGTCAGGAGTCATATATCATCAGCCTATACAGCAAAAGCTTACAGAACTGTGAGGAGGAACGGAGAAATTAACCTATCAGGAAAGATTTTAACACACCTCCTTTAGTATTTTATGAATCTTACAAACAACAGCCAAGACAAAGCAGGAAGCCAGAGAAGAGCAGAACATTAACGAGTTTGGTCTAATGGACACATTTAGAACATAAGACTCAGCAGTTAAAGAAAACACATTTCCTTCAGGCATAAATAACACTCACCAAAAATATAACCAATCACAAGGGCATAAATAAAGCTTCAACAAAATAACTCCAAAGAGCGTAGAAGGGAAAAAAGAAAGGATAAAAATGAGAGATAAAATGAATAATATTGAATGGATTCGATTAAAATATTTATGTGTAATATAGAATATATATAGACGGTATTCCATAATAATATCAAGTATAGCCATATATTGTGTATTAAGAAATATAGCTTTTTATAACATATTTTGTTATATGTTACAGAAGGTGTAGTATTGCAGAGTGGATTACAGGATTGATAAAGACCAAATTTGTTTTTGAAACACAAATGTGTAAGTAAAATTAGGAGAATAAGTGGAAAGAAAGACCATCGAATTCAAGGTATGGTGAATTTCCTAACATGTAAAACGCCTGGGGCTGCCTCCCTTTCATTCACCCGCGTTCCCACACACAGACGGAGTCTGCGGAATTCCCTCGCGTGCCACAGGGGAAGGGTCCGGGTCTGTCATGGCAGTGGCTTGGCTCACTGCCGTGGTGCAGGTTCCATCTGGAACTTCCTTCCTCACACCTTGAGCACACCCAAAATTAAAAAAAGACGGTTTGCAGGATTTCTGCACGCTTTTAATTTTTCTCTATAGGACAAGGCACTTGTTTTAGCAACAAGATGGAAAGTCAGTACTAAAAAAGCTTTAATATTATTTATATATGTATTTATTTAGCATGCGTAATTGAGAGGATATATCGAGAAAAATAAAACTATTCATACCTTTGAATAAGCCCATCTCTCAAGAATAGCTCACATTATGGAGCAGAGTTCCAGGTATGCCGTTCTCATTCCGGCGCACGAGATGCCACAGTATCAACTGGAACGGAAACACAAATGAACAACAAGAAAGGGATGGTTCGATGCATTGAAAATATGCATCCATTAGAGATAAAAATGATTGGAAAAACTGTATCACATGGGGAAAATGGATTAACAAAACTGCAGAAAGCCTGCAAATACAGAACGACTTGTTATTATGATTAACATTACGTAAAAAACAGGGACAAGAGATGTAGGAAGAAGTTGCACGTGTTTCGCTCATGGACCAGGGAGGCTCTGTTAACAGCAGCATTAACTGAGGTGTCTGGTTCCGTCTCTCCCTCCTTTAGTAATGCATTGAGTTGTATCTCTGCCACGGAGATGCGACCACATGATTTTCAAAATGAAAACACAGCATTACTTAAAAAAAAAATCCCATGCTTCAGAGCTATGTTCCGTGATGATGTGACAGGGCGGTTGAGACTCACAGAAAAGGCTGTATAATGAAGCCGCCGAAGACAAGAGGAAAATACTTCGTTCATTAATCAGTAGAGAGTCAGACCAAGGTGTTTCAATCCCACAGACAGGAACATGCCCCAGAGAACCCGCCGCAGAGCTTGTACAGGGGCAACGCCTCCTGCAAGGTCAAAGTCAGCTTTGGGTGTAGCAATTAGGCACAGGAGATGCTCTGTCTCCAAGGACACCGTTTCCTCTGCTGTCGCATCCAAGCCCAACAGAAAGGTGGAGCAAAACGTCTGCAGCGTACATTCCCAAAACAAAATTAAATGGACTTAAGAGTTCCCACTGTGGCTCAGCAGGTTAAGGACCCGACACTGTCTCTGTGAGGAAGCGGGTTCCATCCCTGGCCTTTGCTCAGTGGGTTAAGGATCTGGTGTTGCCGTGGCTGTGGTGTAGGCTGGCAGCTGCAGCTCCAATTCAACCCCTAGCCCAGGAACTTCCATATGCCACAGGTGTGGCCATAAAAAGATAATTAAAAAAAAATTAAATGGACTTAAATGCTAACATCTTTCTAGCAAAATAAAAGGTAGAGTTCCTGATTTATTTATATAAGTAATATAAAATAACGGCATTCTCTTGTGGCTCAGTGGGTTAAGGATCCTGAGTTGTCACTGCAGTGGCTCAGGTCTCTGCTGTGGCACTGGTTTAATGCCTGGCCCAGGAGCTTCTGACTGCTGTGGGCATGACCAAAAAAATAAAAAATATAAAATAAAATGTCATAATTCTGAAAACAAAAGAAGAGGATGAAGCAGAAAAAAAATCAAGAGAGAAAAAGGACCAGTTTCATACCTGCTGTTCTCAAAAGCATTGACAGCCTCTAAGGTCTTAAGTGACAGCACTTCTCCTTCTATAACTGGAAATGGCAAAAGGCTAAAAAAGTCCAAGTTAATTCAAGCAAAAATACAATAGAATCCATGTAAGAACCTACCTGTGGGGAAACAACTCAATAATTCTTATTAAACCCATGGCTTATTTTCAAGTAAGCTCTGGCTTAGTGGATGGAGAGTTATTTTATGAAATAGGAGTTTGAATAAGGAACAGAAAAAAGTAGATAATGAGCACAAGGCCTCAAAGTAGGTTTGCCAGAATCAATTTTTCTAGATTGGAAAGTGATCCCCATAGCGAATTCCTCTAGAATGTGTAATGAGTCTGCTTTCTATTCCTAATAGGCCTTTCCTTTCCATGTAAGTATCTAGGAATAGAATAAAGTACTAGCAAGTGGCAAAAAATCAGAATCAGTGACGTCAAGAAGACCGACATGAGATTTTTAAAATAAAGGAAATTTACAGATTTTCCTCAAATTAGCACAGAAAGTACTTGTCAGGTATGGGAGATGGCCTTCACGGCTGAGTAGGAAAGCGTTTTAATGTTGGCATTTGCTCCCTGGATCAAACGCCTGTATCTTGTTAGAGTAACTGCTGGGAAAATGATCCTAGGTAATATAATTAGAAAATGAATCTTTGGAAGGCTATCAAATACAACAGAACCAAACGGAAGGCTAGAAAACCAGGATCACAAAACAGCAGAAGCCAGGGTGGCTTCGGGAGTATTGAGAGTAGGAATTTAGTACTAATAATAGTATTAGCAATGGCAGCAACAATAATGATGGCAATAGCAGCTCTGATCTGGGAAGAGAATGCTTCATGCTGAGCAGTCTGCGAGGGTGAGGTCGCTTAATTCTCACAGTCAGCCTACGAGAAGGTGCTATCCCGCTGTGGGATGGCAAAACCAAGACATGAAGAAAAGGTTCTCACCAAAAACTCTGCAGCTTTTACATGGCAGCAAGTCTCACTCAAGAACCACTGGTGTTCTGGAGTGACCCAAGAACACCAGTACACACAGTGGCCCAAGGGGCTGACTGGCTCCCAGGTCCTGGGTACCAGGGCGATGCTAAGACCTGCAGTCTTGGAGCAGCCCTACGGTCAAGCCTACGTTCATGCCTACGTTGTGACGTTACCCCAAACCTGTCACACACACGCTATCCCACCCAACCAGCTCCCTTGGTTAGCAAACGTGGTGTGAGTCGAAGGCAACAACTTCGGTTTTTTTAATTGATGTATAGTTGATTTACAATGTTGTATTCGTTTCAGGTGTATAGCAAAGGAATTCAGTTACAGGTAGACATGTGTCCATTCCTTTCCAGGTCCTTTCCCATACAGCTTCTCACGGAACACCAGTGGCATTTCCTGGGCTACACAATGGGTCTTCATTGTTTAGCTATTTTATGTTTATTTTTATTATTTTTTTTGTCTTTTGTCTTTTTTGTTGTTGTTGTTGTTGTTGTTGCTATTTCTTGGGCCGCTCCCGCGGCATATGGAGGTTCCCAGGCTAGGGGTCGAATCGGAGCTGCAGCCACCGGCCTACGCCACAGCCACAGCAACGCGGGATCCGAGCCGCGTCTGCAGCCTACACCACAGCTCACTGCAACGCCGGATCGTTAACCCACTGAGCAAGGGCAGGGACCGAACCCGCAACCTCACGGTTCCTAGTCGGATTCGTTAACCACTGCGCCACGACGGGAACTCCTATTTTATGTTTAATAGTGCCTATCTGTTGATTCCAAACTCCTAATTTATCCCCCCTCCCCTTTCCCCTTTTGTAACCATAAGTTTATTTTCTATGTGTGTGAGTCTGTTTCTCTTTTGTAAATAAGTTCATTAGCATCTTTTGTTAAGATTCCACACATGATATCATATGATATTTGTCTCTTTCTGTCTGACATACTTCACTCAGTAGCATTATCTTTAAGTCCATTCATGTTGCTATAAATGGCATTATCTCATTCTCCGTATGGCTGAGGAGTCCTCCACTGTGTCTGTGTGCCACATCTTCTTTACTCATTCATCTTTTGATGGATATTTAGGTGGCTCCCATGTCTAGTCTAGTGTGAATGGTGCTGCTGTGAACACTGAGGTGCATGAATCTTTTTTGAATTAGAGTTTCTGTATTGTCTGGGTGTGTGCCCAGACATGGGCTCGTGGGATCACATGTGACTCTATTTGTAATTTTAAGAGAACCTCCATACTGTTCTCCTCAATGGCTGTACCAATATGGATTCATTACTCACTGAAGAAAGTTGATTTCACACACAAACACACACACACACACACACATGGCTGCTACGCAGAGGATATCAACACCTAACCCCATCTGGCTCCATCTAGAATGTGACAAATGACAGATAAACAAAGACTTGAGGACAGACAAAGCACCGGGCATGGTGCTTCACAATGATATTCTTATTCCGGGCTCCAAAAACTCCAGGAGTATGGGTCTGACTAACTCCCGTTTATAGTTGCAGGCATCCTGGTGAGAGAGACCGAGAAGCTGCCCAGGGTGACACAGCCAGTCAGTGGACCCAGCAGGATGTCCACCTGTTGGTCTCCATTTCCAAAGCTCCGCCTCCACTGCAGGTAAGGCAGGTGTGCCTCTGTCAGCAGCCTTAGACAGATCATGCCCCACGCTGTTGGTGGGTGGCTGGGTCATCCCTGCACAGGGCTGAAGCTCCAATCCTAACTTGCCATTTTAATTTCTTCTACCCAGAGAGAAGCTACTGACGTCTTCCATGAGTCACCATGCCTAACCCAGAGGGTCCCCCAAAACGTCAGCGGAAATGCAGAGAGCAGGCAGATTGGAGCCACCTAGTTGTAGGGGACAAACACAGTTTCATTCTCCCGGGAATAACTAGCACAGCTCTGTTCCTCCGGCGTCCTGTTTTTCCTCCTGGCGCCCACCCCTTTCCATCACTGTGCGCTTTGATTACTTCTGAGGCTTCAGAGCTGTGTTTAAACTCATCTCTCAATTCGATTTGTGGCACGGCTTTTAGACTACAGAGTGTTGACACAGACACGAGCTTGAAACCAAAATTGAAGCCCTCAAAAATGCATATGGAAAGGTTTCTGCATCAAAGAAAGATCCCGGGGAGGCAGAGGTGGATGTGAATGAAAGACCTAATTCACAGCATGAATCCAGCTGAAGAGTTGCGAGGGGCGGGGCCGTGCAGGGTTTCAGGGGAAGCACCTGAGTGCATTCCACGCGGCCAAGAGTGAAGGCAAAACCCGCCAGAGCCAGCCACCTGTCCTTGAGAGTGATGTCCACCTCCAGCCAGGAGAGGGATGAAGCGGCAGCAAATGTTGAAAGCTATACAGGCAAACATTCAAATGGAGTTTAGAAGCCAAACTGCACTAGGTCTAAAGGGCATCTTTTTCTCTCTTCTCAATTTCACTCTCCCTCTGGCCTTCCGGTTGGGTTTTTAAAATGTTGCCATAATTAGAAGGTTTCACCACATTTTTCCACAATCTGGTTTTTCCACAGTTCTTTAGAGCTCCTAAAAAAGTGTTTCACTATGCCGTTTAAAGAGAAAATAGGATATGACCCCTCTCACATGCTGATAAAGGTCCTGGAGGCAATGCACCCACCAGTAGGCTCTGCTTTGGTGCGGAGAGACTTTCCCCAGGTCCTCGCTGCTGAAATTTCTGGTGCATCAGGGAGGGTTTGGGTAAGAGAGATCGTGCCCTGGTTTGCTTCCACCAGCCCCCCGCCCCCCCGCATCTCTTCAGTGGTTCTTAGCTGTTGCCAACCTGCCCATTCTTAAGGTAAACCGGGTCCAGCCAGCCCAGGATGCTCTGGGAGCATTTCTGGTTCCCCCCCCCCCCGCCCCCGCATGGCGGGCGGCATCGCTCACTCTGATTCAGTGAGAGGGAAACAGGACTGCTCTCCCTTCCGCAGAAGACGTTGCAATTATTTCTTAGCATTTTCCCATCACGCCATCAAACATTCAGCCCCTCTCCCCTTCCCAATCCCCAGCTGGTTGTTCCAGAACATTCTCTCAGCCTGTTTCCTAGTTGTTGGGAGTTCTGACCAGGGTTCTCATCTTCCCAGTTGACCAGGTCGTTGGCCCTTTTCGAACAAGGAGAGTATCTAGAAACAGCTCTGTTTAGTAAACATACAAATGAGAGCCACAGATACACTTTTCGTTTTCTGTTAGCCACATTAAAGCAGAGGAAAGAGGAGCAGTTGATTTTAATCATATTATCTAATTTTATCCAGTGTATTCAAAATGTCATCATTTCCATACGTTGGTGAAGCCACACTGTCCCTGCTCAGCAGCAAGGTGTGGCTGGTGGCTCCCGTGGGGGAGGGGGAAGCCTAGAACCCACGGTGCTGCCTGGGTGGGAGGGGCTTACTTACGTCACCCCTCACTGAGTGTCACGTCCTTCCACCGCCGCCGGAAACCTGCCCAGCGTTGCCTGGCTTGTAAACTGCACAACTGGAGCTAGAACTCCGATCTGATGCCAAAGGGCATGCTCTTTCCACATGACTGCACGTCCTCCGAATTCCAGAAACACCAGAGTCACCAACCCAGACCAGGGGCAGCTATACAAAGATGCAGCGGTCCCTCGCGACTTCTCCTCTGCAAACACTAGGCCTCAATCAGCCGCTCCATCTGTCTCCTTTACGCACACACACACACACACACACACGCATGCACATGTGCACACACAGGGGACTTAACCTCTATGAACTTAGATGAGCCAAATGCAAAAGTCCTCGCCGCTTCCTCCTCTGCGAACACAAACGAGGCATCCATCCGCCGCTCCATCTGTCTGCTTCACGCACACATACATGTGCACAAATGACAGACGGGCACACGCATGCGTGCACACCAGGGGACTTTCCCTCTCTGAACGCAGAGGAGCCAGACGAAGAGGCGTCTCAGCTGCAAGTTCGCTGCTTCACTGTGACTCCCCCACTGGCATTCTCAGGACCCTGGACGCCCGTGTCACGTGCCTTCGTTTTCGACCCCTGTCCTTCCGACCTCTTGGAGGCCTCTGGTCATTTTCTGGCACCCTGCTGGAGGCCGTTTCTCAGTCTCCAGGACAGAGCCCTGCAGCACGTCGAAGGAGCGGAGCGGGCCGTCTCGGGTCGCGGTGACGCCGGTCAGTAAGCTCCCGGGACAGGACGCGCCGAGGCTGCGGGCTTTTCCGCTGCGTTCGCCCGGAGCCCTCGCTGTCCTCCCGCTGCCGCTGGAACACGGGGCTGCATCGTGTCTCTGGGCCTCCCCAGACACGCTCCCTGTCTTCCCTGGAGCCCGCAGGAGCCGTCCCTAACCACCTGCAAGTTGGTTTCAAGGCCCGTGTGGGGCGCAGGTCGCAGGCCAGATCTCTGCCAAGGGCAAAAGCTCGCATGCTCCCCCATCCGCCTCAGGCCCCACGGGTAACTCGGGACCCGGGGCCAAACTGGAGGATAAGATGTGTGCTTTCTTGGAAGCTCTGGGTGTGAGGGATTTCATCTGCTTCAGTCATGGAGATAGGCCATGTGCCTGTGTGCACACATACCAAACAGCACATTATAGAACCTGGATGGTGTGTGTGTGTGCATAAACGTGTGTAACTGTGTGTACATGTGTGTTCACGTGTCATATATTTTTAAAACCCGTCTTAATTTCATGACTATTTCCATTCCCAAGTTAAGCCAGTCCTCTCGACATTAGCAGGAGTTCTAATAGAGGCCGTTTTGAGGGCTAAAAACAGAAAAATCTGATTTTACCACGGGATGATTTAATTCTTGCACAGACAAAGGTTCTATTGATTTTAGCCTTTGCAATGAACTAAACAATTGTAATATTCGGTTGATAGGAAAGCATTAAAGAAATAGACTGCAAAAGTGCCAGGAGTCTGATCAATTTCTAACAAAAAGAAAACTGTAGAAAAGTCAGATGGTCTGTAAATTCCTTTCCCTCTGAGAGATAAACCAGGCAAGAAAGGGGTCTTTTGGTGGGGGGGAGGATTTAATTTATAAATTAAAATATAAATATTTATATTGTTCTTTGCTATAACCTCTGATTACGACCAGAGAAAGCAGTAGTGCCTTTATCAGGAGGTATGGGATAATGAGTTTGGGCGAGAGAGTCAGGCAAAAAATATGGAAAAGTACAGAAAGTGGCAGAGGGACAGAAAGAGAGGGAGCAAGAAGCTTCCAGTAAGAAGAGGCTGCATTTGTCAGTCGCTCTAAAGCTCGAGATGGTAACTCTCAGGAAATAAAGACTATGGAGAAGCAATTAAGAGCAAAGACTTTAAACAATGAGATGCAACTTCGTAGTTGAATGAAGCCCAGTATGACGCTAGTTTAAAAGAAAGAAAATTTTTAAAAGTCTGTATATGTTGATCCTTAAGATATCTGTCAATTCTTTCAGTTAATTGAGCTGAATGACGGTTGCAGATAATTACTGAGCGACAGATGTCCAACTCCAAAATATAAGAAAAACATGGCTGTGGGTTCTTTCTGAGAAAAGACAATGGTCCGTCTCCCTTGCTTTTCTCATCAGCTCTGCTGTCTTTGTGAAATAGCTCTGGCTCCATCTTCAGAGAAACACTATGCGTGCAGCTTTGAAAGGGAGACAGATACTGGAAAGGCCAGACTAGTTCATCAAAGCAACTCAGTGCACTGCCTCCCTTTGCAAAGCAGACCCATTTCTGGACCTGCCAAGATGGCAGAGACAGACTCACTGCCTAAGGATGGCTGTTTATGTTGAAATTATTCTTGTAAATTGATAAGATGTTTTTTTTTTTTTTTTTTGCCAGGATGAATGCCCAAGCTCTTGGGAAAGGAATCCTAAATCGGGGGATACTGATGGACCACAGGCATGCCTTCGGAGCTCACCTAAGTGTTTCGGAGAGAAAAAAACCCAGCAAGGCAGGTAAGGTGGGCGTACAGTCAGTGCAAAGTGCTGACATGGACGGTGATTTATCAGCTCTGAGGGCCAGAGGCTGGAGTGTCAGGGCCCCACCCTGATTTGGCATCAGAAAGCTCTGTTCTAACATTCTAACCAAGCATTTGGTTCAGAGGATGTGCTGGCAGCCAGCTGGAGGGCCCTCTGGAGCACAGACTAACTCGGAGCACAGTGGCAGGGATGGCTGTGTGCAATGTCCCCCAGAGGAGCCCACGCGACTGACACCTTGACAGCTCACTGCCTACAGCCAGCCCCGCAAAAGAGCCTCAGGAATCCACAGGAATGGCGTGGCTTTGAGAGGTGTCTGGGAACTTTTATAGGATATCTTTAAAGAGCCATCCCACAGCAATTCCCCAGACGCTCACGAGCAGTGATGGAAGGGCTCGAATGCCTTACTGTTTCCAATCACAGAAGTTTAAATCTGAGAGAGTCAATACTCACCTTACTTATGCTTTTCAATAAAAACTAATTAAAGCTACTTAAGTTTTTAGTGATGGGCCTGGAATGTAATTGAGCAGGTTCAGATTTAGCAGGTCATTAACGAAGTTCTCGATAAGGATCCGAATGAAGAATGAATCAGTTGCTTCGGGATTCAGCCTCATTCAGCCAGACTGTCTCCTTCCAGGCCGGCAGGGAGCCTCAGATGCCAGCATCTCCTGTCCTCTCTCCCACCCCCGGGAGACAAAAAACCAACCTTCTTTTACAGGCATTGTCGGAAGCTCTCCGAGATGGCACTCAGATTCAGCGGGTTTCCAGTTTTCCAGCTGGGTCATTATTTCTGAAAATGTGAATGGACGCAAATGCCAATCACAGGATATGAAGAGAAGGCAGAATTCGTCACATGATGTTCAGGTCACTTTTAGCTCCATTTCCGCCCCCCCCCTCTAAATGCTGCCTAGAAAACGCTTGAGGTCCGTTTCCAAGATCTTGCACTCACAAAAGGCTATGGCACATGCTTGCTGCTGGCTGCTGTGAAGGCAAATTCCAATTCTGGCAAAGGGCTGCTTTCATCTGGTCCTTGAACAAAGACGCTCTTTGAAATTCTGATTGCATCTGGGGGGAAATAAGACTTGCCCCCAAATTTAGAAAATAAATTTGGCTTATTGCCTCAACTTCTGCATGGAACAGCTGGTATACCCAGGGAAAGGTAACATCTCTGTGCCCTCACATATCTTAGAATTACGATGCTATGTGGATTGAAAGCAGCATCTAATACGAGCTCCTGCTGTGGCTTGACGGGTGCCTGTGAGGATGTGGGTTTGATCCGTGGCCTCCCACAGCAGGTCAGAGATCTGGTGTTTGCTGTGGCTGTGGCCTAGACTGGCAGAAGCTTGGACCTGACCCCTAGCCCAGGAACTTCCTTGTGCAGCCCTACGGAAAAAACTAATAAAAAGGACAGTGATCGGCCAGGTTGGTATGTGAGCCACAGAGCAAGCTGGAGGGCAGAAAAGCCCGGTGGAATATATAAAGAAGTAAATCACGGAGTAGGTTTTGTTTGTTTTTTTTTTTTTTTGTCTTTTTGCTGTTTCTTGGGCCACTCCCGCGGTATATGGAGGTTCCCAGGCTAGGGGTCCACACTACAGCTCACGGCAACACCGGATCCTTAACCCACTGAGCAAGGGCAGGGACCGAACCCGCAACCTCATGGTTCCTAGTCGGATTCGTTAACCACTGCACCACTGACGGGAACTCCCGGAGTAGTTTTTTCACTCCGCGATTAGATCATGACATCCTTGAGATCACAACTCTGTGTAAGACAGGATATAAGTTTATTTTACTTTTCCAAGTCAGTGCAGTATTTTGTAGTCTCATGTGCCCAGAGGCGATTTTGAGTGGCTGCTTCATGAAGATTATCTCTCCCTTTGGATTTTGCATTATTTTTTTCTAAAAAGATTCTAATACAGGAGTTCCCATTGTGGCTCAGCAGAAACAAATCTGACAAGCATCCATGAGGACGCAGGTTCGACCCCTGGCCTCCCTCACTGGGTTAAGGATCCGGCATTGCCATGAACTGTGGTGTAGGTCGTATATGCGGCTCGGATCTGGTGTTGCTGTGGCTGTGGTGTAGGCCGGCAGCTGTGGCTCCGATTCAACCCCTAGCTGGGGGTGGCCCTAAAAAGACAAAAGAAAAAGATTCTAAGGCAGTTGTTTCTGTGTTAGTAAGTGCCCCCTCTTTGAAGCTCACCCTCATCATCCATGGTATTTGCAAATGAGAAAACGCTGTCAGGATACAAATGTAATCTCAGTGTCTGGGAAAGGGTGAGCAATCGCGGTGCCCGGCCCAGCACGCCCGTCGTATCACGGGCTTGTTCTTATTTGATGCAGGTCCTCATCTAATCATTACAGCAAATTTGGAGACTACGGACGAAATGCTCTCAGCAAGTGTCTTCTTGAAAGTCTGAAAACGCCAAGGTTCTCCTTCATTCTGCCTCCAACAAACCAAATACAAAACCCCCCACGTGTTTTGGTGTGCCATGGTTTGCAGGTCTTTTCTCTCTAAGGCAGAGACCTGTCGGATCACTTCGTCCACTGTTGAAGGGCCTGAGATGTTACACGCATGCAGTTAGAGGGTCAGGAACAGCTCAAACGAAAACAGCCGAGATGTGTCCTGCTGCACATATTTATTTATTTGCTTTTTCAGGCCACGTGTGCAGCATATGGACGTTCCCAGGCTAGGGGTCCAATTGGAGCTGCAGCTGCAGGGCTCCGCCACAGCAACGCCATGCCAGATCCAAGCCACCTACACCACAGCACGGGGCAGCACCGGGTACTTAACCCCCCGAGTGAAGCCAGGAATCGAACCTGCATCCTCATGAACACTAGTCAGGTTTGTTTCTGCTGAGCCACAATGGAAACTCCCCATTGTACATATTTAAATAAGTTTCATTGGAAAAAATCCGTATGAATCATTAATGCATAGCCTACGAATTGAAGGTATTTTGGGTAATTCCGGTGGCATCTGGTCCATTTACCTTAATGCAGATTCCTCACCGCGGCACCATCGACAGTTAGGGCCCGGTACTTCTTTGGTAGGGGGTCTGTGGCACTCGCTGTGGGACAGTTAGGCACATCTGGTCCTCACCCCCTGAGGTCAGGGGCACCCCCCCTGACTTGACAATTGAAAAGTGCCTGGCCCCCACCCTAACCTCTGCCGTTCTGCTCAGCATATGCTGTTCCTACTTTAAGGTACTCCATGGTTAGCAGCCCCCATCGCTCTGGAGCCCTTGCCGCGATGGACCGCCCCTGGGAGACACTTCGGGGGGGGGGCATAGCCCCTGGGAAGTGACTTCTCTCTGCCTTTCTCTGTGTGCCCCGAACACACCCTCTTGGACCCCTGAGGTGCCACCTGAACCGTCCCCACGGGGAAAGGAAGATCAGACTCCCCTAGTTAGAAAGCCAGCTTTGCTTCTTCCACTCTACTGCTGACCCTTATCCCAGAGGTGGAGGGACCCAGACCTGTAAGTAGGGGCCTCGGCTCTGCCCTCAGCCTGGCCGCAGCAGGCTGGCGGGTGCGGTGGGCTGCACTGGCACGGCCGCGTTCTCTGCCTGCTGCCGGAATGACCCCAAGGTGCGTTCCAGTTACTGAAATGGACAGAGAAGAAATGACTTATCACCATGCTTATTTCGCAAATGGGCACCTGCTAGACAGAGTGCCATTTCCTGTGAGCATCCTCTGTTGTATTTGTTTGACGTTAGGAAAACCATCTCTCATGCCTGACAGTTCACAGGCCAGGGCAGGTGACGGGACGGTGCCCACGGGGGCTTTGCGGGAGCTCCATGTACATGCCCAGCCACGCATGCTGGGCTCAAAGCATGATTTTCAAGGAGTAATGGGCAGTCGTTTCTTTTGAAAACCACCGTAAGGTATGGCCTTGTTCTGGGGAACAAATTTAAATGCGAACAGAAATGCAGGTGCACTTTCAAGTACCTGTGGGAGGGAAACGGGGTTTTGCTCGGGTTCCTAAGCCCTTGGGCTGCCAGGCACCTTTCACCCTGAACTGGATCCAGAACTCCCTTCTCACAATGTAAGTCAACGTTTTTGTAAATCTCCTTCTCTGAAGAGAATTCAGTGTCAGGGTAGGATTTTCCTACTGATGCTCTGTAGTTATGCCTTTTTTCTTTTTAATGAAATGAGTTTTCCTCGCACAAGACCATAAACCGTAAGGGTATAAAGACAACTCTTAAGGGAAAATGGTGAAGGACAGCATGATTCAAAGTCTCCTTGGATGTCTGGGCTCCTTCATCACAGCACGTTCAAAAACCATTTTTCTTCAGAGAATATATTTGGGCTTGGCATTGGAGAGAGTCAAGTCATACTAGGTGCTACTGGGGCTTCCGCGTACACAGTATCTTCGGGAGCAGAGTGAACACCCTTTGCTCAGCTTCATCTGATCTGCAAAGCGTCCTTATGGAAGTGAACAGTGGTCCATAAAATTGGGCATTTTTCTGGACAGATCAGTTAGAACAGGCAGCCAGTCTAGTCTCCACATCAGCGACCGTCGGTTCTCTGTGCCCCAGTCACGGCTTCCTGTCTCCAAGGGAGGAGCTGTTTGGCCCCAGGTTCCGGGGCCTCTTCTCTGCACCGCAGCCTTTTCCTCTCGCTCAGAAAGTGTGGGTCTCTGTAAGCAAATACACCGCAGCCACTCACACAGTCTCTGTACCTTAATGTCACGAAACAGAATTTCTCTCTCTCTCACTTTTTAAAATGCCTCTTCTCCTCCTTAAGCAGGTGTAAAGCCTTCCCCATGGCCTGGGGAGTGTCCAGAGCCTTTTTCTTCCTTCATCTCCCATCTTCTCTCTATCACACTGGTTCTGGTAGCTGTTCAAAGAACAGAAACAAACTCACAGATTTCAAAGTCGATCGTCTGGTTACCGTAGGGGAAGCAATAGTGGGGAGGGAGGAAGTGGGAGGGGAAAAATAATATACACGCTACTGTATAAAATAGATGATTAACGAGAAGCTGCCGTCGAGCACGGGGGAATCTACTCTGGTTTGTAATAACCTACGTGGGAAAAAAGAATGGATATGTTTATATGAATAACTGATTCCCTCTGTTGTACACCTGAAACTAATAGAACATTGTAAGCCAACTACACGCCAACAATTTTTTTTTAAAAAGTTGTTGACCTATTTTCATCCTAAAATCAAGCTCTTATAACATGAAGGGACAACACAACATAGAAGACGCCTTCTCCTTGGCCAGGCTTGTCAACTCAGGAAGGCAACAGTGTCTCACAGGGGCCCCAGCACCTGGAAACTGCGCTGCATTAGTGTGGGGCAGGCACGCACCTACCTGGAGCTACCCACGCAGAAGAGTCTCTGCAGGGGTCCCTGGGGGCCCCCAGGCTCCACCCCCAGCCATCGCCCACCAGGCGGAGGCGCTGGAACAGATACGTACCCTAATTCTCAGGTTGCCAAGCTTTGGAGTCTGTAACATAGTATGTACGAAATGTGTAAAGTGTCTTTTACCCATCACACAAATATAAAGTGTATTTTTGTATTGTGTGAATGGAAATTTGCATACGGCCCACACCCCCAAGGGACACTTACATGTGTATGGGTCCTTCTCTGAACACCGGACAAACCGTCTCATCCTTTGGATGTGATCGTTTTAAGATCAGAGAGGAACGGCTGCAAACGAATGGAAATCTACACAATACCTAAGGGAAATGCTACATTTAGTCAGGCTTCTGAGTTCAGCTTTACTCATTTAAATGCTATTTTCTTTTTTACTGCAGCCTATGGAAGTTCCAAGGCTAGGGGTCGAATCAGAGCTGCAGCTGCAGGCCTGCACCACAGCTACAGCCACGCTGGATCCCAGTCACATTTGTAACCTACACTGCAGCGTGCAGTAATGCCAGCTCCTTAACCTGCTGAGCGAGGCCAGGGATGGAGCGCACATCTTCACAGAGACGATGTTGGGTTCTCAACCCACTGAGTCACAGCAGGAACTCCTAAATTCAACTTCCAAATGACACTGATGTGGCGCGCCCTGCTACATTTGAAATTCAGCGGGACTCACTAAATAGCATCCTTAAGCCATGAGCTTAAATCTTACCCTTTTATAAGCTCTAGCTCTGGGGAAGGGAAAATCCTTACTAAAAAATCCTTACTAAAAAACATGCATTCTCTGACCTATGTTCCAAATCTCATGCAATGAAGGTGTGAACTTCAATTGCTAGAGATTGATACCAGTTATTAATGCTTTGAAATTATAGCGTGGAAGACAGGACCATCTGTCAAGGTGGAACAACAGCTTTCTAAGTAAATGTTTTACCTGGAGACAATAACTAATAAATGTCTCATTAATTTCTGTGCCGGTCTTCACTTGGGTCTAGATGGCTGCTTTGGGGTAGGTGACGTTTGAAATTCTCTCTCTCTCTTCTTAAAAAAAAACATCCAATGAAGAAGATACAAGTTCAATCAGAAACTTAATGTTTAACTCTGTTTTAACTCATCTGCTTGTAAAATTTCACATGCAAAGTCTGTGAAACTATAAACATGGGTAAAACTTTCAACAGGATGGCATCAAACCTTTGTAAATATGGCTCTTAAGGACTCTCAATGTCTGATCTTTAAGACACGGCCCATCCTGAATAAAATGCTCCCCTTACCTTGCAGGCAACTAGTTCCAGTGTCACGGCACCACGAGGCCACACCCTAACTGCCCTTTAGAACAGAAAACAGACTCAAAGCGAGTCTCCCTGGGGAGGCAGATCCCAGTTCCAATTTCTTCTCGGCCCTTTACTCTTATACAAACTTGGACAAGCTTCTTAATTTCTGACTTACCGATGACCTGGAGTTAATGTGAAACACCCCTCCCTACCTGGTCACCAGGTTGCTGCAAGGGTGAAACAAGGTATTGCATGTAAAATGCCTGAATGTTAAGGAAAAGCCTCAATACACCGAAGCTGTGCTGGAATGATCAGTGCCCCACGGATCCCCATCCGTGCAGCCACCACGTCCCGGGACCACGGTCTGTAATGATGTAGGTTTGGCTTTTCCGCATCCAGCCCATCTCTCCTTTGTCTGCACAGGATTGCCCATCCACACAGACAGTAGCTGCTCAGCTCCTCTCCCAAGGGCCTCTTAGCCTTGGTCATCACCCAGCTGTTCCAGACTGGAGATAGCTTTTCCACTCTCCAGGGTGTATGCTTCCCTGCGAAGCATGGGCACAAGCCCTAAAAATAAAAGTGTAATTATGGACACACCATTTTTTGCAAAGCCAAAGCTTCTCCCAGATGGCCTGTCCGAGCAAAGCAGCAGCCCACCCCCAGGCCTCCCTCCTGAATGAGAAAGAGCACTGTCTGTGGTGCAGTTTGTGGTAACACCAGATCCTTAACCCACTGAGCAAGACGGGGAAGGAAACCCACATCTTCATGGACACTATGTCAGGTTCTTAAGCGGCTGAGCCACAGCAGGAACTCTGAACTTGTTCATTTCGATTGTGGAATCTCTTTTCGTAGTTTTGAGCCATTTTTCCTGAGTAGTTTACATTCTTTAGGCTTTGAAAAGACTCCGTGCCTGTTGCACCAAACAAAGAACTTGTGCCTTGACATCAGTCTTAGCAGCATCTTTTTGGATTTGTCTCCTGAGGGAAGAGAAACAAAGGCAAAAAATAAATAAATAAATAAAGGGGGGGGTCACATCCAACTAAACAGCCTCTGGACCGCAAAGAAAACCACCACCAAAACAACACTACAGCCTTCCAAATGGAAGGAGATATGTGCACATCATACATCTGATAAGGGGTTAATACTCCCCCGCACAAAGAACTCATACGACGCAACAACAAAATGCAAATGAACTGATTAAAAAGCAGGTGGAGGACCTGAATAGACGTTTTTCCAACAGCAGCATGAAAAGAATGTTCAGCATAATTAATCATCAGGGAAACACACATCAGATCCACAATGAGATGCCTCCTCTCACCTTCTAAAATGGCTATTGTTGGGAGTTCTCTTGTCGCACACTGGGTTAAGGATGTGGGTTGTCCCTGCTGTGGCTTGGGTCGCTGCTGTGATTCAATCCATGGCCTGGGAACTTCCACATGCTGCTGCCACAGCCAAAAAAAATGATAAAATAAAATAAAGTAAAATAAAATTTAAAAAATAAAATAACCATTATCGAAAAGGCAAGAAACAGCAAATGTTGGCGAGAATGTGGAAGAAAGGGAACAGCTGTGCAGTGTGGAAAACAGTATGGAGGTTACCCAAAAAATTAAAAGCAGAATTATCACATGATCCAGCGGTTCCACTTCCGGGTATGTATCTGAAGAAAATGAAAACCCTAATGCAGAAAGATACATACACCTCAGTATTCATGGCAGTGTTATTTCCAATAGTCAAAACCTAAGTTTCCATCGAGGGACGATGGACAACGATGTGGTACACGCATACGTACAGAAAGGACTATTACTCAGCTACAGAAAAGAAGGAAATCTTACCATCTGCAACAACCTGGATGGACCTCGAGGGTATTATGCTGAGCGAAATACATCAGGTGGAAAAAAAATTGTATGATTTCACTCACATGGGAATTTAAAAAACCTCAAAATAAATAAACTAAAACAAAACCAAATAGAGACAAAGCAGGCAGTGGAGGGAAGGGGCCGTGGAGGGATAGTGGGTAAAGGGTCCATTGAGTTTTGATGGATGGAAACTAAACTTTCGGTGGCAGCACCAGGAAGTGTAGACAGAAGTCAAAACAATGTTTTACATGAGAAACTTACAAAATGTTATAGACCAGTGTCACCTTAATTAAAAACTACTGCTTCCTTCATGGGCAATGTTTTGTCGCACATTTTTAAAAAGCTGAATTAAGCAGAGTTTTCGGTGAAGAAAGTGACCTAATTTGGGCACAACGTCCTGATCACAGGGCACACTGTACCACACAGACCCTGGCAGGTGTCCGGGTCCCCAGGACACGGGATGAGCGTCCAAGCCTCAGACAGGACAGTGTTCTTAAGTCACCTCTGACACACCCCTTGGTCGCCCCCCAAACTGGGGCTACTGCAGCGACTTGTCCCTCATGCTGCAAAAACAGAGGCCCATACCCCCCGAAACGCTGACCCAGCTTTCCCCCAACCACCTAGGAAGTATTTGGGAGCTTGAGGACAGAGATTCCAGGGTCTGGTTCCCTTGAGTTCAGCAGGGTTTTCCAAAGGGCTTTCGGGTATTTGCATTTTTAGCAAGTACCCCAGGTCATTCTTCCGGCAGTGCTGTCAAAAGTGTCCCTGCTGCTTCATCAACAGGGACGTCCTCCCGGCCACCTGCGAAGATCTGAGGAAATGTCAAGGAATAGAAAGTCTCAGGGAGCCCCCGACGACGCCCAAGAGGCTGGGCCGGTACCAACAGCCGCGCCCCTTCCCCTCCGAGGCAGGAAAAATAAACTGCATTTTGTTGTCGTTTTCTGCCCTTTCCGACCTTTTGTAACTCTTGACATCACCCCAGTGACGATAAGCACTCAGGCCCCTCTCTCCACGTGCTAACACCTCATCTCATTAGAGCTGCTTCTGGCCGCGGTCAACTTTCCTGTCGCTCTATGTGGCGTCCGAGCAACGGGAAAGGGCGGAGTAGGTCACACGGAAGCCTGAGTGGGAACTGGGACTGGAAAGCACTGGGGCAAGAGCCTGCCAGGGCCACCTTGCTGCCTTTGGAACAGCCCTGCCACAGCAGGTGGAACTTCCAAAGCTCCAGTGGGACCAGAGTGTCCAGAGCTAAAGGGACAGTGGCACGTGGTAGGCTGCGGATTGAACTGCATCACCATCCTGTTTAATTTCACGATACCGCCCAGTGCTTCCCACGTGGCTGGTTCTCTGGAGACCCGTCCAGAACCTCTTGAACGTGGATTGGGAGGCCCGGTTGCCACCCAGGAAACAGCCCAGCCCAGCCCGAGGAAAAGGACAGAGAGCGACGGGAGCATCTGCCTGGGGTACTTGTGATTTCATCCTGCACGCCAGAAAAAGAAAGCAATGACCTAACGAGTGTCAAGGCGGGGCCCCACCCACCACCTTGTCTCTGCAGCGGCAGGAGCACGGGCTCCATCCGGAGCCTGGTTCAGCGGGTGAAGGATCCGGCACTGCCGCGGCTGCAGGGTAGCACTCCGCTTCAGCTTCAATCCCTGGCCCAGGAACGCCACACACGGTGAGGCGACCAGAAAAGAAAAAAGGCGTGTCCAGGCAAATAATAATGAAGGACCCACAAAACATCCCCCTGGATGTACAAGCACAAACACCTTGGATTAGAGCAAGGTTCGCAACGACTGCCTTGGAGATGCATGTGGTCTGTGATCGGCGTGGACAATTCTTTCTTGTTCAGCTGTGAGTGTGCTGCTTTCCTACAAGAGATCTGAAGCCACTTGGGTTGGACAAATTTTTTCTCCTTTTTTATTTTGGCTGGCTGTGCCCATGGTGTGTGGAAGTTCCCAGGACAGGGATCGAACCCATGCCGCAGCAGTGACCTGAGCCACAGCAATGACAATGCTGGATCCTTAACCACTAGGCCACCAGGGAACTCCTGAACAAACTTTAAAAATGCTGCTGAGACCAGAGAAAAGGCATTAAAATTTAAAAAATAAACACCCTACATTACCATCCTGCATATAGTGCACATATCACAGTTTATATCTGAAAATGAAAATGTCTGAAGACCTTCTTAGCGTGATTAAGAAAAGGCCAGCGGTAAAGCACATTTATAAAAAGACAGTCTCATTTCCTAAAGAAGATATTGTCCCGTAATGATTTCCTGACAAAATTAACAAATTCCCAGGACAGTGCATTAAGAAATAATATTCTCACCGTGATCCGTCATGAGCAGGACATTGCCGCCTCATGTGGTTTTGCCTGTTGGGAGTTAATTTATTGGCTGGAAGCTGTAGGCAGCTGTATTTTTCATTTCCTAATAATTAAAATTATTTTCCTGACTTCCACACAAGAAAAATCAATGGCACTGCCTCTTAAATGTAATCGTACAAAGAAGCGAGGGGAGAAAACCCTTTTCTGACTGGATCCTAGTGCGACGTGCTTCAGGGTCCCCACATGTCCTCCAACACCCATGGTCAGCTCGTGAGGGATAATACACGGTCGCTTACCCATCTCCCTCCCATTAGGGCTGCACAGGCTGGGAGGCAGAGACCAGCCAATGAGATTGGAGCCTGCGATTCCAGTAACATCCCAGGGCAGCGTGAGACGCCAAAACCGGCCCAAGTCAGGGAAAACGGACACGTCCATTTCACACCAAAGTCCTCGAGGGCAGCTTGATGGACCAATAGGTACCATCTGCTTTTTATTGTCTCTGCGTAGCCGGTGCGCCGCCCTGTCGACGTCATGACTATAAAATTACTTTCAATAGGAGGACAGTGAGGCTCTGAGGGGCCAGAACCCATCAATTATGGGGTAATTGAGCCAACGTTGAACCATCTCAGCTTTCAGCCACTCCAGCTCTCTCTCTAGTTTGCAGATGTCGCCTCCTCCATCCAGAGGTGAAGAGGCCAAACACAAACCCCAACATGAAGGGGAAGGATGGGTGTCCCAAGAGAGCAGACCCAAGCATCCAGCTCAGGCAGAGCATGAATGCTCAGAGGAAGCGTCCAGGAAAGGCCTGGGCCCCTTGCTTTAAAGGGCCTGTCCTACCGGCTACGGTCATTCTGGGCCTCAGGTCTGCAGCACAGGCTTCTGTTGACCTCGCTCTGAATCCACGTTGAATGGCCCCCAATGGGCAACTTGTGCATCAGACCTTAAAGCCAGTGCAGCCTCCGTCTCCTGAGGGAACATGCAGAGGAGGGAACCGCCCAGGAGCGGGGGCGGGGGCAGGGGGAGAAGGAGGAAGGAACCTGCCGTCCCCAGCACTCATCAGTAGCTGGAACAGGTTCCACGGCCGCGAGTTCCGAAGCCTTGTCTTCCCTGAGGTCTGGAGCAATTACTGGCTGAACAGGCAGGATTCTGTTCTCGGAGTCTGTAAGGCTTCCCAGAGAAAAGTCCATTTTTCAAATTCTTTTATCAGACGCCCTGCCGGATTACTCTCCTCAAACACTCAAAGAAAGGAGACTGAAATGTGGGAGGCTTTGAGGTCAGAAGAGCCAATAATGAACCGCCGAGTGAGAAATTATTCCCGGCGCAGGTCCCTTGAAACAAGCCTTCTTCCACACGACTTCTTTTTAAACTAAAAATAATGCTTCCTTTTTTCTCTTTCCCTTGCAATGAAAGCAATGCATATTCATTAAGAAAGAATAATAAAGCATAGAGGACCTGAAAGGATGACAGAAATCTACACTTGTACTCGTCTGATAGGGAACAGTTGTACTTTATTATTTTTTTCCTTATGGAACTTTTTTTTTCATGGCTGCACCTGTGGCATATGGAAGTTCCTGGGCTAGGGATGGAATCCGAGCTGCAGCTGTGACCTACACGGCAGCTGTGGCAACGATGGATCCTCTAACCCACTGCAACTGGGCTGTGGATTGAACCCTCACGTCCAGAGGGACCTGAGCCCCTGCAGTCAGATTCTTAACCTACTGCACTGCAGTGGGAGCTCCTGGATCTTCATTTCTGAAGCGTGCGTGCGTGCGTGTGTGTGTGTGTGTTCACGTGCATGTTCAAAAAAGATGGGGAGGAAGAGACATGATCCCTGGGGATAGAGCTTGAGAAGAAACACAGCTAGGGAGACATTCTTGGCAACAGGAACAGCTTCCCGACCTCTCAGAGTGATGGTACCAGCACAGAATTGTGTAGCAAAGGCTATTTCGGTGCAACACCTGAATCACCTCCATTCTCACCCCGCTTTCACAAACACTATAGGCAGTGCCTTCTCTCAGTACTATTTTTGGCTGGAAGGGACGAGAAGGTGACACAGTAATCAACTTTTTAGATGAATTCAAGTGGAGAGAACCTCACGGTCACAGAAGCGAAGTTGCAGAGTGGGGATGAAAAATTCCATCGAATACTCGAATCGACCAGGAAACCTGCAAGCCCTCAAAGAATCCATAATGCTTTGGGGTTCCTTACTCGAAAAGTCTCTCATTTAGATTATACAAACAGGCATGAGGGGTTCCTGCTGTGGCGCATTGGGTTAAGGACCCAGCATTGTCTCTGCTGCAGCTTGGGTTGCTGTGGAGGCGTGGGTTTGATTCCCACACCTGTCACATGGGGTTAGGGATCCAGCATGGCCGAAGCTGCAGCGTAGGTCACAGCTTTGGCCGAGATTCAACCTCTAGCTTGGAAACTTCCATATGCCATGGGTGCAGCCAAATAAATACATAAAACTGCTCATAGGAAGATGGCTCCAGAAATGTGCAGGATCTGGGGTGCAAAGTCACCGAGGACTCTGGCGTGGTCTCCAGCAGCCGCAGGTGGAGGACGGCGCCCCATTCTATGAAATACAGCTCCCAAAAGTAACTCAAAAAATTTAAATCTGCATGCCGTCTTTCCACACGATGCCCAGGGGAGTGTGAATCTGCACTGAGACTTTGGGGCAGGTCCTGTCTTCTCTGAGTTTTACTTCTTGTCTCTAAAACGGAGACAGCACATTCACACAGTTATGGACACACACGTACCGAGGGCACAAGCCACCAGCAGGGTGCGGCACCTGCTCGGTGACTCACTGACATGGATGCCCACCCCTCCCTCTGGCGACACCTGTGCTGGGCTCACTGATCTCTATGTGGCTTTCAGCAGTGTCCCCGCATCGCCACTTCCTACACAGGAGTCCCCCGGTGCGAACTCTAGTTTTACGCCTCAGCTTCCTCAGACCTGATGTTCAGTGCCTTGCAAGGCAGTAAGTTCATAATTGAATATGTTGCTTGGCAATACTGATAATGAAAGAAGACTTAAGCATCACTTCCGGACACAACAGCCTCCACCGGGACTACCATTCTGTTCACGTTCAATTCCACGCATTGGAGATACAGGCTGGGACAAGCTCAGGGGGGAGAGAACAGGACGAGGAAGCTCCCCATTGTGCCACCAGGAAGGATTTGTAGGGATTGTGCTGACGCGCCAAGAGGATGGAAGATTCGGGAGACTATCTGATCCCTGCCTTCAGGGGCCCTCACCTGGAATTGATTTTACCGTATTTGCTATCTTCGGTGATTTTCCATTAGGATGGAGAGTCTGTGTTCTGTAACTGGCTCAGAAGCCACTGGCTCAGTTGCAGACCCCGGAGAAATTCAGCTGCTGTCTGGCCGACACCTGAAATGCAGGGGCTCTAAGAGGCATCGAGACACACAGCTCAGGAGGATGGCTAATCTCAGCCGTGCCCAGGGATCCATGGGGCTGCCACAATTGTCATCTGCGGCTTAAAGGAAGCTACACTGGTACCTGACTGTTCAGGCCATTGACAAGTTTGAGCCAAACTCTAGCTGGATCATTTTTATTTGGCCTTTAATTGACTAAGCCCGGAGGGCTGGAGGGATCTGGGTCAGAGTGACCTCACCTCTGGATGAGAGCGGCGCATCCGTGCCACGGGCACTCAGTCCAGAGGTCTCCCTGGCCTCAGGTGCCTCAGCTGGGCAAACAACGTTTCCTTATGTTTGAGGAGTTACATAGTTCTGAAGAGGGGACCTCAACAAAGGAAATTTCAAAGCAGCTAGCAAGGGAGAGCCCCCATAATCACTGGTCAATGTTGCAGCCATCCTCAGCCAGTCAAGGTCCCACGGCACCCCCGACACAACACGCCTCAGTTCGTAGGCGTGTGTGGTTTCCACCTGCTCTGTGCATCTCTGTGGTCCCCAGGAGCCACTTCACAGGAAGTCATCGCCGGGGTCTGGCCCAGCCAAGAGGCTAACTCCCCAAATTACAGGGTCTAGAGATTTCGGGACAGAAGGAGGCTGAAATGTACCCGTTCAGCCCTCTAGAGTCTGTATCCCACAGAGAAAAACTCACTGCAGATTCCAATATTATTGTCATATTTATCTCCAGTCTCCAGCTCCTACAGGGCACGGAGCAGTGGGGTGTCATGAATAAAGGGTTACGAAGGCCATTAGATGGGCCGGGGTTCCAGTCGTCAGTGGAAGAAAAGTAACTGTTTATCTCTTTTTAATGAACAAGTTAGGATCGTCCTGAACCTTTGTCTGTAGAGTCCATACCTTTGTGTTCCTTGCCAGCCTGTGTCCTCGACAGCTTCCAAAATGCTCATCCAGGGAACCCAGGCAAGACTTTCCTTTTGTGCCCAATTTTTTAAAAATTTGACGATGATTTGTATTTTTTCCATTATAGCTGGTTTACAGTGCTCTGTCAGTTTTCTACTGTACAGCAAGGTGACCCAGTCTCACATACACATATACATTTTTTTTTTCTCACATTATCCTGCTCCATCATGTGACTAGATATAGTTCCCAGTGCTACACAGCAGGATCTCATGGCTCGTCCATTCCAAAGGCAATAGTCTGAATCTCTTAACCCCAAGCTCCATCCCACTCCCTCCCCCCTCCCCCTCTCCCTTGGCAACCCCAAGTCTGTTCTCCATGTTCATGATTTTCTTTCCTATGGAAAGGTTCATTTGTGCCATAGATCAGATTCCAGATATAAGTGATCTCATATGGTACTTGTCTTTCTCTTTCTGACTTACTTCACTTCATAGGAGAGTCTCTAGTTCCATCCATGTTGCTGCAAATGGCATTATTTCAGGTTTTTTTATGGCTGAGTAGGATTCCATTATGTATACATACCATATCTTCTTAATCCACTCCTCTGTCGATGGACATGTAGGTTGTTTCCATGTCTTGGCTGTTGTGAATAGAGCTGCAATGAACATGCAGGTGCTTGTGTCTTTTTCAAGGAAAGTTTTTGTCGGGATATCTTTTGTACCCAATTTAAATGCTGCTCTATGTTTTTTTAAGCATCAGTATATCAGCAGATTTTACATTCAACCCATGCCTCCTGTACCGGGAGGTGGAAGCAGGGCCATGACCATCCTTGAGCTGAGGTGACACTCACTGGAATGTCCCCTCCACCGGGGGAATTGAGAAACCGCTGACACTTGGTGCTGGCTCTGGTGTGCCCACTTCCAGATGAGAGTCCTCTGTCCCCATCAGCCCTTCGACAGCCTCTAAATGCCAGAGGCAGACTTCAGAAGCTGCTGGAAGGAAGAATCCGAGACCGCTGTCCTACCACCTCTGTCTGCCTGGACCAGCTCTCAGAAGAGCCATCTGAGCCCTGCCCTGCTGAAGCAGACAGCTTCCAGGAAACAAAAAACCATTGGGTACCTTGCATCCTTTCTGCATCACTGCACTGGCTTATAACGTGTGGCTCGTGGCCAGTTCTTTTTCCTTGTTCTGATCCAGCACAATGAATCCATCATTCCATCCACCTGCAGCTCAGGGCCAATGTCACTGTCATCATTCGTTTAGGGCGCCTAGTGTTTACCGAGGCTTTCGCAGGGATTATTTGGTGACAGGCAGCAGAAGCCAGCCTAGCAACTGTAGCTAACGGGCTCGGAGCAGAGCCATGCCCCTGCAAGTGCTGCTCACAGCCTCTCCAGGCATTTGGCTAGTGTGCTCAAAAAAAATCACAAGATTCTAACAACGGAAAATAAACAGCTAGCGACTGAGACAGGCGAGGAAAATAACAGGCAACATAAAGAGAAGCACCGGGGTTTTCAGCAGCCTTGGATGGGAAGGGCAGGGAGGTGACAGGGCCGTTTGTCAGACCACAGAGTGGGAGCCGCTATGTGGACGCAGGCACCTGGGGAGGCTGCCCGCAGACACCTGCTGTGACTCAGTGATGTTGGAGGCAGGGCTGGTGCCGAAACCACCCGGGTGCCCGCCACCCCTACCGCCCAGTGGAACTGCCCTCTGCCCCTGTGTGCAGGGCAGCCAGCCTTCCTGGGGGGCTGAGCACCAGGCCCTTCGGCTGTGCAGAGCTGGGGAGCTGACTCCCCTACCTCCTACACTGGCAGCCCGCATCCCCCGAATTTTCCCGTTCCCTTGCTGTAGATGCATTTTGTTTCTGTCCACATCTCTGAGGGTCAAATGGAACAATGTCTCGCTAATTGATGGGTGGCAATTTCGGACACAAATGAGCCTGTGCTCGGGGACAGAGGCTGGGCCCTGTGGGTGCCTGGGTTCACCGGATGCCCGGAATCCCATCCTAACTAAGTAGTCGGCTCCTGGAAAATCCTGTTGCAATAGATTTGGGCAGGTTTTCTCGTTGCGCTGGATGTTTGTTTTCCTTTGCTCTGGGTCCCCTCCTACTCGGTTCTCTAGAGACCGGCTACATCCCGAGGTCAAGGTCGGCCTAGCTCCCACTTCTGTGTTGAAGGTGACGACTGTGCTTGGTTTGCAAAATCCTCATGGGAGGGTGTTTCCTGATGGAGGGCAGGGCGGGTCGGCGTCCTCCTCTCACCCAAACTCCTGGGGGGCTGAGCGCGGGGGTGTCCCGCGGGCTGGGAGGCCTCACAACTCCTGGGCTTCTCGAAAACGTGGTCGGCGCTGCCTCGCAGAAGCCGGTTTTGCTCCACGCTGCACCCACCACCTCCCACCCGTTTCCTCAGAGGAATTGCTCGTCACTAGGACTGCATCAGTGACAGACCTGCTTCCCAGAGGCATGATGAGGACGAAATGAGCCCTTGCATGAGCCCAAGATGCTCGGGCTGGCCTGGCAGCTCCCCAGCACCCCCGCCCCTGCCAGCTGGTGGTGCCCACTCCATGCCCTCCACTTGCCCGGAAGACAGGGGGGCAGGAGCCACAGGGCACGGATGGGGACGCGCAGCTCCCCACCGGGGCTCCTGCTGCAGCCCCAGCGCTGGGAGGCCCCCCGCCCCCATCCGCCGCCTCTCCTCCCTGTCGGGGTGAGAAATGTTCTCAAAACCCCTCCTCCCACTCCAGTGTTTCAAGCTGTGCTCATCTTCCAGCCTGAAGACGACTGGCTTTCTGCTGCAGGCTGACAGCCACCTCATCCTGAGCGCTCAGAATCGGTCCTGTCTCCGCGCAGGTGCAAGAGCCCTCGGGGTCTGGGGGGAAGGACGTTTGCTGCAAGACAGGCCAGGCGGTGGGGGGGGCGGGCGTGGGGCACCACCACGTGTGGGGGCCAGTCCCCGCTGGAGGACCCCGCCTGGGCGAGCTTCACCCTGTGCGCCCCACCCCTGGCCCCCGCCACTGCGGCTGAACAGGCCCATTCACTGGGAAGTGCTGTTGACAGCTGGGAGGGTCTCACCCAGGCCTCTTTGCTGGGAGCAGGGCCCAGAGAGATGCTTGGGCTAGGGGAAAATCAGGGTGCAGCAGAGAGAGTACCAGCTGGCTAGTCGCTGAGCCAGGGCTCCAGGACCCTCTGCTGAAGCCCCTCCTGGGCGACTGTGGATGAGGCAGTGCCTCCCGGAGGAGGGAGAGGGATAAGGCAGAAATGATGTCCTGTACTCAGGGAACAAGAGCAGCTCAAGTTGCCAACAGCACTGGGAAGGCCTGCCAAGGGGCCTTACCGGACAGACACAGATGGTTTCGGAGTGACAGACAGCCCTTAGCCTCCTTAACCTCTGAGATGCCAGCCACCCCTCATCTGGTAGGACTCTCCCAGGAGCTGTGGCTGCTGGAGCCCCCGACAAGTGCAGAAGGACCTGGGCAGGGCAGCCCCTGGCTTTGCCCGACTGGATGGCACAAGCCCTGAGGCTCGGTACCTGTGCAGGCAGCTGAGAGCAGCTTGGCCTTCAGATCAGGTGGGCCAGAACTGGAAAGCAGGGGGCCCAACAGTGGCTCAGCCCAGGGGGCCTGAGGATCTGGGTTTAGAGTCAGGGTTAGGTCATGTCAGGTTCAGGGCTAGATTTAGACCAGAGGTTAGGGTCAGGAACCCAGGACTAGCATTAGAGTCTGGGTTAGGGTCAGGCGAGGTCAAGTTCAGGGCCTAGATTAGGGTCATGTCGCGGTTAGAATCAGGGCTAGGATTAGAGTCAACGTTAGGTCAGGTCAGGGGTAGGGCTAGGATTAGAATCAGGGTTAGGTTCAAGTTCAAGGTCAAGTCCAGGGCAAGGGTTAGACCTTGGAGTGTAGGGACTGCAGTCATTCCTCTTATACCAAAACCCTGCCCTCCCTGCTCTGAGCTGGAAAGACTTCTCTGAGAACTGAGGCAGACAAGCATCACAAAATAGCCCAAACTGGCATCTTCCTGAAGCAGGCGTGGCCGGAATTATCCAAGCTTCCTTGCCCTCGTGGACGGTTGGCCGGGAGTGACATGAAGTGTCTTGTGATTTCTCTCCTTTTCTAACTTATTTTGAATAATGATCGTGCTTTTAGATCCAAAGATAAGTGAATGGTTGCTTTATTCTTGGCTATTTTTCCCTCTGGAGCTCTGAGGTTCTCGTACTGGCCCTCAGGAGTGTTGGTTCATGGAGCTTGAGATTTAAAATACACATTTGCTCTGTCTCCTGTCCTACCCTGTCTAGCCCCACAGCCCCTGTGGCAGGTGCCTCTCATGGGTGCGCCACCTGCAGGGCATGTGGGTTGGCCCTTAGGAACAGTGGCCTTCCCTTCCTGTGTCCCAGGGCCCAGCACACATCCTGTAACAGCCTCGGCTGTGTGCGCAGCAGACTGCATGCAAATGTGTGGCCCGGGGGAGCCGTGAAAGGGTGGGATCTGTGGTCCCCTGCTGGTGTGACGGAGATAATGTCACTTACCCTCCCGGGCTCCCTGCGGTTTGAGACAGTGGTCCACACAGAAGGCCCGGTCCCGAGGCTGGCGTGTGCTGGGGACAGTCCGCCACCACCAGCTCCATCGTCTTCCCTCGCAGGCACCCTGAGCGACCGCCCACAGGCCTCGAACTGCACACGTTGTGTCGCGGGGTCTCTCCTCACCTCCCACCAGGGCCTCCCGCCTCAGAGGGAACTGTTAGCCAGGCAGCTTGATACAGCCGCTCTTCCTGACATAAAGACATGCAATTGAAGTAAGGAAATATAAAAAGCCAAAAACGCAGCCCTGAGGGGTTCCTGTCGGCAGCTCTGAGCAGAAAGCCTCTGGCATATTGTTGCTTAGGCTGCAGGGAGCAGGGAGTGGCTGCTGACACTTGGAAAGGCCAGTAAACATTTTCTAAGCTGCCCGGCCATGCGGAAACAATATTTTGATGGTTATTCGATACAAAGCCCCAAGGTTCCTCAGGGTTTTGAGAACTCAGAGCCGTCTGTGAAGCATCCATGAGCTTCTGCTCATGACAGACCTGCTAACACCCGTTTCCCAGCCATGCAGCTGGCTGGGGGAGGGCAGGTTCCGATCTCAGGACCCCCAGGAGACCTGATTAGGTTGGATTCTGTATGGCACCCTGTTTCCTAATGCTGCCATGCGGCTCGCTGTCTCACCTGGGACGTCACCACTTGTCAGCAGGCTAAGCTAGATCCACCCCGAGGTAGCCTTGAACCTCGGGCTGGGCCCGAACCATGAGCTGGGGGGAGGCAGGCTGGGAGGGACGCCTCAAGTGCCCGTGACCTTACGGGAACTGGCATCTGTCCACGGAGAGGCAGGTGCGATGTCTGCCTCCAAGGTTCCATCACCCATTACTCACTGCCTTGTTCCCTGCGACTCACTGGGTCACTGAGCCGGGGCGGGAGGACCAGTTCTGAGCTGCCACCTCCTCTGCCCACTATGTCACACACCCTCTCCATGGCTGCCCGCTGTCCTCCTCGCCCAACCCGTGTTTTCCTCTGCGGCACCAATCTGCGCTCTTGGAACTCAGAGTCTCCAGGGGTCACCTTGTGGGAATGGAGGGCCTTCTATTCAGGTCTTTAGCAGATTTTAAAATGAAGGGGAGGGCCTCCTATTCAGGCCGTTCTCCAATACTCCTGTTGTAAGCAGCTACTCCCCAACAGAAATAGAATGTGAGTCCCATATGGAACATTCTGGTGGCCTCATTAAAAATGTAAAAAGAAACAGGTTAATAATATATCGTTTAGCCAAACAAGTCCAAAATGTTGGCCTTGTTTTCATACTCAGTCTAAATCCAAAGTGCATTTTACTCTTCCAGCTCATCTCAATTTAGCCTGGTCACAGATCCAGGGCTTGGGCACCCCCAGGGCCCAGTGGCCACCCTCCTGGACAGGACAGCTTGAGAAGCCAGGACCGTGATGAGTGAGGCAAAGATCCCTCCCCCAGGAACTGCATTCTTTTGGGGTGGCAGACAGCATCGAAAGCACAGCAGAGGATAAGGAAGCAAGTCTATGCATCACTCCAGCCAACACTAGAGTCACAGCCCCGATCCCGGCCGGCGAGCCGCCTGACCTTGTACCAGTCATTCAGCATCACTAAGCCTCACACAGCCTCCTGCGTTGAAGATGCGCAGGCATTTTCTCTACTGACACTAAGGATACACCTGAGAAATGCTACGAGGCAAACGGGGGGGGGTGTGCAGGGACGCGAGGGTCAAAAGTGTTGTTTCTACTCAAGGGTTCTGTTGATTGCTCCAGTGTCTCCTTGGGCTTCGTGTTGTTCTCTTTCCACGAAGGCTCTCATCCAACTACTCAGCAGCAGTGGCCCTCAGCTGTGCACCAAAGCATCACCTGGGGACGCTGCAGCCACAGCCGGCTCATGGCTGCCCCTAGAGTTTCTGGTTCAGTGTGTCCAGAGCGAGGACCAGAATCTGCCTTTCTACCAACTTCTCGGGAGATGCTGATGCTGCTGGTCCAGGCTTTGAGAACCAGCAACAGTTCCCCACTGCGCACTGGACTCAGCTGTAGAGGTTTTGTTTGTTTGTTTGGGGTTTTTTTTTTTGTTTTTGATTTTTTTTTTTTTTTTGGAAAGGTGTCGTTGTCTCACCCACCCACATCAGCCAGATCAAATCTCTGGCACTGAAAATGGAGGTGGTTCGAAAGTGGAGGCGAACTGACCTGGGAGCGCGGGGTCGTCATGCGGCTCCTCAGCCACCCCTCTCACAGCTGGTGTGTATTTGATGGTGGGCGATACTAAAGTTTATTTAACAGGTGCAAGTAAAGATTTGGGAAAGCCTCCGTTTTCATGATATTCTCACGATGGTTCCACCACTTAAGGTTCTTTGGTTTCTAGCAACACAACTCATCTTACCTAATTTAAGTAAAAAAGAACCTTAAGGGGACTGGATCTCTGAACAGAAAGAGCATACATAACAGCAGACAGACGAAGGGCTGGAACAGGGCCGCTCCCGGGTCGGGGCACCAGGAAGAGGTGACTGAGGGAGCAGCAGGACACTGAGGAGTGGACCTCATTGGCCTCCGTCTCCGTCGGTGCACACAATGCCCATCTCCCCAGACAGGGGCAGGACTGCTGGGGGCCCCAAGGCCCAGAGGCAGGAGGCATAGCTCGGGAAAAGGAGGAAAGGAGTGGTGGGGAAACTCACTGGTGAAGGAGGAAGGTTGCCGAGGAGTCGGCCGCAGCCCCGCTGCCTCCCACCGACAGGAAGACCTGAGGGTTCAGAGACAGATGTGATGTCCCAGAATGAGCCTGCCCCAGACACACCTGCTTGCTGTTGGCCTCTGCACTGACTCTCCGCACAGCTCCAAGAGTTGCTGTCCTTTCCCCAAGAGAAGCACTCACAGCATGGAGCCTGGCTTGAATGGTCGGAAAACCTTATCGAAGAAAACACCTAGAGGTTCAACCAAAAGCAGATGTCAAGAAGCAGGTGGAGGAGTTCCCACTGTGGCTCAGGAGGTTAAGAACCCAACATTGTCCCTTTGAGGATGTGGGTTCAACTCTTGGCCTCACTCCAATGAGGATGTTGAGGTGTGGGTTGCAGACACGGCTCAGATCCAGTGCTGTGGTCCATATGCCGCAGGCGCGGCCCTTAAAAGAAGAAAAAAGGAGTGCGTGGAGATCCCCAATGTCTTTCATCCTAGACATTTTCCTTGTATTCCACTTCGGAGGGAAGACCCCGGAATCCAAGTCAGGCTCTGTTGGTGGCTCTCCCAAGACGCTGCCCTGTGCCCTGTTGCTCTGGTCCCACCGCCCCCCGTCTTCCTAGAGGATCTCAGCTGCGCCTGCTGGCTTGCGGATTCACCCCGAGAGAGGCAAGGACCCCGCAGCTGCGTGTTTGGGGACTGTGTGCTTCTGCCCCTCCCAGGGTCTCTGACGCCCCCTTCACACTGGCAGGCATCTCAGAGGCTCAGAAAACAAGCCGTCACTCAGAATGAATGACAGCCACCAAGGGGCTAGCTGGCTGCTCTGTGCTGACCAAGGCCCCCAGTCTCTTCATAGGTCTGCCTGTTCGGAGCCCATGAGCGTTAAAGAAAGCCAGCCCTGGCCACACGCAGCCCACCTGCCAAGGGTCTGGCATCCGCTTCCTCCTGTATTCATTTAGACGTTTCCATGGCTCTTTTTAGCCAAAGAGTACACAGCAGCACTTCTCTTCTTTGGTTACAGGTGCCCTGTGGTCAAATATTTCTCTCTCTCTCTCTCTCTCTATTTTGCTGTATTGCTGGCATTTCATTCAAGGCTTATGTGAAGGCTTTTAGCATTTCTCTCCCAAGTTTCCCATGCACCTCACAAGGTGCTTTTTAAAAGCTTCGCAGAGTGCTGAGCACAGTAATTGAATCATTTCTTTGCTGTTTAGGTGTCTGGATACAATGAAGTCTCTCGATAAGAAGCATGCCCTCCCCGGCCTGGCGGTACAGTCAGTTTCTGTAGCTATGAAGCAAAGCCATAAGCTTTTTTGGGAAAAGCCTGCCCACCTGGGACATTTTGTATTATTGTTTTTCCAAAGGATACAGTTCATGATTGCTGAGGTCCTTTCTTTGCATCATGAATAATACACCAAGGATAATAGACTGTTCTCTATTTTTTATTTATGAATCTAGGATTTGGGGCAGGAAAAAGCAGAGCTCAGTTGTTCTGAGGAGGGTGTATCCCCATCAGGATGCATCCACTGTGCCCAGGCACACACGTAGCTGACCAGGAATGCCAGAGCAGGGCCACAGCCTTTGTGCCCCATGCATGAAGGGCCAAGTAGCACTGCATTCTGAGAAAAATCCCCAGAGATGAGTCCTCATCAGAAAGGAGCTTCGTGCAAATTTTGGAGACAAAGGAAAATAGCTATTTCCACGTTTCAACACCTCAACTTGTTAAAGCAAATATGCTAGCTTTGTAGTTGAATCCACCAGCATGGCCATTACAAATGGAATCGCACTTTAAGAAAAAGAATTAGGAGCCCCTAGTGGCTCAGCAGGTTAAGGATCCAGCGTTGTCACTGCTGTGGCGCATGGTGTCATTTCCTGGCCCAGGAACTTTCTGCAGGCGTGGCCAAAAAAAAAATTGTTTTTATTAAACTTTTTTTAAAAGAATAAGGATTTCCCATTGTGGCTCAGCAGGCTCACCTTCCCTCGTGTCCTTAAGGATGTGGGTTCCATCCCTGGCCTCGCTCAGCGGGTTAAGGATCTGCAGTTGCCATGAGCTGTGGCATAGGCCCGCAGCTGCAGCTCCCATTCAACCCCTAGCCTGGGGATGTCCCCATGTCACAGGCATGACAGTAAAAGAAAAAAGAGAGAGAGAAGAAAAATTAAGCAAAACACAAGCTATAATGCTGCTCTGTACGGGAAGATTTTCTGAGCTATGCTTCAGCCATGGACTTCTGCTGTCCAAAATGTCTCAGACATGACTGAAAACTCATGATGACCCAAAAATCCGGTCCACACTGAAACCTAAGACAATCATGCCCCAGATTTGGAAGCCAACCCAGCCGAACCACGTGAGTCTTTTGTGCCTCAATTATCAAGACACATGGGTAATCCTTGGCGTCCCTTTGACTGGCCCCAGGAAACTGAGCTGGTGAGACTGACTCCTCTCTCCTGGAAGCATTTAAATAGACTGAGAAGGCTCTGCCTCCCTAGGCTTCAGCTCTGCTCTGTGAGTGGCTCCCGGGGCCGAGAAAGCCAGGCGCTGTGCCAGGCTCTGACGTCACCCAGGGCTACGTGCCCCTGGGCTCACCAGCACGGGCACATGTCGCCTGGATATTCAGCACTCAGAAGCAGTCTTCAGCTGGAGCCCCGCAAAGACCCCCAATCATGTTGCCCACCTCCCTCTGGGGACAGCCGCCAGGGTCGCCTGGAGAGTATGGAATGTGGGGAAGAACGCATCTTAACTCCTCCTAGTTCGCTCCCAGTGGCCAGTGGAATTCAACAGGCACAGGCCACCAGACTCTTAGAGCCGACGGGCTCAGAGGTGAAGTGGACAGACTCTCCTGACCACACAAACAAACCGTGTTTGCCGGGCTCCCGCTGCCTGCCCTGCAGGGGCTCCTGGTGGCTCTTCTGATCAGGCTGTTCATTCCAATTGCTCTGCTGGAGTGACAACACCTGAGGCTACACTGCCAAGCTCAGCTGCTCCACGAGAGGGAAGTCAAGAGAATTAGCCAGGTAGCAAAACATGGCAGGTGCACCTCCCTGGTCGAGACACAGGAAAGGGGGTTCTCTTGGTGGCTCAGTGGGTTAACAACCCAACTAGAATCCAGGAAAATGCAGTTCAATCCTGGCCTCGCTCAGTGGGTCAAGGACCTGGCATTGCCAAAAGCTGTGGTGTAGGCCGCAGAGGTGGCTAGGATCCATCATGGCTGTGGCTGTGGTGTAGGCTACCAACGGCAGCTCTGATTTGACCCCTAGCCTGGGAACTTCCATATGCCACTGCAGGGGTGGCCTTAAAAAATGCCACACCTGCAGAAAAAAAAAAAAGGATAAATTATGTTAGTCATATGATGAAATTACAGAGAGAAATGGAGATAAATAAACAACACACGATGCCATGAATTAACCTCACAAAGGTAATATTAAGAAGAGGAGACTCTCTGGCACATTTCCATGTCTACGGTACACAGTCAGGGGAGCACAGTGCCTTGTTAGGGGCCGGCGTGGGGAGGCGATGAGCTTCTAGGCAAAGAAGCGGGCACCGGTGTTAGGGTCCTGCTCACCTCTGGCCGGGAGAAGGGCACTGGGATGGAGGGAGCACAGCCAGGCCTCTGGCCTCCGTCTCCCCCACTCCTGTGCGGTTAGACGGGGCAGCCGCTGGCTCAGGTCTCCACTTCCCAGCAGAGCCGTGGAGGCAGTGGCACGGCTTCCAGGGAGCTTGGCGCCCACTCAGCAAACCAGGCCTCCCGCTCCCGGCTGAGGTCCCCCATTCTGGCTTGCATTTGGCCTTCAGAGCACTGTTTCCTAATTCCATCTTTAGTTCCTCTCTGGAACCAGCTGGGGAGGAAGCCCCGATAGGTAACTAATGGACCCAGTGGAATGATAAGCTCTCCCGAAGAAGAGAAGGCCTGGAGCCTTGCAGAGGAGTTCCCATTAACCAAGTCAGCTAGTGCACCTTGGCAGGTGCAGGAGAAATGGTTCCGAGGATTCGAGTCACTGAGCAGGGGCTGCGACCCAGAGTCCGAGAGAAGAGCCCGCTGGGACAGGACGCTCTAGTCTATTTATAGAATGTGTCTGATCTGTTCTCAGCTCCAGCTGTACATTTGAATCACTTGAGCAGCTTATAAAAGTCCCCGTGACAGCTCTTCTCCCCAAGCCGATTACATCAGAACCTCCGGGGGAAGCCTGCAGGCATCCGTGCCAGGCAACAGCTCCCCAGAGGCGTCTGGAGGGCAGCCAGAGCAGAGAGGCACCCTTGGCTTGTTTACAGCTGCCGACTGTGTCCCGGGCACCTGTGAGCAACAGTGACAGAGGCGTCAGCCAGGAGAGCCCGCCCTCACCATCCACAGAGACCTACGCAAAAGAAAATCATGGGTCCGTCAGGGACCACGCACCCATGGGGAGGCAGGTCACTCATCTTGAGAAGCAGATGTTTTTAAAGGGGGGAGAGGATTCCGGCTGATGACCTTCAGGGAACCGCGTTTCGCTGTCACGCCGTCAACACACATTCAGACCATTGCCGAGGCCTGGTTCTGCTCATGAGGTAAGCGTCCTCGCCTGTGACTCCGTGACCCTGCTGTCCTCTTCGTCTCGTGAGGAACCTCGTTCAGGGTCTCCCCTTTGCTCTGCAGGACGTAAGCAGCATTTTCCTCCTTCCTCTAAGTGCGGCCTTTCCCCACTGGCCTTGAACTCCAGAAACGGGACAGACAGGCTTCCGCTCTTGGTGAGTTTTGTGTTTACAATGATGGCTGAATTTTCTTTTTCCTTTTGGACCAAGACGCTTGATATTTTAAATGACCTGCCTCTCTTTTTAGAAGGGATGGAGGCGATGATTAAATGTGCGTGTCATTGGCCTGTGTTCCCCCATAATGAAGCACCTGGGGTCTGCAATTCTCAGCTCCGCTGCATTAGCAGGGCGCAGGGAAAATATTTACTTAGCACTTATCATGTGTCAAGCAATTTGCTATGTGCTTTACATACATTATCTAAATGATGTCTCCCAGTAATATCAGACCTTTGGCACAAACCTCCCAGGTTACAAATGCAGGGGGAATGAGATTCCGCGAGGACGGGTCAGAGGACAGGTAAAAAGCAGCCTTTTGAGGGTTTGACAAACAGCTCCGTCAGAGTCAGGGCCACTCTGTTTCTAATCAGTGCCTCTTCCTGCCCCAAACGTCACCGCTTGGTGGCCACAGATCTATGCTCCCCACTCCGGTGACTTTCCCAATGCAAATTCCCAAGTCCCAGCCGTTCCACACCGTGACATGCTCTCGTTAATTTAATAAATTAAATCTGCTAACGGAAGATGGTCCAGCCAATGAACCAGAAAGAGATGAATCAGAAATGCACTTTGCCCTTAAGGGAATTTATCAACTATTAGAGGGAGTGATACACATGCATAATACTAATTAAAACCAATACATCCGTGCATCCCTGTCTTGGTCGGGGGAGAGGGAGTCGGGGAGAACCAGGGCCGGAGCCAAGGAGAGAGAAAGAGCCCAGGGCTCCAGACGGGCGTTCCGGTTGAGATGCGTACAGCGCCTCTGGCATCCCCTTCAAGGTTGGTTATTGGCCCCAGGGTCTACTTTCTCAGTACTTTCTCAGACTCAGAGGTGGTGCCAAACTGCACTTGAAGTAGCCAGAGTCTAAAAGTGTGATACACACGAACTTATTTACAAAATGAACAGTCTCACAGACATAGAAAGACATGAACAGCAAACTTGGGTTGACCAAAGAGGAAGGAAGGGGAGGGATGAGTTACGAGATGGGGTTGACATAAACACACGCCTGTGTACAAAAAAGACACCCAGCAAGGACCTGCTGTACAGCACAGGGGCCTCCACTCAAATCTTGTCATATTTTCCAATGGAAGAGGATCTGAAGGAGAACGGATGTGGGTGTGTACATGCATGTATAACGAGGTCGCTTTGCTGTACGCCTGAAACGAATATGTTACAACATAGAGCCACTACATCTCAAGAGTTCGTATTTTCAAAGTAGCCGGGGTTTAGCAGGTATCAAAAGTGTAAGGTACGCCGAGGGCGTGTGGGGCCCAGAAGAAGAAGAGCCTCAAGGTCAAGGGCCAGGACACACACTTGAACAAAGACCAGGATAAAGTGCGTGGGGCAGGGGCGGGGAGGAGGGTACCCGGTTCACAGAAGGGGATTGGGGGGGGGCCCTGCTCACTGTCTTTCCTCTCTGTGGGCTGAGAGGCGGGTGGGTCGGCCAGTTTAAACTGGCATAAGGATGGGGCCGCTGGCCACTCAAGGTGCTCCCTTGACGCAATGAACCAGCGACAGGTGGGGGTGGAGACCTGACTGGAAAGGCAGTGATTCGGGCCTCATCAAGAATCTTCAAATATTCAGGGCCAGATTAACCCACTTCCCGTCTCAGCTCTGGGGAGTCGTCCATGTCTGTTGGTCATCCGTCTCCGTGGCTCCTGCCAGGTGGGTCTGTGCTGGTTTACGGTCCATCCCCGGGGAGTTTGGACACGTCAGCACATTGTGGCTGATATGCCTGAGGGCCAACAGAAATCTGCTTCAAGCGAAAGAGCTGACACAAACGTGCAGTGCAAATTCAAGTCACGGTGGGAGTTCCCACTGTGGCTCAGTGGTAAAGACCCCACCGGTATCCATGAGGACGTGGGTTCTAGCCCTGTTTCCGCTCAGTGGGTTAAGGATCAGGTTAAGGATCTGGCGTTGCCATGGCTGTGGTGTAGGCCATCGGGTACAGCTCCAATTCAACCCTTAGCCTGGGAACCTCCATATGCATCAGGTTTGGCCCTAAAAAGACCAAAAAAAAAAAAAAGTCATTTGGGTTTTTCAGACTATAGAGTCTGTGCTGCCCCTCACTTAGAAGAGAAAAATTCCCCTCTAAAGTGCAACTCTACCCCAGCACCCAATATTTCAGGATTTATTTAGCATTGACTCAAGTAGGACTGGCTTCTGGTGCGCCTCCCACTGGGAACTTGGGATTTGGATGCTAAAGTTGAACTTGTGTCCCTTACCATTTGCCTCACATGTGAGCAGGGAGGTTGACTAACTTTCAAAAGGAAGCTGACTTTTCAGTTTTGAATCATAATAGGAAAATGACAGCCTGAGTAATTTGATGAAACAGGCCTTTACCAACACTTAGCACCCTGACATCTGAAGCAGACGTCCAGACGCTTAGACGTTTCCTCCAGAAACCCCTAAAAGTGGAAGCCAAGGGCACATAGATCAAAACAGTGGAACCCCTCCCAAAAAGGGGGGGCCAGCAGTGCCTACAGGGTGAGTACTGGGCTTAAGCCAACAGTTACCAACACATTAGGGATTCTGGGGACGTGAATGTGGGTATCGAGTCTAGTCCTTTGTTCTAAATAAAACAAGAACAAGCTGCTTGAGGGAACAAGGAAAAGGTGCCTCCTTCCAGAGGCACAAGCCCTTTGCATCCAGGAAAATACAGGTCACAACAATTCATTCCAAAGTTCAAGCGGGGGGGGCACTCTGCCAATGGATGCTTTGGGGTCCTGCTGTGAACTGGAATTCCGCACTTGCCTTCTGCCTCTACATGGATTGAATCACGAGCCACTGCAGCTGCCGACCCCCACCACCCCCGGAAGGAGCTCAGGGTGGAGACCAGGAGGGAAGCCCTCGGTGCTCTGGGAAAACGGGTGGAACAGGTCTTCCGATAATTAGGTATTTTCAGCAGAAGATCTTAACGAGCCCAATTCTTGCATCTCCTCATATAGAGAAGAGCACCGCCATGCATCTTGGTGACATCTGCTCCTCGGGAGTAGCAGCGAGCTTCACGAGACCAGCAGTGACCTTCGGTAAAATGCGTGCGCGTTGGCACGTTCCTCCGCCTTCACCAAAATCACATCCACACTAACCACCCCCCCCAACCCCTTGAAGTGTATCTCAGAGCTCTCTGAATGCTGCTTCCAGGGCTCTACTTCTCATTTTGCCCCAAATAAAACTTAACTTTCCGCTTTTAAATTGTGCGTACTTTTGTAAGTGGACACTGGCAGTTGGATTGAGGAAACGACACGTGGAGTCCCGAACCATGTTCTCTCCAAAAACTATGTGGTGAGACGGGACACGTGCAGTGGAGGGGACCTAACCGATGAGAGCATCACCCGCACCTGCAACGCTCCGCGGCTGCGGACTATGCACCTGCAACGCCCCGCGGCTGCGGACTATGCACCTGCAACGCCCCGCGGCTGCGGACTATGCACCTGCAACGCCCCGCGGCTGCGGACTATGCACCTGCAACGCCCCGCGGCTGCGGACTATGCACCTGCAACGCTCCGCGGCTGCGGACTATGCACCTGCGACCACGGCCTGACAAGATCCCTCTGCATCACGGGCAGCGCAGGGCAAGGAACGGGAGAATAGGGGGATTTTTAGTCCCATTTCTCAGTTCGATCAGGGACTATCACTCTCCAGACTCAGCAGATGGCAGACCAGACAGCTTTGTCTGATGAGCTAATTAGTTTTCAGCACCTCATTGTCACCTCACAGTGGCATCTCGGATAAAAGCTTAAGGTGCCGCATGTTTAAGGGGCTTATCTGAATTCGGTAAAGTGTGTTCTTTAACTTAACTTTATCTGCACAGGAGACATTTGAAGAGAATGAAGATTGAGGAGAAAATGTTCACAAAGTAGCCCATCTCTAACTTGTGAATGTTGTGAAAATGCGAGGGGTTTCCAGACCAAACTCAAGTGAAGCCACATTTTGGAGTCAAAAGAAACCGGGACCCGGAAAACCTAAATTCCAGTTTCTTCGCCGCCCGTAACTGAGTGGCTGGAGGAGGTCAGTGTCTCTATTCTCTTATCTACAAAGTGAAGTCCTCAGATGAAGTGGACAAACCTACAATTTTTGCCTCCAGCTGGAAAGTTCTCCTATTTCAAATAAATTTCAAAATCGCTGAGCATTAAGAAGCTTTTCCTTTTTAACAGAGCCTAATTGCCTTGGCAGACCCATCTGTCTCCAGCATTGGCATCTCACGTACCACATGCCCAAGTGCACTGGGTGAGCTGGCAACCTCCTGAGCCTGATCGACAGAAAGCTGGGGGTCCATGGGGGTTGGATGGCAGCCCTGCTTAAATCCCTTTGCTGGAAATTTCACTAAAGACAGCTGGTGCCTAAGATTCCCAGGGCACCTGCCATGCTTGCTGAGCAGGTAAGAAGCCAGGGGGCAGGTGCTATGCCCTTCCCCTGCACTGTGTGACTCACACTGGGTGGTGGATAACTGCTGCAAAGAGACGTGATACAAAGTGTTGTTGCAGTGCTTAAAATGCACTGAGATGTAGAAGGTTCCCCGGCTGGAGTCAGTTTTTTTCTGACATGACGTAGGAGCTACTGACACTGCCAAATGCCACGTCTCACCTATGCGTATTGTCAACACTCTATACCTGCAGTGCCCCGATTGAGAGCCAGTAGTCACATGTGCCTCTTTAAATTTTAATTTGCATTGATTAGTATTAGATGGAGTTTAAAATTCCTTTCCTCAGTTGCACCAGCCGCATTTCAAGCATCCAATGGCCCCACATGATTGGTGGGTACCGCATGGGACAATGCAGGTCTGGAAAATGTCCAGCATCATAAAAAGTTCTATTGGACAGCCCTGGGCCAAGTCCAGCCACTCTTGACATCGTGAGATTCCTTTTCAGTTTGGGCTTAGAGACCAAAGCCAACATTGAAACATCCTTTGTGTGTTTCCAACACCGTGGCTCATCAGGGGCTGGGAGGGGGGATGCCGTGGGGCCACTGCTCCTTGTCTTGGAGGAACATCAAGTGCTCTCACCGAAAAAGCGCTAAGAGCAACTAAAATTGGGGACGCTTAGGTCAGAGTTCGTAAAGAAAAATGAACCCAGTGAAGAATTTGTACCTGTATCATTATTTCCTAACTTGAAGCATGAAGCTTATCCACATGCCACACACTGGCTGCTACATCCTCCAAGGTTTGCACACTGTGGGGAGCGCATCTGGAGGAAGAATCCCTACCACAGCACGTATTTGATTTGCTAGAATTCTCTTTTATTTTTTTATTTCAGTGTCTTATACTTCCTGTGTGTATGTGATTAGATTGAAAATATTGGGGGGGGGGTCTTTTTGGCCTTCTCATCATGGAGGGTTTTTTTCTTTTGACCCCTCTTTCTGGAAAACATTCATTCATAGAGAATAAACATGCTCTGACGATGGCCTCTCCATGGCCACCAAGGCTTTGCCACTGCTGCTTTTCTTCCTTTGAAAGGTCCCCTTACCACTCCTTTAGCTGAACTTTTCTTATTTTTTTAATTGAAGTATAGTTGGTGTATAATACATAAGTTCTAGGCATACAATAGAGCGAGTCACATCGTTTTAAAGGCTTCACTCCATTTATAGCTATTGTAGAATACTGGCTATATTCCCTGCTGCACAATATATCCTTGTAGCTTATTTTATACATAGTAATCGCACCTCTTAATCCCCTACCCCTACATTGGCCCCCTTTCCCTCTCCCCATGGAGTAACCACTGGTTTGTTCTCTGTATCTGTGAGTCTCCTTCTTTTGTTATATTTACTAGTTTGTTTTATTTTTAGATTCCATGTTTAAGTGATAGCATACAGTATTTGTTTTTCTCTGTCTGACTTATTTAAGTAAGCACAAGAGCCTCCAAATCTATTCATGTTGTTGCAAATGGCAATTTTTATGGCTGCGTAGTATTCCACTGTGTGTGTGTGTGTGTGTGTGTGTGTGTGTGTGCGCGCGCGTGCGTGTGTGTGTGTGTGTGTGTGTGTGTGTGTGTGTGTTCACCTCTTCTCTATCCATTCATCTACTGATGGCCACGTAAGTTGTTTCCATGTCTTGACAATTGTAAATAATGCTGCTATGAACATTGGGGTGTAAGTACATTTTCAAATGAGTGGTTTGGGGGTTTTTTTGGATGTGTACTCTGGAGTGGAATTGCTGGGTCACATGGTAATTCTATTTTCAGTTTTTTGAGAAACCACAGTGGCTGCACCAATTTTACATTCCTACCAACAGTGTACGAGGATTTCATTTTCTCCACATCCTTGCCAACATTTGTCTTTTTGATAATGGCCATACTGACAGGGGTGAAGTGATATTTCATTGCAGTTTTAACTTCAGTTCCTCTGATGTTGAACATTTTTTTCTTATGTCTGTTGGCCATCTCTCCATCCATCTGGCCATCTGTATATTCTCTTTTGAAAAATGTCTATTCAAATCTTCTGCCCACTTTTTAATCAGGATTTTTTTTTTGATATTGAGTTGTATGAACTGTTTATATATGTTGAATATTAAACACTTACTGGTCATATCACTTGCAGAAATTCGCTCCCACTCAGTAGGATGGCTTTTAATTTCGTCAATGCCTTCCTTTGCTGTGCAAAAGAGTTAAAGTTCAGTTAGATCCCATTTGCTCATCTGTGCTTTTATTTCCTTGATTTAGGAGGCAGATCCAAAAGAATATTGCTACAATTTATGTCAAAGGGCATTCTGCCGATGTTTTGCTCTGTGAGTTTTATGGTTTGGTCTCTCATTTAGGTCTTTAATCCATTTTGAGTTTATTTTTATACATGGTGTCAGAGAATGTTCTAATTTCATCTTTTTACATGCAGGTGTCCAGTTTTCCCAACACCACTAATTGAAGAGACTCTTTTTTTCTCCATTGTATGTCCTTGCCTCCCTTGTCGTAGATTAATTGACCTTAAGCGCACGGGTTTATTTCTAGGCTTTCTAGTCTGTTCCATGGCTCTATATTCTGGTTTTGTGCCAGCACCCTACTTTTTTTGGCATCATACTTTTTAAAGGCTGCCACTTTGTAGTACAGTCTGAAGCCAGAGACTGTAATTGCTCCAGCTCTGTTCCTCTTTCTCAAGACCGTTTTGGCTATTCAGGGTCTTTCGCATGTCTGTACAAATTTTAAAATTATTTGTCCTACCTCTATGAAAACGTCATTGGTATTTTGGCAGGCATTGCATCTCCTCTGGTGGTTTCCTTGGGTGGCAAAGTTGTTTTAACAATGGCATATTTCTTCCAGTTCAAGAACACGGCACATCTTTCCACCTGTTCGTGCTGTCTTTAACTTCTTCCTCACTGCAGTAGTTTTCCTAGTACAGGTGTTTTCCCTCCTGTGTAGGTTTTTTCCTAGGTGTTTTCGTTGAACTTTTCTATTTGAGCACAATATGGTCCATCTTAGTAACCTCAGTTCTATGTAGAAATTGCCTTAAATTTCTATGCATACTTTTTTTTTTTTTTTGTCTTTCTAGGGCTGCACCCAAGGCATATGGAGGTTCCCAGGCTAGGGGGTGAATCAGAGCTGCAGCTGCCGGCCTGAACCACAGCCACAGCAACATAGGATCCAAGCCACATCTGCGACCTACACCACAACTCGCGGCAACGCCAGATCCTTAACCCACTGAGCGAACCCGCAACTTCATGGTTCCTAGTCAGATTCATTCCTGCTGTGCCACAACAGGAACTCCTAAATTTCTACGAATACTTTCTTTTTCAAAATATGGAATTAGAGAATACTCGTGTATATCAGAAATTATTTTAACTCTGTGAATGGGCTAGCATTCTGCTCAAAAAACAGGTGGGTACCCATGGTTTTTGTCCTCAGCCTCTACTCTCTTCTTCCGGCACTAGTCCCCTCGTTTTCTCCTGGGAGCCGCACCTTCTCTTTTCCAGGAGGATAATCAGAACATCCTGCTCACCTGGCACAGGGGCTGGCTCAAAGATGGTTCCCTGATGAACCAATTAGAGGACCAACAACTTCAGTCTAACCCTTCAGGTTGACCTGGGCATGATTCAAGCACATTTGCAGCTGCTTGCTGTGTCCATGAGGATAAATAAAGCCTGATGGAGAAGAGGAGCAGAAGAGAGAGAGCTGGGAGACAGAAATTGAAAAACTGCAGATCAGGGACATCTTCTGAGCCCTGAATTCAGCCATCCGGACGATCAGTCTCTTTACACCAGCGTCTTTCCAATCCCGAGCCCGGGCACATACACAGAATTTCAGTGCATTTCTTCAAAGGCTATAGTTTAAATGATGAAAATCTTTTGGAAAGTATCTTCGTTTGGTAATAATGCTAAGCAAACTATTTCTGAAAACCAACAAGGAATGTAACAGAGGAAACGTTTCCTCCAACTTTCCAATTTGTAGCAGCACAAGAAGACGATTGTGAGATTCTGCCATAATTAATAGGCACACGGTTAAGTGAATTACGCAATATTAAAATATCACTGAGGGGACAGAACTAGAGATAAATGTCCTCCTCTGGGCTGGATGGAACTCTTCTGGGGAACCACGTTACAAAGTTCTTTAATTTAAAAAATTACATTTCCGGGGCCTCATATTGTCAGAAAGACAAATAATCTGTCTCAGTGAGAAATACAGATTTACAGGACTGTACTTAAGAGCCCAGCACGGGGTTGTACACCATTGCCAAGGGGAAAGGAACCGGGACACAGAAGCTGCATACCTGGTTCCACAGGGCAAGTGCTGATGGAAAAGTCAGCCTTGTGCATCTCTGAGTCTGAGATGCCTGAGCTCAGCAGCTTATGTGTACCCAGCTGGGCACGCTCGCTGTTTTAATACCGGTTTTATGATTCTTCAGGGCTGCTGGGGCCAGCAAATCAGGAAAGGACCTCCCTCGGAAACATGATTTGTTACAGATCCCAGGAGGAAGCGGCATGCCACGCCCCAAGGGGCCACTCAGGGAAGCACCAGGGCTGTTCTGGACAGGACAGCTGTAGGCAAGATCCTTTACTGTGGTTTCACCAGAAAAGAATGGGGTGAGTCAGGGTAAGCAGGCTTAGGATTCTCCAGTTCGAATAATGCCAGCAGGCTCTCAGGTGTAGGGGCTGTCTCTAGTTGTCCAGTACCCGCCTCAGGGTGAGGCGGGCAGGGGGTGGCGGCCCAGAGTGTCAGAGCCTGGGATGGGAGGACTGGGCTGTGGGTTCTGGACTGGCTGATTTGCAGGTGAAAGGCTAGTATCTCTAGGGATTGTCTATCCGTGGGCAGGGAGAGGTTAAGGGGCGGTCCTCCAGGGTCGTCAAGGTCCAGACATCAAAGCAACAGAAGCTAGAAGACAAAGTTAATACCCACAGAAAGAGTTGCGGGCCCACCTGCAAAGCCTGCAAGGGTGACTGCTGAGTGTCCCTGATGGGACAGAGCAGGGTGGCGACACAGGCAGTTATACACGTCCCAGTAGGGACCATAGATAGAGAGGGAAACCTAAGGTGGGACTTAGGGGGAAACTTGACCCCACGACAGCCTCTGCCGCAGGGGGAGTGCAGGGGATCTTTGAAACAGACCCCAGCCCTACTCCTGCCACTGAGAAAGGGCTCTCCCCTGCTATCGGTCACCCCTGGAACGGCCCCCACACTTCTGAATCAAAAAGCAAAAGTGAAGACTTCCTATCGTGGCTCAGAGGGTTAAGACCCCCACATAGTGTCCCTGAGGATGCAGGTTTGATCCCTGGCCTTGCTTGGTGGGTTAGCATCCTGCTGGCTGAAGGCTGTGGTGTAGGTTGAAGATGTGTCTCAGAGCCAGCGTTGCTGTGGCTGTGGTGTGGCCGGCAGCTGCCGCTCTGATTCAACCCCTAGCCTGGGAACTTCCATATGCCACAGGTTCAACCCTAAAAGCAAAAAAAAAAATTTTTTTAAGCAAAAACGAACAAAAAAGGCAGCCTAGCAGCCCACAAAAGACTGCCTTTTTTCCCCCTCAAGCCTAGGAAGGAAACAAACAAACAAAAATTACTTTCTCTTTCTCCTGGTACCCACCCCTGCCCCAAAGGCCTGCAGTGTGAGCAAAGATGCAGAAGGCAGGATAAAATCCAAGTCATAGAGGCTCGTTGAACTGAAGGGAACAGGATGCCCAAGAGATCAGAGAGGGACAGGGAGAGGGCACGCGGCAGGAGAGGCTTCTTAGAACCGGAGATGCCGGGTCAGACCTGCCGAGGTTCTGACTCCGCTGGCAAGGACTGCGGCCTGGGTGTCGAGAGTTTTGAAAGCTCCCCTGAGACACTAATGTTTAGGGCATGTTGAGAAGCAAATATATAAGGAGAGATTGCAAAACATTACTTCTGAGGTTTTTTAAATGTAATAAAGGAACTGGGACACAGAAGGCGCAATTACGAGCCATGACTTTGTGATCAGGAGGGTCAAAGGGGGTCAGCCTCCCAACAGAGCAAAGCCCCAAGCACGAGAAAGCATCTTCCTCACGCGGTGCAGGCTCATCTAGCACTTGCACGGAGGCCCAGACCCTCCCTCGACTGCACGGGCGGCGAGAGCCCAGGCGGTTGGGCTTGTCCACCTTTGATGATAAGGCCCCCATGTGAACTGGGGAGGGTGTCGGGTCAAGAACGCCCACCCGGTCCAGTCGAATCAACATCCAAACAACGTGAGAGGAAAGCTGAGGCCGTGGACGGGAGCCTCTCTGTTCTCAAATTAAAGCCTTCCTCGACGTAGCACAGCTCCATTTGGAAAATCATATAAATACCCAATAACCTGTATTGACATGTCTATACCTAAGGGAATGAGAGTCATTACACACAGTCTCATAAGGCAGCAAAAACGACTCCTGTGCTAGCGTGGCGGACTTCTGAATTCCCTTTTTTAATGTTATGATTAGAGAAAGTGTGAGAAAGAAAATCGTGGTGGACCATGGAGTTCTATGCATTCCTGTTTCATGTCACCAGCGCTATATGGTGACGTGGACCGTGTGTGGCCATGGACCCTGCATCTTGTCCTTTCCTCATAACCACCCCTTACTCTTCACATCGTCAAGATACCCCAGCTGCCAAGGCACGAAATGAGATTCCCAGAACCGGTCAGAAAACGGGGGCGAGGCCTGTCATCAGCTGAAGGATTCTTGAGAGTACTTTTCTCCAAAGCAAGTAGAAGGTGGCGGGGAACCCAGGAGGTCCCAGGTCTTGGTCCTCCTCCACCATCTTCACTCAGTTAAACCGAAGACAAGACAGGAGTTCCCTGGTGGCTCAGTGGGTTAAGGACCAGCATCGTCATGCTGTGGCTCAGGTCACTACGGTGATAGGTGTTGAACTCTGTCCCAAGCTCTTTCTGCATCTACTGAGACGACGAAAGCAGGGGGCGGAAGGCCCTGCTGCATATGCCGGGGTGAGCCCCTCGAATAGCATAAAACTGCCAAAGAAACTCCACCTCTGACTTTCTCAGCTTGACCCAGGGCCCCTGACGGAGCCACCCTCACCGCTTCTCCGTCCTCAAGGCTCAGACGAAAGAGCCACACCTCTTCCCACCTTCCCCCCGAAATACAAGGTGCCATTTGCTTTGTTTAAACAATGTGTGTTCACTGCCTGCAACGAGTCAGACCACGACGACTTGCTGTTTAGGCTTCATCATTTTTTAATGCGCACTGCTTTTTCTCATTTATTTTGCTTTGAGATCATTGTTCTGACTGAAGCTCATGCCCCAGGCTGAGCCCTTCTTCGGGACGTTTCCACAGAAAACAAGCCGCTTCCTTCCTTCTGAAGCTGCGCAAGGCTGCAGCGTCTCTGGAAGGAGGCTCTTTGGAGGATGAAGCTTTCTCCCCGGGCTCCCATGTGCGTTCCAGCGGGGCTGCGATGACACCTGCCAGCTTTGGGGGCCTGTCAGCGTTCCAGACTGGTCTAGTATGGTCCCTACTGGCCTCTTCCCTTGTCAGCAGCCCGGTCGCCCTGGATGCCAATGGGAAGCCGTACAGTCACCTAGGGCCTCATTTTCATTAATCCCGAGCTTAATTAAAAAAATAAGTCTTTTCAATTAAAAATGCACAATTTTTTTGACTCAGGAAAATTTTATTCTGTTATTTCTTTTACAGTCTGTAGCCCTCTCTTCTCTCTTCTCTGAACCCTAATACTCACACATGACGCTTCTCCTTGCTCCCTCTAAAGCTTCACTGGGGAGCTTGTGAGAAACACAGAATCCTGGGCACCTGCCCCAACCTCCTGAATCAGAATCTGCCTTTTAACAGGAGCCCAGAGCCCTGGGAACAAAGCCAGCAGGAATCGAGAAGCCCGTGTAAGAACAAGAGGGAACCACGACCAGGCCGAGGCTCTGTGACCAGAGGCCACACCTGGATATGGCCAGGTCCCGGGGCCACTGTTAGGGAGAAGTGGGGGTGGGCTCAGGCATTGGTTTGGGAACGTTAGGGCAGGGCCCTGAGAGAGTCCAGTAGGCAACCTGGCCGGGTGTCTACAAAGGTGAACGGTCCAGACAGTAAGCAGCCTGGGCTGGACCAAGTCCCCTGCCCCAACCGACCGCCAGCAACAGCAGGCTGCGCTCTAGACACGCAGACACAGGGCGGACAGCACCGGTCAGGAGAGGGCCGTGTGCCCCCCTGCAGCTGGCACTGGACAGCAACGGGGGCATGGCCAGCCCACAGCACTCTATGGAAGCCCTGGGGGGCTCTTTCACACAGGGTCTGTGACGACAAAGGAGGATCTGTTGAAAATTCTAAACCCACCCAGTTGGATAAGAAAACCAGACAGTGCAGGCTACGTTGACTTCTCCATGACTATGATATAACCCTTGGACATTCACAAAGGTTAGGTGCCAGGACTTTCAGAAATCCTGAGTTTACAAACACTTCTGTGCTTGGCACGGTCTTCTGACTTTCTCTGGAAACCGATTTCCATTAAGAGCCATTCATTTCCTGGGAACCTCCCCACACGGCTCGCTAACCATCTTTCGACTCAATAGTTTATCTCTCACTTAATGAGCGACGGGGCAGAGCTGGCTAGAGATCTTCGTAGACCATGTCACCCATCAGTTGACTGTCACTCATGGGCTGGTGGCCAGGGTGAGGCTGGGTCCTGAGTGCTCCCAGCCCCCAAGGCTGGGGCCACGCTGAGTCCTGGCCATTCTGGCAAATTCAATGGGATGAGGGATTCCCAGCCATCACCCTGAGCCCCAGGGAGCAGAGTCAGACTGGAAATACTGAGCCTCCCTAGGGCCAGAGAGTAGAAAAGCAGAGCAGAGAAAAATCCAAGAAGCCGCTTCAGTTGTAGCCAGTACCAGACCCATTCACACCGTTGTTCTTCGGCCCAAATAAGCACAATTTGTGTGTTTTAAATCCGCCCACACAGTTTTACCTTCATTTTGCTTTTTCACATTGCTTGGAGTGAGAAGAGTGGGTAAAACTTGGAAAAATAACTCCTCCTCCGTGACTGGTGAATTCTTTGCTAAAGCACAGAGCTGCCCACTCCCTGCCCCCGGGCCAAGCCGTGTTCCCTGTGCGCATCGAACCTCGCCCACTGACCAGGACTGCTCACCTGAGAGCACTGGAGCCACTACGAGTGAGTGTTCTCGACGTGCGATCAAGGCTTCAAAAGGGAGGGGCACTGTGCTGAGGGCAGGTACCCACGCTCCAGGATGCACTGCGGTGCTTGGGGACCCAGCACCCAGGTGAGGAAAACGCCCACTGCCTGCTGCATTCAAGCAGCCCCCTTGAGAAGGATTTAATGTCACTACCCCTGCCATTTCCTGGGAAGCCTCAGCCCTGCGGCTCTGCGACGTGGCCCTCACTGCACGGACCCTGCACGGGTCCCTCTATTGGGGCCGTAGGTCTACTGAGTGCTTTCCAGGGAAACGTGAGCTGTGGGCACGTTGGTAAAGACACAGAGTGTTCTGCAGCCCCGCAGCACCACGCCGCCCAAGCTCTGCTTCTCCGGGCTTGGGGAGCCTCCGCTGAATAAGAGATACAGTGACCAAAGAGTTGCTATTTTATTAACTGCTTGCTCTGACGCAGTTGGGTTCCTAATGTGTTTTACATGTCCATTTATATCTTGAGTGTTTATTATCCCGTTAGAAACACAGCAGGAATTAGGACGGGGTGGAGATGGCAGAGGAGTCCGACCTGGAGTTTACCCCCTCTGACAAAAACGTTCAAAACGCATCCGCAAGTGGACTGATTCACACAGAACATCTAATGAAGACCTCAGGCTTCTGAAAGAGCAAGAAAATCCCCACAAAACCAGGTAGGACCAAAGGACAGAGAGAGAGGGAGGAATTCAGATACAGCTCGTGCCTCAGGGAAGGAGCTGTGCAGGAGAGAACATTCCTGCAGCCCCCAGGAGGTCTTCTCGAGGGGGCATCAGCCCGGACACGCCGGGCTCCGAGCCTAGGAGGAGGGAGCACAGCGACAGGTCTGGGGAAGATAAGACAGAGAGGGACCTGCACAGAAAGTCAGCCCCAGCACCCTGCCCTCCCCGCCTGAGAGGTTCGTCTGTTGGTGCAGGTGGGGGCTGTGTGCTGAAGCTCAGGCTGCAGAGGTCAGGCTCAGGGAGGGGACCAGGGCTGGCTACACAGAGACACCCTGATAATAGATAATAGAGGGTGTACTCGGAAGAAGCTCTGTCCCACCAGAGAGGGAGCTGCCACTGTTGGGGGGCCCACGAGGAGAGGGGAGGGAACCCCCTAAGAGCTTCTTCCCCTGGGAGCTCAGGCAACAGGACACCACCTGATAGGTGAGCAGGCACAAGCCTCTACCGCCACTGTGGGCTCCAGAGGTGGGCAGCTGCTAGAAGACCTGCTACTGTCCCAGGACGGCGCTAGCCCCAGCCACCCCTGGAGAGCCTGTGAGCAGGCACCTGACCCTGCACCTGCTGTCCTGGGAGGGCACAGGTCTCTGTCACCCCTTCAGAGCTGGCACGTGTCCACCAGGCCATGTCCCTGCCGTCCCAGAAGAACACAAGGGCACCGCACCTGCACACCCCTCATTAAGGGGATAAAGGCCAGCACGCGCTGAGGAGAGAGGCAGCAAAAGCCTCCAAACTGAAAGCAGCCCCTGGATTCAGGAGAAGGTGGAAGCGTCGAAAGACTCAAGCTCAGGTCCTCTCATCAAAACACCAAAATCACAGCTAACAGCAGGACACCATCAACGAAAGAAGACTGGAACATGCCAAAAAAGACATTTGTCATTCTAGGACAAAGGAGAGGCCACCACATAGGGGGGATATGGGAACGACGTTTTGTGACCTAGTGAAATCCCAAACCCGTCAGATGGGCGACCCACCAAGTGGAGACTCATCATGTCACGGAGGTCCTCCCGCGGGAGTGTTCTGAGCTCTGTGTCCGAACCCCCAGCCTGAGGACCTGGCACTGGGCAGAAGGCCCCTGGAGCATCGGGTCTCAAAGGCCAGTGGAGCTTGGTTGGAGGGGCTCCGCAGAACTGGGGGAAACACAGACTCCACACACAAGATCTCACGTGCACTCGGACCCGGTGCAAAGCACTGACTCCACAGGAGCCTGGTAAGCCCCACCTGCGGGTCTCAGAGAGTCTCAGCTGAGGCTCACTAGAAGAGGCCCAGGGAATATCGATTGGTGAGAGCTGTAGCAGCTAGTCTTACAGAAGTACACCAGCCCCAAGTCACTTTGCTTTTCCGTGTAAAAATCAGCAATATTAACAAGCTTTTAGCTAGACTGCAACAAAAAGACTGATGTCCTGAATGAAAGAGGAGACAGCACTACTCCCCATAAATAAATAAAAAGGATCAGAAGAGAATGCAGTGAGCAACTGTATGCCAACAAATTAGGCAATGCAGATGAAACACACCAATTCCTCAAAAGACGCAAACTGCTGCGATAGCCTCAAAAAGCAGAAGAAAATCTGAAGAGACCTGCAAGTCAAGTGAAGGACTTGTAATGAGACTAACTAACCACAAAGAATGGTCTAGAATAAGATGTTTTTACTGGTGATTTCTACTAAATGTTAAAGAAGTAACAAATTTGATATTTTCACAAATTCCGCCCTGCCAAGAAAAAAAGAAAGAAGAACAGGCAGAAGCAATTCTCCACTCATATTCTACGAAGAAAATGTTGCAGATACCAAACCAAAGTCAGACAAAGACATCACAAGAAAAGAAAGTTCCAGACCAATATTCTTTATGAATATAAATACAAAAATCTTCCCCCAAACACTATCTAATTGCACCCAGCAGTATCTGAAAAAGATTTTACAACACGAATAAGTGAGATTTATCCCATAAATCCAAGAATAACTTAACATCCCCAAATTCAACATAGTGATTAATATAAAAACGAACAAAAGCATAATTATGTCAATAGATGGAAAGAGGCTTTGGCAAACGCCAAGACCCTTCCACAATAAAAAGTTTCAAAAAGCTAAGAATAGGAAGGAATGTCTTCAACCTGATAAAGGTTATCTATTTATTAAAAACTCACAAGAGCTCCCGCTGTGGTGCCTTGGGAACGATGGCGCACGTGCTCAATACCTGGCCAGCACAGCGGCTTAAGGACCCGGTGCTGCCAGAGCTGTGGGTTTGGTTGAAACTGTGGCTCAGATACGGCCTGGGAACTCCATATGCTGTGGGGCCACCAAAAAAGAAAAAAACCAAAAACGTACAGCTAACATCACAATTAACAGTGAAAGACTGAATGCTTTCCCCTAAGATTTCACACAAGAGTGTATCAGCCAGCACAGTTCATCAAGAACAAGAAATAAAAGGGAGTTCCCACTGCGGCTCAGTGGTAACAAACTCAACTAGCATCCATGAGGACCCTGGTTCGATCCGTGGCCTCCCTCAGTGGGCTAAGGATCTGGCGTTGCCCTGAGCTGTGGGGTAGGTCGAAGACTTGGCCTGGATCCCGCGTTGCTGTGGCTGTGGTGCAGGCCGGCAGCTGCAGCTCTGATTCAAACCCTAGCCTGGGAACCGCCATATGCTGTGGGCGGGACCCTAAAAAAGATAAAAAAGAAAGAAAAGGCAACCATATTAGAAAGGTAGTCAAACTCTCTCTCTTCACAGATGACAATCTTTTACATAGAAAACCCTAAGAAACACACACACACAATAAAAAAGTGACTATCTCATAAGTGTGTTCAGCAGGATTGTCAGACACAAGGTCAATGTACAAAAATAGGGTACAAAATCATACCAAAATCAATTCTCTTTCTATTCTCTATAAATGAGTAATCTGAAACGGGAGTTAAGAAATTTGTATTTATAATAGCATCAAAAGTAACACAATTAAGGGCCAAACTTATGCCCTGAAATTTAGGAAACGTTGTTGAAAAATGAAAGAGTTAAGTACATAGAAGAGGTCCAGTTAAATCTGTGAATCTGGCTGTATCCCGGCTACTGTGGAGCCCAGGTCTGTGATCATCCAGTGCCAAGGTCTGCCACGGGGCTGTCTGAGCACACTCAGCTCTGCCCCTCGCACCTGCACGTGGACAGCCGAGGTTTGAAGGTGGGACTGGAGCCAGAGCCTTGGCCATTGTTACATAAGGGCTTAGGGTTGAGGTTTTAAGCAAGACCCCATCACTTCTTCTGCATCCTTATCATTCAATCAACGAGCAGGTATAACACCAAGGCCACTTTAGTGATGTGGGCATGTGTGGATGAGGAGGATGCTGCCTCTCGTGTTTGTCTGATGAGATCTGGCAGGTGCTCCTGGTCCAACAGTGAGACCATTATATTATCTGAAAGGGTGTGTGTTTACTCAGCGGTTCAGATAATACAGACCGAACCAGAAGCCGACAATTAGTAAACACAACAGTGCTTCTTGCAAAGAAGCTGGCACCCTGTTAGGGTCTAAAAATAGACATGTCTACAAACTCTTACATTTAGAATGGACAAGCAACAATGTCCTGGGGCTCTCGCTGTGGGGCAGTGGGTTAATGATCCAGTGTTGCCCAGCAGCTGGAAAAGGAAAATAAATAAAGAGATAAATAAATAAATAGGCAGAGGAACTAAATAGATGTGTTATAGAAACAAGCGAACAAAAAAAGAAAAGAAAAACAAGATCCTCTGTAGAGCATGGGAAACAGGGAACTCCAGTCTCCTGGAATAGACCACGATGGAAAAGAAGATGAAAAAATTATATACATGACGGTGGGAGAAGGGCCAGAAAAAGAACGTGTGTATATGCAGGACTGGGTCGCTTTGCAGTGCAGCAGAAATTGGCACAGCACTGTAAATCAGCTATACTTGAATTAAAAAAAAAAAAAACAAAACAGAAACATCATAGAGCCGAGATCCCAGCTCAGAAGCACGTCTGCAGCCCTCTCAGCAGGTGCTCGCTCAGCCCTCACCCAGAGCGTGGGAATCCCGGAATCGTTCCTCCTCCAGCATCTGAAGGCTCTCACATCTGGAGGCATGTGTCCAAAAGGAATCCCGTCCATAACCCCCGAGACCCCATCACACCACAGGGGAAGGCCTTGCTCTCCAACCCCCATCACACCCCCACGGCACCGCCTCCATGAGCCTTTTGCAGCTCTGCAGCCGCCGTTCATTCACAGACAACCAGACACCCCAGGGACGGCCTTGAACCTTCCCAGGCCAACTGTCCCCCTTGTCCACCAGGTTTGCACGGACAGGGGCGGGCTGGCAGGTCGTGCCGCCGCCCCTGTGCCTGCCACTCGCTCCCTCACCTATGCTCCCTGAAACCTGCGTGCCAGGGAGCGTATCGCCCCCTCCCGGCACTTCCACGTGCCTTCTCTGCCCAAAACCCTCCTCTGAAGGCCTGGGCCAAAGTCAGGCCTCTTCTGACCCTTCCCTGACTCCTCAGAAGCTGTGGCTGACCTTCCCCTGGGCTTGGCTTGTGTCTCCGCACAACTGGGACCATTCTGTCACCGTGGATTCTGTCAACTCAGAACCCCGGCACCTTGGCCATTCCTTTTCTATCAAAGCATGACAAGCAGTAGAAATACAGTCATATTTTTTGGAAGAGGTGAAGGAAGAGGTTTTTCCAACCATTTAGCACTGATGAGATTTTCTTGGATAAGCAGCACTACCTTGAATTTTATAACTTGGACTATGACTCGTTCAGATTAAGGAATTCATGAGTCTTGACACGGTACACTGATGGCCCTTCGTGATCCATCTTGGCCCATCGCTTGAGAACTGCCAAGCCTGGGCCCTCTCTATCCCACGGGGCAATTCATTCCCTTTTGTTCAGCAACTCTGGCCTTTTTCGGTTCTTCGAATGCCCTCTACCCCTTCCTGCTTTGAAGGGACATCTCCTCAGCCTGAGACATTCTTGTCCCTGTGATTCTTCTCAAAGACAACTGTCCAGGGCAGACTTTTCCTGACCTTGCAGGCCAGGCGGGAGCCTCAGAGCCCTCTGTGCTTTACCGTCTCAGGTTTATCACAGCAGCAAACCAATGCAGCCTGTAAACTTGGCTGTTTCTGTCTGTCTCACTTAGAACGAAAGCAGGTCCAGGTCCACCAGGGTGTCCCCGGGGTCTAAGCATGCTTTGCATCCTCGGCTCACTTAGTATCTGTTGAATGAAATTATTGACTAGGTAAAATCATCTTTTGAGTTTTGAAAGTTTATCTTTATATTGAGTCTCCGCCACATCCTCTCACCTGCTCCCTCACCTTCCTCATTGGTCTCAGCAGGAGTTCAGGCTCCTGGAACTCACGTTCCTGCCCTGCCATTTCCTGGTGGTTATATGACCGAATGTGTGTGTCCTCTCCCAGATCCAGCGTTGAAATCTTAAACCGCAAGGTGATGGTGTTAGCAGGGATTTGGGGAGGCACTCAGGTCACACGGGTGGAGCCCTCATCAATGGGATTAGCGCCCTTACAAGAAGGAGGCAAGAGAGCTTCCTCTCTCTCCTCCCTGAGGAGGCAGCCATTTGCAAACCCAGAAGTGGGCTCCCACCAGACACGGGATCTGCCAGCGCCTTGACCTGGGGCTTCCAGCCCCCAGAACTGTGAGAAATGAGCATTTGTTGTTTAAGCAGCCCTGTCTGGGGCTCTTTGATAGAGCAGCCCACCCAGGCTGACTTAGACACTGGCAGGTGACCTGCAGAAGGCCCCCTCCATCTGCTTTCCCACAAAGGAGCTTGGTCCCCTGTCACCTCCCTCCCAGGATGCTCCACAGTGCTTGTGCAGCCTGCAGCATCTGGGATTTCCTTAACAGGCTCACCACACTGTTACCTCCGAATGGAACCCAACCCCTGTCTTTTTATACATTCTTCTGTTTCGCTCCATCTTCCAACTGTAAATCACAGGCTCACCTCTCAGACAGCTCAACCTTTCCATTACCAGCTGTGTGATCTTGGGTGATTCTCTTCAAGTCTCTGGCCTTGACTGTTCCCATCTGTAAAATGGGAATGATAACACCTCTTTCAAGATCCCTGCAAAGATGAGATGAAATCCCACACCGGTCAGGCACAGCTGGGCAGCACTGGGGGGAAGGTTCAAGCCAGCACAGCTACAAAGCAGAGTCTGGGCATCCATAATTTCATGATTTCAGGTTTGCATTTTTTGGAAGTAAAAGCAATGTACAACTCGTTAGGACATTTGGAAAATAAAGAACATTTTAAAAAAAAAAATACATAGACGCTTTAAGACCCACCACCTGGAAATAACCACTGTTAAATTGTATGTTTCTTTTCTTTTCTTTTTTTTTTTTTTAACTCCACACCTGCAGCACATGGAAGTTTCTGGAAGAGGGGTTATGGCTCAGGGGCCCTTTAAACTTTGATGGGGATTTTTTATTGGAAACTGAGAGGCAGATATGTCCTCATGCCCAGCTGTATGAGGGCACGTGTGGGAAGGTGCCTGCTCTGCCCTGGTCAGTGAACCCAGGAAACATTACTCTCCTGCTGGGGCTCCGGTAGCCGGCGGGGCCCAGCTGTGCCTGTGAGAGACCCCTGGCTATCTTCAAAACGTGCCAACTATTAAAACACTGGACAAGCAATTTCTACCGATCCTGAGCCTACGAAGAAAGATAGGTTTAGATGAAAGCTTGACTCGAAACAGACTTTTAAACCATTGGCCTGGGAAATATGCTTGCTCTCTTTCACATGGTTTTCACCCAGGACAGCAGGCTGGAGCTCTCAGCAGGGATGGTGGTTCACTGTCAGAAGGTCTGCAGAGGCCCAGTTACTGAGGCTCCGGCCTCCAAACCGCCAACACCGCCCGTTCACGATGTGAGCTCACAGGTGGGCCTCAGACAGTTTTATCATCTTTTAAACATGTTCGTGTCTAGGAAGGACCCCACGCCCACCCCCGCCAGCCACCCCTCATCCCTGGATCTGTCCACAGACACTTAAAGTCAGGCTGGCCCACAGGGGCTTGGCAGAGTTAGACTGTTTAAAGTCAATAAATAAGTAAATAAATACATAAATAATATGTCTCGGGACTGTCTTTGGATTTTAAGGACTCAGAAAGCTCAGCCATCAAGGAGTGATCAACACTGTCAAGGAGCAGATTAGACACAGAGGCTGGATTAGACACGAATGTGATTTTTTTTTTTTTTTTTTTTTAGTGGCTGCACCCACGGCATATACAAGTTCCCAGGCCACAGACTGAATCCGAGCAATGCCAGGTCCCTTTAACTCATGATGGAGGTCAGGGATCAAGCCCGCATCCTTACAGACACTTACTAGGTCAGGTTCTTAACCCACTGAGCCATAACAGGAGCTCCCTGAAGTTGGACTCTTAACATAGTGAGAGGCCCCATCCTTGCCCCGTCCTCTCCCACACCCCGTGCCTCAGACCTCGCCCAGTGCTGGAAGGGCAGGAGAGGAATCAGGATTACGCTGGGAGAGCCATCCAAGCTTTTCAATGGGTAGGATGAGACTGAGCTGTCGGAAGAGCAGGAGGACCCGCCTGGATGAGCAGGTGCAGGGGTGCGGATGGTGACAAGTCCCACTGCAGAGACAGTGGTTTTCATGAGCTCATTCCACCAGGTTCTGCCTGGTCAACATCCCCTGATTCTGGGGCAGGAACTCTAAAGTAGCCTCATCATTCTTCTCAGGATGTCTCCGGCTGAAAGTGGAAAGCAAAGAGGTTGAGACAACACATTAAGAAAGTGCTAGAAGTTTGGAATCGTCCCTCAGGGAGGCGAAAAAGGGAGCTTTGCGCTTCGAGGGACTCTGTGCTGACATCCACGGGCATGGGGACTGGGCACAGTAGAGAGGACGGGGCAGTGAGAGGGAGCTTTGAAGGGCCCTCGTGACCTGGAGAGCAGGGCTGGCGGGGGCGGGAGAAGCAACAGTGCAGGCCACAGTGCTGTCCAAAAGGGCTCTTTGAGATTAACTGAGTTGACCTGGAGCAGTTCTGGATCATGACCTGACCAAAGAGAGCCATGGTCCTGAGAGGCCGAGGTAAAAGAGAGGTGAGCACGACTGAGCTGAAGGAGGTGAAGAGCAGAAGTCCCTGCAGACATTAAAGGGTAGAGAGAAGGCTCGGGTCCTTTCCAGACTCAATAAATGGAGGCGAGGGCCCTTAGGAGCGTTAGGTGGTGGGGAGAAGAAAGGGGTGTCGGAGTTTGTGAAATGGGAAGAAAGCGCCTTTGCAGAGGCAGGAAGCACCCCAGGAAAGACGCGAGGGGAAGCTAGGAAGACAACTCAGTTCCTACCAGGATGTGTGTACCTGGGGTGTAAACCAGTGGCAGGCATTTCAAAGGGACCGCCCAGGAAGCGGTGTCGCAAAAGCAATCCATCTCCACCAAGACAAGCAGCTGGGAGAAGACGCCGGGACAGCCATGCTGGGTCCCTCTTCCCAGGACACAACCCCACCTCCACCCCCACTGTGTCCTTTGCCTGCCTCTTGTTTTGTAGAAAAACGTTAGCCTCCTAGACCTTCCCTGAGGTCCAAACTGTAAACATAACCAGAGAAGTGAGAAAATGCAGAAACAAAGGAAAACAGTCAAGCAAAAAAAATGTAATCATTTAGCCATTAAACAAGGACTTCTAGGTCCTCCTCAAGGGCTAGAGATAATATTCTGAGTCAAGTCCTAGGCGCCGTTTTACAGGTGCTGAGCCTCCACCAGGTGGAAGAAGTTCAATGCCTGCTGCCCACAAGCACTCAGAACCCAGACTGGCTGGACCCGGAAGGTTGATGATGGTGACTCCCGATGACGTCACCACCAGCCAATCAGAAGAAGGCGCATGAGCTGGTCACATTCCACGTCACAGCCCTCTCCCTCACGCCACCTTGAGAACCATCAGGGAGTTCGGGCGTTCTGAGTGTGAGCTGCCCGTCCTCCTTGCTCTGGGCCCTGTACTTTCCGTCACCACAACCCAGGGACAGGACGTGACTTTACTGCACATGGGTGAGTGAGCCCAGGTTTGGTTCCGTGACCCAGGGACCAAGATGAAGAGAGAGGAGAGCGAGGTGTCATGCAGGGCGGGCAGGTCGGCTGCGACAGCCTGATTCACACCGGCATGTGTGGAAGTCAAGCAACAAGAGAGGACTGAAGAGCAAAGGAAACCGCATCGTGGCTCCTGCCAAGATGCGAAGGCCGGGGGCTCACATACCATCCTCAGGCTCTGAGCTCCACCTCGGACAGGTACGGCTGGGGTCCATCCGAGGGCATGGTACCCCCGGCGCCCTGTCCATCGCTGTCAGGGCACGTGCTCCACGTCTATTTTAAGTTCACTCAGACTTTACTTTTTTTTCTGTTTAGCATAACATACTTATTTGGACTTTGGCGAACAATTACTGAACCAATGTTGGGATTTCATTACAAATTTGTAAGAGTTATCTCACCGTATATGAGGAGCCAAAGATGTCGAGTCTAAGATTGGTCCCCATTCACTCCAACGTTAAAAGGCAGAGATCCTTCCGGCCGAAGGAGTCAGGACATTTTACTGCTCAGTCTGGCAGCTACGTTCCCCCAGGGCTTCCGCCCAAGGGAAGCTGTGTGAATACGGCAGAGCCGACAGCTTGATGAGTGAACACTCGTCTTGCGAAGGAACCTTCCAGAGTTTAAACCTACACGTGGAAGGAAATCCTAATAACCACCGCTTTCCCGGTCTGTTATCACTGAAGCACAGATACTACCTCATACACAGCTTACAAATCCAATCACATTTATGGGTTTTTTTCCATGACAGTCTGCCTTTTAGAAGTGCTCTAAAAATTGGCAGCACCTTTATGTAAACAGCATAAGCACCGCTTACCGAACGTCCCAAGTATCTCACTCCACGGTTGAGATAACCCCCCAAACCCCCACGAGGCAGGGGCGAGTCTCCCCATTTTACAGGGAAGCAAAACCATCATCTGGTCCGAAATCATGCAGCCGACGAGTGCCTCCTGACTCAAGATGCTATTACTCCTGTTATTGTTTCCTCTGTATTTCTAAAAAAACATTGCCAGAGGAACTCTTCTGGCTACACTTTGAAATAAGACGAAAAAAAAAAGATTTTTTTCATTTGAAATATAGTCTAAGTCCTTGAGTAGGTTATGAAAGCCATTAACCCTGGGGGAGACAATTCTTCCCCATCTGTGGAATCACCGACTGGAAGCCCGGTGCACCTTGCCTCCCCCGCCCTGGCGCCAAGTGTGAGCACAGATTTATGCTTTCAGAGAAGAGGAGCCCGGCTCCTTACCTCCCCCCACCCCAAGACTTTCCTATTTGCCAGGACCCTTCGAACATTGTCTTTTCTGACCATTGCAAATGGAAAGTCTCATTGTTTCCTTCAAACCAGGCAATAAAGCCAGAGGACAGATCTGGGAAAGGCATTTCTTTTAAAAGAGAAACAAAGACATTCAGAGAGCCTCCTGCGAGAGGTCACTCGTAGGAGAGCTAAGGCTGTGTTTACCCAGCGGGGGCGGATGGGGGGTGATTTTCCTGAGGCTTTACCTAAGAAGGGTGCTGGGCTTCCTTCTCTGCCTTAGGACTGGCTGGACGGCCACAATCTGGGCCTGGCTTCAGCCATAACCTTTGGTAAAACACATGTCACCCTCCTGACGTTTCTAGAATCCCGTCCTAATTCTCAGATTTTGTAATTAGATACCAGCCAGCTAAATTTATTCAGTATCTCGATCGGGGTCACACTTTGTTCAAGTCCCTCAGGGCCTAAGGTTGTAGGCCCTTAGCTGTCACCCCTGCAGGGAAGAGGGGGCCAAAGCAGAGCAAAGAGCCAGCAGGTGGCCAAGGGGTGCGCGTCACTGCGAGATTATCTGTGCCCCCTCCCGTTCCTCTTGTGAGCCATTTGATTGGGGGCTGCACCGCCGTGGCCCCTGGTAGAGCACCTCCTGTGCCCCCCCGGCAGAGTGGGCTGCGGGTCAACAACCTGACCAGCGGGATTAAACATGAAATAATGATGAACAAGGAATAAATGAACAAAATGTCCACAGTTAATAAAACAGAGACCTTGTGAAGTTCCCACTGTGGCACAGCGGGTTAAGTATCTGGCATTGCTGCAGCTGCAGCATCGGTCAGAGCTGCGGCTCAAATGTAATCCCTGGTCTGGGAACTTCCAGATGCCACAGGTGCAGACAAAAGAATAGAGAGAGAGAGACAGATCTTGCCCCACATGCAACCCAGTGTGAGGCTGGGAGGACAATCGTCCTTGGCCTCTGTCCCCTCCACCCGGCCCGCCTGGGGGCGCAGAGTCCGCCCCACCGAGCAGTCATCCAGTCAATCACTGTGAACTCTTGGCTTCTGACTTACTTCACTTAGTATGAGAACCCCTAGGCGCATCCTGAAATCGTATTCTTAACCACGGTGCCAAGGGAGTGGAATGGACAGGGAGCTGGGGGTCAGCAGATGCAAACGCTTACATTTAGAACGGATAAACAGTGAGGCCCTGCTGCACAGCACAGGGAACTCTACCCAGTCTCTTGGGATAGAACATGATGGAAAATAATATGAGAAAAGGAATGTATATTACGTATGACTAGGTCACTTTGCTGCAGAGTAGAAGTTGGCCCAACATTGGAAATCAACTATAATAAAAATGTGTGCATAAAACACTTTATATCCATCATGAATAAAATAGGATTCACCCTAAAATAAAAAAAAAAGGAATCCAACTGCAATGGCTCAGGTTGCTGTGAAGGCACAAGTTCAGTGCCCAGCTTGGCACAGTGGTTTCAAAGATCCGGCACTGCTGCAGCTGTGGCTTGGATTCAAGCCCTGGCCCAGGGAACCTCATGTGCCGTGGGTGCAGTCAAAAAAAAAGAAAGGCTGGGCTAACTGATGCATGGTATTTTTCCTTATTTATCTTCTCATTTTTTAAATAAGCTTCTGGCAGAAATCTCTGTGTATCAGTCAGGGTTTTCCAGAGAAACAGAACCAGCTCTGTGTGTGTGTGTGTGTGTGCGTGTGCGTGTGTGCTCACACATGGGCTCACGTTTCTGGAGGCTGAGAAGCCTCACAATCTGCCATTAACAAGCTGGAGTCCCAGGAAAGTCCACGGCATTATTCAGCCTGGAGTCCACTGGCCCCAGAACCAGGAGTTCCAATGGCCAAGGGCAGGAGCAGATGGACGTCCCAGCTCAAGGGGAGAGGAAACACACCCAGCCGTCACCTTTTGTTCAGTTCCGGCCCCCATGCCCTTGGGTGGTACTGCTCACACTGCTGAGGGCACATCTCTCTACTCCACTGGGTCAAATACCAGTCTCTTCCAGAAACGCCTTCACAGACATGCCCAGAAGTAAGGTTTTCCCAGCGCCCTGCACACCCTTCAGCCAAGTCAAGCTGACCCATGAACCGTCACATCACCTGAGAAAACAGTAACATATCAAGTGAAAACGGAGAACCAAGGGAAATGCCACAGGAAGACCAGACCCAGGAGAGAGCAGGCTGCAGAAACAAGCCCAGCAGGACTAGGTGGCAGAGGCGGGGGCCAAATTGGCTCTGAGGCTCCTAGTGGTCAGAGTGAAGAAAGAAATAGAAATAACTCCTCAGGGTGAATCAGATACTCTGTATAAAAGTATCTGTTTTTCTTCACTCAACAATTCTCCATGGTAAGAACTGCTACCTCCTTTACTTTGGAAGAGGAAACTGAATGAAGTTCAGAGAAAACCCATTGGGTGTTGAAAACTTGAATTCCAGTCTGGGTCAGCCTAACCCCACACGCCATGGGGGCAGGAGACGGACTGCCTTCCCCCCTGTTATGTCATCTTGAGGGCACATGTAATGACTTCCACGTTGCCGTGCTCAAAGCATTGTCTAAAGAACATGGGCCCTATGCCACGCTTGGCCACGTCCCAGCATTTCATTTTGGCTTGTGGTGCCTCCCATGCGGGTAAGAGGCACAGAGGGATGGCTAAGAATAAGCGGGCATGAACAGCCAGGCTCCAGAAACCTACAGCCTTGGGTTAGAACCCAAATCCCTCTTTTAGACACAAGTCCAGCTCCCTGGTCCGTGAGCCATGGTGTCAGCCCTGCCTATTAGACGCTGGGACAAGGGTGGTGTCGGTATGATATCTGACACAGGAGAGGTGTTCCGTGCCTGCTGCTGTTTCCATCGCAGCAGCATCAGCTCCGCCCCACACCCTGCTGTAAACTGTCTTTAAAAACATACTGACACAAGGCAAGACTAGACAATGGGGAAAGGACAGCTTGTTCAATAAGTGGTGCTGGGAAAACTGGACAGCCACATGGAAAAGAATGAAATGAGAACACTCCCTAACCCCATACACAAAAATCAACTCCAAATGGATGAAAGAGCTAGATATAAGACCAGACACTAGCAAACTCTTAGAGGAAAACATAGGCCAAACACTCTCTGACATAAATGACAGCAACATCTTCTCAGGTCCACCTCTTAGAGTAATGACAATAAAAACAAAAAGAAACAAATGGGACCTAATCAAACTTCAACGTTTCTGCACAGCAAAGGAAACCCTAAACGAAACGAAAGGGCAACCCACAGAATGGGAGGAAATCTTTGCGAGTGAATCAACTGACAAGGGATTCATCTCCAAAATTTATAAACATCTTCTGCAGCTCCATACCAAAAAAACAAACAACCCCATCAGAAAATGGGCAGAAGATCTAAACAGACAGGTCTCCAAAGAAGACATACAGGTGGCCGAGAAACACATGAGAAGATGTTCAGCATCACTCATTCTTAGAGAGATGCACATCAAAACCACTCGGAGGTACCACCTTACCCCAGCCAGAATGGCCAGCATCCAAAAGTCTACAAACAAGAAGTGCCAGAGAGGGTGTGCAGAAAAAGGAACCCTAGTACACTGCTGGCGGGATTGTAAACTGGTGCAACCTCTGTGGAAAGCAGTATAGAGAGTCCTCCGAAAACTAAACATAGAACTACCATTCAATCCACTCCTGGGCATCTATCCAGAGAAAACCACGACTCGCAAAGACACATGTACTCCGATGTTCACTGTGGCACTCTTTGCAATAGCCAAGACATGGAAACAACCTCAATGTCCATCGACAGAGGAGTGGATCCAGAAGAGGTGGTCCATAGACACAGTGGAATATGACTCAGCCATTAAAAAGAACGAAATACCGGCATTTTTAGCAACATGGATGGACCTAGAAACTATCATGCTAAGTGAAGCCAGCCGTACAATGAGACCCCAACATCCAATGCTTTCACTGACATGTGGAGTCTGAAAAAAGGACAGAATGAACTTCTTTGCAGAACAGACGCTGACTCACAGACATGGAAAAACGTATGGTCTCCGGAGGAGACAGTTTGGGGGGTGGGGGCATGTGCTTGGGCTGTGGGATGGAAATCCTGTGAAATCAGATTGTGATGATCATTATACAACTACAGATGTGGTAAATTCATTTGAGTAATAAAAAAATTAAAATAAAAAAAAGAACTTCACAAAGAAACAAAACCAAAAAAAAAACAAAAACAAAAACATACTGACACAGTGGCCAGAGGAAAATCAGAAAAAGTGTCCATTGAGTTTTCAGCTATTGTTTTACTAACTTAAACTTAATTTCTCTATCAAATCAATGAGGGCAGACTCCACCTAACTTCTGCTTCCAGAGGAAAGTGGGGCTGGCTTCCAGGGGCGCACCTTTTCTGTCTCACTCTCACTGTGCCTGGTGCGTGGCCAGCAAGCCCAGCACAGCCCGCCGTGGTCACCTGCCCTCCCTCCCTCTCTCTGGTCATCCGAGAGAAGTCCTCAGGGAGACAATTCCTTTTTGAAAAGCCGATTTCTCATGAATGCCTGATTTCAAAGGAAAGTCACATGGCAGCCCCTGATAAGATTTACAGGCACACAACCTTCAATGAACACCTGGGAGGCGAGTACACCTGCTTCTCAACCAGAGTTCATCCACCTGGGACTATGTCTTTGGATTCGAGGAAAAGACCGTGCCTCCGGAGTCAAAGAAAGGATGTTTGCGGAAGGAGGAAGGGGCAGGAACCAAGGTGGGGCTGGGTCCAGAGAGGAAGCAAACAGCTCTGGCTCCACTAAGCTCTGGTACAAAGAAATAGAGTAAGAAGCTTTGGGCTCAAATTTCAGCACTGCATCTTTTCTATTTTGCATCACGACATTAGTTCTGTATCAGTCCCACAGGTGCCCTGACTTCCAACCTGTGTTCATGGAGGGATCCCTTGGGAGAGAAACAAGACATCTCTTGCTGCAGGATGACCAGCCCCATCAGAAGTGGGCGTGGACCAGCCCTGTCCCCCCAGCCACCACTTGCCCCTGTCCCTCCCCTCCAGCTCCAATCACCCACTTCCATGTTTGCTTTCTAAGTCATTTGTTTGGCAAATCTCACATTCTCTAAACATTTTTACCTGGGTGTAGCAGTGCTGGGATTTTCATAAGTGCTGGATGCGTTTGATGACATCATTCCCCCATTTTTAAATAATTTTACCTTATGGACTTGGAGAACAGGCTTGTGGTTGCCAAGGGGGAGGTGGGCAGTGGGATGGACTGGGAGTCTGGGGTTCATAGATGCAAACTATTGCCTTTGGAGCAGAAAGCAATGAGACCCTGCTGCACGGCACAGGGAGCTCCATCTGATCCCCTGTGACGGAACATGCTGGAGGATAATGCATGACTGGGTCACTCTGATGCAGAAACTGACAGAACACTGTAAGTCAACTATCATAAAACATTTTTTAAAAATACTTTTACCTTCAGTATTGTCATCAGCTGCTCCAGCTTTGCATTGCTGAGAATCTAGTGCCAGTTGATACATTTCTAAAAATTTTATTGGAGTAGAGTTGACTTACAATGTTGTGTTTGTTTCACGTGTACAGCGAAGCCAATCAGTCATACATAGAGACATATCCATTCTTTTTCCAATATGGGTTTATAAACTATTGAGTAGATTTCCCTGTGCTGTATGGGAGGTTCTCATTAACGATTTATTTCATACAGAGTACACAGATGTTATTGCCACTTCCCAGCAATATGGTAACCCTAATATTGGTTTTGAAATCTGTGAGTTTGTTTTTGTCTTAAAAATAAGTTCTTTTGTCTCATTTTTATTAGATCCCACAAATAAGTGATACGATATGATGTTTACCTCTGACTTACTTCCCGCGGTATGTTCATCTCCAGTCCATCCATGTTGCTGCAAAGCAATAGAGGCTTTTAAGGGAAAGACCAGGAGGGAGGGAACCAGAGGAAAAGAGAGAGAGCAGTGGAGGGAGGAATCTTGCTGTCAAATAAATGCTCTATCTCTTAGTGGCGAGAGATCCACGCTTCCATGTTTGTAAGGGGAAGGAATGGAAACTCCTGCGCTAAAGAAAGCTGTTAGTTTACGTATCAAGATGTCCTTTTCTGTTTGCATAACACTCACAAGTGGAGGAACAACCGCAGTCCAGCCGAAGCCAAGCGGTCAGTGGCATTTAAGGCCACACGCACGCATACATCCTTATGCAGAGAACGCCGTCAGAATTTTGCAGAGACTGAGCTGAAAATCCTAAAAAGAACAAAGCCGCTGCTAGGTCTTTAGAGCTCCGCGCGGGTACGAGAGCGTCTCTAATAAATCCATGGCTTCTGTACTGCTAGACCCAGGACCCCGTCTGGAAATGAAGCGAAGAGGTCATCTCAGGTGTGAGGGTTGGACGTGGGCAAGTGAGATGATGCGCCCACTCAAAACCCGCGCCTCGGTGTCTTTCAGGGACGGTGTATGTGTGTTGGGAGGGGTGGTATTTGATTCAAAAGTTAGCCATCAGTTGGTTTTGAAGGTTGGGGAACCACATGTGCACCTGATAAAATCAGAGAACCTCAAAAAATGCCCATCCTGAAAAACCAACACCCAGGCAGTGTATTATTGTCAAAACAGTGGTTCAGCAAAGCTGTTTTATATAAAGAACCAATTATCACACATTCCAGGCTTTGCAGACCATGTGGTTTCTGTTGCAACTACTCCACTCAGATGATGTAGCATTAGAGAATCTATATGTTTTCTTTTGTCTTTTCTAGGGCCGCTTCCTGCAGCATATGGAGGTTCCCAGGCTAGGGGTCAAATCAGAGCTGTAGCCACCGGCCTACGCCAGAACCACAGCACCGCGGGATCCGAGCCGCATCTGCAACCTACACCACAGCTGACGGCAACGCCGGATCCTTAACCCACTGAGCAAGGGCAGGAATCGAACCCGCAACCTCATGGTTCCTAGTCGGATTCGTTAACCACTGCGCCGATGGGGACTCCTATACATTTTCTTTAATGAGCCAGCGTGATTGTGTTTCAGTAAAACTTTCCTTACAAACCAGGTGATGGATCAGATTTGTTCTACTGGCCATAGTTTGCCTGTCCCTGCAGTAGACCAGAGCTGTCCAATAAAATATTCTGTAATGGTGGAAATCCTTTATATCTGCCCTGTCCGATGTGGTAGTCACGAGTCCCCGTAACTGCCGACCAACTGAGGAGCCGAATTTTTAATTTCATTTAATTTTAATTAATTTAAGTTTCTATAGCTACATGTAGCCACTGACCATCCTCCTTGTTGGACAGCGAACCCCGGCCCAAGTCATGTGCTATCACCACTACCTGTGATTCTGGCCCTGCCAAGGCTGAATCCCTAGATTTGAATGTCCCTAATAGTTAGAGGAGGAGGAAGGCCACAGAGCACAGAGCTTTGAAGAAGGAGACAGAGTGTCTAGGGCGAGCCGCGACCTTCCAATAAAGGAACCAGAATTGAAATGAAGGCATCATACCAAGTTTTCTCCTACGAGTTTGACGTTTTATGTTTTCTCTGCATTCTTAAAGAATGGCCAAATAAGGCAACAATTCAACTGTTTGGTTTTCTTTTATGCTAATAATTTATTCTATTCAACCTTTTCTCTCTAGGGAACTCACATACCCATCACGTCAAACTGTACAAAGGCACCGTGAAGGGTACAGGGCAGAAGGACCTGCTGCAGGTCACGCCCTTCTGAGGTCACATGGGGAACAGCATCCAGGGGGAGGGACGATCAGCAGCCAGGGGCTCTGGCGGGGGGGCTGTGGCCAGGTGGACTCTGCCCCAGTAGGGCTAGCATCCCAACAAGAAGTCTTTGTGTGGGAAGGAGGAAGTGACGGGAGCCCGGGCGCCCTGCCTTGTGGAGGCTGATGGTGGGTTTAAGCTCCAGCCAACATCTCAAGGTCCTGGGGTTCCAAGGAAAATGCTTTGGGAAACTCCTCACAGATGCACTTATTACACTCTTAGAATTAGCAGCAGGGTCCTTAGGAAAGTGGCGGGGGGGAATACAAAAATCACTTTCCTCCACTCAGTCCCAGAAATTCAAGGTCATTACAAGGACACAAACATCCCACGATACTCCCTTCCTCCCTTTTCACACTCTCTTTTTTCCCTGCTAGCAAAGGAACAGAGGGGATTCGCTCGTCTCTGCCAATTGCAAAGCCAGTGGAATTCCATCATCAGGAGACGACACATTTCCGTCACAAACCCGGCACTGCTGCCATCATGTTGGCTCCCCCTCTATGGCTCTGGCTTGATGTACCCTCCCGGGGGCCTCTCCCACCCAGCCCCGCAGAACGCGGAGACTCGCGCCATCTCGTGGCCACAGCCCTGGCACATTCTGTCTTCCATGAAAGATCATTTTGGTAGAACAACCCTCCCCTCGTTCCTGCTCTCTCTCCACTCTGGTTCCTCTGGCCCCTGGACTTCAAACTTTGGCTCTGCCTCCCTACAATGAAGACATGTCACCTGGACTCCTACATGGCTCTGCTATGTGAGAACAAATTCACAAACAAATAAACAAAAAACCTCCATCTCCGCTCAACATGGAGAACAGAGGTTCCGCAGGCACTGACCCCACAGGCCTCCCACGTGGGTGGACCAGTCAGTGTCTCTACAGCACCGAGTAGTGGTAGGAAGCCCAGGTCTAGAGTGGGATTAGACCAAAGCCCTGGTCTATTTTGGAAGGAGCTCTTTCCAATCAGCTGGAATTTAATGTTTTGCATTTTCACTGCTTTAGTTTCTTAAAAGCTTTCTACTTTTAAGAAGTATCAAAAAGATATACACAAGAGTTCCCATCATGGCTCAGTGGTTAAAGAACCCGACTAGCATCCATGAGGACACGGGTTTAATCTCTGGCCTCACTCAGTGGGTTAAGGATCCAGTGTTGCCATGAGTTGGGGGTGTAGGCTGCAGACACGGCTCGGATCCTCGTTGCTGTGGCTCTGGCATAGGCCAGCAGCTACAGCTCCGATTCCACCCCTAGCCCGGGAACTTCCATATGCTACTGGTGTGGCCCTAAAAGACAAAAAGACAAAAAAAAAAGAGAGATATACACCCCAATGTTTGCTGCAGTACTATTCACAATAGCCAAGACATGAAGGCAACCTAAATGTCCAGCAACAGATGAATGGATAAAGAAAATGGGGTCCATACACACAATGAAATATTACTTATTCCATAAAAAGGAATGAAATAACGCCATTTGCAACATGGATGGAACTAGAGATTCTAATGCTAAATGAAAGTTAGATAGTGAAAGACAAACCGTATGATATCCCCTATGTGCGGAAGCCTTAAAAAAGGATACAAATGAACCTATTAGCAGAATAGAAACAGACTCACAGACTTTGAAAAACTTATGGTTCCCAAAGGGGAGGGGGGGATGGGGAGGATGGACGGGGGTCTGGACTGGCACATGCACACTGAGCTACACAGAATGATGGCCAGGAGGGACCTGCCATGTAGCACGGAGACCTCTACCCGATGTGCTGTGATAATATGTGTGGAATGGCGATGGACTCTGAGCACCACGGGGGAGAGTGACTCAAACCTGCCCCACGGGCGAATGGTAAGAGCTGGATGTGGGTTCATGGGAAGGACCCACCAAAGCTAAAATCTGTACTGGTCCATCTGGTGATAACGTACTGGATAAAGAAAACTAAAGTCAAAGATAAAATGAAGTGTCACAGTCATAATGAGTTACCAATAACCTCTATAGAGGGAAAGGTCCAGCTCACCTGGGGTCAAAGCCCTAAGTTCAAAGGCTGGCTTCTCCACCAACTGCTGTTACCAAGTTATGTCTCGGAATGGACATAGTAACTCCTAATTCTCAAAGCTGCTACCGTCAGTAAGTCCTGACGATAGATTATCAAGTTAAGTGAAAGGAAAGAAAATCAGGAGTTCCCTGGTGGTTCACGAGCTAAGGATCTGGTGTTGTCACCGCAGTGGCTCAGATTACTGCTGTGGCACAAGTCCAGTCCCTGATGGAACTTCTGCATGCCATGGGCATGGCCAAAGAAAAAGCGAGAGAAAATCGTCCCATTTGAATGGTCGTGATGGTGATTGATTTAGGCAAACACTGTGAATGAAAACTAACATAAAATTAGGTGGGTGAAAGTTCAATGAGGAACAGGCGGTTTAAAATTTGCGCTAAATCAAAAACACCTGGATCACGATGCTGCTGTCCTGTGCACGTGTCCCTAGTCTGTCCCTTCGTGGAGAGGCTGGCCACCTCTGTTTGAGAAACCTTCCCTTACCCTATCCCATGACAGCCTCATGTGGGCAATCTGGTTGTTCCTGCCCCTCTTCATTTAAATCCCCTGTGGCATCAAATATTTTAACTGACAGTAATCTCCCTTTTCATAATCAAGTAGCAGCCTGTGATGGGCCAGGAGGGAGGCCACTCCCATCTGCCCATTCACCTTGACCAGTTAGCCCTGAGCACGAGACAACGGCCCTACGCAAAAGACGGCCTGTTTTGCTCACTCTTTTTTAACTTGGCCATACCAGGGGGAGGTGGACGTTCCCAAAACTGCACAGCAGCAAACCGACAACACTGGGTCCTTAAGCGGCTGAGCCACAAGGGAACTCCAAAAGACTGACTTTAATGTTTCTCAAACTGGTTTGTACAGAGAAGCACATCTTTGAAACATCCATCTTGTCAAAATGATAGTCATGACACCGGGCTATTTACGACCCAGAGGCAGGGCCAGGCACGAACAGACAGCCAAGGGCAGGCGCTCTCCAAATAAGGAATCATCAGTGCACCTGCTGGCACCACAGAGCGGCTGTTTCCCAAGGCTCTTGCTGTCTTCTCAAGCCAAGCAGACGATGCTTTCTGAAAGAGATAGGCCATCCCAGTTCCAGGAACAGCTCCCAAATCCCAGATCCAGTGGTTACGGAGACTGTCCTTTCCTGACACTGACCTTGCCTCTCCAGCAGCATGAAGCACCAGGGAGCACATATTTAGAAGTTTTAGTTAAATAGGACCTAGTGTTTCCCAATAGATGGAGAAAAGGCAGCTTGGTCTAAAGACCTACGGCATGGAGGTCGAGCCAGCAAATGCTGTGCCCCAATTTTTGCCTGTTCAGTTCAGGCCCTTCCTCTGGGCTCCCCAGCACTGGAAACCCCAGCTGTCTGTCAGGACCCCAGCACTTGGGGACCTGAAGGTGAGGGTCAGCAGAGCCCCGTCTGTACATGGCAAGCCCTGGGCACAGTGCCACCCACAGATGTGCCCAGGGCAGGTCTGCTGAGCCACTGGAGGCACAGATGGTTGGGCTTGCCCACAGCCGGGGGGACAAGTGCATCCTGACTCCCACCTGCCAGGTGAGAAGCAAGGCAGTGAAACAAATGATTAGGACAAAGTACGCCTCACAATCCTGCTGGATTCAACGCAAGGGGTCATGATACTTCTGTGACATGACTGGGTGCCCAGCGCAGACTACACACTCCCAAAAGTGCTTGCTAGTTTTAATAAACTAAGCAGTGCCCCAGGTATAGAGAGAGCGTATAAACAGCAGTGGCTTGTAAGGATTTCAGAAACAAAGCGGGTTGTTGCCGGAAGCCGTGATGCATCGGGTCACCTTGAGTTAAGTATAAGCTCCTCTATTCTCACCTCTGTGGACTCTAGTTCATCCAGCCCAGGCTAATGCTTCTCTCCTAATTTCACTGTCTAGGAGAGCTCGTCAAGAGAGTTGCTTGATCAGACTAACTGCTTCTTTCCTTAAGCCATCTCATCATGCTGCCAACACCCCCTGTACTGGCCTACGCTTCTGAATTTCACAGCTTCCACTAACGCAAATAGAATCTCATCACGGCCTACAGATTCCGAGGAGCCAAGACTCAATGTCAATGTCGTCGTTTGGATGCGAAGGTGCCAGCGTCCCTTGGGTATTTCCCTTGTTTGCAACCTTCCCTTCAGTCTGAGGTGAGACCCTCCCTGCTGTGTGCGTGAAGGAATCCCCCCCTGATTCTCTAAGGGCCCCAAGAAGCCCAGCTCCCTCCGCTCGACAGCAGACCTGTCCGATGAGATGTTCATGGGAAGATGAGGGAAGCAGGGATCCCTAACGTTCAGATACTGCGGACGCTGGAGCCACAGTGAAGACCCACTGAAAGAGAAAAAAGCCATAAAGACAGTACGTGGTCAAAAGTATATGGTGGCGGAAGAAACCCCCGCAGGCCATCAAGGGCTGGAGACGTCTCCACCAGAAGCAACAAATGCGGGGTGTTTTACCAACGAAGAGACCTTGATGGCATCGGTCGGCTTCTCTGTGCCTCTGTTCTCCGTCTGTAAAAAGGGATAAGAATCCCAACTTCAGAGATGGAAGAGGGCTGAGCTTTGGCGCAACAGAGGGACATTTCGCACAGGATGTGAAGAATGGATAAAAAACCAGCACCCAGAGATACCCACAGGAACTGCACCTCCACGAGAATATATGATGAAACCTTCTGCTAATAAGTTAAGTAAGTGGAAGGGACAGTTTTTGCCATACATTAATACCACTGGCCCAAGGAAAAACAAACAGAATAAGAGACTTATTAAGTAAATTGAAAAGATACTCAACAGATATATATATATATAGACTCATATTCACTTACACGATACTTGCAAGGCGTCCAGAAAGAGTTGATTCTTTTCTTATATGAACTGAAATGAGAAGTTGCAAAGGCTGAAAAATGCCCAACTCATTACTCAGCTATTATGAGCTTAGTATAAGAATTAAAAAAGATGGTGCAAAGGAACATAATTAGAGGTCAATCTCATTAGGAACGAATAGGCAAGAACCCCAAAGGAATACCCACAAATTACTTTCCACAACACAACTAAATGATGTTTTAAAAAAAACCCTGTAATGACCAAGTCAGCTCTCTCTCAAGAAGACAAAGATGTTTCAACATCCAAAATCAATTTTAATAATGCCCTCTGCTTGCAGATCAGAGAAGAAAAATCTGTGATTATTTCAAACGATGCAAAACTGGTGAAATTTAATGTTTACTTATGATTAAAATAGCACTTAGCTAGCAGGCTGGAAATAAAAGAGATTTCTTTAGCTTGGTAATAACAGCTAACACAGACTCAGAGCAAACACCATAACTAATGGGAAAACATTAGATGCATCCTGTTTAGAGAATAAACAAGAAAAGGATGCAAATTCTCACCACTTCTAGTCACTGGTATAGTGGAGAGCCTGGCTATTCAAATGAGATTTTTTTTTTTTTAGGGCCGCACCCAAACCATGTGGAAGTTCCCAGGCTAGGGGTCGAATCAGAGCTACAGCTGCCGGCTTACACCACAGCTACAGCAATACAGGATGCAAGCTACACCACAGCTGACGGCAACACCAGATCCTTAACCCACTGAGCGAGGCCAGGGATTGAACCCGCAACCTCACAAATACTAGTTGGATTCATTTCCAATGAGCCACAACAGGATCTGCCCTGAGACTTTTTTTTTTTTTTTTTAATAAGAGGAGTAAGAATTAGAAATAAATCTAACTTTATTTATTTGCAAATAATATATCCTTATTTGTCTTTTTTTTTTTTGTCTTTTTAGGGCTGCACCCTTGGCATATGGAGGTTCTCAGGCTAGGGGTTTAATCGGAGCTGTCACTGCGGGCCTATGCCAGAGCCACAGCAACGCCAGATCCGAGCCATGTCTGCGACCTACACCACAGCTCACAGCAATTCCAGATCCTTAACCCACTGAGAGAGGCCAGGGATCAAACCTGCAACCTCATGGTTCCTAGTCAGATTCGTTTCCACTGCACCACAATGGGAACTCCTTTATTTGTAAATAATATGGCATCTCCAAGAGAGTCAACAGAGAATGCATTAAAAGTACCTAAAAATAAAAGAGCAGGATACTTGAATACGGCAAAGATTCTCTCTTTTTTTTTTTTTCCCTTGGTTTTGCCCATAGCATGCAGAAGTCTCAGGCCAGGTACAGAAGTCACACCACAGCAGTGACAATGTGGGATGCCTAACCCATCGTGCCAGAAGGGAGCGTCCAAAGATTCTCTCCTTGACAAATCCTTCAGGGTCCTTGAACTTTTTCGGCCAGGTCTCCCCCACTCCTCTCTGTATTGTCCAGTTCTAGCAAGAGTCCTGGTAAGTCCATGGAGCCAGACATTTGATCATGGCCATTCTGACAGATGGGAGGTGATATATCATTTATGGCTTTGATTTGCATTTCCCCGAAGATCAGTGATATTGAGCATTTTTTCATGTGCTCAACATTTTGGAACAATCTCTCTTCAGATAGTCTGCCCTTTTTTCAAATCAGGTTTTTTTTCACTTTTGATATTGAGTTGTAGGAGTTATTTATGTATCTCAGGTGTTACCCCTTTTGTGGGTTTTTACTCTTTCAAAAACATGAAGTACAGTTGATTGGAAAGGTTTCAGGTATGCAGCAGGTATGCAGCAAAGTGCTTCAGTTGTACGTATGCATCTGTATATATTCTTTTTCAGATTATTTTCCAGTGGAGGTCGTTTCGGAGCATTGAGAAGAGTCCGCTGGGCTGCACAGGAGGGCCTTGGTGGTTAATCTGTTTCAAACACGTGGTGGGTGCCTGTCAATCCCTAACTCCGTATTGATCCCCTCCGGTGACCCTAACTTTGTTTTCTCTCTCTGTGAACCTGTTAAAAAATGGAGATCACAGGAATTTCCAGCTCTCCACAGTTGTTGTAAGGACGAGGTGGCTAAAACCTATAAAGTGCTGGAACAGGAAATCACATAATCCAGTCCCTAGGGCACAAGAGCCACTCCCATTGGTTACAAGAAGACGGCTCAGGGCACTTTCCTTCCAATACAAAGGAGGAGGAAGTTTTCCGCCCTTTTTATTATAGAAGGTCAGAGGCCTGTGCCTCCGAACACCATAGCAAATGCAGAAAAATATCTCCCTTACTGTGCACATAATCTACAACCCAAAGACGCAAATATTTTCTTTTAAATGTGGAAGGGAGTCCTGACGTTTCCTGTAACCAAGGGTCAGTAAATGAAAATCAGCGGTGTCTCCGTCAGGTTTCTAATTTATCACACACGTTATGGCACCCCTGGTCTCTTTATTGGCAAAAGCACAGCGTAAAATTCCAGAGCATGACTCAGAACTGGGTTCAAATCATGCTGCAGCGATGTACTAGCTCTGCGAATTTTGATAAATGACTTAGCTGTCCGAGCCACCCCTTGACCGCGTGTGACACAGAGCACCCTGCAGGACTCGCCTCGGGGTCCTTGGAGGTTCTGGGAGACAGTCTGTAAAATACAGCTTTCTGTGGCTCTTCCCGCTTCTGGATTCCAGCCCTCCTGGATACGCCTCCAGAACCAAAATTAAGCCCAAATGCCTCTGCGCACCCAACACAGTCACTCGGCAGCCCTGGCTCAAGGCTCCACGGCCTCCTGCCACTCGTGGCGGGCGTCTTGTTTCCAGGGCATCTTCAATTTCATTGCACCTCCCTGGGGAACCCTGCCTTGCTCAAGTATCTGTTAGTGGATCGGTCACATTTCCATTTTGACGTTTGGGCTCATTTTTTGTTATAAAAGTAAAAGTAACACATTGTCATTTTTGAAAATCTGCCACGTATAGAGAAACACAAAGACGACGAGGAGTTCTCGCTGTAGTGCAGACGGTTAAGGATCCGGCACTGTCTCTGCAGCAGTTCAGGTAGCTGCCGAGGCATGGGTTCAATCCCCAGCCCGGCACCGTCAGTTAAGGAGCCAGTGTTGCCGAGGCTGTGGCGAAGGTCGAAGCTCTCTCTGGCTCAAATTCAGTCTGTGGACCAGGAACTTCCATATGCCACAGATGCGACCAAAAAATGTGTTTAATCCCCTCGAGAGATAGGCACAGTTAATATTCTCTAACTTTACAGGAATTATGGCCTTTTTTTTTTTAATGGGGTCAAGCTGCAGGTACTCGCTATATAATGAGCATTTCCTGCGTTTTGTCTCCTACAGCACAGCTTCTATTGACGTACAGCTCACATCTCTGTATTTATATGCCAGAATGTATACAATGGATCTCTCTGCACGGGAATTTAGGATGTTTCAGATGTTTCATCCTTACAAATAATGCTGAAATATTTCGGTGTCTCCTTTCATGTAAGCAACATCTCCTGGGATTACTCAACATTCTGCATCACAGTCAATATGCTCCACAGTCAATTGGATCTTTGGAAAGTGTTTATGAAATAATTTAGAATGGTTATTATTTTAAATGGTTACTACTTTTAAAGACGATCGAGGTAGGGTAACTTTATCCATTTACTTGGAAATGTCACTTAAATGAACTGCTTCATTCACCAAAAATGTCAAAGAATATTAGGAACATTTTACTGCACAATATCAAATTAGTAATTGCTAGCAAATAAGTTTTTTTCCTCCATATTGGTTGTTTCTTTTACTTTCCAGAAAAGCATGGGAAGAAGAGAAGGTCAACATAGGTGTCAATGCCTTTGGAGAGCTGGTTGGCCAAAGCAGTTTATTCCAACCTCTCTTGTGACTCATACAATGAAACTGAGGTTAACAGAGCAAATGACTTGCCCGAGGTCAGAGGCAGAGGCGTAGCAGAGCTTGGAGGCTCAGCCTCCAGCATCCTGAACAAAATTTTTATTCTCTTACGCTGGCTTTGTCAAATCCACGAGCACTGTTGTCTGCCCAAAAAGTCACCAGAATTAGTATTCATTCATCAAGCAAAAGCAGGTTTATTAGCCCCGCTAAGATAGGACACCTCCTTGCCAGAGTCTTAAAGACATCGGAGAAGGAAGTGATCAGGAGGGTGTATTTACAGGGTTTGGCCTCAAGTGGTTAAGACGGGTCTTTCAAAGTGAGGGTCTAATCAGAAATGGATGTGGCTCATGATTTAGGATCGGTGAACACAGTGAGGGAGCCTCTTCAGCCTGTCTTGATAAATAAACCGTTTCCTGATAAGTAAATTATTTGCGGAATAGCCCTGGGAGCGAAGTTTTTGCCCAGATGAGCAAGTTCTTGTCCCATTAGAATTGGTTTATAGGAAATTCTCAAGGCGATCCTTGAATTATTGATTGGCTCACAGCCTTATCTTTCCAGAATTTCCAAGAAGTTCCATACAAATAGTTATGTCCTATGGTCCTACATGGTGGTCTTGACGCTCAGTCCCAAGAGTCAAATTATGTGAATTCAGGGATTCCAACTCTCAGTCACTTCAGGAAGGAGTCTGGAGTAGAGACCCACGGGTCCCATTAGTTGACCCTCTTAGGAGAAGCGTTTATCTCAGATGGCGGAGTCTGGCCTAGTGTTCCTGAAAGTGGAGTCTGGCTGCTCGCCACTCTGCAGACAATGAAGAAGCAAGGTGGTGGAAAGGGAAGTTTGCTCTATTTCAGATGCCAGCAACTGGGGGGGAGGGCGGGCTCCTGTGCAATGACCAACTCCATCCCAATGACCAGCGGGGGCAAGAGCTTTTAAAGAGGAGTTTCAGGGTGCACAGGCAGATGGGGGGGGGGGGTTACACACAGAACAGCACAGCCAGCTCTCACAGTCACCTTGAAATTGGCCATGCAGAGTTCTGACCGGTGACATCCTGATTGCTTTAAGTACAGTTAGTCTTCAGCTCCGGGGTCAGAGGGTTCCCATTTCCTTGAGCCCAGTTCTCGGACTTGTGGCAGATAATGTCACAGCTGCCGTTTGGTCATCACGCTGTCAACCTCTTCCACCTGGTGGGGTTTCAGTGTCCACAAGGCAGCTCACGGGAAACTGCTCAGAACATGATCTGTAGCCTTGAGGAGGAACTAAAGGTCCCTGACTTTGCCCAATGACTGACCTATTTTTGTCTTGTCCTATTTGCTCTCCTTGGCTTCTGTATTTTCTCACTTCTCTGGTTAAGCTTATTCTTTGGCTAAAATTTTTCTACCGACAAAAGGCAGGCAGAGGACATGGGTTGGGGAAGGGAGAACCATAGGCTCCTGCTCCGTTTGACTAGGTTTCTGATGAATAGGCGAGGACACAAGTGTTGGAGGAGCCTTGACCATTTTCTGCTACCCCAGAAATTCCTACTGAATCAAAGATTCGGAAGGTCCCTGCCTGGAGCCAAGTGGCCCTTTTACTGAATGTTCGAATCTAAAGGTGAGGATTGAGGCGGGGTAGAGATCAGTCAGGACCAGTCATGTTCATCTAGTCTTTCATTCAGTCTCCATTCACTCAATAAAAAGCCTTAAGATGTGCCTCACGAGGGGTCGAGATGCAGTAAAAGAGACACAAAGATACGTCAATAACTCCCCTGCATGGAGTGAAGTCATGAGAAAAAGTTCCGCAAAGAAGATGGCACTATTATGGGCTGAATGTCTGTGTCCCTTCTAAGTTCACCTGAGCAGCCCCAACCCTCAACGGGACGGTATCTGGAGATGGAGTCTTTGGGAAGGGACTGGGCTTAGATGAGGTCCTGAGAGCCAGACTCTCGTGGTGCCCTTGTAAGAAAAGCAAGACCCCCTCCCTCCCTATCTCTCTGTCTCTGTCTGTCTCTGTCTCTCTCTCCTCCCTCATGGGCAAACGCGGAGGAAAAGCACTGTGAATACACAGCAAGCAGCTACCATCTACAAGCCAGGAAGCGGTTCCCCACCAGACCCGGAATCCGCAGGCACCTTGGTCTGGACTCCCCAGGCTTCGTAACTGTGAGACATCAATTTCTGCTGTTTAAAGCACCCAGTCTGTGGTGCTCGGTTACAGGAGCCTGAGCTAAGATAACCTGCCAACGGGGTCACAAACCGTGATGGATTTTGCCCGGTGAAGACAGAGAGGAAGGTCATTTCACCAAAGGCGTGTGCAAGCGGCCTCCAGAAACGATGACTTCGGCGATGATTAGAGAGCATAAAACATGCGACAAGGAGCTGAGCAAGATGAAGGGGGAAGGTGAGCGTGGGTCCTGTCTTTCAGGGCCTTCCATGCCCTTCCACAGAATTCACTTCTGAAGCAGCTAAGAGACAGGGAAGATTCGATCTGAGTTTTATTTGGAGGTATCTGGCACCTTGGTGGAAGACTGATTAGAGCAGAGGATAGAAAACGGCCACGTGACAGAGAAGCCAGCTGCTTCACAAAATGAGGGAATGGGCCAAAAGAGACCTGCCACCGACAGAAGCAGCAGAGGGACCTGGCTGCATTCTGCGGGCACTGCATGAGAAGTATGTTAAAACATCCGTTTCTGACCCAGACGTGGGGGAAACTTTAGTCCTTTAAAAACACCCTTCAGCCTGGTAAGTGAGAAAATTAAGAATCAAAACAATTTTTTCTTATGCAACTTGCTTTTATCCTCAGTGACCTAATGGACTGTTTGTCATTCCTAACTGACTCACTTGCCACGCTGCTATTTAGGTCAACCTGACCTTGGATAACCATGTTTCAAAAATGGATTCTCATCTTGACACAAGTAATAGCCCTTTTATTTAGAGCTAGGCACCATTAGCCATCACTGAAGTTTAGATAGGGAAGTGGATTCAGCTCTTCTTTTTTTTTTTTTTTTAATTGAAATATGCTTGATTTACAATGTGGTATCAATTTCTGCTGAACAGCATAGTGACCCAGTGAGAAAATATACGTACATTCTTTTTCTCATATTACCTTCCATCATGTTATATCGCAAGAGAATGGATATAATTCCCTGGCTGTACAGCAGGACCTCATTGCTTATCCATTCTAAATGCAGTAGTCTGCATATAACCCCAACTCCCAGTTCATCCACTCCCTCCCCCTCCCCCTTGACAACCACAAGTCTGTTCTCTATGCCTGCGAGTCTGTTTTTCTGTACATATTCATTCGTGCCATATTTAGATTCCACATGTAAGGGATATCATATGGCACTTGTCTTTCTCTTTCTGACTTATTCACTGAGTATGAGACTCACTAGTTGCCTCCCTTTGCTGCAGATGGCATGATCTCATTCTTTGTATCACTGAGGACTATTCCATCTTATCCCTTCTTCTTAATCCGTCCATCTGTCAATGGACTTTTAGGTCGTTTCTACATCTTAGCTATTGTGAATAGCGCTGCTATGAACACGGTATGCATTATCTTTTTGAATTATACTTTTCTCTGGATATATGCCCAAGAGTGGGACTGCTGAATTATGTGGTAGTCCTGTATTCAGTTTTCTAAGGAACCTCCATACTGTTCTCCGTAGTGGCTGTATCAATATTTTGCATTCCCACCAACAGTGTAGGAGGGTTCCTTTTTCTGTCTTCTGAACCCCACATTCAACACTAGCATCTTCCAAAAAGCGAGGGATCTACACAGACTCCTGCCGGTAGAGTGCCAGGCGGGAAGCTGTGCACAAGCTGGAGTGAAAGAGACGCGAATACGATGAAGAGAAGTTGGTCTAGGAGCTGACCTAAGGGAGAGTGTCCTTCGCTGTCCCTTGGTGACCCTCTCCTTGCCTTTGGTCTTCTGTCTCTTGTGAATACGCTGCATACTCCTCCCGTATGCTGCATGTGGTCGGGTTCTAATAGGTCCACAGTGGATGCTTAGGATTGATGCCGTCTTGTAAACATGCCGGCTACTCACGAAGACGCATTTGGGGATGAGACTCTTCAGTTCTCAAGAGCGTTCCCTGCATCCTACAGATTAGAAATCCCATGTAATCGATAGGCCTCGTGGCAAGACTTAGAGGGTACCCAGGTATACCAGACATCCCCCACGCTAATGGGCAGTTGCTCTATGCCATCAGATCTCAAGGACCCCCAAGAGAGCCCGCTGAGCTTCCTCGGGACATATGAGTCCCCCTTGAGTTCAGTGAACACAGTAGGTATTAATCAGATAGTGAAAACTGCCTCCCAGGTCCCATCACTTTGCCATGAAAAGAGAATGACAGTAGAGTTTCCAAACAGTATTGGCAGTAAGATACACACACATCCATGGTGGCTCTTCCTGGTTTTGACATGCTGGACTGCACTTACGTTCTGGACCCAGAAACCTTGCCCTGAAGGCCCCAAATGAAACCTGTATCAGAAGAGGGCTCGGCCAGCACCAGGTGACCCTCAGACCCATGGGTGACAAGGCTGTTTTAGGGAAAGATGCTGTCATATATCCCATCAACTGTCCATTGGAAGCAAGGTCACGTGGTTGTCTAGACCCCCCATTTCTCATAAAAGCGGCCAGCCACTCACAGCGGGCTGAGGGCTAGCAGAACAATGAGGGACCTGCTCACCTGGAACTAGGTCTAAAATAATAGGGTGAGACCAGTCAGCATGGCCACCATTAAAATTCCACGAACACCAAATGCGGGAGAGGGTGTGGAGCAAAGGGAACCCTCCCGCACTGTGGCTGGGGATGTACATTGATGGAACCACTACGGAAAACAGTATGGACGTTCCTCAGAAAACTACACATAGAGCTGCCATCTGGCCCAATAATCCCATTCGCGGGCATCTATCCAGACGAAGCTATAATTCAAAATACAATGCACGCTGTGTTCATGGCAGCACTATTCACAACAGCCAAGACACGGAAACAGCCCAATGAATGGACACAGAAAATGTGGTATATCTTCATGAATGTATATACAATGGAATACTACTCAGCCACAAAAAGAACAACATAATGCCATCTGCAGCGACATGTATGCAACTGGAGATTCTCATACTAAGTGAGGTAAGGAAGAAAGACATGTACCACATGCTATCACTTACCCGTGGAATCTAAAATATGAAACAAATTAACCTGCCTACAAAACAGAAACAGACTCACAGACGTGGAAAACAGACTTGTGGTTGCCAAGGGCGGGGGGGAGGGAGTGGGATGAACTGGGAGTTTGGGGTCAGCAAATGCAAACTATTAACATTTAGAATGGCTGGACAATAAAGTCCTGCTGTACAGCTCAGGGAATTATACCCAGCCTCCTGGGAGAGACCATGATGGAAAAGAATATTAAAATAAGAATGTGTGTATAATATTTTTTCATATGACTATTATAAATACATATTATGACTATTATATAAATATATATGTTTATATTCAGTCATTATATGTATATATATACGACTGAATCCCTTGGCTGTATAGCAGAAATTGGCACAACATTGTAAATCAACCATTCTCTAACTTTAAAAATAAAAAAGTAAATAACTTAACCAGGTGAGGGATTCAGCTCCATAAACTGTGCAGTTTTAGCTCTTCTAGACTCTGCCCTAGAGATGCTCATAGCTTCACTCTGTACTTGTGGCCATTACAAGGTCAAGCATTTTCCAGTTTTCTGCCTTCAGTCCATTACCTGAGACAGAGAAGGCTGCTAAGCAGAGACGCTGAGTGGGTCTGGGGCAGGTCTATTTTTTTGAGTTTGGCCAGACCTCCATCTGAATTCCTCCTGAAAAAGAAATTAATTCTTACTTTGGATATCTGACTTAAGGCATGTAAGTCTCAGTTAGCCCCCTTTAAAATTAGTATAATTATATCTACAGAAGTCTTATAAAAGTTATTTATAATACACAGCAAGTATATTGAAAATAGTAGGAATTATTATTTTGTTATAGTAATTCTAGGCAAGAGAACTTAACTGAACCATCTGGAAAAACCAAATCATTGAAACTGAGGTAGTTTCTGTCTCACCAAATGACTTTTCAAAAAATTCCCCTCTAACTCTCAATCAGGCACTCTCAAAAACAAGATCATTAGTCTCAATACATGTAAAAGGTTTCCTTTGCAGACCACCCTGTGGTCCTCACCCCACCAAGATGACTCATTTTCTTTGGCAAGCGTGTGGTACAAATAAAAGTCAAATGGACGCATGCGTCTGGCAACAGGGTGGCCACCGCCACTTCCAGGATGTCCTGTGCCATAAATGCTCTGCATGACGAAGCTAGAGCTGCTCTCCAATGTCGGTCTGAATACATGAGTTTACGACTTCTACCAGACAGGGGGAAATGCAACTATAAGTCAAAGTCCCTGCGGTAATTTTACTGGACATGCTGTGCCCTCAGCATGTGGGGAATGGTCAGCCATTGGGATACTAAACGGGTCCACCTAAAACCCCAAAGCAGGAGGACTTACCTCCAAGGAAATACATTCACTCCAGCCTCCTGCCTTTCATTCTATCGGAAAAGTGCAGATACAATTCTAGAAATTAGCACTTGAAACAGAATTTACATTGAGATACAGCTAGACTGTTCCCATCCATTAACTTTGCTCTTCTGGAGAAACCCATAGCTTAGCCTTCCCTGGCATACAAATAATTCAAATTTCCACCCTTCTCTCCCCACTAGAGCCGTATATATTGTCTGTCTATCACCAAGGAGAAGACAGAGCTACAAGCGAAGGGCGGTGGCTTCTAATGCTGGCACTGGACAGGAGGTCAGATCGCTCCAAAGACAGATGCACCCAGTGTTTAAAACCCACCAGACGTGGGCATGCCTTGGTGTGCGAAGGACGTGTAACCCTTGTCCCTACTGCACAAGCGGGAAAACCATATCTCTCAGAAGTTAAGCGGCTCCTCCAAGATCACTAGAAGTGGTGAACGAAGGAATGCAGACCTGGAGCAAGGGGAACCTGCTCTTTGAAAGAAGAGACGCTCAAGGCTAAATGATGTGCTGAGAATAAAAGAGCCAAGATGGGTGACGGGGCTCTTTGCACCTGCAGCTGACATCAGCTGACATTGGCATTCTTGCTCCACACGCGGGATTGTCCGCTCATAGGAAACCTCACCGACAGATCTCAAGTCGGACACTGGAAAAGGATCCAACACCAAACCAACCTTTTCGGCCTCCCGAAGCCCCCAGGAGCACGTGTCATCCCCGTTCACGTGGCTGGAGAAACAGGAAAGAAAACAGTGCCCTCCTTTTAACAGCATCCATGCTGAGCAAAGCGGGCAGCCGTTTGAGAAGTGCCTGTATTAACTGGGCGCAGTGAATCCCCTCTGGTTCTCTGCAGATTGGAAAGAGCTTCCCTCCAAGGCCACAGAGTGTCAGGCATTTAGAGGTTTTGCGAAGCAAAAAAAAAAAAAAAAAACCCACAGAATACTTTTTTCCTAATTACCAAAATTACTGTAATTCAAAGAATAATCTGAAACAGCTGGTCATCTGTTCAGGAGACAATTTCACACATCATCACATAAAATCGACATGGGCCAGCATCCCTGTACTCGCCCATTCTTGCCGGCATTATCTCACAGTCGGGAGAAATAACAGACAGCTTGTCATCCATGTGTGGGCCACAGGCTTTCTTTGCCATTTTGTATATTTTACAGCAGGAAATTTTCATAAACTTTCAGCTGGTAAAACAAAAAAGTCATTTGAAGACTTTCTACATGAAAATACCCACTTCTTTCCACAACTATGAAGAGACCATTAGTAATTTTATCTCAATTTCTTTAAATCAAGACGACTGGATAATCTCAAGTCGAGGGCAACGGTGAGTTTGGGGAGAAAGATCCTGGGTCCTGCCTCTTCTGAGGTTCTGAGATAGTTTCCATACCTGTGTAAAAAGAAAACAGGAGCACACCTGGGGCAGCAAGAGAGAAGTGAGGTCCGCTGAACAAAGAGACTTTCCTGCTGGTGTTTTGTGATAGTTAGGTAGGGGTCATGAAATGATATCTGTACAAACATCTCCATGATGGTCAAAAATTTTATCCACGACATCCATAGAAAAAGTAGAGAAATAGACTAGAAACTTCCGTCAGCACCATGGGTGCAGCTGGCACTGGCTCCATCTGGGGGAGGCAGAGCAGCAGAATCGTAATTGTAAATATCCCATCAGAAAGAAGGAAATTGAACATGCCCATGTGACGCCTCTGTCACAGGAGCCTCTGGAGATGGTGCAGGTGGGGACGGAGTGGGGAGATGGAGCCGATGATGGAGCTGATGGTTTGAAGCTTTAGGGAGCTCTGAGGGCCCAGAGGTGCAGTTATGTTCCGTGTCCTCAAAGCAGATGAGTCAAAATCATCCACTGTGTTGCCAGGACCAAAGCCCTCAGGATGAATCCCAGAACCACCTGAGCATTCCCCTTCTCCCTCCAGGCGAGTACCCCCTCCCGGCCCCAGGCAGGTGAGTTCTTACATGTTGCTGGTACACCGAAGAACAGAGAGCTACATGATTGTTTAACTCAAATTTTTCTCTTGTGCAGGTACTGGCCGGATGGCTATGGTGATGGCTGTGGGTTTATACCTGGCCCCACTAAATTTAAAAAAATACATTTATACTACAAACACAGAATCATAGAAAGGCATGCTCCTGCCTCTTAGTTGATCCATCCACTGAGGTCACTGCCCGGCTGCTGCAGGAGGTGGTCCCTACTTACTTGCTACAAATAGGGCAGCGCTCGGTGTAATTGTAGAGAGAATTCACAGGACCCATTATTTCCAGAAATCTTAACTTTAAGAATTATGGAAAGAGCCAGTAGGATTTGCAGAGAATCAGAGTTAGGATGGCTCCAAGGTGGAATTGTCAGACTTAATAACTAAAAACACTGGCGGTCCAGATACATTTTTTGAGAGACAAAGTATAAACCCTCACTTTGCTGCCAACTGATCTTTTTTTTTCTTTTTTTTTTTCTTTTTGGTCGGGCCTGTGCCATGTTAAAGTTCTGGGCTATGGATCAAACCTGTGCCACAGTAGTGACTCAAGCCACGGCAGTGAAGTGGCAATGCCACATCCTTAACCCACGGAGCCACCAGGGAATTCATTCAATTTATTTTTAATTGGAGTAGAGTTTATTTACAATACTGTGTTAGTTTCAGGTGCATAGCAAAGGGATTCTGATATATATATTATCTTTATTCTTTTCCATTCGTTTATTGCAAGGTATTGAATATAGTTCCCTGTGCTAAAGAGTAAATCTTTGTCGTTTATGTATTTTATGTATGTTGGTACTATATGCATTTTTAATCTCAAACTCCCAGTTTATCCCTCCCCCACTTCCCCTTTGTTAAACATAATTTTTTGTTTTCTATGCCTGAGAATCTGTTTCTGTTTTGTAAATAAGTTCATTTGCATCACTTTTTTAAGATTACCATGTAGTATTTTTACTTCAGTTAGTGTGATAATCTCTAGGTCCATCCATGTTGCTGCAAAGGGCACTATTTCGTCCTTTTCATGGCTGAGTAATATTCCATCTGTGAGTACCATATCTTATTTATACACTCCTCTGTCAGTGGACATCTAGGTTGCTTCCATGCCTCGGCTATTGTAAAGAGGCTGCAGTCAACACTGGGGTGCCTACATCTTTTCAAATTAGAGTTTTCTCTGGATATGCCCAGGATTGGAATTACCAAATCACATGGCAGCCCTATGTTTAGTTTTCTGAAGAAACTCCATACTGTTTTGCATATAATGTTAATTTCGGTACACATAAATAATTCGTCAGTAGAAGTATGTGTCAAATATTTGTGGAGCTAAGTGTAAACGCACTGTGACAGGCAGTGGCATTGCATATGCTGTATGTTATACGGGAAGCCTTACTCGATGGTGAGGTGTCTGGAAACTAAGACCATGAGTCCCCCGCCCGGAAACCTGACTCCCTCAGTGCTAACCTGGTCGGGGCAGCTCTGCCATCTGCCCGTCCGGAGCCACGCCACCTGCAAACACGTCCACAGAGAGCAGTCAGAGTGATGCATCTTCAGATGTGACTTCACCAGCCTTTTAGATCCAACACCCAGCTCGGGGTTCCCACCAGGTTCATGTTGATGGCTGCCAGCCTCAGCTGCCGGGTTCACCAGCACGAGGCCTGCAGGGCCTGCAGATCGGGAGCACACACCTGCCTAAGTGTGGGCCCTTTCAGATTTGGGCCCAGGAGCTCCATTTCAAACACCAAATCTTCAAATCTCTCTTAAAAAAAGAAGCAAGCCTAGAAGCAGCCATGGATTCTGAAGGGGAGAGCCCAAGATAACCAGCCATTCCCTTCTGAAAACCCTCTGTGTTCTGTGCTTAAACCCCTGAGGGGAAGAGAGAGCCGCGAGTGCTCTGGGAACCGGCTCCTCCTCCTTCCAGGGCAAACACACTCGCGCGTAGGCAGGATCATCCCAGCAGCAGCTTGACGTAGGCAGCACTGGGTTCTCCACTCCATTTTTTTAAGGCACAAACCTTATTTTCAGAGAAGTTTCAGGTTCACGGCAACACTGAGCAGAGAGCCCCCGAAGTTCCTGAGATGCCCCTATGCCTGCACACCCTCCCACGTTTACCAAAATCCCCCAAGGTGCATTCGTCACAATCGATGAACCGGCATTTGCACATCTTTGTCACCCCGGGTTTATAGACTGTTTCTAGATCCCTTCCCCACTAACCCCGGGCAGTCGCTGCTCTCTTTACTGTCTCCATATGTTCCTTTTCCAGCAGGTCAGAAAGTTTGAAGCATACAGTCTGTAGCCTTTTCGTGCAGTTATTTCACTGAGCAATATGCATTTAAGGTTCAGTCTTTTCGTGACTCAACAGCTCATTTCTTTGAATGCTGAATAACGGTATTGCCCAGATGCGCTACAGTTTATTTATCTACCCACCTACTGCAGGGCATCTTGGCAGCTTCCAAGGTTTGGCAACTATAAACAAAGACATTATAGAAATTAATGTCTGGGTATTTGAATGGACATAATTTGTATTTCACTTGGGTAAATACTCAGGTGCATGGTTTCTGGATTATGTTAAGAGTATGTTTGGTTTCTCTCTGACATAAACGACAGCAACATCTTCTCAGATCCACCTATCAGAGTATTGACAATAAAAACAAAAATAAACAAATGGGACCTAATCAAACTTCAACGTTTCTGCACAGCAAAGGAAACCCTAAACAAAACAAAAAGACAACCCACAGAATGGGAGAAAATCTTTGCAAGTGAATCGACTGACAAGGGATTCATCTCCAAAATTTGTAAACATCTTCTGCAGCTCCATACCCCAAAAACAAACAACCCCATCAGAAAATGGGCAGAAGATCTAAACAGACAGGTCTCCAAAGAAGACATACAGGTGGCCGAGAAACACATGAGAAGATGTTCAGCATCACTCATTCTTAGAGAGATGCACATCAAAACCACTCGGAGGTACCACCTTACCCCAGCCAGAATGGCCAGCATCCAAAAGTCTACAAACAAGAAGTGCCAGAGAGGGTGTGCAGAAAAAGGAACCCTAGTACACTGCTGGTGGGATTGTAAACTGGTGCAACCTCTGTGGAAAGCAGTATGGAGAGTCCTCCGAAAACTAAACATAGAACTACCATTCAATCCACTCCTGGGCATCTATCCAGGGAAAACCACGACTCGCAAAGACACATGTACTCCCATGTTCACTGCAGCACTCTTTGCAACAGCCAAGACATGGAAACAACTTCAATGTCCATCGACAGAGGAGTGGATCCAGAAGAGGTGGTACATATACACAATGGAATATGACTCAGCCATCAAAAAGAACGAAATACCCGCATTTTTAGCAACATGGATGGACCTAGAAACTATCATGCTAAGTGAAGCCAGCCATACAATGAGACCCCAACATCCAATGCTTTCCCTGACATGTGGAATCTGAAAAAAGGACAGAATGAACTTCTTTGCAGAACAGATGCTGACTCACAGACATTGAAAAACGTATGGTCTCCGGAGGAGACAGTTTGGGGGGTGGGGAGATGCGCCTGGGCTGTGGGATGGAAATCCTGTGAAATCAGATTGTGATGATCATTATACAGCTACAGATGTGATAAATTCATTTGAGTAATAAAAAAATACCATTAAAAAAGAGTATGTTTGGTTTTATAAAAGTCTGTCAAACTGCCTTGCCAAGGGACTGTACCCTTTTGAATTCCCATGAAAGCACCTGCTGTGCCGTATTCTTGCCAGCATTCGGTATGGTCAGTATTTTACATTTTGGTCATTCTAATTCTTAACAGCATTTCAATGTTTTATTGACGTATAGGTGCTATACAATATTATAGACGTTAACAGGTGTACAATATGGCGATTCACAATTTTTGAAGGTTATACTCCATTTATGGTCATTGTAATACAGTGGCTGTGTTCCCTGTGCTGGGCCATGTACCCTTGTAGCTTATTTTATACCTAATAGTTTGTACCTCTTACTGCCCGAGCCCTATATTAGCCCCTCCGCTCACGCCCCTGGTAACCACTAGTTTGTTTTCTATACCTGTGAGTCTTTTCCCTTTCTGTGATATTCAATAGTTGGTTGTATTTTTAGATTCCACATCTAAGTGATATACAGTATTTGTCTTTGTCGGGCTTTGTTCACGTAGCATAATGCCTCCAACTCCATCCATGTGGCTGCAAATGGCAACATTTCGTTCTCTTCCTGTGGCTGAGTGGCATACATGTCTACACCGTGGTATTTACCAGTGCTTCTACCACTTCATCCATTGATGGACACTTGGGTTGCTTCTTTTTTCTTTTTTTTTTGGGGGGGGGGAGGGGGCACCCGGATTGGTTGCTCCTATATCTAAGCAATGGTAAATAATGCTGCTATGAACATTAGGGTGTATGTACATTTTCAAATCAGTGTTTTGGGGTTTTTCAGGTGTGTCCTCAGGAGTGGAATTGCTGGGTCATACGGTAGTTCTATTGGTCTATAGTTTTCTTATAATGTCTTTGTCTGATTTTAGTATTAGGGCAATGCTGGCCTCAGAATGAGTTAGAAGTAGTCTTTCTATTTCCATTTTCTGGAAGACATCATACAGAATTGGTATTGTCTTTTCCTTGAAATGTTGGTAGGATTCACCAATTACCTGTACAGTGTTTTCCATTTTGGAAGGTTACTAATACTGATATAATTTATTTCATAAATGCGGGCTCATTCAGATTGTCTGCTTATTCTTGTAGGACTTTTGGCAGATTGTGTCTTTCAAGAAATTAGTCCATTCCACAGGTTATCAAATCTGTGAGCATACAGTTATTCACTATAATTTTATCGTCCTGTTAGTGTCCATGAAAACTCTGGTGATGTTTCACTTTCATTTTTGATATTAGAAATTAATATAAGCTCCCTTTCATTCTTAGTTTTTAGTATGGCTAGTGGTTTCTTGATTTTACTGATTTTTTTCCCCAAAGGATCAGCTATTGGTTTCACTGATTTTCTCCACTGTGCTTTTATTTTCAGAGTTATTGTTTTCTGTTCATCTTTTCATCATTTCTGTTCTTTTGTTCATTTTGATTTAGTTTTCTCTTCTTTTTCTAGTGTCCTGCGGTGGAAGTTTAGGTTATTGATTTTAGAGCATTCTTCCCTTCTAATGTATGCAGTCAGTGCTGTAAATTTTCCTCTAAGCCCTACTTCTGTTGCATCCCACAGATTTTGATATGCCGTATGTTCCTTTTGTTCAAAATATTTTAACATTTCTCTTGAGATTTCCTTTTTGACCCATGTGTTACCTAGAAATATACTATTTAATCTCTAGTTATTTGGGGATTTTCCAGTATTTTTCTGTTATTAATTTTCTAGCTCAATTCCACTGTGGTCTGAGAGCAGACACTGTATGATTTATATTTTTTTAATTTGTTATGGTGTGTTTTTTGACCCGGAATGCAATCTATCTTGCTGAACATCCTATGTGAGCTTGACAAAAAATGTGTAATCTTCCGTTGTTGGTTGAGGTGGTCAATATGTGTAAATTACATCCCGTTGATTGATGGTGCTGTTGAGGTCAACCATGTCCCTACTGATTTTCTGTCAGCTAGATCTGTTCATTTCTGATAAAGGTGTATGGAACTGTCCAACTATAGTGGCGGATACTCCTCTTGCTCCCTGCAGTTCTATTCGTTTTTGCCTCGTATTTTTTGAGACTCTCCTAGTAAACATCTACACGTTAAGGATGATTATGTTTTCTTAGAGGACTGATCCCTTCGTTATCAAATAACGCCTCCTCTTACCCTTGGTCATTTTCCCTGCTCTGAGATCTGCTCTGTCTGAAAGCAGTATCGTTACTCCCGCTTTCTTCTGATTAGGGCTAGCATGGTATATCTTTCTGTAAACCTTGGCTTTTCATCGGTATTTAGCTTAGTATTTATACTGGACAGACGGCATATACTTGGGTCTTGTTTTTGATCCACTCTAACAATATCTGTCTTTTAACTGGCATATACTGAGGTGTTCAAAATGACTATTGCTCTCGCTGGGGTACTATCTACCACATCTGTTACTGTTTTCTGCTGTTGCTCTTGTTCTTTGTTCTTACTTTTGTCTCCCACTCTTTTTCTGCCTTTTGTGGTCTTAATTGACTATTCTATCTAATTCCATTTTCTCTCCTTTTTTAGCATATCAGTTATTCTTCTTGTTTTTATTTTTTGTAGTGGTTGTACTAGATTTTGCTATATAGATTTGCAATTAATCCAAGTCCACTTTCAAATAGCACGATACAGCTTCATGGGTAGTTCAAGTACCCTATAGTAACAAAATACCCCTAATCCCCCCCCTCATGCCTTTATAATTTCTGCCATTCATTTAACGTCTAGAGGAGCACACATAAGCAATATCCGTATGCTTATGCGTAGGTATATGTATTACATACTTATATGTGAATACATGTGTGTGCGCATCTGTGTGTGTACATATGTGTATTATACAGCCTACGTAATCAAATGCATTGTTGTTATAATCATTTTGAAGACACCACTACCTGTTAGGTAAGTTAAGAATAATAAAAGTGAAAGGTTTCATTTTACCTTTCCTTATTCATTCTCGGGTGCTTTTCCTTTCTTTGTGGAGATCCAAGTTTCTGACCTATTCATTCCCTTTCTCTCTGAAGAACCTCTTTTAGCCTCTTTTAACCTCTCTTTTCTTGTAAGGGAGTTCTCCTGCAAATTCCCTACACTTTTGTTTGTCTGAGAAAGTCTTTAGCTCTCCTTAACCTGTGAAGGATCATTTCCCAGGATACAGCATTCTCAGTGGGTGGGGTTGTTTTCACTCAACACTTTAAATGTATCAGTCCCCTCTCCTCTTGCTGTGTAGTTTCTGGTCAGATGTAATTCTTATCTTTCTCTTCTGTAAGCAAGGCGTGTTCTCCCCTCTGGCTTCTTTCCAGACTTTTTTTCTTTCACTGATTTTCTGAAGCATGAATATGACATACCCACGTGCAGGTTTTGGATATATCCTGCTTGGTGTTTCCTAAGCTTCCTGGATCTGTGGTTTGATGTCTCGTATTAACTGGGAGAAACTCAGCCATATGGCTGCAAGTACTGCTTCTGTTTGCCTCTTCCTTCTTCTCCTGATTTTCCTGTTATGCTTTTCTTACACCTTTTGCGGTTGTGCCACAGTTCGTGGACCTTCTACTCAGTTGTTGTCATCACTGGTTTTCAGTCTTTTTTTGCTTTGCTTCTCAGTTTGGGAAGTTTCTATCGTCATTATCCTCAAGCTCAGAGATTCTTTAGTCCTTTCCAGCCCACTACCGAGCCCATCAGAGGCACTCTTCATGTCTATGGTAGTATTTTGGTCTCTAGCATCTCCTTTTCATTGTTTTTTAGAAGTCCTATCTCTCTACCTACACTACTCATCTATCTGTGTATGCTGTCTTATTTTTTCCGTCAAATCCCTTAATATTTTCACTGTAGCATTTTAAATTATTTGTCTCATCATTTCAGCATCCCTGCTGTATCAGTCTCTGGTTCTGCTGCTTGCTTTCTCTCTTCAAACTGTGTGTGTATCTTGCTTTTTATAGTATGCCTTGTCATGTTTTGTTGAAAAGTGGATGTGATGTACCAGGGAAAAAGCAAATGCAGCTAACAAGCCTTCCGTGATCTGACTAGGTCTCAGCCTTCTGGTGACCCTGAGTCCTGGACTGTGAACTTCACCCGTGCTTCTGAGGTCTTGTTTCCCCGTTTAGGTGGGACGCAATTGGGTATTTCCCTTCTCCCAGGTAGGCTGAGCTCTGATAAAACCCCAACACCTTAGATTTACCATCACATCGTTTCTTCGAAGGGCAGTCCCTGTTCAGGATATCAGAATGCTCCAACATACTTCAAAATGCTTCCTTTCCCTCTTTCTCTGCGGCAAACACATGAGGAATTTTCTCTGACAATTCACTGCAAGGACCCCGCAGAGCACCTGGCAGTGAGAGTCATCCATTGTGGGGGGCCCTGTGACGGAGACCCCTGCAGTTTTGAAGCCTCTGGAGGCCACCCTGGTCCTCCAGGAATTCGTCAATTACAGGTCCAGTGTTCCCGCCCTAGTCCTGGTGCCCAGGGGGGTTTCAGCTCTGCAAGCTGTGATTCTCTGTCCCTGCCTGTCAGTCTCTCCAGGTTTTTTGGGGGGAAAGGGCAGCAATTTTCCCTATGACATCACTTCTCTGATAGATCGAAGAAGGTTTTTTTTAGTTTTTCAATTTGTTCAGCTTTTCACTTGTTGTTGAAATGAATGACATCTAAGCTACTTACATGCCAGACCACAAAATAGAGGCCCTCTCCTCAATTCTTTGTTAAGGTTAAAGACTATATGAAAAAATTCTTGTATTTTTTTAAAAAACTTCTCTTCGACTATTGGTTATCTGTGGCTAAGAGTGGCTTATCTAGTCTTTAAGAAAGAAAACCTGCTCTGAGCTTGTGCAGGGAACACCCACTCTTTCCAACACCCTTCCCAGCTTCTTTTAATAAAACATGAGAGTTGCCATCTTCTTTATGTCTCTATCTTTACCGAAACTGCAAGGAATGTAGAGTCAAGTGCCCTCTGCTTTCACGGGGCTCCCTTGGCTGGGACTTCAGACACAGGGCCTCTCCCCCAGGCTCTCCTCTCAAATGGAGCCTTATTTCTTTTCTCGCCGAGGTAATGATTTCTTTCTTATAATTTGCCTCAAGTCTTTTGCTCAAATAGGTCAGATATAAACACTCATCACCTTTGGAAAAGCCAGTTCTCTTTCTGACGTGTTCTCCCAATAAGCTAAGGGATCTTCAAGAACATCCTGAAATAAACCAGCGGCAATTCTGGAGCCACCAACGGAGAGGGTCTTCTCTGCTTGCAGGAACCATGAGAAGGGGAGGGTCTCACCCAGAAAACAGGGTCAGCCTAGCTGAAGCAGGGCCACCAGGGGGGTATGCGAAAGGAGGGCACACGTTGCCAGCCAGAGTGCTAAACGGAAAAGTTTTATTAACTGACCTTTACAGAAGAACCTAGTTAACGAAGAACACTTTGCACTAAAAGCCTCGGTGCTGGCATCACTAAATTTCGTGATCTGATTCAAACCTCTGCAGGTGCGCTGGGGCCTGAGCGCTAATGGACCCTGACAGCAGAGTGAATGTCAATTCTGCTTCCTGGGGAAGCATTTTAGAAAGGGCCCCTCACTAGTCAGGGCTTGAAATAAGCACAGAGGAGAGTCAGAGAGCCCCAATTTTCTGCGGGCTCCACACACAGATTCTAGGCCTCCATGGAGATAGGCAGCCTGAAGTACCAACCTCGGCCGGGGTTCCAGCCCCCGAGAGAGGCCCACAGACCCGTGTCCTCTGGCCATCAGTGCTGCCGCCACGCGTGTCCTCCCCCACCCTCAAGCCAGGGTTCTGCCCAAGACGTGGCCGGGTGGTGCAGGAAAGACCCAGAAAAAGCTTGAGGGAGCTCATTGTATCAGAAAGCAAGGATATCATCAGATGCATCTGGGTCAAAAGGGGACAGAGGGCTCCCCTAAGGGACATTTTGAACCAAGGAAGGGACAATAGCTGCAGGGTACTGGAGCAATTGATTATGTAAAAACCATGCCCCCCCCAACACACACACACACACACACACACACCCTGCTTGCTTCTGACCAGAGGCTGCCAGGGCATCAATCCAGTATTAGCAAAACTGATAGAGAGACAATTACCTTGGGGTTCCTGGATGAACCACATTTCAGGGTAACCAGATAACTACGGAGGAAAAGTCATTGTGTATAAAAGAAATGCCGCCTAGCGATCCAGGGTGACACGTAGAATTTGAAAAGTCACTGTTCTGGGAGTCCTGGTGACGCAAAGGACCTGGGGGCCGCAGTCCCCCAGGGAGCGTGACTCTGCTGGACAGGAAGCTGAGGACCTTGTGCTGCAGGTCCGAGTGACGCCACGGAACCTGTGGACCCCGCCCAGTGTTCGTTACCAAAGGGGCAGCGGAGCCTCCCGTGGGACGGGGCCACGGTCCCACCCGTGACACGTGGACGAGCACCAGTAACTCTCACTGCGTCTCCACGGAAAGAGGCTCCAGGGGCGCGTTGCCTGGCCTGGGGGACCTGGCTGGGCCCCGACCTGAGCAAACAGATCGTGTCGAGACGCCTGTGTGAAAACGAGAGGAAACTGAACCCAGAGTGGGTGTCGAACCATATTGAGAAACTTCTCAACGAGCCCTAGGAGGCGTTGAGAACGCGCTGGCAGAAACAAAGGCCCCGTCTGCCACAGACGCCTAGTAAAAAAATATCGGTGGACAGTCAGGCTGCCCAAAGGAAACAGCGCCTGGGCCGTAAGCAGCACTTGGCAGGGGTCAGACACACCCCGGGGGCAGCACAGAAAGAGGGGTGCCTACAGGGCCGGGGCTTTGCGCTGCTGCACGTTGCTGGGACGTCAGGGGGCGAGATGTAACCTAAGAGCCATGTTCATGGGGGCAGGAGGAGGGAGGAGGCCCTGGAGAGACGGTCCAGGTGGAAAGTAGCAGGGGCGGGGGGGGGGCATCTGTTCTGAGGCAGAAAGTGGTGAGGGATGAGATTGAGTATCAACTACGAAAGACGCCCATGTCATGCCCCCCCCCACCCAAATGTGGGCTTTTATAGAAGCAGCAACGCAGAGGAACAGCAAAGAATCACACCTCAGGAAGCCCACCCTTGAGGCCATGCAGGCGGTGGGGCGCCGGGGGTGATGACTGCGGCTGGGCGACGGGGCGGGGGGGATGCTGGTGGCTGGGTCACCATGAGGAGATGCAGCAGGGTGGACACAGGGGTGCCCCCGGGAGGGACGTGGAGCACAGCACGTTCCTCCCTGAATCCGCTCTGCAACGACCCACGAACTCCAGAGAACCATTAACATTTTGTGAAGAGCTGCCAGTTACAAGGCAGATAAACAAGAGGAGGCAACTCCGTAAGAAACGCGCTAAGAAAAAGGCTTCTGCCCCAGCTCGGCGCCACCTTCTCCCAGTGACCTTCTTCTTTCTCCCCGACGCGCCTGCTTTCGAAAGCCCACGCGAACGATGGTGTTGGTGGCGGCGTCAGGAAAAGAGAAGCCTTCCTCCTGCTCCAAACTAGATGTCACCCAAGGCCGTTTAATCAAGGACATTTTTCTTTACACTGATGTACTGACATGAACGAAAGTTCCCTTATTCAAGAAGTCTCTGCAGTGGGGATACTTGTCCTCGCATATGCTCAAAAGCTCCCTGGGTCCTCTTTCCCATCCAATCAGTTGTTTTCAAAACGCGAGTTTCAATAAAGGCCACGACTCCGATCTTCACCCAGAGGAATAGTTCTCAGCCAGGGGCTCCTTTGCTTCCCCAGCGCACACTCGACAATGTCTAGAGACTGATTTCAGTTGTCGCAACGGGGGAGCAGGTGCGTCTGGGGTCTAAGAATCTGGGGTGATATTAAACCTGCTACGGTGTTCACCCCGGCCCCACCCCAGAGCCTTGTGCAGCCCGCCGTGCAGGTGATCGGCCGTCCAGAGGCCCTGCCCTAGACCTTAGCTTCCCCTCCGAGCTTAATTCTTAGCTCCATCCTAATACCTCACCCCATTTCACAGACTCAAAGAAATGGTCCAATCCACCCAGGGCTGCAGAGCCTGCGAATTCTGGAGCTGAATTCAGCGAAGGGACGGCTGCTTCCACCACGCCGCAGCCTCCCACCCCCCAAAGGAGAGCAAGCCCTCCGCTTCACAATCTAGGACAAAACAGCTGAAACAACTGCTCGTGCTACGTAGGCGTTAAAAACAGAGCTGCTTAGTTTGGGTTTGACGTTCTCTCCCCCAGCTTTTCGAGGGGGTGGAAGACCCGTGTAACCAAGCCTCTGGGAAACCCCAGGAGAACTGGGCTCATCTCCAGCCACGAGGCCCTCATCCTGCTCCCTGACCTCTCCACGTGGCTTGTCGGGATTCAGAGGCCAGCTCTGGATGCAACGTGCTAGGTCTCCAGACCGAGATGCTAACGCTTTCCCCTTTGTCTGAGGTTTTTATTTTACCCGACGCCACCTGCTGCCTTGCTTCCAGCCTCCTTTAGAACCTGCATAGCTTTCGCAGGGTTAATATCATGAACAGAGGGAACGCAGAGGCACGAGGTACACCTATAATTAGGGGGTTTGTTTACTCTCCTATTATTCTATGCCAGCATGTCCCAAACTGCCCTTTCTAGAAAAGTCTGTTTCTGGGAAAAGTTAATAGGTGTGGCAGGAAGAAAAGGGGGGTTTCTCATTCAAAAAGTTTGAGAAACACCGAAGATGAAATGCCCATCTTGAAAATTCAAAAAGCACATGAGCCAGGGACATTCTCTGAGAAGACAAAGCATAGAAGGATATGAGCCTTTTGAACTCTGTCTGACACAGACCTTCCCAGGCTTCTTTGATTATCAGAATCATTTTTCACAAAGTATCTATTAGCAACCGGCAGGCCATTGTTTCACCAAACATCAAAAACGAGACTCTGAGACGGAGGAAATTAAGGCATTCTTACGTCCCTTTCACAGATGAGAAAATTAAAGCTCAGAGGAGCCACGTGAGGAAATTCACTGTTACCTCGGAAACACTGCTCGGCTTCAAGGCTTGACCTCAGGCTCTCTGCATCCAAAATTCTCCCAGAGAAATGGATCAGGACCCTAAGATCCTACCCCCACCCATGTCCTCCGCCTGCCTTGTCTGTGGAAAAACTTTAGCCAAAGAATAAGTTTCATCAGAGAAGTGAGACAATGCAGAAGCAAAGGAAAGCCGCCAAACAGGACAAAACAATAATCATTTCGTCATTAAGCAAAGTCGAGGACCTTCAGTTCCTCTCAAAGGTGTGTAGACGGCATTCGGAGGCCTGTCCTGTGCGCGCTTGGCGAGACTGAAGCTCCTACCGGGGGAAGAAGCTCACTGCACGGGGACCAGACCGAAGCCATGGTATCAGCTGCCACGGTTCTGAGAACTGGCCTCAAGGACACGGAAACAAACGGACCCCGAGCCGAAGCCTAAATGTACTTGAAACAATCCGGATGATCCTGGTTAGATCACCGCACAACCAGCGTCCGAGCAGACGGTGCTGTTCCGCGGGCCCTTTGGACGGACGTCTGCCCTCGCCCCACCAGTTGCTGGCATCTGAAAGACAGCAAACTCTCCTTTTCCCACCAACCTAGCGCCGTCCTCAGCTTTAGAGCAGGAAGCAACCAGACCCCGCCTGCTCTCCCATCATAGCCTGGGACTCACTTTTGCTCATTTCTCATACATGAGGTCTCGCCACAGGACCGTATAGCCCCAAGCCATGCCTGGTTCCTGGCCCCTTGATCCTTCCACTCACAAACGAGGGCCCCCAGGTTGCCTCTCAGCCACCAGCTACATACCACGCTCACCTCTGGCTCCTCCTAAAACAGACAGGAGGGCCGGGAAATTCTATTCTCATGCATGGGCCCATCACCAAGTCGGGGCTGTTGGCCTGACCTTGTGACAACTGGGCTTCTGTCATGTCCCTAAAAGTGGCCACTGCCCCATGCTCAGGGGCCTGCCGTGGACCCCTGCACTGACGGCTGATCCTGAGCCTCCAATGGCCTCTGGAGAGAAGGGTCATCTTACCCAACGTCAGGGCCAAGCCCCAGCCCGAGGACGTCTTCATATCCCGACCGGCCGGAGCTTGCTCACCCGCACACTTCCTCAGCCTCACTCCCCTGACAGGTGGCCGGCCACCACTGGCTCAAGGATTTCAAAGACCAAGCTCATGGCCACAGCCTCCAGCCATCGCGCTCCACTGCCCAACTAAATATGCTCTCCGCTGCCTCTGGGATAATTTGTTTCCCTATTTCCTGATTCACCTGAAAAAAATCAACCCAGAGCCTGCCAATAAAAAAAACCCACTCCTCTGTTCAGGGAACACAGTGCCAGGCCCCGAGAAAGAGTCATGCATTTAAGGAGGGCTGAGTCCTCCTGTGGGCGTGGAGGGCAGGGCAACGTGGCTGCTCTTGCGAATTAACGAACATTATGAGCTGGAAAGGGGAACCACGCAAGGCAGGGTCGGAGAGAGGGACCAGGATGGAGGGGTACTACTGGGAGCTGGTACTTGGAGCAGCGGAAAGACATACCTGCTGTGAGGTCTTTAAAAGGTCACTTTCAAAGGTCTGGTGTGGGCGGAAGGCCTGAGCTAGCAGAGAAGGCAGAATTCCAGGCAGGACCATGGGGACTCCAGCAGGCAGCGAGGAGAGGTGGTCAGATCTGGGAAAACCACGCAGCACCGTGTGGGAACCTACCCAGGAGCAAGGGCGAGTGGGCCTGGGAAGCACAGCTGGGGCCGCGGGATCCCGAGATCAGAGAGGACCCGCTAAGGGAAGGGGGCTACCAGACAGACATCCAAAATCGCTTTGAGTCAGGCAGCATCTGTCCAGCGGATAGAAGGGAGCCCGAGCGCTGCTGGCTTCACAGGCAGAAACAAGGCAGATGAAGCAGGTTGGTTATGGCAAGGTCACTCTGCTCGAGGGGACGGCAGGGGCCCGCGAGGGCGATGACCTCGCCTGTGCTGGTCAGGCGGTTCCTGATTGGTTGGTTTCAGGCTCCCTTTCTGGGAAAGCCAAACCGCAGTGGAGCCACATCTCAGCTGGAGCTTAGGACGAGCGACTCCACGGGGGCCTGTGGTCTTGTTTTGGACAATCCCAAGTCGGGAGGGGCGTCAGGGCTCGAGGTCACTTCGGAGGTCCCGGGGGAAGGCAGCCTGCGGACTGGCCACGGCGATGCGGCAGAGGGTGAGGATGAAGGATACGCACAGGTGACCCAGGACCCCAGATGCACGGGCTTCGCGGCAGGGAGGGCTGACGGCAGCTCAGGAGCCCGCCCAGGGCTCTGAGAAGGAGGCTCGCGGAATCCAGGGCGGGAGCAGCAACGCAGAGCGGCCGATGCGCGGGTCACCAGAGTCCTCAGCAGCGGTGACGGGGACAAAGCGGGAGCCCAGTGGGTTCCAGAGGAAGGAAATAGAGAAAGGGCTGTCCTGGGAACTGCAGGAAGCGAAGGGAGGCAGAAAGGCTGTGTGTGCGCCTGCGCGCAGGAGCCGGCGCGGCTGCGAAGAGACTCAGATGCTCTCTGAGGCCGGGAGCTGCCGAGGCCCCTGGACAGCGGTGGGCGTCCCACAGGGAGGCACCCGTGGGTCCCCGGGACCAGAAGGAGAGGCCAGAGGCACAGGGACAGGCCGCGTGGCCTGGAGACGAAGAGCCCCCCTCTGGATGACTTTATTTTCTCGCTGAGAGAGGAGCCGGAGGCGAGAGGGAGGCTTGACACGTGAGAGGCCCGAGGCCCCGCCCCCAACCTCCCCCCCCCGCCCAGGAGCTGGAGGGGGTGCCCTGCGCATGCTCGAGAACGTGGACCAGGGCACCGGTCTCGCCACCATCTCACAGGCATCTTTACCCCCAAATGCCAAAATAAGACACACAAGCAGCAAGGAAAGAGCTTAAGACCAAAACATTGGAATTTGTGGCAATGAAGATAAACTCCCTCTGGATACACTTCCAACAGATGCCAACAGAGCAACTGGAGAGAAAGATAGTAACAGCAAAGATTTGACAAGTCAAACGACAGCCTAATCCTCTCTCTGTCTTGATGGCCAACCGCTCCTACTGTGTTCCCTCTTCCTTTGCAAAGTCTTTGCCGCAGAAGGCGGTGTCCAGCCTTGTGACTTCACGGCTGCAGCTCTTCAAGGCGACTGCGGCGCTGAGACAGCCAGCCTGTACACGCGTTAAAATACGCATTTGCAGCCAATGAAAGGAAGTCACTTCATTCTTTCCCAGGGGAACAAGAAAGGGGGACTTGGTTAAAAGAGTGGGTCAACCGCCGAGGAAACTGTAACCTCAGGTTTTCAGAATAAGTAACGTCCCCGTTCCCCACTCGGTTCAGGGCCTCAAGCCCTCCCGCCTGCACCTGCCTCTCTCCTGGAGCTTGGAGCGTTTGCCCACGGGCTCTAATTTATCAGGGAAACAGGTCTGTTTTGCAGACGGAGGTGTGTCCTGTGAAAGGGCTGGTCTTATTCAAAGGCCTGAGGTCTGCCTTCAGTAGGATCGTGAACCAAAAACGGACAAAATGAAACAACAGTCTTTCGCCGGAAACCAATTTTCACCAGCTCGTAAAAACACAGATTTCCGTTTTCTTCCTGTCTAGGTAAGTATTTATATTTCTATTTATCATGTCGCTTTATTTCCTTATCAATCACAGTTTTCATCGACATCCTAGAATTTCCTTGGTGTGATACTCCAGCGCAGAGAAAAATGGACTGCGAGAGGCTGGAAAGCTGTAGGCTCCTGATTTAAAAGGTTGTTATTCTCATTGACATCTTATTGGCAGGGAGCCAGGAGATGGGTGCCTGGACCGCCCCGTCAGAGACCGGGTAGTGAAGGGGCCAGGAGAGAGGGGACCTGCCTGAGCCCGAGCCCTGGCCCAGCCGAGACAGCTGGCTGTGACTTCAGACCAGCCTGGTCTCAAGTTCCCGCCTCCGGATTACAAAACAAAGCTGTGCCTCCAGATCCCGCCCGGTGTGGTCGGATCTGCCCATTTTTGAGAAAGCCAAAGAGGAGGGATGTCGGGTTACTGCAGGAAGTCTCCAAACTTGTAAATACTCTCAACTCTTCCAATTCCTTTTCTGGTCCCTGGGGGTTCAGGCTGGGGCAGAGGGAAGAGTCTGCCAGCCGAGTCGGGACGCCCAGCTGGCAGGCTCAGCCTACATCAGGGTCTCTGGTTCTAGAATCAGACGTTGGTAAAGGGACCTGTGGGCCCACCCTTAGGTGCTGTGGGACAGGAGAGCAGGCTCCACTGGCGAGGCTGTGTCACCTGCCACACTGTCACCGGCTCTCAGTCAGCCTCAGCGTCCCGGATGGGCTCTGCCCTTGAGCTCCGCCCCCTGGATAGAACCAAGCTGGCCCCAGCTCAGCTGCTCACTACCAGTCTTTTTTTTTTTTTTTTCCTATTTTTGGCTGCCCCACAGCACATGGATCAGATCTGAGCCAGCCTCCACCTAAGCCACAGCTGCAGCAACGCTGGATCCTTAACCCACTTGCTGGGCTGGGAATCAAACCTGGGTTCCAGGGCTCCCCAGACGCCTTTGATCCCGTTGCGCCACAGTGGGACCTTCCTGACTACCAACTTCTGATCCACTGGGTTCCACTACTGAAATGCAAAGGGCACGGAACCCCCATCCCCACAGTGTCCAAAGCCAGATGGAGCCGCCAGCCCCACCTCAAGAACGGTCCACCCCACATGGTCAGGCGGGCAGCAGTAGCCCTGCAGACCGTCCTTCAGCCCAGACGCAGAGCAGACCAGCCCTCTGGGTTCCCTTTTGCCAACTGCGCCCCCCACCCCCACCCCTGCCTGGCTCCACCCACCTCTGAGGGTCATCAGTTTCCTCCTTCATCCATTCATTCGGCCAGGACAGTCTCCTGGCCGCCGATCAGGGCGGCCCCACGCTCTGTTTGATGCTCTGCTGGCACCATCTCAAAATTTAATAATTTTGCCTTTGAACTTGTTTTTTGGTCATCGGAATCTGCTGGGGGGTTGAAATATGTGCATAAGCGGAGGAGAGCCAAGGGAGAAGGAGCGGCTTGCACGCCTGTGCATTCGACACACTTTCTGCTTCCTTTTGAGCAGAACCCACGTTTACATTCTGCACCTGCCCGAAAATTAGGGACCAAGAAGTGTGAGTTTGGTCTTTGTAAACACACACACAGCCTTGGGGCCGTGCTGCCGCCCACAGTAACTGTACATCCTCTTCCTTGGAAGCCTGCATCTTCCTCAAGAGCATTTCGAGGCTGAGCCCCCTTACAGCTTTGCCCTCCAGGGTCAGAAGGCCCCCAAGAAGCGGGGCTGCCCTCCTCCCCCTCATCACCGCGTGCTCTCCTCCTCTCCTTGCTCTGATCTGCCCAACGCACAGGGGAGCAAAACAGGAGACAAGAGGACACAGGGAGAGCCAGCGGGGGGTGGGGTGGGGTAGGGGCTTGGCGTTGGGCACGATTCAGCAGGTATCAGAAGATGCTTCTCTTGCAGAGCCCAGGTTCCAAGGGGGCTGATGCGGGACGCCTTTCAGAGTCAATCACGGTGAACCTTCACCCCACGCGCTGCTTGGGGACACCTCCTGGGAAGTGTCCGTGTGGGCTTCACGGTGATGCCATCCTTTCCTCCAGCAGCCCCTCACTGTGCCCTCTGCGGCCAGAGCAGCCTGCGTCATTTCTGTTTCCTCTGCATCGCTCAGCCGTCCCGTCTGGGAGCCCGACATGCTCGGACGGCGCCCCAGTGGCCCTCTCCGGCTGTCCTCACTGTCACCATCCATGGTGGAGACAGACACACCACTGGGGAAAAGGCCGATTCCACTGCTGCGTCAGTGAGTAGATAGAGAGACCCTCGCACAAGCGAAGTCAGACAGAGGCGGTCACCATGTGATATCACTTATGTGTGGGATCTACCGTATGGCACAGATGAACATGCCTGCAAAACACAGAAGCAGACTCACAGAGAGAACAGACTGTGGTTGCCAAGGGGGCGGGGCGGGGGTGGACTGGGAGTTTGGGGTCAGTAGCTCCAAACTATTGAATTGAGAAATGAGAAGTATCGAGGTCCCACTGCGCAGCCCAGGGAACCAAACACAGCCTCTTGGGAGAGCCCACGATGGCAGGTAATACGAGGGAAAGAATGTGTGTGTGCGCATGACTGGGTCTCTGTGCTGTACAGCAGAAGTGGACGCAACATTGTAAGTCAATTATACTCGAATAAGAACATAAAATTTGGAGTTCCCAGTGTGGCTCAGCAGGTTAGGAGCCTGAAATAGTCACCCTGAGGATGCGGGTTGGATCCCTGGCCTCACTCAGTGGGTTAAGGATCCAGTGTTGCTACGGTGGAGATCACAGATGTGGCTTGGATCCAGTATTGTTGAGATTGTGGTGTAGACCAGCAGCCGCAGCTCCATTTCAACCCCCAGCCCCCGGGAACGTCCATATACCGCAGGGCGGCCCTAAAAAGAAAGACCAAAAAAAAAAAAAAACCACTGTAAAAAAATTAAATTTTTAAAAATAAACAAATAAAATTACTTTTCTTTCTAAACATCAAAGAGGAGAAGAGGAAATAAAGAAAAATAAAACAACCTAAGGTGACCCCTATCTCCACAGGCCCAGCCGTGTCCAACAGGAGCACTGGTCCTACGGCAGGTGGACCTCAGGCAGACCCATCAAAGAGCCTCTGGGAGCCTGAGACCCCTGGCTGTGTGTGCAATCTTGTGGGGGGCGGCATGTGCTCACATACACATTTTTCTAGAATCTGCTGTCACTGACACCAGGAACGTTCCAGGCTCTGGCTGTGCCTTGTGTGTGCAGAAAACAAAGGTGACCTTGAGCCTAAATAAAGGTCACATGAGGGTGCAGAAAGCTGGGAACAGAGCCTGGCCTCCTCAGGAAGACCCCGACTGCTCGGGATTTTTTCAAGATATTTTTGTGTTGCCCTGGGGCCGTTCGGGCTGTTTCCTGCTGGTTCAATGGGATGTAGCCCCTTTGCCTCTCTGGAGGTGGCTTTCTCCTGGCCAGCTGTCCCCACGCCCGATCTCCTGAGTGCTGTGGTCTCCAGGGTCCAGGCGTGAGCCACCTGGGGAACCGTGAGGTCAGCATCCTCTGACCGGGTCCAGGTGCGTTTCAGCTGGAAGCTGAGGTGTCATGGAAGCGGCCCCCTCCCCAGAGCCACGCACGGCCCCTCCCTCTGTCCAGATCCCCTGGGTCCTACCCTGCCCCTCACTCCCCGAACCCCCTCCTCGGCATCACCTGGAAATTGTCACAACTCCGGTTCCAAGGCCCCACCCCCATCACCAGAATCAGAAGCCCAGGGGCTGGGCCCCGAAATCTTTTTTTATTTAAGTCTCTTTTTTAATTAAATTTTATTGGAGTGTAGTTGATTTGCAATGCTGTGTTAGTTTCAGGTGTGCAGCAACATGCGTCAGTTTTACGTGTATCCATATCCCTTTTCAGATCCTCTCCCGTCTAGGTTATTACAGAGCGTTGAGTAGCCTCCGAAGTGCTGTACAGGGGCTCCTGGTTTCTTATAGGTTTTACACATACCAGTGTGTGAGTGTGTGTGTCTATCCCAGCCTCCCATTTTCGATTCGAGCATGTTCTCGGCTGATGTCTGAGGCCCCAAGCCACAGCCGTGGTGTGCCTTCTCTCCTTCTCCCCCAGTCACATTCTGCTCTCTGCTCGGGCTTCAGGTCAAACCACCATCACTCGGAGGCTGTCCGGCCCTCCCTCCACAAACCCCTCCACCCTCGGCAAACCAGCCTCTCCCCAAACTTTTGGCGTTTGTGCATCACTCGGCACCGCTGACCATGCACTCCTCATGTCCCTCGTTTATACGCCTCCTCTGGGGTTGGGCAGGGCTTCCCCGGATAAACGAGAAAGCCTAGGCTAGAAATCAGGCCGAAGCCGGAGCCCGGACCACTGCCCGCCGCTGCATGCACGGCAGCCCCTGAGGCTGGGAGCACCCAGCTCCCTGTTCCCTGCGTTCTGCAGATGTCCAGTGCTTCTCCTCCACGAGAGAAGGGCAGCCGTGGCAGGACCCCCAGGGTCTTCAGAGGAAAGGTGACTGGTGCTGACAGCAGCCCCGGGGGGAATGTCCCCGCGGGCTTTCCTGAAAGTGCCCGTGACTCTCATCCATGTCTCCGGCCTCCAGTCCATTCACTGCCCAGTGAGGGATGGACACGCTTGCACTTGCTTATCTGAAACATTACAATGAGCATCATAAAACGAGTAGGAGTTCCTGTCGTGGCGCGGTGGTTATCGAAACTGACTAGGAACCATGAGGTTGCAGATTCGATCCCTGCCCTTGCTCAGTGGGTTAAGGATCCAGCATTGCTGTGAGCTGTGGTGTGGGTCACAGACGAGGCTCGGATTCTGCGTTGCTGTGGCTGTGGCGTAGGCGGGTGGCTACAGCTCCGATTAGACCCCTAGCCTGGGAACCTCCACATGCCGCCAGAGCAACCCTAGAAAAAGCAAAAAGACAAAAAAATAAAAAAATAAAAATAAATAAAACAAGTGGATTTGCTTTCTCTGGGCCCTGCATCACTCCCTCCACCTCTTCTGATAAAATTACAGGTTTTAACCTGAGGGTAGATTTTTCCAAATGTGCTTCCCGGACCTTATCTTTTCAGGGGGAGCCCACGGGCAGAAGTTAGGCAGCAGTTGCTCTGGGCTTTTGATGAGAAGGTTTTTGGGATTTCTGCTTTATCCGAAAGACATTCTCCTTTTTGGAATGCACGTGGGCGTCTTTCTCCTACATTCTTTCAGGAGAAAACACTGTCTGGAAAAAACAATGAAACACACGCTCTAAGAACCTGCTTGCTAAATGTGATGTCTGCATGGGTGGATCTTTATTTAAGCAGCCTCTTCCCGGAGCCGGCCTGGCAGGTCCGCGGCTGCGTCCTCCTCTCTGATTGCGGACACTCTTCCTTCGGGGTAACTCAGGCCCGGTATTGCAGTGCACACAGTCCACTCCGGGAATGGAGCGGTGATGCACAGAGCAGGCTCCCAGGAACGGATAATAAATAATTGGAGGAACTAATGATTATTAGTAGGTTTCACCGAGAATCATTTTCCTTTAGTTTTTGCTGCTGAAATACATTGACTTTCTAGCCCTCAGAGCTAAGAAGTTCCAGCAGGATGTCTACGAAGAGAGTGAGCCTGAAAGTAGAGGCAGGAGTCGCTCTAATCCTACGTCTATTTGCCCACCCCGAAGGGAAGCAAGGAAAATACGAATCCCGGGGAAGGTTATGTCTGAATCACCGCCTCCGTGTACGGACGCACGGCACAGCCGGGGACGCATGCACATCCAGCCAGAGCATCCTTCACGCAATCTGACTCTCGATCCGTGTGGTTTAGGAAGAGACATTTTTGTTGAACCAGGGATTAAGTATTTCCAAGTGAAACACTTTTTGAAAACGTGATTATGCTGTGTCCAGGTTTGGGGATGCTTTTTCGAGATTTCTGTGGTGCAACAGTGACACCCAGTGCCGAGAGGCCCTTGCAGGCTGCAGGCATCTCCTTTATCCCACATTAGTGAAGGGGACCAGGGCGAGGACCCGTTGAGAAAGACTCCCCAGAAAAGAAGATGACAAAGGCAGGATGGGCCACCATGTGGGATGGGCATAGGGACACTGCGGCCTGGTGACGCCAGCCCAGGCTTGGCCCATCCCGTTCCAGGCCCAACGCCCCGGTGAGATCCAGGGAACATGGGGCCATAGGAAGGAGGCCTGGGAACCGGGTGTGGAGGGGACCATGGCAGGCCGTGAAGGCTAGACCAAACATCAGCTGTCACCACGGCAAAGAGAGGTCACAGGACACGCACGGCCCGTCAGCCCATGGCTCTGTAGCTGGTACAGAAGCTCGGGGCTCCTGGGCCAGCAGCTTTTCTCCGTGACCTCCAACCAGGGCCGTGAACTTGAGGGACTGTGCAGGAGGGCATGGGCAGATGTACACACAGCTTCCGTCTTTACGGGATTTTAAACTAATATTCAAATACTTGATGCTGAGAATTAGCACCGTCCTACCTATAAATCGCCACTAGACAGAGACACAATCAAGAGACGGGAACGGTTTATTCCTCTGCTGAAGAGACGGCGCTGAAGTTTTGCCCCAAACTTAGGTTTGGGGCAAAAGCCAAGCTTGCTCTGGAAATGGTCCAAGGCCACCATCACCAGATGAGAACCTAGGGGTCAGGCCCAGGGGGTCTGTGCCAGCCCAGGACGGCTGTGCCGCCCACACCCCTGCCGTTAACCCTCCAAAGGTGGCCAGGGTTTCCATCTGTAAAGGACAAGCCATTGCCGTGGAAAACCATGAAACCTCGACCCCATAACGTGGTGTGAATGGGAGTTCTGTTGCCTATTCATTGTGTAAGTTTAACCAACTTCCTCAAACTTTCTGAAATCCAGTTTCTGAACATGTATCTTAAAATAGCAATAATGCGGAGTTCCTGCTGTGGCACGGTGGCTTGAGAACCTGCGGCTCAGGTCCCAGCAGAGGTGAGGGTTTGCTCCTTGGCCCAGTGCATGGGGTTAAAGGATCCCATGTTGCCACAGTTGCAGCTTGGATTCAATTCCTGGCCCAGGAACTTCCATGTGCCACATGTGTGGCCATAAAAGAAAAAGAAAAACAAAAACAAAACAGGTAACAATAATACTTACCTCAGAGAAGGACGCCCCAGCTAATGACATAAGCAAATTTAAAGTGCCTGGCTCTTCATACAGAAGTATTTCTACTCTGACATTTTATTAGAAGACTGTCTGAACACGTGGAAAAGTTGAAAGCGTTTCACAGCGAACACCCCACTGTCACCATCTAGCGCCTGTGATGAACTTTCCTCCGTACCTGTTTTATCACTCACCTCGCTGCCCACCGTCCCCCTGCCCACTCTCAACCCATCAGAGTGGTTTTTGATGCATTTAAAAGAAGCAGACACCAGTTCATTGCCAAATGCCATTTATTAGAGCTCCGCAGTTGTGGTTCTATTTTATTCTTTGGAGGTGAAGTTCACATACAATGAAATGCCCAGATCCTAAGAACACCATTCGATGTGTTTTAGAAATCCTTCCCTCTGAACCCAAGCCTAGTCATGATGTGGACTGTTACAAGTTCCCTCCGCGGCACGATGCTTTGAGGATCTGGTGTGGCTGCAGCTGTGCTGCAGGCGACAAGTGCAACTTCAGTTCCATGCCTAGCCTGGGAAATCCCATACGCCATGGGTGCAGCCAAAGAAAAAATTATGTATGTATACGTATGTATATGTGCATGTGTGTGTGTGTATCTCCATCACCCCAGAAAATTCCCTCATGGTGCACTCCAGTAAATTCCTGACCCACCTCCAAGAGACACCTGCTGTTCTCATGTCTTTAATCATACGCAGTCTTGCTCCCAACAAAAGCTGAACCAGGGGACCCAGTGCCTGTGTCACAGGACTGGAGATCCCATCTCCAGGGGACTTTATGTACTAACCAACAGTTCTAGCCCCAAATCTATGCCCTTTTCCTTATTGGATGCATCTCGGTTTCTAAGAAGTGTCGCATCAACCAAAGGAAAAACGCAGTTGAAGCCATCACCCCAAGAACCCTTTGGAACGGCTGTGAGAACCCCCACCAGCAGCTGGCAGCAGAGGCTCGCCCCGTGGCGCAGCATCGCCCACCGCCATCCGCCGGTTTCCAGTCCCGGCTCACAAAGCACACTTCTTCTAGAACCAGAGGCGGACCGTGATGAATATAGCACCTGGACTGGGGGATAACGTTTCTGAACAGGTGCATTAGGTGGAACTGAAAAGTCACAAGTAGGCTGAGTCACACGGAGCCACCACTGAGGCCAGGCCTCTGGTCACCCTCGGGGTCTCTGGTCAGCTTCCCGCGGGGCTGACATGTGATGCCCTAAGCCGCCACTGGCTCAGATCTGAGCACTGACCACAGATCTCCGGTGACAGAGCCGGTTCCCAGAAGGCAGCAATGTTTAACTGGGATGAAAGAGATTCTTCCCCGAAGCTTTGAAACTAAGTGCCAGGCTCGGGTGTGAGGGTGGCCTGCACCCCATGCCTTCACCCTGGCTCTCAGATTCTCAACTGGAGTGACCACGGGGGTGGGGGAGGGCTGAGAAACCTGCAGCTGTGCTGGAGAGCCCGACTGGCCCCATCCGTCTCCAAAAAGCCCTGAAGCATAATTTCGTGCAGCCGATAGACATGGCACTGCGAATCAACTATATTTTAGCTTAAAAAGTGTTGGGGAGTTCCTGTTGTGGCTCAGCAGGTTAAGAACCTGACATAGTGTCCCTGAGGATGTCGGTTTGATGCCTGGCCTCCCTCAGTGGGTTAAGGATTGGAGGTTTCTGCAAGCTGTGGTGTAGGTGGAAGATGTGGCACGGATTCTGCTTTGCTGTGGCTGTGGTGTAGACCAGCAGCTGCAGCTCCTTTTAGACCCCTAGCCTGGGAATTTCCCTATACCATGGGTATAGCCCTAAAGAGAAAGAAAAAAGAAAGGTTTTTTAGTTATGAAAAGACATAAAGGTAAGTGCTCCGTCTACCTTAAAATAAATAGATGAATAAACAAATAAAGCCACATGTTATATGATTCCATTTATATGAAGTTTCTAGAACAGGTAAACGCACAGAAACACACACACACGCACACACACACACACACAAATAATAAGGAGAACAGCTGGGAGGGAGGTTGGAGAAGGGTCTTAAGGCCAGGGAAGCACTCATGCATTTTTTAAGCGAAATTGCAACGTTTCAGAAGCCAAGAACAGGTCACATCAGTAGGTACTGCGTGACCACAGAGGAACAGGCTAGAAGAGCTAGAGCGGCTGGGGCTGGCTCGGATGGACAGGACTGGCCAAGGGTCCCAGGCAGTCCCCCGTGGGAGGCGCAGCTCCGTCCGTTCCGCCGGCCTCCTGCCTTCCCCCAAGAGATTCAGGTGCGCAGCAAGACGGCCCCGGCGGGGAGACAGCATCAAGGAGGAGCATCCGTGCGACAGACCTGAGCTCTGCCACGTGTGGGACCCATCACGCCTGGGGCTGGCACCACGGTTCTGGTGTAAAGAGAGATGATTTCCGGAGGCACCTAGACACATACTCTGTAAGGGTGACACCCACAACATGGGTCCGTTCTGCTTTTTTGTTTTTGTTTTTGCTTTTTTTGTCTTTTTGCCTTTTCCAGGGCCGCACCCATGGTATACGGAGGTTCCCAGCAACAGCCCAGATGTGCACGCCCGTCATCAGTCCTGCTGGTGAACAAACAACAAAAACACTTTTAATGCACATTATATTCTTGTATAAACGGTATAAAGTTGATAGCGCTATATCATATTCAGAATCGATGCATTGCTTTCATTTTGACATGGAGTTTACCCCCTTGTGTTTAAACCGCTGACTCACCTTGATACTTTGTTCTGGCTTGTAGAACATTCTTAGAATTAAGACAGCATCACAGAGTCTTAGAAATCAGAACGCCAAGATTGGTCTTCAAAGCTGGTTCTGGAAAAAGAAATGACTCATTCCAAGTGCTGTCTTTTGTGTTTATATCCAAGCTCAAAAGCGGTGTAGCAGCGCCTTTAGTACAAGGAAGCTGTGCTCGTGTCCAGGAAAGTCCAACACTCCCCGCTGACACAGAACCTGGCCATCTTTAAAAGCCTTCTTGAGTTTTTCATTCCACGACAGAAGTAAAAGCACCCTGGGGCACTAATAAAAATAATTGTTAACAGCTTAGTGGATCCATAATTCACACGGCATAAACGTCCCCATTGCAAGTGTCGAGTTCAGTGGTCTTTGGTGCATCCACTCAGCTGTGCAACCGTCCCCACAAATCTGAATTTAGAACATTTCCTTTGCCCCCAAAGGACCCCATTAGCATTAACTTCCTGTTATACGTTGGACTGTGTCCCCCCCCCCCCAATCATATGTGGGAGTTCCCATTGTGCTCAGCAGGTTAAGAACCCAGCATAGCCTCCATGAGGTCACAGGTTCAATCCCCGGCCTCGCTCAGTGGGTCAAGGATCTGGCATTGCCAGAAGCTGCGCTGAAAGTCACAGATTTGACTTGAGGATATGGCATTGCTATGGCTGTGGCATAGGCCTGCAGCTCCTATTCGACCCCCAGCCTGGGAACTTCCACATGTTGCAGGTGCGGGCGTAAAAGAAAAAAAGTCATATGTGGAAACCCTAAGCCCCAGTACTTCAGAATGTGACTTTATTTGGAAAGACGGTCTTTGCAATTATAATTAATTCACTTAAGATGAAGTCATTAGGATAAGCCCTCATGCAATATGACTGGTCTTCTTATGCAAAGGGGAAACTCTGACACACACGGGTACACGCGCGCACGCACACACACACAGAACACCACGTGAAGATGAAGGCAGGGCTGGGTGATGCTTCCACACGCAGGGCATACCAAAGACGCCCGCCAACCCCCAGCAGCAGGGCCGAGGGCATGAAACAGATTCTCCCTCACAGCCTCAGAAGGAAGCCACTCTGCCAACACCATCTAGCCTCCAGAAGTGTGAGACAACCAACTTGTCACAGCAGCCCAAGCACAATCCCCCTCCTGCCCATCCCGCATCCCCGCCCCACCCCCTCGGAAACCCTCCAGCGACTTTCTGTCTATAGACTTGGCTCTTCTAGACTTTCTGTGTAAGGAGAACCACATAATATGTTGTCTTCTGGGACTGGCATCCTTAGCACAAGGTTTTATATGATTTTTTATAATGTTCTCAATAATCACGAATGCTACACCCCTTCCGTCTGTGTATTGCCAGATCAAACTCCGTCGTGTGCATAGACTTTGTTTGTCCATGTGTCAGCTGGTAACACTTAACTTGCTGCACCTTTGGGCTGTTATAAAGAACACTGCTATTGTCATTCACGCCCAAGCTTTTTCTGCAGACACATGTTTTAATTTCTTTTGAGTCTTTACCTCGGGTGGAATTGCTGGGTCATGGACTATTAACATCTTGAGGAGCTGCCTATTTTCCGAAGTAGCTGCACCGTTTTATATTCCCATCAGCAACACACTAAATGTCCAAGTCCTTCACATCCTTGTCAACACTTGCTGTTATCTGTCTCTTATATTTTAGCCACCCTAGTGCATGTGAAGTGCCATCGTTTTATTTTGGGTTTGCGTTTCCCAAATGACTAATGTTGTTGGTCATCTTTTCATGTGCTTACTGGCCACTCGAATAGCTTCTTTGGAGAAATGTCTGTTCCAATTCTCTACCCAATGTTTACCCAGGTAATTTTTTTATTGCACATTCAGGGTTCTTTATGTATTCTGGACATAGATAAGTTATCACATACATACATGTTTTGGAAATACTTTCTCCTAGTCAGTGTGCAGTCTTTTCACTTTCTCGATAGTGCTTTTTGAAGCGCAAAAGTTTTTAATTTTTATAAGTGCAAGCTTTCCACATTTTCTTTTGTTGTCTTGTGTTTTTCATCTTGTATCTAAGAAAGCATTATCCAACCCTAGTTCACCATAGGTTTCATGAGGGGCTCATGTGTTTCTTTTAGGAGTTTTATACTTCAAGGAGCTTCCAATGTAACTCAAACTAAAGACTTAGCAACAAGAGCAGCAACAAAAATAAGCAAGCAAAGAAACAAAAGCAGACTGCTCCACATTTTAGGAGTGAGGAGGAAGGCGGGATGGCCAGGCTCAGGATGTCCAAGCTACCACAAAAGATCATACAGTTTCATCACCCCTTCCAATCAGGCCAGTGTCACCCCAGCCCACATGAGCCGAAACACCCCACTTCTTAGAGGGATCGAGTTTCCAAAACACTTATTTCGTACCATACCATACCATTCAGCCATAGTACGTATATTACCTCATTCATTTGCAGCATTAATAGGTCTGTTTCCAGCCTGCCCACACGGTCTGATTCCCTGCCATACCAGAGCCGCAGAAAACAGATGCTCCCGGAGTCAAACCAGCCTTGTTTTGTTAGGAGTAGGATCCAGGTATCTGGATGCTTGAGGCTACAGTGGCTGCAAAATGGCCCTTGTGGGGATAATTGGGGAGGGGGCTAGTTTGGGGAGATTGGAAACTAGGAAATTAAGAAAAGAGAAGGGAATATCTTATAATATCACTTATTTGTGGAATCTTGAAAAGTGATACAAATGAACTTATTTTCAAAACAGAAGCAGACTTATGCACATAGAAAACAAACTTATGGTCACCAAAGGGGGACGGGGGGATAAATTAGGAGTTTGGGGGCGTTCCTGCCGAGGTGCAGTAGGTTAAGACTCCAACTGCCGCCATTCGGGTCACTGCAGAGGTGCAGGTTGGATACCTGGCCCTGCACAGCGGGTGGAAGGATCCAGCATTTCTGCAGCTGTGGCTCGGATTCAATCCCTGGCCCAGGAACTTCCACGTGCCACAGGGGCAGCCATAAAATAAAAAAAAAAAAAAATCAGGAGTTTGGCATTAACAAACACACACCACTGCGTATAAAATAGATACACAACAAGGATTTGCTGTAGAGCACAGGGGACTGTATTCAATACCTGGTAACATCCTATAATGTAAAATCATCTGAAAAAAATATATGTATAACTGAATCACTTTGCCATACACTTGAAATTAATATAACATTGTAAATCAACTATATTCAAATTAATAAAATAAAATTAAAAAGACATAGACCTAAATCCTTAAAAAAAAAAAAAAGAAAGGAAAAAAGAGAAGAGAAGAGACAGCAGGAAACAGATGTTCTTATCAGTGATAAAGAGGCCCTGGCCACAGCCCAGCCCTGTGGTGGGTGCAGGGAGCTGTGGGGTTGCCCTGACCGTGGCTGAGGGTGGCCTCACTGGGCGGGAGCCGCAGCCCCTAAGGCAGGAGTGGGAAAGGGGGTGAGAAGTAATCTGAAGGCATTTAGGAATTTCCCCCCCATTGATACCAAAGTGGCAGAATGACTTCTACTCAGACACGCAAGCTCCTCAAACATCCTCCTGACCAAAGGGGACCTCGTGTTTGCAGAGTCAGGAAGGACTCCGAGGTGAAGACTAGTCACCGTATTAAATAGGTTTAGTTGTAGTATTTACGGTTCGCTTATTGCCTAATCCACTCTGTCTCCGTGTCCCTGCGTGTCTACCGCTTACCTGTGAGTCCACCTGTGATGAACGTGCCTCCAGGATCCTGGGAACCATAGATGCCTGACTCTCCCTGGGCCCAGAGCCACCAGCTTCTGCTCCCAAGAGGGAACCGAGTGCTTTCATGCCCGGATGCTGCGTCCTCCCTCGCTGGGCCCTTGACCAGGAAGACCGCTAACCCCGGGGAGAGCCTGGGAGCTCGTCCTTGTCCTGGTCCCCCTTGGAGAGCGCTGTGGTCCCCAGACCTGCAGTTCGCCGGAGTGACCACTAGATGGCAGCGGCTTCCAGGGCTGCCGACCCTGCGCGCTAAGCAGGCGCCTTCCTTCCTGAGCGTCCGCCGCGGGCCGCGCGGGGCAGCCTCACTGGCCTCAACCAGGCGGGAGGGCCAAGGCTCGCGCGCAATTCATCTGCCCCCTTCGTGACAGCCCCTGTGTGGGGGGGTTACTTTTAATGTGGACATTTCTGAACAGGTACAAAAATAGAGAAAGTCGTAGAGCTCTCTTGTTCTCTTCTCTCGTGACGATAGGAGGCGTTAGAGGGTACGGACCAGACCCAGCCATGCTTAATTGCCTCCTAAGTCTTACACACTAAAAACTAAAAATAGAAATGTGCCTCCGTGTATTTCATAGACACTGCAAGTCCCCAAAGGGTGTGAGGCCGAGAAAACACAACACGGGTCTCCACAGCTGGCGCAGAGCCTGGGGTCCCCGCCTCGCCGGCAGAAAGGGATGTCTGCCCGCAAACTGCTTACAGAACCCTGTGGCTGCTGAGCTGCTGGGGCCTGGGGAGCGGGAGTGGAGGCGGAGGTGAGGCAGGCAGCGCACCTCGCGCCAAGGTGGGCTCGACGTCCTCGGGGGAGGCGCCCGGAAGAGGAGGACGAGGCCGGACTCCGCCTTCGCAGACGGGCCAGCCCGCGGGCACCCGCAGAGGTAGGCACGTTGTCTGCACGCCCCGTGATGGGAGGCGGAGGGCAGCCGGCGTCCCGGGAGCCCGAGGACGGAGGCTCGGAGACCAGTCTACCAAGCGGACACGAGGTGTTTTCACAGCCCCGTCTCCCCAGTTCCTGCCGTGGTGGGAGCAGGGAGCGTGGACGCTGACGCCCCGTGGCCACCACCGGGGCTCACCCTGCGGCGGTCCCACCACCACCACCCCCGCCACCGGGCAGGTCCTCTCTCTTCCCAGGGGACTGTTGGGAGCGGGCCAGAGCCCTGCCCGCCTGTCCTGTTTGGACTTGCCCCCCGACCCACCCTTCGCAGTCGGGGCAGGCTGCGTGCCGAAGCCTGGTGAGAAGGTGGAGTCTCCGAAGGTCAAGTCAAGGAGAGGAGGCAAGAGGCCGATGGGTTTTATAAAGGTCGTCGGCGGGAAACAAAAGGCTGGCGTGTTTATGCCTGCGGGTCTGAAGGACCTTGTCAGACCTTGTCTGAAGGACCTGGTCCCTCTGAACATGAGGAGGAGAGCCTCACAACATCCCTTTCGAGAAGTGCCGTCCTGTGGCTTCGGGATGACGGTGACCCTGGTGGAGGTGGTGGGGCTGATGGTGACGACGGTGGAGGGGGGGTGGCGATGGGGCGATGGCGACGATGGGGGCGGTGGCGATGGGGCGATGGTGGGGGGGTGGTTATAATCGTGGTAGTGGTGGGGGGGGTGGCGATGGGGGCGATGGGGGTGATTATCACGGTGGTGACAGCGGTGTGATACTGAACAGTTAGCATATATCAGGCCCTGTTTTACGTGTCTCAGATGTTGAAATCACTTGACCCTCACAAGAACTCGCCTTTCCACCTGGACCCTGGTCCCCGGTGAATGCCCAAGAGGAGCTTCTGTGGGCTCAGTAACTGGCTCGGGCTCCTAATCAGGATGAAAAGATGCGGGAAAGTGACAGGTGACAGGTGTGGAAGCCGTCACTGCTCCGCACGGTGTGCTGGGTAGAACGAGTGGGTGGAGCTAGTGCTGCAGCTGGTGACCGCTGAGCTCCGAGAGGCGGAGGGAGGTGCTCGGATTCTGCCATCACGATGGGTGAACTTTTCGAGGGCCCAGTGGAGGTGTTGCATCTGATATTTTTGTCCACACCAGGTCCACCCTCCTGTGAGCACCTGTCGTCGCGTGGACACGTTGGCCCCTCGCCAGGGCTTCCTCAGTCCCAGGTGTCAGGGGCGACCTGCTTCCAACACGGACAGTCCCAATGCCACGTTCATGTTGTACCCCTTTGGTTTAATAACCTCATTTTTTCTAGCTAGACCAGAATAGTTGCTTGTCTTTTCAGAAATCACTCAAGGTAAAAATAACTCACGCGGTCCAGAGGGACCACTCCATAATTCAGCCCCCAGGCCTGGAAGACACCTCACTGCCCCACTCCCACCAACCCCAGCTGGGCCCTTGGATGCACATGCAAGCAGTGCCAAGGCCAGGTCTGATGCTCTGATACCCCAGGAAGGCATCCTTGTGTGATCTGTGCAGTCCCCACACATGGAGGGAGGCATCAAGGGGCTGGAGTGAAAATGACTGAACTGCCGCAGGGCGCCCCTTGCTGTAGGGTTCGTGATGGCAGAGGGAGGGAGCAGGCGTGACCCCTCAGAGTGTTCTGGACCCTGTCTTATCCAGAATATGAAGGTCACGAATGGGCTCATCCTTCCAACATGGGGCCAACACGGGGCCAGAGATGGGCTCATCTTTCCAACATGGGGCCAGAGCTGGGCCAGGCTCCATCTGTTTAGAGATGATGAGGTGAGCACAGTCGCAAATGCTGTCTGGTCCAGCAAACAGGGGAAACCAGGGGAGTTTCTACAAAGAGCCGCCTCCTGGCCTGTCACACACCGAGTTTCAGTTTGTGGCCTCTGCCCGAGACCGAGGTCAGAGCTGCCAGTCCACGGCTCTCCACCTCTGATCTGAGCCATACCCATTCCCAGAGACGTGGCTTCATTGGCTGGTACTGGGCAAGAGACTCCAAGAAGGAGGCACAGGGATGGAGCCCCCCTGCTCAGACGGCAGTGTCCACCCGTGACCCGGAAGGGCTCCTCCCCCCCAGGAAGCCTTGGCTAAAGTCAGCAGCACAGATTCAGTGACCGGCCACGGGGAGAACTCTCAAGCTTTCCTGGGGCCAAGAAATTATTCTCTCACTTTTTTTTTTCTTTTTTGGCCACCCTGTAGCGTATAGCGTTCCCAGGTCAGGGATCGGATCCAAGCCACAGCGGTGACCTAGGCCACAGCTGCAGCTGCGCTGGCCCCTTAACCCACTGTGCTGGGTCAGGGATGGAACTGCGCCCCTGCGCTCCAGAGACGCCTCCCATCCTGTCGCGCCACAGCAGGAACTCCTTTTCTCTCCCTCTGAAGAAGCCTGGTTTTCGTGACGGTTGTCGTGACCACAGGAAACTGAATCCAGACTCCAGATAGTCTGAAGTTTCCTCCTTGAAATCTGCATCTCGGCTCAGGACGGGACAATGAAAACCTTCACTGAACCGATGACACCCACGCATGAGGCTGCGCCCACCCCACGGGGACCCCGGGGTGTCAGGCTGGGACGCTGGGCCTTTGGTCCAGGAACCCTACAACGGCCGTTGCCCCAAGGGTGGAGTTGGCCCAGCAGGGTCTGACCTGGAGGGGGCGCTCTTCTCCCCCTCCCTGCTCCCTTCTCCCATCACTCCCTCTCTCCTCAGCGCTCCTTCCCCCTCCTCTCTTTTCACTATTTTTTAAAAAGGTTCTGAAGCAGAGTTGACTTGCAGTGTTGTGTTGGCTTCGGACGTACAGGAAAGTGACTCAGACGCAAAGGCAGGGGGCGGCAGAGGCTGGGGGCTGAGCCGAGTGCCTGGGGTGGGGTCTGCTTGCAGGGCCAGCGGGAGCCCGTTAGCCAATGTTTTGGGAATTGTGTGTGCAGCTCGACGTCACCTTGTAGCTTGAAACCGGCCATGATGGGAAGATACGTGAGACGAGCCTGGTGAGAGATGAGGCCGGAGAAAGAGGGAGCAGGTGCCCAGGCTGCAAAGCCACTGCAAGGCCGTTTGCTTTTATTCTGCGTGAGAGGGAGGGTTTGGGGCGGACTTGCGGGCAAAGGGGTCATGGCCGGGCTTTTGTTTTAAAAGGATAGCTCTGCAGCCGCAGGGGAGACAGGATTCGGGTGCACAAGCCTGGAAGCAGACAGACCCGCCAGAGGCAGGTGCCACACGCATGCGAGATGAGGGCGTCTGGATGAGCCATGGAGCGATGGGGCCGCGGACAAGAGGCCAGACTCCAGGAGGCTCGTTTAGACCGCAGGGGCACCCGCAGGCATGGCGGTGCAGGGCATGGACAAAGAGAGGAGCCCCGGTGACTTGGCGTCGCAGCAGGAGGAAACAGGACTGCGCCGGAGAGGAGCAGGCTCCTGGGGTGACGGGAAGTGTGAGGTGGGCGTGGAAACCCACGAGCAGGCGTGTGGATAAATACCCCCGAATTTCAGAAGGGAGGTCCCTAGACGCTCGATTTCTCTCTCAAGCATGCATTGCCTTTATATGCAGAATAAAACAGTGGGACTTGGAAAATAAATTAAAATCCAGACACACTTCTGATGGTGAGGTGTTTGCACCCACCCATCACGAGGGGGCAGTAGAAAGCAGCGTTTTCCTAGGAAAGCACATTTGATGCATGAATTTTCAGCTGGAGAGTCGGGTGCTCTAGGACAGAAGGCCTTCACTCTCAGGAAGCCTGCAGGGTGACGGGGGCCCCCCCATCATGGGGTCACCGAAGTCCCGCCACCACGAGGAGGGAGGTTTGAACTGACACGTTCAGAGTGAGAGGAAGGGTCCTGCCTTGAGTCAGACCCCCTGTTTACTCACCGTGTCTGCCTGAATGGTGAGGAACTCAGGCCCCGCGTCTGCGCGAGTTCCTGTGCTCGTCTGTAAATGCCAAGGAGGGCGAGGCAAACAGGGGCCCTGTGTCCTCGACACAGGGCGGGACGGGGCCCTGGTGTTCCCGGGGCCCTAACTCCCCTTTGGAGTGCTACCCACCTGGTGACAGGGTTCTGCAAAGGACAGGAGGGCCAGAGAGGTGACGCTTCTCCCAGCAGAGCTCTCAGCTCAGAGGCCACTGGGGAGCAATGACTAAGCAGGTGGCACAGGACCAAATTGGGGACTTCAGGGACGGGGTCAGCAGACGCAGACTACGAGCTGTGACGCAGAGAAGCCACAAGGACTCCCTGTACCGCACGGGGGTCCTGGCCATTATCTCGTGTTAACAGAGTGTAACCCGCCAAAGGCCCGAGTCGCTGTACGGCGCGGCCCGAAGGTAACCCGCTGTTGTCAGTCAGCTCTGCCTGCTAACAAATAAGTGAGTTACATGAGGAAGGAGAGGCGGCCGAGGCCCACTGCGGTCCCCTGGGCAAGGAATCCCACTGCCACGGCTCTGTCCCTTGGGAGCAGCAGGTTCGATCCCTGGACTGATGCGGTGGGTGAGGATCCAGCGTGGCCGCAGCTGTGGCTCAGATTCAGTCCCCAAACTTCCCTACGCCACGGCTGCAGCCACAGGGAAAAGTGACAGAAGGAGGACAGGGGAATAAAATGGTGAGGCTGATTCAGCCCAGATCCAGGGCGAAGGGCAGGGTCGTGGGGAGAGAAAGACCCCAAAAGACAGGCCCCACTGCCTCCCGCTGCAGGCGACCCCACGCCTGCTGGTGCCTTGGGAGCGCCCTGGCAACCAGGGGGATGTTGGATCCGTTCTCCCAGCTGCTCAGATGCCAGCACACCCCTCGGTGACCTGGGAAGGGTGTTCGCAGGGAGCAAGGAAGAAAAGCCGGTGGTGCCGCCTCCTGTCCCATCGTGGGCGGGGGCTCTGTCCTGTGCCCACACTGAGAGGTTGGTCATGTTCCTGATAGAAAATGCTCACGGTGAAGCACAGACACACATTTCTGTGGAGAGAAAATCCGCGTCTTCCTTGTTCACAAATCCTTGAACGGTCCTAGCGATACTTTAGACAAACACAGGTTTTGTTTCTTTGCTTTTTACAAGGGATCAAAGAAACAGATGTTTCCGTTGTGTTCTGGAAGAAACAACACTTGAATATTTTGTTGTGTGTGTGCTTGAACGTTTTGTTCTCAGTATCGAGAAAGGTACAGACTGTGGCAAATAGAACCTTTTAAGAGGAGCGGAGGTAGTATCTGTGCAGAAGGACAGACGTGGAAAGGCATATTATTCATTGTTCTAGGGTTTACCATTTGTGTAATAACAAACTAGCCTAATTGTTTAAAACTTTGTTTTGGCAGCGAAAGAATATATTTGCAAACGAAGTCTTTGGAGCTCCCTCATGGCTCAGTGGGTTAAGGACCTATCATTGTTGGTGAAATTTTGCCTCAGAACCCCAGTGTATGATTCACAGAAGGAGATGCTGCTTGGACAGGTGCAGGCAGGGGACCGAGCCCCTCTGCTCAGCTGGTTGTCACCGAGCCCTCCTCCTCCCACCACCTGGCTGTCACAGAGGCTCCAGCTTGCAGACTTTTCTCCCCTTACACACACACATGTATGTTTTGGCTAGAAAACAAATATACTTAATGTCCTTGTAGGTTTTTTTTTTTTTCTTTTTTGGCTGCCACAAAGCATGTGGAAGTTCCCTGGCCAGAAATCAGATCCAAGCCACAGTTACGGCCTACACTGCAGCTGAGGCAACACTGGATCTTTTGACCCACTGAGAGGGGCTGGGGATCAAACCTGCATCCTGGTGCTGCAGAGACACCACTGATCCTATTGCACCACAGCAGGAACTCCCGCGCAGTTTTGTGAAAATTACATTTAATCTTGAACATCGTATATAGTATTTCATAGTCCAAACCGTCAGAGCCCGGGGCGAAGCGAGAGGGGTTCTACTTCCCTGAGGAGACGAGGATGTCAGGACTCTATGTCACAGCCAGGACCTCCACCCAGATGCCTCAGCTCTGTGCCGAGTACCCGTCACTAAGGGCATAAAGGAATAACCCATTCTTCTTTCTCGATCCATTCGCTCCCCAGCAGCATCGGCCTGCCTGCCCTCCTGCAACTCCTCATGACAGTCTCACGACCCCTCGCTCTGGGCGTCCTGCCTGCTTCCCCGTTCATGCTCCCGAGAAGTGATCCCTATGCAGGATCTCCCTCACCCAGATGTCTTCAGAGCTCCAACCCTCTCAGGACAGGATCCAAACTCTTGGTCCCTGGACCAGGCTGGCCACCATGTTGCCCGGCCACTCTGCTGTCTCCCTAAGTGCTCTCCTGTTTATTTAGACACATCAGCCCCGGCGAGAGGTCACGAATGGGACAAAACCAGAGCAAAGGAGGAGGGAGGTCCCGGGGCTGGGCTGGACCAGTCATCCAGGGATGCAGGAAAGAACCTGCATCTTGGAAGCTGTCTCAAGGGACCAAGGGCAAGCGAACCCAGGGAGCCAACACCAAGAGGAAAAGAGGGAATCAGCGGGGCTGAGGGGCTGGTGGAGGGAGAGGCTTGGCACTGAGCCCACAGCGCAGAGACGGGGCGGCAGTGGGCACTCAGGAGAGAAACGGGGACCCACGTAGAGTTCAGCCACAATGGTGAGAGAATGGTCAGAAGGAACCACGGTGGAAGCTAGGAAAGTGTCCATGCTTCACAGCCAAGCATTAGAGCTGCGTGGGGGCTCTGATAAGAGGGACTGGGGTTCCCTCAGGCCCCAGAAGGATGTGAGCCGCCCCCTGGACCCTGGGGGTGTGCCTCTAATACACCTCTGGTCTCACCGTCACTCAGCCTCGGGTTCAGGACCTCGCGAAAACCCTCCAGCCTTGATGGAACCTGAAGCACCCCTCCTACCAGCGGGAACCTCCAGCCTGCCACAGGCAGATGACAGTACATGACATGCTTAGATCACATGAGAGAAGTTACCCCTTGTAGCACAAGGGGGGCTGCTTTCAGGAATCTCCTGGGTGTAAGCGGGAGCACGGATTTGGGGATCCTTGGCCCACACGAGATTGCTGAACTTGAGTATCTGTGTGTGGAGTCAGCAGAGCCAAAGACAGCCCCACGGTCCTGGGTCAGAACAAGCAGCGAATCCGCGGCCCTCGGGGAATGAAGGGCGGGGTGGGGTGGGCGAGAGCCGGGAGAGGGGACCTGGTTCCGGGGATGGGCAGGGGGAGCTCATGGCCACGAGTGGCATCACTGCGCGATGACCAGGGAGGTGACGGACGCTGAGAACTGGAAACAAAAGCCCACAGGCCACATGGCACCTCAGTGTTTGTTTCATGTGCGGCTTCTCCGTAGAACAGAGGGAGCTACCCAGTAGGGAGGCCTGGAGGAGGAAAAGATGCACGGAGACAGGCGTCCCTAACGCGGGACCACGGACAGAAGATGCGGGCGAAACAGGAGCGGAGCTCGGAGGAGAGACGGATGAGGGCCAAGCCTTGCTCTGGAAAAGCAGGTGCCACGCCCGCCCCGCCTGCTGCGCGTCCTCAGGCAGGGGCTGAGCCTCAGCTTTTCAAGCAGAAATTCAGCTGCTTCTGTGAGCCCGGTACCGATTTGATCAAGGACGATTTCAGCGAAACGAAACCGGCCGGAGCGAAATGAACACGGGGAAACTGAAGCCGCAGGAGCTGACGCACAAAGGCCGCTTTGTCAGCTCTCCACCTCGAGAAACCTGCCTGGCAGGTAAAGTGTGGAACCTGGGATGGCAGGGGCGGGCGCGTCGCCAGTCGCAGAGGCTGTTTCACAAACGGGTTCTCGAACCCAGGAAGGGTGGAGCACATGCCAGCATGAGGTTCCCACGAGCTGCTGCCTGGAGAAAAGGCATCATCTCACCCGGGGCAGTGCCATCCAGTAGGCTGTGATGAGGGCTTCATGGACCGAACTACGGCCCTGCCACACACAAAAGCCGCCTAAGCTTTATCTTCTGTTTCTCAACCGTCTCTGGCTTCAGATTCCAGTGGTAAAAGCCCAGCGAGCACACCTCTCCAGGCCACAAGGCTCATCCATGGCAGGGTTATAGCAACGGGTCTCGTCTCACGGGACCAGCCCTGGGAGAAGCACGGGCTTCCCATTGGTGGCTGCCTCGAGGGGCCGCACCCAGGCTCAGTGCAGAGCCGGGTGGGGGCAGCTGCTGCCCACAGGAGCAGTGGGGTAAGGGCGCCACCTCCGGTGTCCCTGGTCGTGCAAAAAGGACCAGACTGGACTTGCGGAGTGTCGTGGTTCTGACAAAGGAGGTGGGGGGGAGCATTGCGTGAGCCCTCCCCAGGTTCGTTCCCCCTCCTAGACTCATCTCAGTTCAGGGTCTTCTTATCGTCTTTCCACTGGAAGTGTGTGCATGTGTGTGTGTGTGCGTGTGCGTGTGTGTGTGTGTGCGTGTGTGTGTGTGTGTGTGTGTGTGTGTGTGTGTGCGGGCGCACGCATACCCAAAACTGATTTGCTTCAGGAAGTGACTCCTTAAACAATGAGGTGTCTTTGCTCCTGTTGGAAATTCTCCACGCAAAACAAATCATATCCAGAAAGATAGAGTCGGGGCAGTTGATGGGTCTGTGAGCAAAGGCCACGGAGCTGACCTGGCCCAAGCCCACCATGTGTTCTGGAATCCTGAGCCTGCCGGGCAGGACGCGTTCTCAGAAGCATCTTGCGAGCGGCACCCTCTTTACTGCCCACTCTTTCTGGGTTAGGCTGACACCGACCGGCTACGTGACCTTGGCCAAGTTGATTCGCCTTCGTTGGACCAAAGTTGTGGAATCTATAAAATTTGAGCATATAGGGCGGATTCAGATACATTGTTTTCTTGACTGACTTCTGATGATTTCAAGAAGAAAGGAGCCTAAAACTCGAGCATCTGGCTGCCACGGAGCTTAAGTCAGCACAGAGATGCAGGAATGGCGGCCGGTCCTCTTCTTGAGACACTTCCCTGTGAGTGTCCTGCTCAGACTCAGCTCAGGGCTCAGTTCCTCTTACAGCAGCCCCTTCGAGCAGTTTGGCAGTGCACTACCCTAATTCAAACTAGACTTTGCAAAACTCTACTGCCTCCCCACAGTTATCTAAGGTACTTATTATTTCTTGCCATTTCATAGGCTCGGGGGGAAGGCACCTCAGAGGTTGGAGGGGTGCGCCTCGTTTCTCTGATAATTACAAGCTGTGTATGAAACCAGGAGAATTCAAACTTCAAGGCCAGGGTTTTGCCTGGTAAACAGAGCAGGTGCCCTTAAGTTCTGTTTGCCTATTTACAATCTACCGGTGATGCAGCCTGATTCAGTCTGTCTGCCTTAAATTGTAACGGGAATTCTGTTTGGAGATGCGCTTAGTGTCCATGAGGATGTGGGCTCGAACCTTGGCCTTGCTCAGTGGGTTAAGGATCTGGTGTTGCCACAGGCTGTAGTGTAGGTGGCAGATGCGGCTCGGATCCTGTGTTGCTATGGCTGGGTGTAGTCCTGCAGCTGCAGCTCTGATTTGACCTCCTAGCCTGGGAGCTTCCATGTGCCGCAGGTGCAGCCTTAAAGAAGAAATGAAATTTTAAAAAACCCTATTACATGTACCACAAGCATGACGTATTTATGTTTTAATTTAGTTTTTAAAATACAGTTGATTCACAGTGTTGTGGCAATTTCTGCTGTACAGGAAAGTGACCCAGTCGTGTGTGTGTGTGTGTGTGTGTGTGTGTATATACACATACATTCCTGTATATGTATATATATATATATATAAAACATATATATACATACATTCCTTTTCTTAGATTTTCTTCCATCGAGTTCTATCCCAAGAAATTGGATAGCGTTCCCTGTGCTGTGCAGCAGGACCTCCATTTACAGGCATTGCAGCCCGATGCATTCAGGCATCAGCCTGCCTTAAATCATATTACACGTACAACAAGCACGATTTAAACGCCAAAAGATACAAAAAGCAGTTTAGCGCACATTTTGCGTGCGGGACCCCAGGGTAGACCTGCCCGGTCCTCAGGAGGGATTTGCTCCTGGAATAAGGAACCAGCACCCGGATCTCCGCGTTTCCCAAGTTTCCGGAAAGACAAGGACGCCCAGGCCAAGCTGACACCAGGGGTCCCATCTGCTCCTCCTCGTGGATTGAAACCCAAAGCCTGTCTCGCCACCGGCACCCCGCGGCCCTTCTCCTCCTTCCTGAGCTATCGCAGCTCAGACGGAAACGTGAGCAGCTCCGCGGGGCAGGCTGTATCATGTGTCATGGGAACATTGGATCCAGAAAGAGACACTCAGATGCCGTGCGCCTGCCGTTCCCAGGCTCCTCGGGAATCTCTGGGCGGGGGGGCTGTGACCTGGTGGAGCCCCCAAGTCCACACTTAGGGCCGCAGGGAGGCGGAGCAGGAAGGGCTCCCAGCGGCAAGGGCTGAATCAGGAGGCGGGCAGGCATGTTGTGCTCTTTCTCCTCTTGACATCCATGTCCACCAGCCGGCTAACTACTAACCTCTGCCATCCAATCAAATCCATTCTTCTTTTCTCTGGAGATGCGCCTAAGGGCACACGCGTGAGAGGAATGGAGTTTAGTTACCAGATCTTGGAGCAGAGACGCTGGAGATCTTATGTCGCCCCCTCCCCACCCAGTCCAACTCCCTTCCCCGAAAGGAAGAGAGAGACAACGTAGAGCCGGCCCACCCATTCCCAACTATGTGTCTGAAATAAAAACTGCATGAAAGGTTCTGGATGGAGCATCCTTTTAGTGAAATGACCACCAGAAACACACATTTCCTTAAAACTATAGATTTGAAGAGAATACGCAACCGTAAGATCCCATCAGCAACAACGCCAGCATATAAGTTATTATGTAATAGGAGTGCCTGCCCTCGTCTGCAGCCCCTGGGGTTGAGGTCAGATGTTCCTCCCGCATCAGGAAGGAGCTGAGGACAGAAGCTGGGAGACTGGATGGAAATCAAGGACTGTCACCTATACGATTTTTTCTTTTTACTTTTCATTTCCAAAATCAAAATATTTTTTCAGTTACTAATTTCTTTCCTTTCTTTTGGCCAAGCCTGCAGCATGTGGAAGTTCCCGGGCCAGGGATCAAACCTGCAGCCTGAGGATCAAACCACAGTAGCGACCTGATCCGCAGCAGTGACAGTGCTGGGTCCTTAACCACTCAGCCACCAGGGAACTCCTCGGTTATTAATTTCTTAGGAAAATATTTTATTTACATAGCAATTCTTGTGTAGCAATACAAAGACTACAAATATGCTAACCAAGTTTCTAGTATTACTTTATGTTTCAAATTATGCTGGCCATCCAGAGTCTGCATCTGATTGACAAGCTACATGAAGTGAGCCAGAATCTCTCTGATATATTATATGTCTCTGATATATTTAGCATAAAACAAGGACTTTTCTGTGTCTTTTATTGCTGGTTGCTTAATTTACAAACAATCATCAAGATGATACATTTATGTGATTCCTACCGTGGGTTCATGAGAGTGACATTAACTCTTTTCAGTCTGAATGTGTGTGTTTAAGTGTGTGTGTCATACACATACACACACATACACACACACATATGTATATACACACACACACATATGTATATAGGTAGGTAAATGTATATATAAATTATGCAGACAAGATTCATGTCCTTCCAAGTTATTAGAGGGTGTGGTAGATATGATATCATGAAAAGAATTCAGTGAAGGAACTCTGTATGCAAAATGCCCTTTTAAATGTCCAGAACCCCTAGGCAGTGACCATATTTTGATGCTAACATACTCTTTCCCTTGCATTCTAATGGTATGTGCCAATTCTCTAATGGGAACCTACTGCAAAGGTCAGAATGCTTATAGAAGTCGTTTAGAAGTTACGCTGGAGAAGTTCCCACTGTGGCACAGCAGGTTAAGGATCCAGCGCTCTCTCTGCAGTGGCCCAGGTCGCTACTGAGGCTGGGATTCGATCCCTAGCCCAGCCCAGAGCTGTGGATCAGAGGATCCAGGGTTGCAGCGGCCGTGGTGTAGGTCACAGCTGCAGCTTGCATTTGACCCCCGGCCCCGGAACTCCATTCGCCAAGGGTGCAGCCCAAAGAAAAGAGTTACATTGGATGTTAAATATGTATCAAACTACAGACGTTAAACCAAAAGGAATAACCTAATATTCTTTACAAAAGTCCAAATAGCATAACCGACTACTATTGGTGAGTTTAAAATACTCGAGATTACTTTTGAAAGGTCTACAGCAGGCTCCAAAGATGCTTTGTCTCATCAATACTGATATGTCATAGCAAGAACAGCTTTCTTTTAAAAGCAGAAGTAGATTTTAAAAGTAGATTTCCCGGTAGCTCACTGGGTTAAGGATCCAGCGTGGTCCCTGATGTGGCCAGATTCAATCCCTGGCCTGGGAACTTTCGCATGCCATGGGTGCAGCCAAAAAAACCCAAGAACCTTTTGTAGAAGCAGCCTAAATCCTCTACAAGGCCTCCTGACTCCTTTTTCTAGTTTTTCTCCACTTTTATTGGGAGTGGGAGATTGTTTTGATTTTTATTAATTTCCACTCTTTTCAGTGGAATCTATATGGATGGGGAACTTGGCTCGGTTTTGCTCGAATTCTCTCAACCCAGGAGGTCGGGACAAGGGGAAGGGAGGGCCAATGCGTGCCATGCAGTGAGGAGAATGCACATCGCATGTGTGGGTGTAACTGAGTCACTTGGCTGTAAACCAAGTATATCCTTCAATCGAATACGTCTTTAAAAAACGGCGGACGGCTCACTGGTCCACCTAATGCGAGTTGGCACCTTCATCTTCTTCCATCTAGGAAGATGGGAACTTGGGGGATGGACTTTAGGTGTGAAACAGACCACCTCGGGGAGCAGCACGGGGACAGCTGCCGGAGCCCGTGGTCCCAGCCCCGCTCCCCAGCTGCTGCGTGGCTCCCAGGAGACAGCACCCTTCCCGTCCCATCTCTGTGGCCCTCACCAGCCTGCAGGTCTGGAGTCCCTGGGCCATCACACCTGTCGGCTGGCAGGCACCTGTCAACACGTGGCTTTTGTGGATGGGCTGGCACCCCGGGGGCCATGCTGCCCAGCTGCCATCCCCGTTCCGCGGTTCCCCTGCATAAGGCGCAAGAAAAGAGGATAGTCAAATGTAACCCTACCACACAGCAGAGGGGCTCTTTTCAAGGCGTGAAGGCAGTGTCTCCAGGACCCCAGATGGCAAGCCCAGGACAGAGGCTCTAGGAGACTAAGGGAAGGCTCTATGAGACCGTGGCCGGCAGCTCCTCTCACCTGCTGGCAGCGGAGGGGCGGTGGGGGGCGGGGGGCGGTGATGTTTAGCTTCTCACCACATCAGACCAGCTGGTTTCACGATCACAGCGGCTAACTCCGACATCCAGCCTTGCCGTTCCGGACAGAAGAAACACTCTGCTGTTGATCTGGGTATTCTGTCAGGGTCTGAGAAGATATTTACACCCTACCTGGGCCCAAATATAATGACTTTGTCTTCCTGCTTCTGGATTCTTCCCTGAGTTTACACATTTCAACATAAACTTGAGAGAACTGACAGACACCAGGACCACGTAACACGTGCATGAAAGCCAAAGATCTCAGGGTGTCATCTTATCGCCGTGTTAAGACCACATGTCTGCCTTGCCGGACAGATCAGAAGCAACCATCATTTCAAACGTCTGCACGGGGGCCACGCCACTCCTGGCTCCAGCCACCTTCACAGTTAGGAAATCTGTGGTTCCCCAGTGAAAATGCTCCATTGTGTTCTGGGTCGAAGCTTTGCTGCTCTCCAGCATAACCAAACCCAGTGTGTTAATTCTTTTTGGTGGTTTTCTGCTGCCTCAGTCATAGGCTAAGTGCTTTGGTCTCTCCATCGGCTAAGAAAGACTATAAAAGGGTAACCCTCATGCTGCATGAATCAACACCACAGAGAAGGGCAGAAGAAACCCCTCCACACATCTTATTTGTATCATGTATGTGTTTACTCACACCTTTGATTTCTAGCTTGTTTGCCTTTCAGAGGAAAGCCAATGAAAATATCTAAAGGCGGCTTCGCAGCCCTGTCACGACTTCAGTTCTCTTAGGAGTCGCAATTCCCATCTCTCTCTACTTACCCTGGGTTCTGCATGTTCTATATTTATAATTCATTTTGTTTCATGGCCCCACTTGCAGCATATGGAAGTTCCTGGGCTGGGGATCGAGTTGGAGCTGCAGCTGCCGGCCTACACCACAGCCACAGCCATGCAGGATCTGAGCCACCTCTGCAACCTTGGCCCCAGCTCACAGCAACACAGAATCCTTCACCCACTGAGAGAGGCCAGGGATTGAACCTGCATCCTCATGGAGACAACAATTGGTCCTTAACCTGCTGAGCCACAACGGGAACTCCTATAATTCACTTTCTATCTATATAGGCACTTTCTGTGACCCTAAGGAAGTCATTGGTGTATCTTGCTGGCTTCTGGTACTTATTTTCCGTGGTCCTGTTGTTACCCAGCCAGACTCGGGCCCACTCGCCAACTCCAGCGAAGCCAGTCTCCTGGCACAGGGTTGCGATGAAGGAAAGTGCAGCATTTACTGTAGGGCACTGAGCAAGGAGTAGGGGCAGCCGGTGCTCAAAACACCCTGGAGGGTGGGCCTCTGGAGGCATTTTTAAAGGACAGGGAGGGAGGAGGGTGGAGGCGGCGGCGATCACAGGATGAACATCTCCAATCCCAGGTTCCAATAGATCTGGGGGCTAGAGCTCAAGGTCCCCTGGCAGTTAACCTCCTCCCTTTGGTGGGGGTCTGGGGCCTGTAAAGGAGCGCAGGGCTCTTGTTCTGCGTGTGCCCTGAGAGGGACCCAGGACCCTGCTCCAATCACCGCCCTGCTGTCCCTCTTGCTTTAACCAATCACCGCCCTGCTGTTTCCCCTGCTTTAACCAATCACCGCCCTGCTGTCTCCCCTGCCTTTCTTTGGCTTCTTGCCCTCCTCCCTTCCCGGGTTAGGGGAGGTTTGAATCTGCCCTTGGAACTCAGGGAGGGACTGGGAGGCTGAAGCCTCTTTCCCGCAGATGAGAAACAGGACAGGGAAAGGCTTTCCTCCCGGGGAGGGCCTCGCAGGGTCCTGCTTGGCTTCAGTGTTACCAACCGAGCCTCTCGTTCACCACCTCTCAGGTGTGTCTCCGTCACAAGAGGGACGGCTCAGGCTTTACTCCTCGCAGACTAAGCTCCAGAGGCGTGTAGGCTTCTGTCAAGTCACCCACACCTGTCCCATCCGCCTCGTTTCAGCCCCATCACGTCCCAACGTCGGAGGCCCAAGGCTCAGCTGGGAAGAACATCACTTGGGGGGTGCAGGGGAGACACCACCAGCCCTCCTGGCCTCCCGTCTGTGCTGTGCTCTCACCTCTGCCCCAGTCTGCTGAACAGCAGATGCGATGTTCCCCTTTCTTTGTAGTTCTTTCTCCCTCTAAGACTCTTCTCTATCCATGGAATCTAATCAACGTATGTAGGGGCCACAATCAGCCAAGGTCAATCTAAATTATAGCTCTCCATTCCGGGGCCCTGTCTGTCTCCCCGAGCTCTGTATCAGCTACACGGGTACAAAGTGTGCTTGCCATTCCATGTCACCCAGGTCATTGATAAAGATGTTAAGCAATCCTGGGCCCCAGGCCCAGCCCCTGAAGAACACCTGTTCCCTCGCTCCAGGCATCACGGATCGATTGACAGCCACTGTGGGCACACCCCAGCCAGTCACACTGTGATGCTTGCAATGCCTTTTCCCCTTGCAACCCAGCATGCCTGTTGAAAGAACTGCTCGTTCAAGATGCTTCAGAAGTGAGCTGCAAGCACAATTGTGATCAGGTCAATATTCAACGGAACGTTAAATCATTTGCCAGGGAGAAGAAAAGAACGATGAGTTTTTATTCACGGTTCTTGCACGTAAGGGAAAATAAGGCCATTAATTGCTGGACGAGGGCAGAGTGTCAAAGAGCCTAGGCTTTCCTCTCCACTTATAAACAATCCCAGGCGTCGTGACTGTTTGCAACACCCCCGGTGTAACAGGATCAGCAGTGTTCCTTCCCAGACCCCTCACTTGACAGCCGTCCGTGTGGCTGGCACTGCTCTCCATTGAGCAGGTCATGGCTCAGACTCGGCTCAGGGGCCTTTTTCTGGCTTATAACTCCCACCTTAAACTAGATGCCCATAGCACACCAGACTGGACTGGAGAGAGTGCGTGCGGCCTGAGAACGAGCATGGCTAAACAATGTGGGCTCGAGTGTGGGTTTCACTCCAGGGTTGACTCTTAGTCTCACTGTAGGATGAGATCGGCCAGGGGCTCATTCCACCCTCTCCTGGAGGTCTCTGCCAAGGCACTCACATGTTGCACAGGCGCCCTCCTCGTGGAAGAGCCCACAAGCGGAGCCATCTCCCCCACCCTCGCGGCCCTGCCTGAGGGCCCTCCCGGCTGCTGGCTGAGCCAGGTGTGGGCTCAGGTCCCAGCTGTGTCCCTGCTCCCTGTGAACTCTGACAATGATTCAAGAGCCCCGTTTCTATTTGGTAAAACAGCGGTAAATCATTACTTCAAATACGGATTGTGAGCGTGTTGACTAAGTTCATGCGTTTTGAAAAATGCTTAGAATGTCAGCTGTCACATAGTTATCAGTCAGCTGAAAGGTTCTAGAAGTAACGGAGTTCCTTTGGTTCAGTGAGGTAAGGATCTGGCGCTGTCACTGCAGTGGCTAGGGTCACTGCTGAGGTGCAGGTTCAATCCCTGGCCTGGGAACTTCCACATGCCATGGGTGCAGCCAAAAACAAAAAATTCTAGAAGTGTATGGTATTCTTGCCAAAAACACCTTCACCCAGTCATGAGAAAAAATCAGACAAATCTGATTTAAGGGACATTTTACCAAACCAAAAAATTATAGCAATACCGAGGAGCTGTCACAGTGGAGGAGGCCACGGTGACATAGCAAATAGATACAGTGTGGGACCCTGGATTGCACCTGAGACAGAAAAAGAACATCAGTGGAAGAAGGTGAATTTCAGCTAAAATCTGTAGTTTAGCTAATAGATTGTGCCAGCGTCAGTTTCCCAGTTTTGATAATCGTCCTATTGTTATATAAGAGGTTACCTACATAAAACGCTCTGTGCTATTTTTGCAATGTACTTATAAGTCTAAAACTATTTGCAAACATTTCAAAATATTATTTTTCAATATAAAATAATCTTAAAGTTCCCTTCTGTTCCAAAAATCTGCGTTTTTTAGTGTAAATCATTCACCCTTACTGTCTGAAGGACTTCCTTACATTGGCATCCTTTTAAACACAGTATGTTGGACGGGGCAGCCTGGGAGGTGAGGCCCAGGGGCTAAGTTTGCTTTGCCCAGGAGCAGGCCACTGTGGCAGCTGTATAGGAGTCTGAGAGCCGCCTGGAGAAGAGAGGCGAGGGTGTGGGCAGCCGCGTGGACAGCCCTTCCAAGGAGGGTGGCCCCAGGGAGAGCAGCGGGAAAGCACAGAGGCAGGACAGGCATGGGGCTTAGGCCTGCAGGCCTGCGCACCGGGAAGGATGAGGTGCCCAGAGAAAATGCGCAGGGAAAGTGGAGGAAGGGGGCGCAAGCCTGGGGCAGGAGAGAGGTGGGCCTCTGACCCCAAGGTAAAAGCAGGCTCATTGTACAGAGGCCTCAGGGGATGGAGAGACTGGGGGAGGGGAAAAGGCTTTTCTGACTTCCTCCTGAGCTGGGGAGTGGCAGGGGTTTGGGAGTCGAGGAGCATTCAAAGCAGGACGTTCAGAAGCAGGTAGCAGGGTCCATGGAGGGAGGCCCGCGAATCCAGCAGGCGGAGCATCACCGCACAGGCCCACAGCTCGCTCGAGGCGCGTGGCCCTCAATTCAAGGGTCCCCGGTCTGCCTGGGGAGCCCTTTCTCCAGCCCCCGGCCGTTTCCTGAGCCACGGGGCACAGAGCAGGGCCCTCCTCGGAGATGGGCGCCAAGGCCCGAGCACGAAGGGGAGGCTCACCAGGGTCTCCAGGGTTTCGAGTGCACGGCCTGGGGCGGGGCGGGCTCCTTACTTTTGAATCGCAGACACCTAGTGCGAGATCCACCCCACCCGCTCCTGCTCCTGAATGTGAGTTACCCGCGCATCCCATACCGGGCGTGGCAGAGCAGCGGGGAGACAGGTGGATGGAGCCCCGAAACACCCGGGGGGCCTCAGGGATGGAGGTGGGGAGGCCAGTGCGCCCTGCTCCTGCCTCTTCGTTCGCAGCCCCAGGCTTCGGGTCGGCTCTCCCACCTCAGCCTGGGCTCTGGAGTTGTGGTTTTCTGGCTCCCTCATCTCCGGCAGTTTGAGCCTCCTGCTCAGCTACCTCCTTGACCTCGCCATTCCATCTTCCGCAGGTTTACAGCACTGCTGGGCTTGTTTCCTCCAGAAACCAGCTTCCAGATCCTTTTCTTGGCTCCACCGGCAGCTCCTTGGGGTCCATGAGCTGAGTGACTTCCCCACTCCCCTGACTCCTCTCCCCACCCCTATCACCACCCACCCCAGGTCCACCTCGCAGCTCCCCCAGGGCCCTCCAGAACCCAGCTTTGCCCCAGCATCTTCCTTTGCTTAGGGAGATGAGACAGAAGCTTACTTTCCTCTGTCCTCTGCCGTCGAATTCAGAAGGAACTTTTAGACGTGTCCTCTGACGCAGACACCCCCCCACCCCCCCGCAGCCACCCTGCCCCCACCCAAGGTCACATTCTGTGTGCTGCGCATTCTTGTCCTCACCAGGAGCCTGAGGCTCAGGGCCACCAAGACACCCACGTGGAGTCCCAAGCCTGGCTGCTCTTAGTCTGGTGAAGAGCAGGGGCTGTGCTGAATCAAGGGCATGTGAACCATCAAAGGTGCCAACTCAGAGATAAGGACAGGGAGTCTTTAAGGTCGCGGGAGCTGTGCGGGCTGACAGGCGCTATCTGGACTTGGATCAGAATCTCCTTTCTCCTTCCTTGGTGACAGCAGGTTTTGTTTTAGAATTACATTTATAATTAGCCAGAAATCAGCCCTTTACAGAAAGGGACGCTTGCTCAGAACTGGCCTGGGGGGGGCACGTTTGCTCAGGGCCTGGCTTCCTGCTGCTCTTTCACTGGGGCCGTGTCCTTGCACGTGACCGAGGTGTGGTCAGAGGCACCTCCAGAGGGCAGCTGTTGTCTCCAGCATCCTGCTGTCTCAGAGGTGAAGGACTGGGTGATCTCTGGCTTGTGGGTGTGTTTGGTCTAGTCTGTAGAATGCTTCCTCAGACAGCTTTGCGGGAGTGCCACTGACACGCAGTCAGCTGCATGCGTCTCGTGTGCCCTCTGACACGTTCTGAACCATCCCTGTGATCAAGGTGAGGCTCAAGCCCTTCGCCTCTGGAGGCTCCTTCTGGCCCCACCCCCCCTGCCACCTCTGCCCCCACCTGCCATGACCAGGCTACCGTGCTGTTTTCCATCAGTGGAAATGAATCTGCATTTTCTCGCGTTCTATATCAATGGGATCGTTCAGTGTATACTTTTTTGGGGGGGGGTGTCTGGCTTCCTTCACACAGCGTAATTACATTGAGAGTGGTCCATGTCGTTGCACTTATAAATAGTAAATTCCTTCTCATTAATAAGTAGTACTCTATTGTGTGGATATACTGTACTCTGTTTTTCCATTTATCCATGGTGCACTTGGGTTGGGGATATTACATATGACAACTTTAAACACTGGTCTCTAAGTCTCTGTCTTGTTTTTTTGGGGTTTTATTTTGGCCGTACCCACCACGTGCGGACATTCTCAGGGCAGGGATCAAACCCATGCCACAGCAGTGACCCAGGCCACAGTGGTGAAAATGTGGATTCTCAACACATCGCACCACCAGGGAACGTCCGTGGTCTTTAAGTCTTTGTGGGGCACATGCTTTCATGTCTCTTGGGTGGAAATGAGACCTAGGAGTGGACGGGCTGCACCGTCCGTGTGAGTCACTTCCAGGCTGCCTTGCTGGTCGCTGTGCCATGTCACATGCCCACAGGAAGTGGGTGAGAGCTCAGGTTTCTCCACGTCTCCTCCAGCACGTGGTGTTAAGGTGTGCTGTTCGAGTAGGCGTGTCATGGTGTCTCATGGTGCTTTTAATCGGCATGGTGGTTCTAATGATTCGCAGGGATTTTGAGCATCTTTTCATTGTTTATTGTCAAGCCATAGATCTTCCTTTGTGAAACGTCTACTCAAATCTTCTTCTATGTTCAGGTGACTTGGTGACTTATTAATGTATTCTGAGATTATATAGGTATACACACATACATACGTATGCTACACATGCACGTTTTTATCAGATATGTGCATTACTAATATTCTGTCTCAGTCTGCGGCTTACAATTTTTTTTCCCTTTGTCTTTTTGCCTTTTCTAGGGCCACACTCACAGCATATGGAGGGTCTCAGGTTAGGGGGCTAATCAGAGCTGTAGCTGCCAGCCTACACTAGAGCCACAGCCACGCAGGATCCAAGCCACATCTGTGACCTACACCACAGCTCACAGCAACGCTGGATCCTTAACCCACTGAGCGAGGCCAGGGATCGAACCCGCCACCCCATGGTTCCTAGTGGTTAACCGCTGACCCACGACGGGAACTCCCTGTGGCTCATGATTTTATTCTCCGATGAATTCGAATAAGCGGAAGTTTATTTTGTTGCTGTTGTTGTTGTTTAATGACCATACCAGTGGTTTATGGACGTTCCCAGGCCAGGGATTGAATTTAAGCTTAAACTACACTGGGCTGGGGATTGAACCCATGCCTCTGGAGCGACTCAAGCTGCTACAGTCAGATTCTTAACCCACTGTGCCATGGCTGGAACTCCAGCAGAAGTTTTTTTTAAAAGTCCAATTTATATATTTTTCTTCTATAAGGATTGTGTCTTTGATATCCTATCTCTGAAGTCTTTGTCTAACTTAAGGTCACAAAGATTTTTTTTCTATGTTTTCTTTTAGAAGTTTACAATGTTAGGCCTATGATCTCTTTTGAGTTAATTTTTATGTATTGCACACATTAGAATCAAAGCCAATCCTTTCTCATGTTTATAGCCATTTGTTCCAAGACGTGTGTTAACAAGTCTAGCCTGTCTCTACTGAATTACCAAATTGTTGAAGATCAGCTGTCCTTAGATGTGAGTATGGTTCTGAGTTCCCCTGATCCCTTTGTCTAACTTTGTACTAATGAGGATGTTCAGCTGTTTGTCAACCATAATGTCTTCATGATTACACCTTTATAAGTTTAGAAATCAGATAATACTAGTTCTCAACTTTGTTCTTATTTTTCAAAGCTGTTTTGACTGTACTGGGTTCTGGACATTCCCAGACCAATTTTAGAATCAGCTGGTCAAATCCTATGGAAAAGCCATTGGGACTTTCATTGGGATTCCACTGACTCTCTAGAGCACATTGGGGGAAATTGACGTCTTAACACAGTAGTCGATGCCCCTTAGCCATGGCAGAGAAGTCCATTGATTTAGTTCTTTCTTAAATTCTCTCTCTCTCTCTCTTTTTTTTTTTTGATTTTAGTTTCAGGTCTTGTACCTCTTTTGTCAGATTTATCTCTAAGTATTTCTTATTTTATATTATTTAAAATTATGCTGTTTCACTAATTTCAATTTTTATATTGTCTGTTGCCAGAATATAGCAATGCATTTAATTTTTATGTAAATCTAATATTCTGCAATCTTGCTAAGACCACTTTCCTAGTAACTTTTCTTATAGAGGCCATTCTATTTTTTTGCGTAGTCGTATCTGTGAATAAAGACAGTTTTCTTTTTTCCTTTTCAATCTGGATAGCTTGTATTTTTTTTTTCTTTTCTACCTTATTAGACTGTTCTCATCTCCAGTAGCCTGTTGAATGGAGGTTATTAGGGCATATATTCTTGTCTCGCTCATGATATTAGGGGGAAATTATGCATTATTTCACCTTTCAGTGTAGTGTCATGTGTAGGTTTTTCATAGATGCCCTTTATCCCTTTATCAAGTAAAGTTCATCTCTAATCCTGATTTGCTGAGGAGTTTTTTTGTTTGTTTGGTTTTGGGGTTTTGTTTATTGGTTGGTTGGTTGGTCTTTTTAGGGCTGCACCCACAGCATATGGAGGTTGCCACGCTAGGAGTCAAATCGGAGCTGCAGCTGGTGGTCTACACTGCACCCACAGCAACGTGGGATCCGAGCCTCGTCTTCGACCTATACCACAGCTCACAGCAACACCATATCCTTAACCCACTGAGCAAGGCCAAGGATCGAACCAGCATCCCCATGGGTACCAGTTGGGTTTGTTAATTGCTGAGCCATGACAGGAACTCTGTAGTTTTGTTTTAGGTTTTTTTTAATCTATACATGAATGGATGTTTGAATGTGACCACATGCTTTTTCTATATTAATTGAGATGATTATATGGATTTTATTTTTTATTTTGTTAATCTGGTGAAATACACCGATTAACTTTTTTTTTGTCTTTTTGTCTTTTTTTGTTGTTGTTGTTGCTATTTCTTGGGCCGCTCCCGCAGCATGTGGAGGTTCCCAGGCTAGGGGTCTAATCGGGAGCTGTAGCCACCGGCCTACGCCAGAGCCACAGCCACGCGGGATCCGAGCCGCGCCTGCAACCTACACCACAGCTCACAGCAACGCCGGATCCTTAACCCACTGAGCAAGGGCAGGGACCGAACCCGCAACCTCATGGTTCCTAGTCGGATTCGTTAACCACTGCGCCACGACGGGAACTCCCGATTAACTTTTTTGAATTAACCCAACTTTTCATTCCTAGGACAGATCTCTTTGGTGGCTATGTTTTACCATATTACATATTTTTGTTACATATTATTGAATGCAATTGCTGAAATTTTGGAATGACTTTCTACATCTATGTTCATGAGGGGAATTGGTTGTAGTTTTCTTTGGGGTTTTTTTTTTCACTCCCTTGCAGTATTTTTTTTTCTAGTTTGAGTCTTATGCCAGCCTCAGTTAATGAATTGGGAAATATTCCCTCCTCTTCAGTTTATTTTTTAAATAATTCAATGAATTTTATTATATTTATACTTGTACAACCCTCATCACAACCTAATTTTGGAACCTTTCCATCCCAAATCACCCGTTCACTCTCCCCCCTGCCCTCTTCAGCTCTCCAAAGGAGTTTCTGTAGAATTGAAATTCTTTCTTGCTTAAATGTTTTGTGAAGCCATCTGAGCCTGGAATTTTCTTTGTGGGAAAATTGTTAGCTATAATGGGGGGTCTTTAATAGACATTGGGAGTGTCAGGCTGTTTCTTTCTGAGTGTGCTTTGGCCCTACGCGTCTTTTGTGAAATGTGGCCCCTTTATCTGCTGTCACTTCTGTTAGTGGAAAGCTGTGCTTTCGTATCTCGTCGAATCTGTAGAATCTGTAGTGATGTGACCACTCCCACTCCTGATATCAGTAATTTGTGTCTTTTTTTTTCCTGATTGGTCTGTCTAGGGTTGACCAACTTTACTGACCTCACAGAACCAGCGTTTGGTTTCATTGATTTTCCCTCTGGTTTCATCTGAGTTCTCTTTTCTTCCTTTCTACGTTGATCTTTAGTATTTCGACTCCCTGCTTTGGGTTTCATTTGCTTTCCTTTTCCCGGTTTCGTAAGGTGGAAACTGAGGTCATTGTTTTGAGACTTTGCTTCTTTTCTGACTCAGGACTTTTCGGCTGCAGACTGTCCTCAAGACTGATTTAACAGCGTCCTTCAGAATTTATACCGCGTATCTTTAGTCTCATTCAATTCAAAATATGTTCTCATTTCTCTTTTGACTTCTGATTTGGTTTATTTAGATGTGTGGCATTTTATTCCCCAAATTTGAGATTTCCCAGATATTGACTTCGTCATTGATTTCTTTATTATTATTATTATTATTAGAGTACAGTTGATTTACTGCGTTGTGTCAGTTTTCTGCTGTGCAGCCTAGTGACCCAGTCCTGCTTATGTGTATGTTCTTGTTCTCATGCCATCTTGCACCGCGGTCCCTCCCAAGGGACTGGGTGTATTTCCCCGTGCTGCACAGCAGGACCTCAGTGCATTGATTTTCAACTTACTTCCGTTTATTCAAGGACTATACTTTGCATGATTAAAATCTTTTGTTTTTTGAGACTTCTTTTATGATCCAGAATATTTTTGGTTTTGATAAATATCTCATGTCCACTTGGAAAGCACGTTGGGGGAAGTGCTGTCTTTGGCACTCGTGGTTAGAAGGCAGTTGAGGGTGATATCGTTACCTCCAGCATATGCTCCTCTGCTGGCTGAACACTGGCCATCTCTCTGTGCTGTATTTGTCCTGCCAGTATGTTTGGTACAGTCCGCACCGTGATTTAAAATAGCTAAATAATTCGGATACTTAAAAATTGGAGGGGAGGTCCTGTCATGGCTCAGCAGAAACAAAACTAACTGGCATCCATGAGGACACAGGTTTGATTGCTGGCCTTGCTCAGTGAGTTAAGGATCCGGCGTTGCCGTGAGCTGTGGCATTGGTCGCAGACACGGCTCAGATCCTGAGTTGCTGTGGCTGTGGTGCAGATACAGTGGCAGATACAGCTCCAATTCGACCCCTAACCTGGGAACTTCCATCTGCCGTGGGTGTGGCCCTAAAAAGACCAAAAAAAAAAAAGAAGAAGAACCTGATATAGTATCCATGAGGACGCAGGTTCAATCCCTGGCCTCACTCAGTGGATTAAGGATCTGGCATTGCCACTAGCTGTGGCATAGGTCCTAGATGCGGCTCAGATCAAGTGTTGCCATGGCGTGGTGTAGGTCTCAGCTGCAGCTCCAATTCGATCCCGAGCCTGGGAACTTCCACAGGCCGAAGGACAGGTGAGGCTCTAAAAGGAAAAAGGCACACGATGGTGACAAGGTGATGGATGTGTTCCATAGCCTCGCTGTGGTCGTGGTTTTGCAATATGTCCATGTGTCAGGTCGTTGCCTTGCACACCGTAAACTCACACAATGTCATGGATCAATTGCATCTCACGAAACCTGGGGAAGCAGTAATGCCGCCCAAGTAGAGCGGCAAGTGAGAAGCAGCCTGCCTACATCCCTTTGCACCTAAAACCTCCAAGCCTCTGTAGCTCGGGGGCCCTCCCTTGAGTGTTCTCAGACAGGCTGTTCAGATTGGTTCTGCAGGTGAGGTGCCCCCTCCCCCGCAGCCCCCAGAGCCTCTCCTGCAGTTCTGCCCCTCCTCGGCACTGGTGGACAGTCACCCCACTGCCAGGACCTCCCTGTACCACAAAGCACTGCTGCCTCTTAAACCTACTAGAGTCACAAATGTCCCCAAGGTCTGAGCCTTTACCTTGATGCCGTGAGGCTCAGAATCCCCCAGGCTGCTGGCAGTGGACTTCTGGACTCCCCCTCTGCTGCTTCCCCTCCACCCTGGGGCTGGAGCCTCTAGGAGGCTCATCCTGGTGAGATGGGACCCCCAGCGGCGACCCTGTCCATCCCGTATCCAGACTGGCCTGATGCTGAGCCCAGGTGCCCCGTGGGGAGCCCTCCTCAGTGGTAAATGTTAGGGACACAAGAGTACAGAACTCACCCTTCCTCTTTCTTCTCCTTGATAAACGCAGCCCACAGACACCCATAAAAGATGAAATTATCACTTTGCGAAGGAGGCCGTGGGTTGGTACACCAAACCACTAATATCCAAAACCATAAATCAGAAATTTAGAAATGTCATTATATTTCATTGGCTGGATGCCTACACTCTTGAACTATTAAGATAACAGAGTTTTTGTTTCTTTGTTTCTGTTTCATGGTGTTTCGCTTTTTTTTTTTTTTTTTTAACCCTACCTACAGAAGTTCCCAGGCCAGGGATTGAACTTGTGCAACCAAAGTGACAACACCAGATCCTTAACCCTCTGAGCCACCAGGGAACTCCCGGAGTTTTTAATACACAGGAAAGTCTGAAAGAATATGGAATGCTGTAAATGCTTTGGTTGGGAATGACGTCAGAATGGAATGATCCCGAATAAGCAGGAAGGAGACAGTCTTACTTGTAAACTGCTGTGTTCTGAACAGTCAGCTGACTTAAAACCTGGCAAGTACTCAAAGGCAAAATCACACATCAAGACAGAACAGACATGGGCCTGCGTCAGAAAAGCCTCCCTAGTCAAAATTCCAAGGATGCATGTCCTGAAGAGGCTCGTATTTCCAGAAAACACCACCACGAGGAATCCTAAACCCAATTGCACAATCCTTGTGTGGGGTGCGAGTGTAGGTGCAAACGTTACAGAAACTCAGGGGCTGAACATCTCGGCCGAGAGCCTCAGAGGCATGTCCTCCTGACAGCACACAAGGCAGAAGCACGGCTCTCGGTATGATCTCACCAGGAGAAAAAATTACGACAGCTGGAGCACAGACAAAACCTCATGACAAAGCGGCAGGATAAGCCGGACCTACACAATCTCTCCATGGGCCGCTGGGCAGTGAATTCTGCACACGTTTGCTGACAAATCCGAAAGACAGCAACTGCTTCTGTGTTGACTGGTTCACAGGGCACTTGGGTGTTGGGTGTTGGGCAGAGATTAAAGCAAGTGACTTCAGATAAGGGTGAAGAATATAGGCTCTTGGGTAAATTTCCTAGGCTCAGATCCTTGCTCTGTGCCACCAAAGCAACTCAGTTCATTTCCCAAAGTCTTTGTTTTTTCATCCCTAAAAGAAGGAAACCAATAGTACCTCTCCTGGAGTTCCCATTGTGGCTCAACAGGTCAAAAACCCAACTAGTATCTGTGAGGATTCGGGTTTGATCCCTGAATCAAATCTCAATGAAATCAATCCTTGCTCAGTGCGTTAAGGATCCTGTGTTGCCACAAGCTGTGGTGTAGGTTGAAGACGCAGCTCAGATCTGGCATTGCTGTGGCTGTGGTGTAGGCTGGCAGGAGCAGCTCCCACTCGACCCCCAGTCTAGGAACTTCCATATGTTGTGGGTGCAGCCCTAAAAAGATGAAAAAAAAAAAAAAAAGAAAGAAGAAAAAAGTAGCACCTCTCTTTCAGGTCAGTTTAAAACAGTAATTAATGTTGTTAATGAATTTAACATAGTGCTTTGCCCCTAGTAACTGTCTTTACATGTTAACTATGCATGTGGTTAATAATTCAACCAGTACAGACTTGTGGTCTAATTATTATCAGCAGAGACAGGAGATGAAGTGGTGTGTGTCCTCTGGTGCGTGCTGGAGGCTGGTCCAAGAGAAACAAACCAGGGATGGGCAGGGGCTGCTTCGGGTCACAGACCTCTGACTCTGAGACTCAGCATGTCTGAGGCCTCCTGGGGCCTCCACCAGGAAGAGTCCAGAACCAACCGGCTCAGGCATGACCGCCCGTGGTCCCCTCCCATCTTTCTCAGTTCGGTTCCTCTTCTGGCTCCTATTCCACCCAGGGACTCTTGAGTTCGGGGGCCATATGAGCCCCACGCCCCTCCCACCCCTTGACAGGGGTTTCAGGGTTCCCGGGGGTCAGAAGCCAGTCCCTGACACCCGCTCCGAGGAGTCCACGCCACGAAGAGTCCAGTAGCTCTTCACATGGAATGAGCCCTGACAAGGAGCAGCAGATTAGGCTACTCTGCTAATTAGGTTTGAAGCTCTCTTCCCTAAAGAACAGGGTGCAGAAGGAGCGGGCAGGAGTCTCAGAAGACGGGCAGAAGCTGTGTCCCAATGTTCCCTGTGCTCGGCCTAACCCACAAGTGATGCCTTTGAGGAAAATATGCAGCAACTTAGAAAAAGAGGAGAATTACTACTCTACGCACAGAACTTTGATTAGGCAGTGGTTTCCTAGACATGGCACCAGCAATGAGAGAAAACATAAATTAATTGAACTTCATCAAGAACAAACTTTGCAGAGTTCCTGTTGTGGCTCAGCAGTAACGAAACCAATTAGTATCCATGAATATCCAGGTTCAGTCCCTGACCTTGCTCAGTGGGTTAAGGATCTAGAGTTGCCCTGAGCTCTGGTGTAGGTCATAGATGCAGACTGAATCCTGCATTGCTATGGCTGTGGTGTAGGGAGGCAGGCACAGCTCAGATACAGCCCCTAGCCTGGGAACTTCCATTTGCCATGGATGCAGCCCTAGAAGAAAAACAACAAAAAAAAAAAGTTTGTGCTTCAAAAGAGACCCTCAAGTGTTTGAAAGAAGAGACACAGAAAATTATTGGTAAACTTATGGTTACCAAAAGGGATGGGATAAACCAGGGATGGGATTAGCAAATACAAACTACCGTATGTAAATAGACAAACAACAAAGTCCTACTTTGTAGCACAGGGAAATATATTTCATTTCCTGTAATAAACCAAAATCAAAAAGAATAGGAAAAAGGATATATGTGTATAACTGAGTCACTTTGCTGTACAACAGAAATGAACACATCATCATAAATCGACTATACTTCAATGTGAAAAAAAAGAATGGGAGAGAGATGGATGGACCGGGAGTCTGGAGTTCGTAGATGATAACTTACATTTAGAATGGATAAGCAATCAGGTCCCGCTGTATAGCACAGGGAATTATATTCAGTCTCCTGGGATAGATCATGATGTAAAATAATATAAAAAGGTTTAAAAAGAAAAATTAAACATTAAAAAAAGAATGGGAAAGGCTAACCCACAAAAGGAGAAAATACTTGCAAGTCATATACATGATGCGATTCGTATGCAGACTACCCAGAGCGTAGTCTCAACTCGAAAATATAAAGACAAACAACCTCATCTTCAAAATAGGCTGAGAACTTGAATCACGTTTCTCCAAAGAAGATCTGCAAATAGCCAAAGAGCACAGGAAAAGTTGTTCAACATATGTCATTAGGGAAACATAAATCAAAGCCACAAGAAGATACCACTTCCCACCTGCTAGGATCCCACCGGCAAAGACGGGCATCAGCAGGTGTTGCCCAGGATGTGGAGGAACTAGAACCTTCGTACGTCACAGGTGGTGCTGGAAAATGGTACAACCGCTGTACACAAACAGCTCTGCAGCTTCTCATGGGGTTGAACGGAGTTACCACATGACCCAGCAGGTCCACCCTTGGCTATGATGAATCAGAAATGGAATCAGGTCCACACAAAAACGTGTGCAGTTGACCCTTGAACAACACGGATCTGAACTCTTTGGGTAGGACAGCATCCACAGCTGGTCGAATGCATGGATGGGGACACTTGGATACAGAGGGACCTGGTGTGTGGCGGTCACCTGTCGCTTGTACTCAGATTGTCCACAGCGAGGAGAGATGCTGCTTCGAAGCCCTGCACCGTGTGCCTTCGAAGGTCAACTGCATGGGAATGTTCTCAGCAGATTTATTCATAATAGAGAAAAAGTGAAAACCACTTAGGGTTCATCAGCTGATAAATCTATAAACAAAAAGTGGTCCATCCATGCAGGGGAATGTCATTTGGCCATAAAAAGGAATGAAGTCCTGCCATAGGCTTGAAAACATTTTAAGTCAAAGAAGCCAGACCCAAAAGTCCGTATTATTGTGTGTGTGAGTTTCTGTGAAATGTCCCGACTGAGCGAATCCATAAAGACACTCAGATGAGTGACTTTGAGGGGGGAGGGGCAGGAAGAAAATGCTAACGGACACAGGGTTTGTGGGGGGAGATAAAAACGCTCTAAAAGTGGTGGTGGTGGCTGTGCTGCTCTGTGAATGCAAGACCTGTGTGAACCCTCATCTGTGCGCTTGAAAAGGCACCAGTCATACCATAAGAATGCCCCATTAAAAGCTTTTTTAACTAACTATTGTCAGGTAATGATCTTGCATTGTTTCAGTAACTTTCCATCCTTAAAAAAAAAAAGGTATTAAATCCTAGCCTGATGCAACCCTGTGAGCCTGTGGAAAGAGTTCTGGTGCCTGCTAGAAAACCGGTCCCATAGAATTAGGGCCCCACCCCTATGGCCTCACCTTCCAAAGGCCTCATTTCCAAATACAGTCCTGGGAGGGGTTAAGTCTTCAACCTATGAATTTTGTGGGGGACCAAATTCTGTCCATAGCACACTGAAAATAAATATTCACTTTGGTAGCTAAATTTGTATTGATCATATGGTATGCCCTTTCTCTCTCTCTCTTTCTTTCTTTCTTAGTTTTTATTATTTATTTACTTATTTAATGTTCTGGCCGCACCTGAGGTATATGGAAGTTCCTGGGCCAGAGAATGAGTCTGAGCCATAGCTGTGACCTACACCACAGCTGTGGCAACATGGCATCCTTAACCCACTGGACCAGGCCAGGGATCAAACTCATGCCTCAGCAGCAACCCAATTCACTTCAGAGACAACACCAGATCCTCAACCTGCTCCACCATTGCCGGAACTCCACTCCTTACTTTTAAAGTAATTTATTTAATTGTAAGTTTGTATAATTTTTATTGAAATATAGTTGATTTGCTGAGTTTCAAGTGTATACTAAAGTGATTCAGTGATACATTTTATACACATGGTATGTATGTGCGTGTGCATGTGTGTGTGTGTTCTTTTTCAGATTCTTTTCCATTATAGATTATTATAAGATATTGAATATAGTTCCTTGTGACAGTATGCTTTTTTTCCCAGGTAATTAAAATTGCACAATCAGGCCTTGCAAAACCTGGATTTGCCTCGGATGCTTCTTGTATTTCAGAGGAGGAAACTAACACTTAGAAGGGAGAAACAACTGGCTCTTAGTACTTCTGCCAGTTGGTGAAGGATCTGGCTTGAGGCTAGTTCATAAGTTTGACCCTAAACTCTAGCGTCCCTGCCTCCCCGGCAGCTTATTAGAAAATGTCATTGGACCAGAAGCTGCCTTTGAACAAAGCTGCCCAAAAGTGTCTTGTGTGTGGTCAAGTTGGGAAGCCCTACTCTCGGCTGAACTTTCTCACGGGAGGGCGCTTTCATGTGCATTCCTGCCCTCCTTTCCCTAGGATGCAAGCTTGGGGGCTGGAGGGACTCCAGGCATTGCAGGCCCCTGGCCTGGAGGGGGAAGGGGGCTGAGTGCACTGCGAGCCTTTGCTGCTCAGGGGAAGGGTGCGGTCTGGGAGGAGCGTCAGCAGCCAAATGGGGAAGTGGGCTCAGGGCAAGGGAAGGGAGCCCCCGAGGAGGCCTCCCACCCCCGTTCCCAGCAGCAGAGCCGCAGCGACAGCACCCACGCCTTGGGTCCAGGGCTGCCACATGACCAGGTAGCTGGGGCTGGCCAGTGACAGGCAGCACAGAGACATCAAGCATGGTACCCCGGACACACAGCAGGTGCTCAGCCACGCTCCATACAGGAGAGAGGCAAAGAGTCAGCTTTCACGCAGGTAAGGTGAGGTAGGTGGCTGCCCTCGTGATGGTGGCTTGAGACAGGCTAGGTGATCTCACTCATATTGCAAAAATTGACATACACTGCACACTGGAGCTGTGTGTGTGCGCGCCATTTTAAATGATTTATCAGGATATCTCTACATATTTGCAACTTCCCAAAGAGGACATGTAATGACACTTCATATCTGAGAAGGTGCCAGCTTAGTCAGAGAAACTAAAAAGAGTGCAGAGGGGGGAGGAGCAAGCAAGCTCCTTGCCCCTGGAACTCAGGCCCCTGCACGCAATCCTGCCATTTGCTGCACAAGGTCAAAGACTGTAGGAAGGTCAGCCAACCGAGGGCAGAACCTTGGTCAGGGCGCCACGGGGCAGAGCCCGAGCCCCCAGCATCTCAGGACACACCTCTTGCTATCTCTCACCCTCCGTCTAGAAAGCCTAAGCCGCTGCCTGTCAGGGCTGTCGCCCCCGTGTCTGGCTCCATCTGCCAGGCGGTAAGCGGTCTCCGCTCTGCACACGGTGGCTGGCACGTGGCAGATACTGGGGCGTGACCCCTGAGCTGCACAGCCTTGGACCCCTCTACGTGGCTGGGTCTACAGGGACCCTCCCAGTTAGGGAAGTTTAGGCTGCAAGTAGAGGAACTGGTTCCCTGCCTCCCAGGCCCTGTGCCCTCCTCCACGGCCAGCCCAGCGCACTGCCAGGCCCGTGCACTGGAGCTCTCCCCTGCGGGCCCAGGGCGCTCAGCCCACCCTGGGGGTGCTGAGTCTGGTCCTGCCCTCTGCCTCACCGCGACACCCTCACCCTTACCCCATTCCTGGACAGAGGTGCCTGTTGGGTTTCAGGTCTGAGAGGCCTGGCGGCCTTCCTGGAACTGGAGGTCCTTCAGGGCCTTCAGCCTAGGAGGGCAACTCGAACCTTAGCCTGGAGGGGCCACCTTTGAATCGCTTTTCTCGGATGGTGACTTTCTCCTTGAGAAACAGCTACCTGCTCTGACGCCCTCGGTTGGGAAGGCCGGGCTACTCCGGGCCACCTCCCCCCACCTCCATCCAGATTCCCTTCTTCCTCCCCCTTCCCAGGCCCTCAGGTACCAGGGACCAGGAGCCCTCAGCAGGGGCAGGCCTCAGTCTCCTGCTGGGCTCTGGTCCCTCCCAGGCTGCCTTTGGCCATGGGACGTCCAGAGCAAGGAGGGGCTCCTGAGATGCTGGGGAAACACCAGATGCCAAAACCTAGAGGGAAGTGTGGTACAGTTGCCTCCGTTCAGTGCACTCTTTATTCCTGGAGCCCCACTCCACCCGCCAGGCACTTGTCCTGAACGCTGGGGTCCAGGGAGACATCAAAGAGACCAAGGCCTGGAGTTCCCTGGTGGTGCAGGGTTCTAAGAATCCAGCATTGTCACTGCTGAAGCACAGGTTCGATCCCTGGTCAGGGAACCTCAGGAACACTGGCATGGCCAAAAAAAAAAAAAAAAAAACCCAACAAAGTCCCAGCACTCACTGGAGATCACATTCTAGGGGAGGAGGCAGATGACAAGATGTGGACAAAAGGTATGGCATGTGAGATGTATTCATATGTCCATATTCCAGGGATTTATAAGGTAGGCATCCATGACTACTTACAGTTATAGGAATATAAACAAAATGTGTATATAAAAGCAACATTTTGTATATTTGTAAATGCAAACATAAATAGAAACATTTCTTTATAAACAGACGTTTAAACACATTCAAACAACAACAAATACATGTTAAAAAATATTCTATATACCAACAATGGACAGGAAAAGCAGAATAAGAAGTCTGAGTTTGGAGTTTCCGTCCTGGCTCAGCGGAAACGAATCTGACTACTCTCCACAAGGAGGCAGGTTCCATCCCTGGCCTTGCTCAGTGGGTTAAGGATCCCACTTTGCAGTGAGCTGTGGTGTAGATCGCAGACTCAGCTGGGATGTGTTGTTGTGGTGGCTGTGGCCTAGGAGGCAGGTGTAACTCCGATTTGGCCCTTAGCTTGGGAACCTCCATATGCTGCAGGTGCTGATCTAAAAAGAAAAAAGAAAAAAAAAAGCCTGAAAGGCTGAGTTTTCACACAGGGAACTCTGGACGGCTTCCCCAGGGAGCTGCCACTTGGATAGGGACCACCGGGTGGCCCGGAGCTGGGGGAAATCCCAGTGGGAGGGCACCCCAGGCAGAGAGGTGGGAGGCAGGCAGCCGCCGGCCATGCGCGCAGGTGGGAACCAGCTTCTGGCTGGGCAGGCACCCTGCGTGCGTATCTGGTCTGGCCTCTCCCCTTTGTTAAGGCGAAAGGCGAGGGCAGCGAGAGGAAGGCTCAGACTGGCCTCGGGGGAACCTCATCCCAGTTTAAGATCAGGAGCAGCACCTCCTCCAGCACCGACCACCGCAGGCGCCTTTATTCGCCTTTTATTCTGGTCGCTGGAACCGCGTGAAGGAGTCGTTTTTGTAAGTCAGACGTTCGCTCTACGCCAAATCAGGAGTTGCTCTGGTGTGGGGTGGGGGAGCGTGGGGGCCAAGTTCGGCAGATGGGCCTCGGGCTGGCTCGCCCCGGGCCCGCGCGTGGGCTGCCTCGGCTGGCGTTTCTGCCCGCCGGCCGCCCGGAATCCCTCGCGGGGCTACGCGGCCGCGGGGCCCTTGCAGCAGCTCGGCAAACTCGAGGGGCTTCCAGCCGGAGCTCCCGCAGCGCTGCTGGGCCGGCTCCGGCCCGGAGGTCGGGGTGCAGCCCGAATCCGGGCTTGGAACCAGGGCGCAGGTGCTGCAGGTCAGGGACCCTCCGAGACCCACCGCCCTGGAGCGGCGCTGAAGGTCTGTCGGGTCCCGGGACAGCAGGCGCCGCGCGGCTCTCGCGACCCCAGTTTCCAGCCTCGCTCCCGCCGGCCCGCCCTCCTCCGCCCGGCGCGGCCCGGCCCTGCCCTGCCCTGCCCGGCGGCGGCCAGGTGGTCCCGCTCCGCAGCTCCGAGCCGCCGGGCCCCCGACCCGCGCGGGGAAGGGCATGCTCCGTCCGCGCCTGGAGCGGCGGGCCCCGGGGACGCGGGCGGGCGGGCGGGCGGGAGCGCCCCCGGGCCCGGGTGTCGCCCGGCCCTTTCCGGGACGCGCGCCGCGGGCCAGGCCGGGCGCTCGGGCGACGCCGGGCGGCGGGGGCGGCGCTCGCGGGGGCGCGGTGCACCTTGCTCCCGGCGCCCCCGCCCCGCGCCGGCCCCTCCCCGCGCGGCCCGCCCGGGTCGGTGCCAGCCCCTTCCGTCCTCGCGGCCCCGCCGCTGTCCTCCGCCGGCGCGCGAGGGAGGACGATGGGTCAGCGCGGAAAAAGTGAATGAGGGCGGCGGCGGCCGCGGCGAGCGCCTGACTCGCGGGGCCCGAGCGCCGCCCGCGCCCCCCGCCCGCCGGCTCCATGGACGCGCCGCGCGCCTCGGCGGCCAAGCCCCCCACCGGGTAAGCGGCCCCGGGCTCGCGCGACTGGGCCCCCGGCGCCCGCGCGCCGCGCTCTCGGGGCGGGGGCGTCCCCTCTGCGGTCCGCGGCCGGCGCCCTGCCGGGAAGGGGGTTGTGTGCTCCGGGTGCCCGGGTCGTTGCCAGGTAACAGTGTCAGGAGGAGGCCCCAGCGCTTGGTGCAAGGGTGTGCTGGGGTGCGGCTCCCTTCGGGGGGTCCCCGCGGGCAGAGCCCCTCCAAGCCCAAGCCTTCCTCTGCCACCGGCGACGGTTCCCCCTGGGGGGCGGGAAGGCGGCGGGAGACCGCGTCCGGCCCTCAGCCCCGTCGCACCCGGCGGAGTACCCCAGAGTCTCGCTTCCTTCCCCGCAAAATGAAGGGGACCAGGTGCAGGGACCCCGAAGGCGCCTGGGGCCTGAGGTCTGGGGAGGGCTGTATGGAGGGCCCGGCCCTGGAGGTTTCCCTGACCATTGCTCCCCGTCTCCGGCTTGCTTTGGGGGGTGCACAGGAAGGGCAGACCGAGGCCCGAGGCAGAGACCCCAGCCTGGGGCGAAAGTCGGGGCTCCCATCCCTGCCTCTGCCCGCACCGCCGCGGTGTCTGTTTTCCGTCCGCACCCCTCGCTTGCGGGGATTACATGGCACGTTCACACGTTCCTCTCCGAAAGAGTACCTTCCCCAACACTGGAAAAACAAGACTGCCCTTTAACCGGACGCTGAGCCGGAGTTTGAACGGTGCACAACCCCGCCGGGGCCTGGTGGCTGCCCCGCTGCGGGCTCGCGCTCTGCTTGAGGCCGCGGTGCATCTGCGCGCCCAGGATCTGCGAAGTGCCCCGCTGGCCCGAGAGCAAATGGGTTATGAGTCCTGCAAATGGAATGAGTGCCTGGGGTGGGCCCTAGCACCTGCTGAGCGAAGGGGCCCACTTTCCGATGCAGCAACTGGTCTTGACCAAGACAGTTTGGGGACAACTAATCTCTTTTCTTTGCGATTATGTCCCACTGACTCATCCACCAGTGTGTGTCCCTAGGCCGCGGCGCTGCCCAAGTCTGCAAAAGGTTGTCAAAACTGGCTTGAAAAACAGCAACAACAACAACTCTCCCTTTAAGGCCAGGAAAGAGTGAGCCAGGTTAGCAAATCAAATAACCCTGAAAGGGAGGAATGTTAAAAAGAACTTTTCTCTTCCGGCAGTGCCCGTAGTGGTGGTTGTGTAATTCCCTTTGAGCAAACACATCTCCCCAAAAGAAAATACACGGAGGACGTCCTCCTTCATGGTCATGGGCGTGGGAGAGTGCCCTCGAGAGAGGTGAAACCGAATTATCTCTCCATCTCTGGCTGTGGGAGCCTATTCAATGAGTCTATTTAGGGAGAGAGATTGATTTTGGTTCTTCCACCTTATAAATATATTTGAAGAAGAGAACATTCAGAGGCCAGCAAAACTGTATCCAGAAAGTATACGTAATAAGGTCCTTTAAAGGAATCTGATTGTAGACGTGAAACAGGAAGCCCCAAGGCTGGGGCAGTCTTTCCAATGTGGCACCAAGCGAGCAAGAGGGACAGGGCCCGGGTCTGGTTCACAGTGCTTTGCAGAGCTGTTTGGCCCCCACGTCTGAGGGCCCGGGGGGACCCAGTGCTGCTGTGGATGGGATGACACACCGAGATTGCTATCCCTGGTGCATTTGATTTCTTTCCCACACTCACATCCAGGGAACCCCGTCTGCTTGTTTGCCTGAGAAATGGAGACGAGTTGCTTTGAGTTCCGTTGCTCCCAATTCCATTTGTGATTTGTTTTAGTGCCTTTCAGGGAAGAAGCATCAAGAAAATGTCCCTCTGCTCAAAATCCGCGGAAAAGAAATGCTCTTGGGGCTCTCGGATGTTTCCTGCGATGTAGGGGTGTTGCTTGCCTCCCAGGAAGGAAGGGGGTTATCGGTGGCCGTGGGGCTCTGTGGGTCCGCCCCTGAAGTCAGTCTCCTGAGCTGTTCCAGGGTTGCTGGAGGGTGAGGCCCTGCTGGCCACGTGCTCCCGGAATGTGTTTTTTCTCTGACCTGCTCCGTCTGGGGAAGCTGTCCCTCTTCCCCAGGACAGAGGGCAACTGATGTGATGCACGCGTGGCCCCTCACTGGGACGGGCCCTTGTTCTGTCTTATGTGGCAATGGCCCGGGGGGTGGGGGGGCATGGGCGGAGGAGAGCCCATGTTTTACATGGACATGGACCTGCTTTCATGTACAGCAGCGCTTCCCGATGGTGGCTGAGTTAGCGAATGGAAACTCACCCGTCGTACGTCTGACTGGATGATTAAGCATAGTTATTGGTTATCTTTGCTGAGAACCCAAGGATGCATTTCAGTTGGGTTGAAATTGTGTATTTTACTTGTAATTTCATTACAATGATAACAGGGTTAACTTAAAACTGGGAAAGACCAAACAATGCCACTTGCCGCAACCTGGATACACACAGCTATGGATTCTCATACTAAGTGAAGTCAGTCAGAAGGAGAAAGACACATACCACATGAGATCATTTACACGTGGAATCTAAAATATGGCATAAATGAGCCTACCTACAAAACCGAAACAGATTCACAGAGGAGAGAGCAGGCTCAGGGTTGCCCCGGGGAGGGGAGGGAGTGGGATGGGCGGGGAGAGTGGGCTTGGTCCATGCAAACCATCACCTGCAGAACATGGGTCATCAGTGAGGCCCCGCCGCCCAGCACAGGGCCCTCGGCTCAGTGTCGGGGTAGAGCGTGGCGGAAGATGATGTAAGAAAGGGGGTGTGTGCGTGTGTGTGACGGGGTCACGTTGCCGCACAGCCGAAATGGACACGACACTGTAAAGCAACTCTACCCTAATCAAACAATAAATTAAAAATAAAGGAAGGAGAGCTTATGCAACAACTCACATGTTCAGCAGTTTCAGGCTTCAGTGGATGATAACTGAAGGAATATTCTAGAATGCAGATAAAGGTGAATTACCTTTGGGGGAAGTTTTAAAACTTCAGTCTATTTATGACACCGTTGGGCGACTGACTCTTGGTTATCTGCCTGCGTATTTGTGAGACTCACGCCAATAGTGGGTTATTGCTGATGGAACGTGTCATCCCCACCGGCCCTCATAGGCGGAAAGGACAGAATGTGGGGGCGTTAGCAGGATATGGATTATTTTTTTTCCATGACAGAAACACTTATTTCTGTAGAATAAAGTAGTCCCCAGTGACAAGAGATGTCTAAACAGCTGGTGCATTTGATCACTGGCTGCATTTAGGCTGCGTGCGTTTGTGTAAAAATCAGTGGAAACTTGCTGGCCGGTTTCATTGACATGTGTGCTCCAGGGAGACATAGCTGGTATTCATTCTTTGCATAATTTGTCTTTATTTAAGCAAGTTATTCAAACAAGAAATAATTTTTAAAACATTCATTGAAGGGTGTAACTCGAGCTCGTCTGTCCCTGTCGACATCCACTGCAAGGCAAGGTTACCCGCAGGAGGCCGGCTCCTTCCTGCGTGCGGGGCTCTTGGCATTTCCCACCGCATCGCCCGGAAGACTTCAGATACAAGGAACCATTAACGGGTGTACATGACAATAACAAATTTAGACTTCTAGGCCTTTTTTTAAGGTTTCTAGGCTTTTGGCTAACATGTTAGAGAATGTATTTATATCCTTAAAAATGACAGCGTGCGTAATTATTTGTTACATGTAACATTCCCCCCCACCTTTTGGGGGGGGACGTTTTAGGGCCTCACCCACATGGCATATGGAGGTTCCCAGTCTGCGGGTCCAATCAGAGCTATAGCTGCCGGCCTACACCACAGCCACAGCAACACCAGATCCTTAACTCACTGAGCAGAGCCAGGGATCGAACCTGCATCCTCGTGGTTCCTGGTTGGATTTGTTTCGCTGCACCACAGCAGGAGCTCCACGTTAACCATTTCACTTGAGCTATATATATATATATTTTTTTTTTTAATGTTACTTTTGAGCCCTTCTTTATGTTGGCAGTTCATTTAAGAAAGTAAAAGCTAGATACTGTTTGACATAGAATGGAAAGTAAGGCTAGGAATTTTATTCTGTTGTAGTCATAGTTTTTCTTCATCTTTCCTTTGTACATTAGAGGAGCTGGACATTTCCCTGGTACCACGGCAAATAATCTTACAGCCTGGTAAATATTTCTCAGTGGTCGTGGAATGTAGATGAGGCTAACATAGGATTGAATTTGGTATAAAGACCTTTGTGCAAGGCTGGGTTTTCCTGCCTTTGGGACTGCAGCCCACAGCCCCTTCTCTGTTCCCCTCTGCCCGACATTCCCGTGCCCAGGCAGAGTGGATTATTCCTGGGGAGGCCCAGGTGAGGGACCCTCCTACCAGCAGGCAGGCCTGAGTGGCCAGAGTCCCGTGGCCTCTGTAACTTGGGGACCTGGGAAGTGAAAGAAGAATTTGTGAGCACCTGAGAGGCCGCCCACAGCTATTAAGAACAGAATGACAGGCTGTCTACACACCAGTGAGTAGTTTGGGCTTCTAGACCTTTGGGGCTTTGTTGTTAAATGTATCATCAAATTTAAATTTGTAATGGTGATAAGTTTTAGGAAAGTGAGCAGAAGGATTTGACACAAAGGAGGATTGGGTTGCAGACATGCACATTTAAAACGCAGAACACTCGGTTCTGATTTGACCCGGACTAGATAAAAACATGCGGTGGAGACGTGCGCATTTATTACGTGTTTCCTACATCCCTTGATTCGCTCTCCGCCCACGCTTGATTATGGGGTCTCTGGATTTTATGTGCAGGGTAATTTTAGGTGTACTTTTTTTTAGTAACTCTATATTATAAGAGAACATAGATTTGATATTCATGATCCCCGAAGGCTTTTATGTATCTTCATCTTTGTGCTTTTTCTCTAATGAAACTATTTAATATTGATTTATATTATTGTTATATTGATAATGTGCGTTTTTACTCTTTTTTTAAAATTTTTATTCTTTTTGCCTTTTCTAGGGCCGCACCTGCGGCCTACGGAGGTTCCCAAGCTTGGGGTCGAATCGGAGCTGTAGCCGCCAGCCTCCACCACAGCCACAGCAATGCATGATCTGAGCCACGTCTGTGACCTGCACCACAGCTCACGGCAACGCCAGATCCTCAACCCGCTGAGCGAGGCCAGGGATCGAACCCAAAACCTCGTGGCTCCTAGTTGGATTCATTAACCACTGAGCCACGATGAGAACTCCCTGCCCTTTTACTCCTTTATTATTTTTGTGGAAGGGGATTTTAACTGTCGCCCCTCCTCTGTTTTGTGTTTTTGCACCTCCCTTCGTCTTGGCAGGGAATGCTCCTTGTCCAGGACGGCCTGCTGGCTCTCAGCTCCCGGGCCGACGGCACTGTCCTTAATCCCTTTTCCTTCGTGTGTCCGTAGTTCTCAGCTGTCCCCTGTCTCTTCCAGTTATACAGTTCAGCTTTTTTCTCACTTATACTTTACACGGTTTCGTTTGCTTTTCTGCAAAGCTCATGATGATGCTTGTTTTCAAGACCTAACCGCGTGCATCCTAGATCCGATGCCGCCGCGCGCGCCCAGCTGTGGGTATCAAGCGACATCGTGGTTTCCTCCTGCCTCAAGGGCGAGGATGCGGGCTTCCCAGCTGGGTTACACTGCAGCCTCGAGGGTGGTTACATGCTTCCAGCTGGTTTCCGAAATGGGGTGCCGAGCAGTTGCTTTGCCAGGACCCTGTTCTACTACAGGTCAGTTCAATTGGAATGAATTCCATAGCCCAAGATATTTCCATTTGAAAAGGGGGAAAGCTGGAGTTCCCCCCACGGCACAGTGGGTTAAGAATCTGACTGCAGTGACTTGGTCACTTCGGGGGCTCAGGTTCGGATCCCCCACCGGGCACAATGAGTTAAAGGATCCAGGGTTTCCGCGGCTGTGGTGGAGTGTGGCGTAGGTCACAGCGTTGGCCCAGATTCAGTCCCTGTCCTGGGAACGTCCATATGCTGCAGGTGCAGCCAAAAAAAGAAAAGGAAAAAACACTTTTGTGGATCCCATCCCCGCCTCTGCCAAACCAAGTGATACCTCTTTAAGAGACTTTGCTTTTGAAAGATCAATGAAGTCCTTATCCTTTAAAAACAAAAACCGGAAACTGACACCAATTCCCAAAGATGAGCCAGAAAAGCCGGAGTTGGTGGCTTTCCATGGTTCCTCTGACTGTAGTGCCCGAGACCCCAGATGAAGCGCCCTTGGCTGGAGGATGCTCGCCGCCTCCAGATGGAGGGTAGCAGGCAGCCCTTCTCTCTGGACACACGGGGACACACGGGGACGTGCTCGCACCCCCCCAGGGGCCAGGCGGCTGTCACTCCCTAATCCAGATGACCTGCGATTGGACGTGAATCCCATTTGATTTTCTCCTGTCACAGGCAGGCAGGCAGGCAGGCTTGGCAGGAAGACTACAGGCTCGGGAATAAGACTGGGTCCCTGTGTCAGCTGCACAGGCTTAAACCGGCTTTCTCAGCAGAGCCCGCAGGCCCATCCTGACGGGGGTCCTGCCTGCTCCTGGGCCCAGCGCTGTCCCTCCAGACTCCACAAGAACGAGAATGTCCTGTGTCTGTGTCCAGAACAGGCGCTGCCGAGCGCTTGAAATGTGGAGCTGAATTCTCCACTGTCTGTCACTGTCATCAATTCGAGTGTCAACAGCCCAGTGAGACCAGTGGCTCCGTAAGGGCCCGCGTTTCCTGTCCCTCCTTTTGTCGCTGTCCCCTGGTCCTTCCTGAACCAGCGTGCACACGGCTTCCCTCGACTCTCTCTCCTCGGCCCTGGGGCTTTTCCTCCCTTTTCCCAGATGGCTCCTGCTGCTTCGTCCAGCGGCAGCTGAGGCTCCATCCGAGGCCTTCTGAGACTCCTGCTCTGGTTTCAGATGATGAGCGGGGGTCCTCATCTCTCGAGGCCTCGCCGAGTCCCCTGTTCAAACCCTCGTGTGGGATTAGGCTTCTCCACTTACTATCTCCCACCCTCTGAATTCCAGGCTCCTGGGAGGCAGGGGTCCTACTTGTGATTATTTGTGTCATAACTTCACAGCACAGGATGTGATATGCAGCTAGAATTTGGTAAGAGGGCCCGCTTCCCCTTTGTCAGTGGAGGGTGTTGGATGGGATGAGCTAAGACTCACGTCACCTCTAAAATCACAGAATCACGGCATTGTCTTTGCAGTGGCAAGGGTTGAACCCCTGGCCCAGGAACTTCATAGGCAGTGGGTTTGGCCATTAAAAAAAAAAAAAAAAAAAAGAATGATGTTTGTTGGTGCCCAAGACCCCAGATGAGTTCCCTGGTGGTTCAGCAGGTTAAGGATCCGGTGTTGTCACTGCTGCTGCAAGGGGGTTTGATCCCTGGCCCAGGAACTTCCATGTGCTGTGTGCAAAGCCCAAAAGGGGAAAAAAAAAAAGATGTTTGTTGTTCGCTAAGGGTTCCTTGGTGTTCTTCATTGAGTGAAGGAAGTTTCCCTATTCTTAGCTCTCTGAAGGCTTCTGCCATAACCGAGTGTTGAATTCTGTCCAGTGCTTTTTCTGCATCAATTGATAGGATCTTGCGATTTTTTTTCACTGCAAGCTATTGCTATTGTCATTTACTCTCATTTAAAAAAAAAAAAAATATTAAAACAGCCATCTAGCCCTGAAGTAAAAAAAAAAATAAGTTGTGGGATCAGAAGTGTTCCCAGAAATTCTAGATCCCTCTTTTTCAAAAGTCAGCTTTTTAAAAGCTTGCTGCTTCATCTCGTTATGGCCAGACCGCCCAAAGATGCGCTTGCCGCGGGCGGGTGGGAGGTGCTCACGTCTGGCTCTGGGGAACGGGGGAGGGTCTGAGGCGCTGTGGTCCCAGCGCTGTCTTCCCAGAGGAACATGTTGATGGTGTTGGGAGGCGGGCCCAGGGGAGGGGACCAGGTCGTGAGGGTGCAGCCCTGGGGACGGGGATTGGTGCCCTGATAAGGGACACACCAGGGCTCCCCCGCCCTTGCCCAAGAGTGAAGTGACCCGAGCCGTCTGTGGTCCCTTTCTCCCCTGGTCCACACAGGCACTGACCTTGGCATCCCAGCCCAGAATTGTGTGCAGGGCTGGTCTGTTGCTTATCAACTACCCGGTCTCTGGTATTTTGTAAAAGCAGCCCGAGCAGGTTCAGAAGACCGGGTGCCAGGTCACAGGGGATTTGCATCTCCCTGGCCTGTTCTGCAGGGTCCAGCGAGTGGCCCCCGTCACAGCCTGGCCTGAGGAGGGGCAGGAAGGGGACGTCCCCTTTTCCTTCAGGGCCTGGCCCTCCAGCTGCGAACCTCCCTTTGCTTGTGTCCATTGACCCCGTCTTCGCTTGTCGTCGTGAAATTGGCATAACCTGGGCTTATCTCTCGCACGGTCCGGGGCATTAAGTGCTCTGGCGTTGTTGTGGGGGTCACCCGAACTGAACCTCTGTACCCCTTAAGCGCTCACGCCCCCTCCCCCAGCTCCAGGGCCTCCATCTCCTCTCTGTCTCCAGGACTTGCCTCCTCCACGGACCCCAGAGAGGAGGCACCTACCGGGTCTGTCTGTCTGTAACTGGCTGATGACCTTGAACGTGATGTCCTCAGGTGCATCGCGTCGAAGCAGATGTGAGAACGCCCTTCCTTTTCAGGGCGGACCGTGTATCCGCCACTTTGGTTTGTCCACGGTCTGTGGCAGTCCCCTCCGTGAATGAGGCTCCATGAGCAGGGGAGCAGGGACACCCGCCCCGCCCGGAATCCCCTGGGACTGGGCTTGCTGGGCCTGTGGCCGTGGCCTGTTTAACCGGCCAGGAGTCACCAGGTCGCTTTCCACAGCAGCCTTGGCCCTTCTTGTTCCCACCAGCGGTGCGGGGGCGGGGGGGGGGGTGCCGCGTCTCCCACGTCTCCCTCGCCCCCGCGTCGTCTTCCTCCACCCCGCTCGGTCTGCAGACCTGGAGGAGGAAGGACCAGGGACCAGAGACCTTCCAGGCTTGTGTCTCTAACTCTCGGTGGGGACTGGAGGAGCTTTGGTGAAAGTGGGCAGACGGGACAGGGGCCCTGCTCCTCTGGGATCTCCAGGGCCCCAGCAGCTCCAGGGCCTCTTCTGAATACACATCCTCAACCTGCTCTGAGCACAACTCGGAATCGGGAGAGGGCTGCCCCCAGGATGTGGCTGTGGGCTTGTGACAGCACCTGCGGGCAGCTGGCATCTCTGGAAGGCGATGACACCTCCCTGGTGCCATCCAGGAGCGCCCAGGAAACGAGGCTGGCGCCAACCTGGGGGACCTTTGTCTGGAACTAATCAGGGTGCTGAGGTTTTATTTTTTTTAACCCTGTCTCCTTCTTGTCACCCGTGCCCTGCCCACTTTGGCCTCTTCAGAATGCCCCCCCCCCTCCCCCGCCGAGAGGGTGGGGAGGAGGATTTCACAGCCTGGGCCCAGGGGTGGCCACAGCGGGGGGGTCAGGGTTCCCAGCAGGTTGGGGCGCACGCTGGCCACAAGGTGAGGAGCCCCTGCAAAGCCTCGGTCTCAGGGTCTCTGCTCTATGCGGCCTTGGGATCTGGGCGAGGGCCAGGTGTGCCGGCCCCACAGCAGTGGACATGGCGAGGAGACTGGGAGAAGTGGGCTGAGTGTACGTGCGTGTGTGATGTGGGGGTGACGTGGAGTTTCAGCTCACTCCCAGCCCTCGGCAAAGCAGCAGCTTCCCTAAATCATTCTGGCAGTTGTTGCAAACCCCATGTTTAGGGAGTTGAATTTAAAAATAGCTCAAGTGGGACTGATCGGGCGGAGACACTGTCCTGCGGCTAATTCTTCAGACTTAGAGTTTTGTTGGCTGGAACCCTATTAATTCAGAGCAGCATCACTAATGTTCAGTGAATAGACCGTTAGGTTGGAAAGAGACCAATTCACCGCAGCCAGAATCCAGACCTGTGGCAGCAGAGGGAGGAGAGGGGCTCTTGCCAAGACCCCTCCTCTGTGTGCCCACCTGCCCATCCGTCCCTCCGCCTGTAATGATCACAGGGTTTCAGGTGGAAACGTTCTTCCCCTGACTGTGCATCTAAACCAGTTCTTCTGCCGTAGTGGCGACAGTATCCTCACGTGTCTCACACAGGAAGCGTGGGCTTCAGACCTGCCAGCAGCCCCACACCACCCAGCGGGATTTCAAAAGTGTTCCTGGGGGAGTTCCCATCATGGCACAGCAGAAACAAATCTGACCAGTGTCCATGAGGATTCAAGTTCGATCCCTGGCCTCGCTCAGTGGTTAAGGATCCGGCGTTGCCTTGAGCTGTGGTGCAGGTCACAGACGTGCTCGGATCCAGGGTTGCTGTGGCTGGGGTGTGGGCCAGCGGCTATAGCTCCGATTAGACCCCTAGCCTGGGAATCTCCATGTGCCGCAGGTGTGGCCCTAAAAAGCAAAAGTAAAATAAAATAAAAAACGGAAAAGCGTTCCTGGGATCAACAGCAAGTCCCTGCTGTACCGCACAGGAGCTGTACTCAGTGTCCTGGGAAAAACCATACAGGGAAATGCGTGGGCACGTGTGTGCCTGAGTCATGCTGCTGCCCAGCAGCAACTAACGCAGCGTCGTGCCCCAACTATACTGCGTAAGAGACACTAAGAAAGGGCTCCTGGGGTCATGAAGCTGCGGGTCTTTGAGGCTTGCCCCCCTCATGTCACCCCACCGCTGCTCAGACGGCTTCGCTTGGTTTTCGCGCCGCCATCGGCAGATGAAGAGCGTGACCTGAACGAGGCTGGGTGACTTTTATCACATTCTGAGAAGTAAAAAGTGATGAGGACCAGTTCACTGGGGAGAAAGATTCCTGCTAGGTTTCACCTGTGTCCTTTTCCTTCGCTAATGAGAAGTAGGGACCATCCCTGGCTCTGCAGAAGGGTCCGCAGGGGCGGGGGGGGGGGGGCAATGTAAAGGTGTCAGGTGGGAAGACAAGGCCTTCGGGTACCCCCTCCGCCGCTTGGAGCCGGGCGCCCCTCCATCCCTGGTCCCCTCGTGATGAGATGTCGACGGCGGGGCAGCCTGCTGTTGGGTTGGTGCTGCTGGGCCGGGGAGGGTTGTGGAGACCCTGGGCTGTCGGCGACCCTGGGCTGTCGGCGACCCCGTTGCATGATGCCCTTGAGCCGCTAAAGAGAATCTGGAGGAACGATCGGGTTCGGTGTGCAACACGGTCCGGGATCCGGTGACCTCGCCCGTGCGTTCTGTCGGCTGCGCGGAGGGTTGGCGCTGCAATATTTCGCCTTTGGATGATGTCCTCACCGCGCGTGTTTGGGAATTAGATCAAAGACACGGAGCAGGTCTGCAGATCCACGGGGGCAGGGGCGAGAAAGGAGACACGCTGCTGAAGCAACACAAGTGCCCCGAGGGCCTCAGCCTTCCCGGGCAGAGTCAGATCCATGGACAGTCTGGGTTTTGCTGAGTCTGTCTGTCCTGGGCAGCATCCGAGAGGCTGGACAGTCCTCTATCCCCAGCTCGTCACCCTGAGGTAGGAAGGCGTTTGTTCATGGTCGTTGCTCGGACAAACTTCCTCCTGATGGATTTTGGCTTCGGGAGAGTGATGATGATGGGGCGGTTGGGCTGCTCAGTGTCAGCTGTTCCTTGGCCTGGGGGAGGCGGTGGCATCGCCCCCCACCCCGCCCCAAGGTCCCACCACCCACCCATCCTCTCTGTTTACACAGAAGCCACTGTGCATGTGGCCTCGTCACTGGATTTGCAGGAGGGGGTCCCGCATTCAGCCGTGCCTGCCACCTCCAGATTTCATAAAAGGGCATAATGAAAGGTTTTTACACCTCTGCTCACTGCGAGTGAATGTGGGAGAGCAACCCTTAAAGTTCAGTCCATTGTATTAACTTTGTCACGAGGCCTGCAAAAACATCAACCCATACACTGTGTTTTGAAAGTTTGAAAAGCCCAGGTTTTGGCCCAGCCGTGGAAACAGTCACTTGTTTCTAGGACGCAGCCTTCTGAGGGTGTCCTGTTGTCATAGTTTCAGCATCGCGCTGGGAACACGGAGCCAGGGATTCAGCACAAGCCAGGGAGTGAGTCACCAGGCCCGCCTCAGCTGTCTGGGACACGCTGACAGCCGGGCTGGGTTGGGTCTGGTGTCAGGTCTTCTTTTAAAACCGTGGTGGCGCTTCCTGACCAGGGCGTGGACGTGAACTCGCTTAACTTCCTGCACTGAAAGCAATGTCCTCACCAGAGCTGCAGCTGCTCAGGAAAAAGTGAATGATCTTCTCAGTTTGTGCTGATAGCAGTAGGACCAACGGCATCCAGGCTTTGTTTCTATGAGCCCCCTGCAGTGTTTACTGTGCCGGGGGTGAGGCCAGATTTGGCCTTTCTTGTCTTTTTTTTTTTTTTTTGGGTCTTTGTAGGGCCACACCCACAGCATATGGAGGTTCCCAGGCTAGGGGTCCAATCGGAGCTGCAGCTGCCAGCCTGCACCGCAGCCACAGCAACGCGGGATCCGAGCCACATCTGTGACCTACACCACAGCTCATGGCACCTCAGGATCCTTAACCCACTGAGCAAGAGCAGAGATCGAACCTGCGTCCTCATGGATACGAGTTGAGCCATGCTGGGAGCTCCCAACCTCACCCTCTTAGCAGCAGAGCACCCACAGTTGTTTCACAAGTGCCTCTGAGTGTAGGGCTGAGACCTCCGAGGGGACCGGGCAAAGCCAAGAACTGGAGCCCAGGGACAGCCCACAGAAAGCAAGGTCCCGCAGCCCTGCCTGGAGGACGGCTCCTCCTTGAAGCTGGGAGAGGAGCGAAAGCTTGGCAGATTCGGAGCTGCCTGGAGGTGGATGCAGCATGTCTGGGTGGAAAGGTGGGGGCCGGGGGGCAGCAGGAGTGAGTGAGGGGGTCCATTCCCACCCCTGTGGGGCTGACCAGCAGGACCAAAGGTGACCCTGAAGACGGCATGTTGAGATGCCAGAGTCCCAGGCTTGGACCCACAGCCGTGGTCTGCAGGGCTTTATCTTGAAGAGCTAAGGGACTGGTCCAAGGGTTTCGGGCAGGAGAGGCCCATCCCCGTGGACGAAGCGTGTTCTTAGAAGATTCGACTGGGGGCCAGGATGGGGAAAGCCAGAGAGGGAAGGAGCCTCAGGGAACCTGCCGAGGGACTGGGCTTGAGCCTCCAGCCTGGGGGTGGAAAGGAAGGCCCAGTCTTAGCATCTCGGGCAGGGGGTGGCGGGGCTCCGAACCCCCAAGTCTGGGGGCCTGGGAGATAGGCGGCTGGGGCGGGGCTGGGAGGAGTCTCTCACTTACGCCGGTGCTAACGCTGACTGCAGGAGGGGCTGCAGGGGGGCTCAGCCTCCATCCTGAAGATGCTGGAATCAGGCAGGAGGCAGGGGGAGGGGAGGGCGGCACAGGGCAAGGTCAGCTCCGCTCTGCCCGCTGCCCAGCACAGCGTCTGCTGACCAGGCGTGTTGAAAGCTCTGCCGTGGGTCACTTCACTGCAGCCTTACAGCACCTGGAAGTGGGGCCACTCTTTGCCCATTTTAATGAGGATGATGGCACAGGAAGGTCAACTAGGTGACAAGGTGAGCCCAGGTCTGAGCCCAGGTCTGAACCCAGGGATGCAGGGCTGGGCCCTGCTCTTCACCCGGCAGAGTGCTCTTCAGATGTCTGGGGAAAGGTCTCTGTGAGCCCTGAAGAACATTCTAGATCTAAGAGGAAGATGTGGGGGAGGTTTTCTAGGAGGTGTGAGCCACAGGGGCGCAGTCAAGGACCAAGAAGAAGCAGGAGCTTTGGGAAAGCTGGAGCCGGGCGGGCTGAGCCCAGAGGGCTTCCCCAGGAGAAGGCGAGCACCACACCATCCTGGAGGCGGAGGCCCCAGCCCGAGCCCACACCACCCAGGGGGTGCTAACGGGATGCTGGGATTCAGGCCCAGCCCCACAAAGCGCCCGCTGTTCCGTCTCACTCAGCATCAGGACCCAGTCGGTTGGGACCCTGGCAGCCAGGCGCGTCAGCCCTCCGTGCTTTGGTATCCAGGATTCTGAGTCCGAATGGAAGGCAAACATAAACACTTGTAATAATAAAGGAAGAAGACTCGAGAAACTCTGTCCAGTCTCTTGGGATGGACCCTGATGGCAGATGACATAGGAAGGGGATGCGTATCATGCATGACTGGGTCACTCTGCGGTACAGCAGAAATTGGCATGACATTGTCAGTCAACTAGACTTTAAAAAAGATATGTTTTTTAAAAAAGGGAAGAAAGACGCAAGGCCAGCAAATCAGACTGGGGGAGGAAGAGATGCACAAGCTGTGTTTGCAGCAGGCCTGAGGCCAGTGCTACTTAGAGTGTGGTCCGTGGACCTGTCTATGCCGCCGAGATGGAATCCGGAAGCTCTTGTCGAAGTTGGGCGTTGCCAGGACGTCAGCGAAGTGGCCTGGCTGGACAGGGTATAGGCGCCTTTGCTCTGTGGACCTGGTGGGGAGCTGCCTGTGGCTTCTGGGGCAGTTTGTCTCCCTCAGCAGACCTGTACCTGATGCCAACTGAAAACCACACACATTATGTGTTTTTTTTTTTTGTCTTTTGTCTTTTTGTTGTTGTTGTTGTTGCTATTTCTTGGGCCGCTCCCGCGGCATATGGAGGTTCCCAGGCTAGGGGTTGAATCGGAGCCGTAGCCTCCGGCCTACGCCAGAGCCACAGCAACGCGGGATCCGAGCCGCGTCTGCCACCTACACCACAGCTCACGGCAACGCCGGATCGTTAACCCACTGAGCAAGGGCAGGGACCGAACCCGCCACCTCATGGTTCCTAGTCGGATTCGTTAACCACTGCGCCACGACGGGAACTCCCATTATGTGTTTTTAAAAATGATTATAGCAGCTTTATTTGCGACAGCTGCAAGTTAGACACAACAACAAAATGTGTATCAACGGGTGAGTGAATAAACTGCCATGAAGCAGGACTCCCTGATGAAAACGGAGGAGCCGCCGAGAGAAGTGAGTCTCGAGGTTGTTGACACAGTGTGCAAAGGAGCCAGACCCCAAACGAGCGCATGCTGATGGCTCCGCTCCCAAGCTTCTAGAAAATGCAGGCTCACCTGTAGTGACAACGTCAGTAGTGGTTGCGAGGGGGTGAGGCGGGAAGGGGTGACTTGGGAGAGTACAAGGGAAACTTTGTTTTCATGGTGGTGATGGATTTATGGGGACACATGTGTCAGAGCTTTCAAATTTTACACGGTGACTGCATGCAGTTTGCTGTATGGGACTCATAACTCCTAAAACTGTTTTTCAAAAGGGAGTTGAGATGGTCAACACGTTTTACGATTAAACCGCCACTTCCGATCCTGGGGACACTGTCATTTACGGAAAGGAATCTTTGCCATCACTGTTTATACGGGGCTTATAGAATGCCGGGCCCTGTTCCAAATGCTTCCTGTGAGTTTATTTAAGAATTGTGCTTTATTTGGCGGACTTTCTGAGGACTCGAGCCTGGAGGATGGCTCTGAGGGACGGCTCGGAAGTGGTGAGGAGGGGCCAGGATAGAGGGGAGCTTTTGCAACACACACCAGGCAGCAGGAACATAGAAAGATGACTGCAAACCAGACACCTCAGGTTAAGGAATTTAGCACGTTTCTATGTCTGGGAAGATGCAACTTCTGGGGTCCCCGAAATCCTTCCTTGGATGTGCGCCCCGCCATCTGGGGCCAGGGTCCTGCTCTCTCCATCCTGAGTCCCCTCAGGGGGGACCAGTGGGGTGGGGCTGTGCTGGGATGGCTTCCATGGCGGCAGCATCCTTTGCTTGCTGGTAAAGCAGGAGGCATCTCTCCTCCCACTGGGTACTGTTACTGTTCGGGGATGAGGGTACTAAACCCCAGAGAGGTCAACCCACCTGCTCAGGGTTCCAGACCCCCAAGCGGGTGTCGGGAAGCAGTGCAGTGCCCCTCCCTGTGCACTTTCAGTGGTTGGTGTGTTCCTTCATTCTTGGAGCAGGACTGCCAGCCCCTACTCTCCCCACCCCATTGCCGCACCACCAGTAGGGCCCCGGCCCCCGTGCTGGTCCTCCCTGGACCCCTCCAGCTGGATCTGAGAGGTTCCAGGCATGCTGCTGACCTGGGCCTATGAGCACCAGGTGTGGGGGGCGGTGGGGTGGGCAGGGTTGTGATCTTAGGAAGGCAGACGGGAGAAGATAAGCCGAATCTGAATGTCTGCAGTCCCCACTGATTTATGTCTTTCCTGTTCCCAGCAGTATCAGAGCTAGGGATTTGCAAACGTTTTTCTGGAACACGGTGCTTTCTGAACTGCAAGTCCTGTCCCTCCCAAGCAGCCAGGCTCCTGGCTGAAGCAGTCCTTTGAAGGCACCTGCCAAGTGATTCAGGGTCCAGTCCTGAATAAAGATTATCCATCCCTTCATCCATTCCACGGACCAACTGGTCCTTAAGTGAATTGTGTGAACAAAGACCTTGTTTCACGCTTTCAAGGAGCTCAAGTTCTGTTTAGTCTGGGAGAACCACAGACACAGGGCACAATTTTGTTGCAAAATTTCTTCTTCAGAGGGCTTCCTGTGTACACATGGTTTAACCAAGTTGCTTTGGAAAAAGCCGGTTCCCCCCTCCCCAGGTTGCTGGCAAAGCCCTCAGGCTGTACTCCGCACTGAGCTGGGAGTGATGGGCAACTTCAAAATGGTTATAAAGCTTATAGAGCCTCTTCCCAAGCAGCCACCAAGAAACAAAAGGCTCTGTAAAACACTTGTGGGTCATTTATTTTGTTACTTTCCTGCAGAATAGCTTGTCTGAAAAAGAAATCGTTGATCAACGAAGACAGGAAATGTTTAACCTGCGTGAAATGGTCCTTTTGTACAAAAGCAGTAACCAGGTAAAGACAGGATTCGTTTTTTATTTTTCCACCAAGCCTCTTTTTAAGCAAACATCTTCCAGCATCTTAGGACAAACTCTTGTTAACTGAAGAAAAAGTACAACCTAAACATTGTGAGCTAAATTTATTGGGGGGATCTTGCTGAGAAGTGTAACCCAGCCTACAGCCTCTCAGCTTCCAGGAACTGCTCCAAAGAGGTAAGGGAGGAACCAGGATATACGGGAGTTTTTGCTAGGAAAAAAAAACAAAACAAACAAACAAACAAAAAAAAACAGGTAGACATCAAACAATTACTGCTAATCACAAAAAACTTAGACATCTCAAGGATCTTAGTGCTTTTTTAGGTATGGTGCGATGCAAGAGTCTGGGCTCATTGAAATTATTCTTTAGATTTTCATCTTAACTATCCAGGGCCAGTTATCTGGTTCCGCTCTGTCCTGAATCCCCTCAGGGTGTGCCATTGGGGGTGGGGGCTCCAGCCGTGGTGGCAAATGGCCTGATCCCTGTGGAACTGGAGTGGCAGGTGGCATTCTTTGTTCCCTGGCATGCCAGGCAAGGCTCCCCATCCACCCTCTGAATTAAAATCATATGTTTGATCTACTCCGTGTTCACGTTGTGTTATATTTCCTTCCATATTATGGATGTTTAAAAGTGATCTATTTTTTGCTAATATAGGATCACTTACAAATTTATTAATTTAATCAGCTGTGATTTTTTTTTTCTTTTTTGGCCGCACCTGCGGCATATGAAGTTCCTGGGCCAGGGATCAATTTGAGCCAGATCCTTAACCCACCCAGATCCTTAACACCTGATCCTTAACCCACTGTGCCACAGCGGGAACTCCATAATCAGCTACGATTTTTTTTTTTAAGAATAATAATTAAAATTCACCCATGTGCTGGCCTCTTGTATGTGGACGGTTTGTCCCTGACCTGACAAAGCTCAGTGTAGAAGGAAGAACAGATCTGTAAACGCATAATGATGACAAATGCTGTAAAAGGGTGTTCTGTAGGGACACCCAGAAAAGGAGCAATTAGTCCTGCTTGCAGGGCGGGGCGGGGATAAGTCAGGTTATTTTTGTGAAAGGCCTTCTCAGAAAATGGTTCTGCTGAAGCAGTTCTTAAATATCACGCCCCTTCCAGACGCCGCGGCCGCCAGCTGCTCCTGCGGGAGGAGCTGTAAATATCACAGCAAGCCTAGCTCCCGTAAATAGACACCTCGAGGTGTGTCCAATGGGGATTTTTCTGTTTCTCATGATTAAAAAGGAGAATAAAGAAGTGCAGACACCCGTGAGGTCGTCTGGACTGGACAGTTTGCAGAAAAGTGAACAGGACAGTTGAGGGGCTCTGGCTGTACTGCGGGTTCTCTGGGGGCAGGTCGTGGGCGCGGCCTCCCAGGGCCCCTCAGGGAGCAAGTGGCACCTCTCAGCTAAGAAGGAGCGCTGTCTGAGGACTCGGGGGTGTGCAGGCGCCCTGTCCCCAGGATGTCACTTTGGCTTTGCCCGGAAACCTCCTCAGGGATGTGGGGATGGGACAGGTGCTGTCTGCAAGCCCGGGCACTCGCCAGGGTATTTCTTTGAGTTCCATTTACTCGGGAAGCTTTTGTTTTTAAGAAACAATTTGGATGATTTTAATTGAATACATGATAAAGGCAAACTTAATTCTCCAGCGACTGAGCACAGTCCACATTCAAGGACAGCACCGGGTCTGCAGGAGAGACAGAATTAGGCACATACCGGGGCTGGTAAGATCGGACACAGAAAGCTGGCAAACTTTATTCCGACCCAGTTAGACTGAAGGTAGTTCTTGGCTGATGCAGAGCCTAGGCGCGTGGCTCCGGCTGGAGGCGCTGTCCTTTGGGTGCAGGTTGCCCCGCCCTGGCCCGACCCCCTGGCCCGCAGGAGAAGCAGGGCTGCTGGGCCCGGTGCGGATGCGCTCGCTCTCGCTGGCCGGGCTGATTTGAAGCCCAGGTTCTTTTTCTGGACTGTGTTCTTTTTCCTCTGTGCGTTTGGGAAGAGGTCCCGATGGTGAGCAGATTCAGGGCCAAGCACCTGCGCGTCGTTGTTAAAGCACGGGGTTGCACGACGTTGCGCACGTGTGTTTTCGCCCCGGGAACCATCCCCGTCATCCACTTTCCGTCCCTTTCAAAAGTGTCCTCTCTCTTTGCCACTCACCGCCGATCTGCTTTCTGTCACGGGAGGCGAGTTGCGCCTGGTCTAGAATCTTCTCTGAGTGGCGCCGAGTAGTCTCTACTTTCCTCCCTCTAGTTCTTTCCCTCCGCGTAAAGGTTTTGGTGACCGTTTGGGTCAGGATGTGTCTGTAGTTCATTTTGTTCACAGGAGGGTCCCACTCACTAATTTACAACAGCCTGCGTGTCCGTCCTGCGGTCGATGGGCCTTTGGGTTGTTTCCAGGCTCGGGCCTCAGGCAGAAAGCAGCTGTGAGCGTGCACTCTTGCCTCGGGGTGGACGCCGATCCCTCGCCTCTTGGGCGGAATGGCTGCGTCGCATGGTCGGTGTACGGTTACCCTTTAAGAACCTCCCGGCTCTTTTCCAGGCCGAGGAACTGCCTTTCAGACCAGACGCAGAGGCAAATTTCAGGTGCCCCGTCTGCCTTCAGGTTTCACCATGTTCTCGTGTGTGAAGCTTATTGAATTTTAAATGTAAATTATTTACCGGGGCCCTCAAATGTGTCTGGTAGCTTCAGGAGTTTGAATATCTGTCTTAACTTCGAGAAGTGGGACCCAGCCAGCCAGGAACTGTAGCCTGGGCTGCAGGGGGGCCTCCTGAATGTGCCCAGACCTGGGGCGTGAGGCGCCGCTGCAAGGTCCAGGCCCTCTTTACTGGGGGGCCTTGCAGGCTGTGCACTAGCTGGCTCTGAGCGAGCCCCAGGGCCCCAGGAGGGAACTGAGAGAAACTTTCCTACCTTTCTGATTCGGCCGTTTTTTGAACATGATCATCATTCATTTTTAAATAGTCCCCACCTTAAAAAAACTCAGAGATAATTTTGTCCTTGTCGTCTTGGTCACGCCCGGGGCATGTGGACATTCCCTGGCCAGGGATCAAACCCAAGCCACAGCAGCGACCTGCACCACAGCAGTGACAACACCAGATCCTTTACTGCTGTGCCACCAGGGAACTCCAGAAAAAGATAGTCTTGGAATAGATCACTTTTCAGGGGACGGCCCTGACCTCGGCAATGAACAGCCTTTGATGTGAAGACCCACTTAATTCTATTCAGTGGATGACTCTGACTTTAAAAAATGGAGTCTTTTCTCCTTTTAAAAACTATGACGGCAGGTTTCAAACATACAGAAAACTCGTGTGCGTGTATGTATGTGTGTGGCTTTTTGATTGTTTTATGGGTAAAGCCCACATGCTCTCCGTGCATTTGCAAAGTCTTCCACCTGCACTGCTGACAGAGCCGGGCTGACTTGCCCCTGGCCATCCTCTCGTTATCCTTCCCGACCAAACCAACAGTGGTCCCCTAAGAGCACTGAACTTCCTGCCCTCCTTCAGCTGCCCGGGTTGTCTTCAAGGCGACTTAGAACAGCTACCAAAGCGATGCTTCAGCTGAAGCTGCCGGCTAGGTCAACAACGCGTTTGGCTGCAGCCGCCTCTCTCCCCCGTCCCTTGTCTCTGTCCTCCTTTCTTCCGGCCTCTTCTTGTCACTCCAGCTCCCCGGTGAGTGTCAGGGTATCCTCCTGGCAGCCGTCATCACAGGGCACAAGCTGTGCGCCACGTGTGCAGGGGAGGGACCCGGCCCAGCCGAGGCCCCGCAGCGTGATGGAGCACGCACTCCAGGGCGCTTGGGGGCGGCGGGATGTCCATGAGCGGGTGGCTGAACAAGGAGCCCGCGGACATCAGTGGGGAGGGGTGATTTTGTGTTTGGTGTTATCATTTTAACCAGAGCCACTGCAGCTCGGAGATGGGGGAGCCTGAGGTGGTGAGGGAGGAAGGGGGTCTGGTGACCAGGGTGTGACATCTGACCTGTCGCCTCTGAGTTTTGTAAAAGGCCATGCCCATCCTTCCACACCCCTCCCTCTGTGTCTGCATTTGAGGTGCACTGGCTGCTGGGCTGGGACAGGTCAGGGAGGCCGAGCACAGGCCATCTGGGACCACGCATGGGCTCCTCCGGCCGACCCCTGAGCTGGACCCGCTCACGTCTCACGGCAGGGAGGGACCTCTGCCGTCATCCCGTCTGCTTCGCCTGTCACCTCAGAACCCAGGTTCACCATCGGTGAATAGTCGAGGAAAGGAGTTCCCACTGCGGCTTAGCAGGTTAAGGACCTTGTGTTGTCTCCATGAGGTTGCGGGTTCAATCCCCGGCCTCACTCAGCGGGCTAAGGACCCAACATTGCCGCGAGCTGTGGTGTAGGTCTCGATGCAGCTTGGATCCTGCATCCTGTGGCTGTGGTGCAGATCGCAGCTGCAGCTCTGATTCGATCCCTGGCCCAGGAAGGTCCATATGCCGCAGGTGCGGCCCTAAAAAGACAAAAAAAGAAGAAAACAAGGAAGACCCAGTGAGATGTGCTGGTGGCCCTTGGGGTCCTGGGGTGACTTGGATCAGGGTGTCCCATCGTGGCCCTGCGAGGCCCTGTATGAGCCCCTTGTGTTTGCTCGCATGCAGAGTTGGCCTTGCAAGAACACTGCCCCTCCAGATAGGCTCCCACATGCGGCCCGTCCGAGATCCTGGCGGCTCGAGAGGGTCCCTTCCCCGCCCTGTCTGTGGTGCCCCGACCCTGCTGCCCAGGCACTCACATCTCCCTGGGTCTCATCAGTTGTGTTGCAGCCTGGGTACCAGGCCAGTATAGGAACAGAGAGCCAGCTGGGCCGGGGACACAGAGGGAGGGGATGTGTCAGCCGTGAAACAAGTCTACATGCCGTGAGGGGACATCAGCTTTGCCTTTGTGTGTCTGACAAGCTGGGCGGAAAGGGAAACGCTGATTCCGTAGTTCTCATCCCGGAAAGTGGGACAGGCTCTGCTCCCAGAGGAGGCCTCGCGCCCTAGCGCCGAGGTCACTGAGTATGCGCAGTGCTTGCTTCTGCTCCCCGCTGCCACCTGCCTCGCATGGCTTCCTGGAGATGCTCACTTCTGACAGACATTGTCAGCGCACCTACTGGGGGGGGGGGCGGCGGGGTGACGGCTGTGGCTGACAGAGCAGAAGGAGCCTGTCATGTGGCCAGGTCCCTGTGGGTTCCACTCTGTGGGTGCCCCATTCTGAGGGGTTCCTCTCCGCAGGAGGCTGGGGGTGAGGAAGGAAAGAGGAGGAATATGCCTTTTTTCTTTCTTCTTATGGGTGCACCTGCACGGCATATGGAAGTTCCTGGACTAGGGTTGAATTGGAGCTGCAGCTGTGACCCATGGTAGATCAGAGCCACATCTTGTGGCAAGATGGGATCCTTCGCCCACTGAGCGAGGCCAAGGATCAAACCTGCATCCTCATGAATACCGGTAGGGTTTTTAACCCACTAAGCCACAACGGGAACTCAGAGGAGGAACTTGTGACGTGTGACAGAGATGGAATGGATGGACTGGTGACCAGTTGCAGGTGCAGCATGAAGAGAGAAAAGGCAGTATGGCCTGTGGACAGTGACGATGAGAGCAGCTGACATTTGAGGGGGGCTCTGCCAATCCCTGGGGATGGCCCAGAGGTTCCATGGTCCACAGAGTCCCATGGGGAGGGCAGGACAGGTCATCAGCCTCCTTTGCGGTGGCTCAGGGTGAGGCAGAGACGTGTTCACAGTCACGCAGCTGAAAGTGGCCATGCCAACCTCAGGTCACTGACTGGGAGCCCTGGGTGCGGGCAAAGCAATATCTGGAGCCTGGAGGGAGCCATGCCTCTGGAGCAGGTGCAGAGCTCCCGCTCTTACTTGGGGCGGGGTGTGACGGTGGGGCGATAGAGCCTCGGGCTCTGATCTGGCGGGGTGGCCACCTAGCGCCCATGGCAGGAGGGCATCCTGTGGGGCTGAGCTCTTCGTTTCGGTCCACCAAAGATGCCATGGCCTGGGTGGACCAGGAACGCTCCCTCCATCCAGGATGGCCAATCCTAGGGACACCTGCTAGGTGAATTTCAGATAAACGACCGGTGAGCTTCCATGTAAGTATGTCTCACACCATCACTGTTTATCCGATGCTCCCATGTGATGGGCAGCTGGCTCTTCCCTCTGTTATCCACCAGCTTCAGAGAACCAAGATCCCAGTCTGGAAAACCGGACCAATTGATTGGTGCCACTGTCATCACAGCCCTGAGAGAGAGAGAGAGAGAGAGAGAGAGAGAGAGAGAGAGTGTGTGTGTGTGTGTGTGTGTGTGTGTGTGTGTGTGAAGGGGGGGCACAGGGAGCACCGGTGTCTGGAAGATTCTGGCAGCAAAGGACTGAGATGGGGGTGAGGGGAAGCCTGGAGCCAGATGGCATAGGAGTGGGTCCTTGGAGGGCTGGCAGGGGCGCGCTGCGACTCAGCTGGCGAGGTGGGTTTGGCGAGCAGGCAGTGAGAGGCAGGTGGGTACTGATTGTCCTAAAGGTCCCTGGTGGCAAGGGTGAGGGGCACCTTGCAAAACGACCCAGTGACAGACTCCTTTGTTGTTTGGGACAGAGAATCAGCGAAAACGGAAAGCAGCGGACCCGGTCATAGTCGTTTGCTACCCGCTGCTCGTGGAAATGTCCTCCCCTGGACCCCAGCTGCGGCGGGTGGGCTGGGAGAGTTGATCCCAACGCCGACATTCTCTGCCCTCTTTCTTGCCCACCTGTTTCTGTGCCATTGCTGCTCACAAGTGAACTCAGTGAGCTTTGACCTCTAATAATTATTTCAGATTATTCTTTGAAGAGACAACCAAGGAGTTCCCGTTGTGGCTCAGCAAGTTAAGGACCCTGAGGATGTGGGTTCGATCCCTGGCCTCACTCAGTGGGTGAAGGATCCAGCATTGACGCAAGCTGCAGCGTAGGTCACAGATCCGGTGTGGCTGTGGCTGTGGTGTAGGCAGGCAGCTGTAGCTCCCCTACTGTGACCCCTAGCCTGGGAACTTCCACATGCCACAGGCGCAGCCCTAAAAAAAGAGAAAGAGGGGAAAAAAAGGCAGCCACAATTCATCCTTGCATACAGTTAGCGGGTGAGGAAGGATTTTTCCATGATGTCTATCTGCAGACTGGTACTTGAATCCAGTTTTTTTTTTTTTTTCTTGTTTTCTAAATTTCCTTTTTTACATTAAGGAAGAGTCAGCATGACCTCTTTGGGGTCCGGTTCTGTGAATTTCAACCACACTCTTGGATCTGTACAGACAGCCCTGCGGTTGGGACTCTCACATGCCTCCCGCGTGGTCTCCCTGGTGACCCCTGGTCTGTTCTCCAGCGCTACCATTCTGCCTTCCGAGGACGCCACGCACATGTCGTCATGCGCGAAGTGTCCTTTGGAGAAGAACTTTCACTCGGCAGCCACCCCTGAGATTCAGCTTCTTGCATTATCGGCTCATTTATCTTTTTGGGGAGTAGTGCTCCGTTGTGAGCCTCCAGCCAGTGAAGGACACCGGGGTTGTTTCCTCTGTCTTGTGATTGTGTTTTGAGCTGCAGTAAATGTTCCTGGCCTGGTGTTTCTGTGAACTTAAATGTCCCTTTCTCTAGGGTAAGTGCTCAGGAGTGGCACATACCAACAGACTCAGAGGGTGTGTGTTTCGCTTTGTAGAAACTGCCAAACTGTTTTCCAGGCTGGCTGTACCATTTTGCGTTCCCACCAGGAACGGATGGGACTTCCAATGGCTTCGTGTTCTCACCTGCATTTGGTGTTTCCAAGACTTCCTTGGGGCCATTCTCGTAGGTGTGCTGTGGTTCTAACTCCCATTTGCCTATGGCTAATGGGGTTGGGCATTTGCCATGGGGCTGTTTACCATCCATCCATCTCCTTTAGTGAAATCTATGTTCCAGTCTTTTGTCTAGTTTTTGATTGGATCATTTCTTATGTTGTAGTTCAAAGATCCTTCATTTAAGGCGATACAGATCCCTCATTGAATATGTGATTTGCAAGTATTTTTCTCTCAGTCTGTAGCTTGTCCTTTTTCCTCTTTTTACACTCTTTAAGGAGGTGAGAAGTGTTTAAGTGTGAGGAAGCCCATCATTTTTGCACTTCATGCTTTGGGTGCCATGCATGGGAACTGCTGCTTAACCCAGACCATAAAGCGTTCCTCTCATGCTTTTACTTTTACGTGTAGCTTTATGATTCCTTTTGCACTAATTTCCATCTAAGGTGCTAGATTTTATCTCAGAGTCTTCCTCCTCTCTTTTTTGCTGTCTTTTCCTCTGGAACAGGGTGTCCAGTGGTTCTAACACTGCTGTTGAGAAGACTCTTATTTGTCTATCAAATTGTTTTTGCTCATTTCTCTCTATTCAGGGTAGATTCCTTCAACCTTCTTCTTTTTCAAAATTGTCTGGGCTATTCTCATTTCTTTGCCTTTCCGTAAACATTTTGGAATCAGTTTATTTATATCTGCAAAAAAAAAAATCATACCTGAAATTCTCTTAAATCCGTAAGACATTTTAATACCTAAATATTTTACATTTTTTAGAGTCATCATAAGTGGAACTTGAAATTTCAAGTTTCTAGTTGTTCATTGGTGTTGTGTAGAAGTAGAGTTGATTTGTGATGACCCTGTCACCTGTGACCTTGCTAAACTCACTCATTGTTTGTATGAGTTTTTATTTGGGTTTCTGTTTGTTTTTTGGTTGGTTTCATTGTTTTGTTTTGTTTTGTTTTTTCAGATTCTTCAGGATTGTCTATGTATGCCTAGAAAATATGTTTTTATTTCTTTCTTTCCAATCCTCGTGGCTTTTATTTCTTTTTCTTTTCTTATTGCACAGTGTGGGCTTCCGGCTTGAGGTCGTAGAGGAGAACGAGCGTCTACGTCCTTGCCTGGCTCCTGGTCTTGGGAAGAAAGCACTTACCCTTTAGTACCACTTAGTCTAATACCAACTGCAGGCTTCTTGTGTAGGACGTTCCCTTCTAGTCCTAGTTTGCTGAGAGCTGTTGATGTTGAAATAGGCCAAATGCTTTTCTTTGCTTTAATTAGTATGTTCAAGTGATGTTTCTTCTGTGGATGGTCAATGTGAATTACATTTATTTATTTTCAAATATTGAACCAGCCTTGCATTCCTGAGATAAAATCCACTTGGTAGTAGAGTATTCTTCTTTTTAGATATCACAGATTCTGTTTGCTCATATTTTCTGAGGATTTTTGCATCTGTGTTCATAAGGGATATTTAACTTTTCTTTTCTTGTGATGTATTTGTCTGGTTTTGGCATCAGTGTACTATTGGTCTCATGTAACAATTTGAGAAGTGTCCCCTCTGCTTCCAGTTTCTGGAAAACGTTAAGTAGAATTGGTATACCTTTTTTTCCCTTAAATGTTTAGTAGAATCTGCCAGTGAAACAATATGGGCAGATTCCTTTCACATGTTCTTAACTATAAATTCAAAAAAAATTTTTTTTAAGTATATTTGGGAATACCTGTTTCATTTTCATGAGGTTTTGGAGGTCAGTGATTTTGAGGAACTGGTCTATTTCAGGTAAGTTGTTTAGTCATGTTCACCAATCTGTGCAGGTCATCCCCTCACTGTTCTTTCGATGTCTGTGTTCTCTGTAGTGATATTTTCTCTATCATTCTTCACATTACTTATTGGTATCTTCTCTCTTTTTTTGTCCTTCTTGTGATATATTTATCACTATTATTGATATTTACAAAGAACCAACTTTTGTTGTCATTTTCTCTATTTCTCTTTGTTTTCTCTGCCCTTATCTTTATTGTTGCCTGCCTCTTGAATGATTTAGTTTATTTTATTCTTTTTTAATTTATTCAGCAGAACTCAGATTACTGATTTGAGACATTTCTTTTCTAAAAATAAGCATTTGATGCTATGCATTTTCTTCCAAGCACCTCCTTAGTATCATCCCACCAATTTTAACTTATTTATTCATTTATGGTCAAGTCCTTGAAACTTACTCTTTATCTGATGGATTGTTTAGAAGCATATTAGTTATAATACAAGCATTTTCCAAGTGCTTAGAAATATTATGGTTAGCTTTCTGTTATTGATTTCTAGTCTGATTCCAATATGGTTAGAGAACACACTTTATGTGCCTTCAACTATTTTTACATCTGGTAAGGTTTTTTTGGTGGCCGACAAGATGTTTTATCTTGGTGAATGTCCTGTGTGCACTAGACAGCAATGTGTTTTCTGCGATAGTTGGATGGAGTTGTAGAAATGGCAATTAAATCTGGTTGGTTGATAGTGTTGTTCAGGTCCATATCCTATTGATTACGTATTAGTTATACTGATTACCAAGAGAGGACTGTTGTCTCAAAAGTTAATTGTAGATTTGTCTGTTTCTCAGATGAAATCTGTCAGCATCTGTTTCATATATTTCAAAGCTTCTTTGTTTGATGCATTGAAGTTTAGGATTATTATGTCTTCTTGATGAATTGATCCTTTTATTATCATATAATATCCCTTTTTGTCCTTGGTAATTTTCTTAAATCTGTCTGACATTTTCTCTCTGATATTAATATAGACCTTCCAGCATTCTTTCAGTTAATACTTGCATGGCATTTTTTCCCATAATTTTCCTTTAAGTACTTATTTCATTATATTTAAAATGAGTTTCTTAAAAATATTATGTATTTGAATATCCGTCTCCTTGTTGAAGTGTTTGGACCATTCGCAATATCATAATATCAGTCACAATATCAAACCATTGTATTCCATTAAATAATTTATATGAATGAAGAATACTGACCTGTAGTTTTTATTGATATTCTTAAATGTAGGTTAACATTTTAGTTATTTTTTTCTTGCCTGCTCTGTATTCTTATTTTCCCTTTCCTGACTTCTTTTGAGTTATTTGAAAAATTTTACTATCCCATTTACATTTTTCTGCTATGGTTTTGAAGTATATCCTTTGTTTAATTTCATGGGTTCTCTATGAATCGAAATATACAAACATTTCATAGTCTCCTTAGAGTCAATACTTTATCATTTCAGGTGGAATATGGATATTCTCTATGGTTATGTGTTATATCTATATTTTAAAGAATTAAGAGAGGAATAGTTTATTATGTTTTCCTAGATAATTATCATTTCTGGGAAATGATAAGTGCCCCTCATGTTCTAAGTTTCCTTCTCATATTGTTTTCATTCAATCTGAAGAACGTACTTTAGCGATTTTTTAAGACCAGTTCTGCTGGCTATGAATTCTCTTTGCCTTCATTTGAGAAGGTCTTTATTTCACCTTCATATGAGAAAGATATTCACTAGATATAAATATCTGGGCTTATAGTTCTTTTCTTTCTGTACTTTCAAGCTCCTTTTCCACTTCCTTCTAGCTCTTTTAGTTTCTGTAGTCATTCATATCATTCTCATACAAGAAATGTGGATTTATCTGGCTTTTCCTCATGATTTTTTCCTGGCCTTTATTTTTAGGTAGTTTGAGTATAACATACTTGTGGGGGGTTATTTTTTTGTCTCATATGTGGTTTATTGAACTTCGTGGCTCTGTAGGCTTATGTCTTTCATTCAGTATGGAGCGTTTTCCATCATTGTTTCTTGACATATTTTTTTCTGCAACACGTTTCTTCTCCTCTCTTTCTGGGACTCTGTCGACATGCATATTAAACCTTTTAGTGTTGTCTGATGGGTTCTCGAGTCTGTTCATTTTTGTCAGTCATTTCTGTTTAGATTATTCAAATTGGAGAGTTTATGTTGACATATACGTGAAATCAACGCATCTGCTCTTGAACCTACCTAATGAATTTTTAATTTCAGTGATCGTATTTTCAAATCTTAAATTTCCTTTTGGTTTTTCTTTTGGGCTTCTGTTTCTTTGCTGTGACTTCCTGTGTTGCCACTCCTTTCATTAGCTCTTACTTGTTGGAGAGCATTTATAGCAGTTGCTCAAAAGTCTCCAACAGACAATTCCAATCAATGGGTCATCTCAGTATGGCATCTAGAGGTTGTCTTTTCCCCTTATGAATTGAAATGAGCAAATTTGGATTGTTTCCTAGACCCCTTGAATATTATGTTGTGCTATTCTGACTTTTATTTAAATCTTATGGGAATATTGCTCCTTTTGTTTTATCAAGCAATTGACTCAATTGAGCTCAGCCTAAAATTTCTGCCATGCTTTCCATGGTTACTGTTTCTGTGTCATTTCTGCTTACAAAGCTTTCAGCTCTTTCCCATGTTTGGAAAGTCTGGGACCTGGCAGGTCGTTTGTCTCATAGTCCAGTACTCGAAGCACATGGTTGCTACTAAGAGTCAGGTCCACATATGTGCACTTTGGAGATGCTTCTGGGAGTTGATGCAGTGATAGACCTCATGGAGTTTTCTGAGCTCCTCCTTCCCCACGGTCTCCCAGGGCTGTCTGCTTCTCTAGGCTCTCTGTCTGGGTCCTCCAGCCAGAAAACCAGGGATCCATTTACCATGCTCTGAGGTGCACATCCTGTGCCTGCCCACTTTGAGGGCAAAGCAGCAGAAGGACAGAGAGGGGAAAAGCAGTGGGGTTTACTCCACCCTCTTGGAACCACAGCTCCTCTCTCTTACAGCATCTGGGTCCTTTGGGCCCCACCCTACTTTTGCTGCCAGCACCTCTGCCTCCACGGGGCTGCTTGGGGTGGGAGCTGAGCATTCAGGAGTATTCCTCACTCTCTCTGAGCACTGGGGAACCCGCTCTTGCTCCTGGAGCAGGCCTGAGAGAGTTTCTCCCAGCCATACTCTGTCCCTGCCTTTGCCCTCTGCAGACTTCCAGCTGCATCAAGTCCAGGACTGGAAAAAAGCAAACCAAGCACTTGTTTGGTGGCACTGATAATTCCAGGCTTCATCCCCAATTCACCAGTTACTGTTTATTTCTCCGAGTTCCCAGGTCACTGCTCTGTGCCTCTGGCCAGGCTCTATCACTGCGCTGAGTCCCAGGGACAGGACGTAGTGCGCTTATTCCCTCAGAGCCACTGGCTTTTTCCTCTAACATCCATGTGCCTGCTACATCCAGACAGCAGAATATTATTTGACAGCAAAAGGAAGTGAGCTACGAGGCCAAGAAAGACATGAAGAACCTTAAAAGCATTACTAAGTAAAAGACGTTCATCTGAAAAGACCACACACTAGGACTCTTTTTTTTTTTTTTTGTCTTTTTGCCATTTTTCTTGGGCCGCTCCAGCGGCATATGGACGTTCCTAGGCCAGGGGTCCAATCAGAGCTGTAGCTGCCAGCCTATGCCAGAGGCACAGCAATGCAGGATCCGAGCCGTGTCTGCGACCTACACCACAGCCCACGGCAACGCCGGGTCCTTAACCCACTGAATGAGGCCAGGGATCGAACCCACAACCTCATGGTTCCTAGTCGGATTCGTTAACCACTGAGCCACCTCGGGAACTCCTGGGACTCTTAATATATGACTTTCTGGAAAAGACAAAACTACAGAGACAGTAAAAAGAAGAGTGGCTGCCTGGTTAAGGAGTTAGGGAGAAGAGGAAGGATGACATGGGGGACTAAGTGTCATCTAATAGGTGTCACTACTCCGTACGACACTGTCACAGTGGATGTATCCTTGTATATTTGTCTAAACCCATAGAACCTGTAACCCCAACAGTGGAGCCTCATGCAGGCCGGGGTTTCAGGGTGATAATGATGCTAATGCAGGCTGATCAGTTCCAACAAAGGCACCACTGTGCTGCAGGCGGTGCTGGCGGCAGAGGCTGTGGGGGGGAGGACAGGGGCTTCTTTGAGAAATTACTGTGCTTCTGCTGATTTTTGCTGTAAATTTAAAACTGCGCCAGGAGTTTCCGCTGTGGCTCAACAGGATCAGCAGTGTCTCTGCAGTGCCAGGACACAGGTTCAATCCCAGACTGGGCACAGTGACTTAAAAGGAACCAGAGTTACCGCAGATGCGGCGTTAGGTGGCCACTGTGGTTCGGATCTGATCCCTGGCGGAAGCATTCCACATGCCACAGGGTGGCCAAAAACAGGAAAAAAAAAAAAAAAGCTGCTCTAAAAAATAAAGTCTTATTTTATTTATTTATTTATTTGTCTTTTTGCCTTTTCTAGGGCCACACCCGTGGCATGTGGAGGTTCCCAGGCTAGGGGTCTAATCAGAGCTGCAGCCACAGCCCTACACCAGAGCCACAGCAATGCAGGATACGAGCCGCCTCTGTGACCTACACCACAGCTCACGGCAATGCCAGATTCTTAACCCACTGAGCGAGGCCAGGGATCGAACCCAAAACCTCGTGGTGCCTAGTCGGATTCGTTAACCTCTGTGCCACGACATGAATTCCTAAAGCCTTATGTTAAAAAGACGTGTCAAAGCATCTCATATGAAAATAATAATTGTGGGGCTTAGTAAATACAGTTGAAAATTTCAGGCAGTTTATTCGAAAACAGGAAATAAAACTGTCAAAGAAAAAATAGTGCACCTCTGGAAATAGAGTCCTTTCATGCATTTGGTTTGTAGTGAGAGCGTGGCTGCCCGCTAGCGTCCTCTGTATATTTTCTGGATCCTTATTAGAATGACCTGCGTCTTGGCAGATCATTTTAGAAAATGTTGAAACTTCACGATTTAGCTTAGTATTTAAAATGCATGCAATGCCTTTCCTGGAAGTTTGCAGTGTGGCCTCTCAGTAAATCACCGAGGTTTTCAAAAACCAAGTTCTGTGATCATTAGGCTCTCGGTGCTGAGCTGGTGGCAGGGTGGGGCCTGCTGGTAACAGGAGAATGACGACAGCTGTAGGGTTGCTCACAGGCTCGGGAGAGGCGGTGTGCGCGTGCGCGGCAGCCTGGCCCCGCAGAGGGGGCCCAGTGGTCTCCAGGCTGAAATCCGCAAGGAAAACACGTCCCCTGCGGAGGGGCCCCCATCCCGGGTCTACAGCTGGTAGCTGCCGTTTTATTTTGTTGTGTCTGCCGGCGTTTTGCTTTTGGAGGAGCGCCCGGCAGAGGCTGCTCTGCGCTCCTGGCTCTGGAGCCAGAATCACGATCCGTCTAAATATAGCGCCCTTGTCTCCCGTGTGGCCGAAGGAGGGGATCGGTGGCCATAAATGGGAGCGCCCTCCCTGGGGCTGGTTCTCAATTCAGCTCATCTCGGGATCAGGTTCGCCCTGTTTGCTGCGCGTGTGCGTGGGAGTTTCTGTGAATGTGGGGCTTCTAAATTTATGTATCATTTGATACGAGTACTGACATCCTGGTGTTGCGGCGCTGGCACCCAGGTTGGCCACTGTGGTTTTGGTCCGGAGATAGGATTGTCCTTTCGGCGTCCCCAGGGGCCGCACTTCTTGTCTCGTTGGCTGCCTGTAGGCACAGAGAGATAGGTAAAGACACAAAACGGATCCGTTCTGGGGTGTGGACCAACCACCCTCTCTCCCTTCACGAGGTCCCCACAGGCAGCTCTGGGATGTTCAGAAAGCATGCAGAGAAGGGAGGTGGGCGCCCATCCCGGTCCTTCCTGACGCCTTGGGTCAGCTCGGTGCCCAGTGTGTCCGCAGGATGCCCCGGTAGTGGGTTCTCGTAGCAGCCTGGAAGGGGGACCCTGTTGTCACCTGCATTTGACAGCATGGGAAGCGCAGTGGAGCGAGAGCGAGGCGTCCTCTCTGTGTCCAGCTGTCCATCCACCTGGCCACCGACTATCTGTCCATCTGTTGTTTGTTATCAGTTGTACACACGTAGGTCACTGAGGCAAATCAAGATCACAATTTTTTCCCAATTAAGGATGTGACTGACTTGTATGTGGGAGTAAAAGATTGCATATAGAGTAAAAATAAATGACACTTTATCTGAAAGAAAAAATTTTAAATAGCTTTTTAAACTCATTATATTTCTAAAATTAAAAAAAAGTGACTATGACTGTAATTGGGGAAAAAACTAACAAGTTATTTCAAATACAGTTTCTCGGATTCTTTGTGAAGTTGTCTATCTTACACATCTAAAAAATTAAAGATAGCCTCTCCTTTTGGAGTTGGGTTCTGGACTGGGTAGGTGGGAATGGGGCAGGAAGGAGGAAAGGAGTCAGCCTTCGGAAGGTAGGAAGAGGGAGCAGAAGGGGCTGGAGAAAGAGCAGCAGGGACGGAAAACCAGGGGCCAAGAGGCCCGCTGCGGGGGAGGGGATGGGGTACGCACTCTCAGATAGGAGGGGTGCTGGCTCTCCTGCTGGCTGAAGCAGCACACAGAAAACAGCGCCCCCACCCTCCTGTGGTTCAGGGGTCCTTTCTACAGCCTCCCGCATCTACCCCAGAGGACGTTTCCCAGGAAAAAGAAGGAAGCTCAGTGCCAATGAAGATTAAGTAAGATGATGAGGGCGGCTTTGCTAACACGGGGAACCCCCCCAAACCCTCCCAGGGCAGGTCGGAGAAGAAAGGGGGGAACTGGCGGCTCCAGAATGTCATCAGGCTCCCCAGACACTCTGGCTGGAAAAAAAAAAGAAAAAAAAAAAAAAGAGATCATTGCCTTTATTTTCCACTGTGAGGTGACAGCTGGAACTTCTAACCCCTGGGTGATTTTTTAAATATGCATCATTCTTAACGGCAGTGTCGTTGATCTGCCGTGTTGTGTCACTTCTGCAGCCCAGCACAGGGACCCCGTCACACGCGTGTCCTTTCCCTTTCTCGTATTATCTTCCACCCACCGCAGAGCAGGATCTCGTTGCTTATCCTTCCTAAACATGAGAGTTGACACCCACCAACCCCAAACTCCCCGTCCATCCCACTCCCTCCTCCTTGGCAACCACTAGTCTGTTCTCTAGGTCTTGGATTGTTCTAAACTCACTTGGGGGGGTGGGGGGCGCAGGGGATGCTTCCAGCTGATGCAGCTGCTGTTGCTGCATCAGTCTCCCCTCCCCCAGTGACTCAGGTCCCAGCAGCCCGGGCGCCTGTAATTCTGCAATTTCCCACATGATCCCAGGGGGCTCCAGCGTCTCCCAGGCCTCTGCCTGCCCATCTGCTGCCAGATGGTGATGGTGGAGACACCGATTTGCAGGCGCGACTCCTTGTCTTTGCTGGGGCTTCACGCCCCAGCCCTCCCGCCCCCCGTATCTGCTCTGGGGACAGGGGAGGCAATGGGCTGGGAACCCCAGGGGCCAACACTGAGGCACAGTTCAGCCCTGTTGGCTGTGGCCTCATCAGATCCATCTGGAAGTGCGGGTTCCCCAGCAATCTGCAGGTTCTTATTGCGAGAAGGGGATTCTGAACCTCGTCCCTGAGAACTGCTTCAGCTTCACGCGGCGTGACTGCAGAGAGAGACACACACAGGGGCTCGAGGAGATTTCCACCTCACAGATGGACACAAATGCGACTGGTTCTTGCATCTCCCTGGTGTCCGGCCGGGCCTTTCCTGCAGTGGGGGAGGCCTGCGGGCGTACTGGAGCTTCTTGCCGTGGATTTGATTGTTGAATTAGGCAAGGGAATGGTTTTCAAACAGGTCGTGTTAGCTTGTCTCTCCGGTGAAGCTTTTAATTCATTTTAATTCATCTTGACTTTAAATGCTGGATTATTCCATTCACTATAAATACTCCGTTAATGTAGCTGCCCATTTGCTCAGGAGGCAAGAGCTGCCTTTGGGGCAGAGTGATAATTTCCCTTCTACAACACAAGCGAGTGTCAGAAGGTAAGTCAGCCTCAGTTACCTGGTTACCTGCTCTCTAGCACGGTCTTCTCAGGACTGTCCCTGCAGACATGGGCTTATTTCTTGGTAAAGGGGGAGATTTTAAAATCATGGTGCCCGCTGTATTGCTCCCAACACCTTTTTCGTTTTGCTCTTTAAGGCTGAACCCACGTCATATGGTGGTTCCCAGGCTAGGGTCCTATCGGAGCTTCAGCTGCCAGCCTATGCCACAGCCACAGCAATCTGGGATCTGAGCTGTATCTGCAACCTACACCACAGCTCACAGCAACGCTGGATGTTTAACCCACTGAGCAAGGCCAGGGATTGAACCTGCATCCTTTTTAGGTGGCTCTCTGCCTCCTAAGTAAACTACATCCATCCATTCATTCATTCATTCATCCAGAGCAACCTACTTTGCCTTCCTTAAGCATTTACCTTAGGTTACACGAATGTAATCATATTCTTTCTCTTCCACCCGTTGGCTTCTGTACATTTTATCTAAATAACATGATCAGAACAGGCAGGTGCTGCTGGTACAAGCAGTGTGGGGCCAACAGAATCGCCCCTTGGGTGGACAGTCCCCAGGCTGGCAGAACCGTGGAGCCTCTGGCCGGAGGGCAGCCCCCCAGCTCCCAGGACAGTCGTGTGTGGCAGAGGGGGGTGGAGGAGACTGCAGCTGTCAAGAGAGAGAAGCCGAAAAGGTGCCGCAGGTCCCGGAGGGCTGTGTGCCCCCAGAGGACTTTGGGACTGTATCTCACCTACTGGAGTTGGCACGCTTTTCTGTAAAGGGCTGGAGAGCAAAAGCTTGGGGTCTTCATGCTGTGCGTCTCCAGGGGGACCACTCGGCTCTGGCTCTGGGGCCATGTGGCCAAGGCCTTGGCATGTCGGTGAGCGGGTGTGGCTGGGAGCCCATAAAGCTTTATTGTGGGATGAATGGTGGACCCTGAAATTTGAATTTCATGCAGCTTCAGATGCCAAGAGATATGACTCTTCTTTTGCTTTTTACCCTCAACCATTTAAAAATCGAAACAAGGAAAAATGCAGTCTGCTTGCCGGCTGTCGGACAACCCAGCAGACGGGAATTTGCCGCCCCCTGCGATAGGCGGGGTCCTCGGCATCTGCAGCCGAGGAAGCAAGGTCAAGGCACTGCCTGCCCTGGGTTAGGGTTCTCGCTCCTGGATGTCCTCGTTTTAGTCCATCCTCTTCAGGGCTGGATTGAAGCACCGCGGAGGGCAGCCTGTGGTTAGTGACGTCCATCAGGTCCTGGTACAGCGCTGCCCTGCCGTCTGCTTGGCATCTGCTCGGCAGTTGTTGGCTCACGGATGTGGGTCTCAAAATCTGCTCGGCATCAACCAGGACGCTTTTTTAAATATTCAGGAATCTACTCGGGGAATCCACATTTATCAGAAGCCTGCTGGGTGGTTCGTAATTTATACCCCAAAGCTTGTGGCCAGATGGGCTGAGCCCCCAGCACGGCCATGAACCAGATGGGACGTGTCATCCACGAGGACTCCTTGGAGTAGGACTTCCCACGAGCCTCGAGAGGTAAGGAGGACTTAGGTCGATGCCGAGGAGGCCCGTGCACACCCCTTAGCTAATTAACTCCCATGGTACCTCTGCTGAAATAATTCCGCTTTGCAGAAAATTAATATGACCAAAGTTCCACTTCTTGGAAACGTACACGTATGCGCTCACAGATTTCACAAACCTGATATTCTTCTGTGTTTTTTTTTTTTTAATGTTGAACAATAAAATGCACTGTAGGCACACAGTCAATACTGAGTAAATTACCATCGAGTCAATGCTGAGGAAGGAAGACCTTTGGGTCTCAGGCCTCTGTTTGTGAGTCCTTCGTTTCTCTCTCTCTCTCTTTTTTTTTTTTTTTCCAGTTCTGTGTCCTATTTTCTCTAGAAATACTCTCCTAGTAAACTCTGGTCTTAAGACGGGATCTGACCACGGTTATCAGCTTTCCATCAGTATCTTATTTCTCCTGGGACTAGCTGTGTTGGCATTATCTCTGTTTATCCAAAGAAAAGCACGGTCTGTTTTAAAAACAAGCCAAGGGTAAGCAAGCCAGATGTTTCTGTCTGCTGGCAAAAGGCGCCAGGTTCCCTGGCCCTCTCCTCCACAGAAGACTCCAGAGAGCAGTGCCAGCACATAGTAGGTGCATAAGAGATGTGAAAATGCCTGAGCACATTGAGGGAGTTCAGGACTCTACTAAAGAACCTGCATCTCTGGAGGAGATCTTGTTTTGAAGTCTTTTTGGAACAGAACTACGGCTGCTCACCAGTTCGGGGCCAGGGCTGGCTGCGAGCTTCGCTGCAGTGAAGCTGCATAAAGAAGCCTTGCTAGAGGAAAGGTTTTCTCTTCCTCTCCCCTTCAAAGGTGCACTTGCTTTTTCTCCATGTGCTCAGACGGGTGTCTAGGGTCAGCTACTGTCCACAGGTTATGCTTTGGCCAAAGTGTTTCTAGAACCACACAGGTGCTTCAGAACCTAAGTTTTTATAAATAGACTTCAGACAGAGGGTGTGTATTGGAGATACTGTGGTTCCTCTCTGTTTTCCTCATTTGTTGACTTGACTAAATCCAGATGGAGGAAAAGAGAAGACGCACACCCAGGGGGCTTCTAAGGAACCCCTTCTGTCCTGTGTGAGAACAGCTGGCAGCTAGCTCAGTGTTTTGTTTGGAGATTTTTCCTGCCACATCTTCATTCCCGGGCGATGGAGCATACCTTGTTTCTTGATGGGGAGGCTGGTGTAACTGAGCATCTATCTTCTAACGGAGCCTCTAAATAAGCTAATAGACAATGCTATGGAAAACCAGAAAATATTCTTTCCTATCTGAGCCCGGCTTTCACAGAATGAGGGGTTATTATGGCGAGACAGAGTCACAGTTGCTTTTGCTTTAAGCGCAGCCTTGGGTGCTCCCCTGGAGGAAACCCCAAAACGGAGAAGCATGGAGCTCTGGGGAAGGGCTGTCCAGTGCTCTGACCCTGAACTCCCCCTACCCTGAGTGGGCGAGCAGCCTGGGCAGGTCCTGAGCCCTCCAGATCCACACGCCTGCTTCGCTTCGTGGCCTGACTGCTCAGACGAGGGCCCCCAAGTAGTGGCTACATCTTGCTCCCATGTCACGAGGGCGTGACAAGCCCTGGCCCCCCTCCTTTCCTGGGGGTCCCTGATGTGTGACACAACAGAGGACCCGCTTGCAAAGAGGATCAAATTTCCTTCCTCCTGCCCCTGGGTTGCTCGGAGACACCGTGGCTTCAGAGGACCAGCCTGAAGTGACACAGAACCTAGCTCATCACACAGCCGAAGGTAGGCAGCCAGCCCCTCCTGCCGTGCCCCCCCCACCCCGCACCCCGTCTCCTCACTCTTGCCCCCTCGGGATTGCAGCACCTAAACTCAAGCTCTGTTTGGGGGGACCCTGACTGAGACACTCCGTGTTCTTAATTCCTCATCTGGACAAAGGGATTGGACCCACCCAGTTTCATGTGAAGGAAGAAAGAGGGGCCCGAGGGGGGGGTTTTAAATGTAGGAAGGGGTCCTGGCAACCTTTTGGGCTGTAAGCCCCTAAGGAAATCTTGATGGCCACTGTGCACGTTTGTGTTTTTTAAGAGTTTTCTCGGAGGATAGTTGATTTACGATGTTGTGTTAGTTTCAGGTGTACAGCGAGGTGATTCAGTCACACATGCACGTACTTTCGGATTCTTTTCCCGTGTAGGTTCTCACAGGGCATCGAATCCAGGTCCTTGTGCTGTACGCTGCGTCCTTGTTACCTGTGCGTTCCTGGGTGTCTGCTAATCCCAGCCTCCTGATTTACCCTCCCCCGCCAGGTGACTGTAAATGTGATTTTGAGGGTTTTTATTTGTGGTCGTGTGTTACTCGGCTCAGCTCCATCCTCAACCGCAGGTGAAAAGTAAGAAGCAGAAGGGGCGTTGATGTTGAGATGTAAATTGATAGGAAGATAAAAAAGGGTCTCATTCTGCAAATTTGCCTTATGCAGAACATGCTTCCAAGTCAGCGGCGGTGAGCAGCCAAATAAAAATGGCCTGTCTCTTACTCTCTCAGTGTCCATAGTGCTGCCGGTTAGGAAATGCATACGGATGGGCGTCGCTGTCCTAGACTCCCTTCTTTTTTCTTTCTGTGGGGAGTGGGGACCGTCCCTACCCGAGCTGTGCTAGGTGTGAAAAAGGACTTGCAAGTGGTAGCCAAAAAGCCATTTCTCCCTTTGTCATTGAAAATAAGACCCAGTTGGATACACGCCCAGGAGTGGGATTGCTGGGTCATATGGTGGTTCCATTTTTAGTTTTCTCTATTATTTTATTTATTTATTTATTTGTCTTTTTGCCTTTTCTAGGGCCGCTCCCACGGCATATGGAGGTTCCATATGGAGGTTCGCAGGCTAGGGGTCCAATTGGAGCTGTAGCCGCCGGCCTATGCCAGAGCCACAGCAACGTGGGATCCAAGCCGCATCTGTGACCTACACCACAGCTCATGGCAAGGCCAGATCCTTAACCCACTGAGCGAGGCCAGGGATTGAACCCAAAACCTCATGGTTCCTAGTCGGATTCATAAACCACTGAGCCATGACGGGAACTCCTATTTTTAGTTTTCCGAGGCACCTCCATCCTGCTTGCCATAGTAGTTGTACCAATTTACATTCCCGCCAACAGTGCAGGAGGGTTCCTTTTCTCCACACCCCCTCCAGCACTTGTTATTTGTAGAATTTATTAATGATGGCCATTCGGACTGGGGTGGGGTGGTGCCTCATTGTAGTTTTGATTTGCATTTCTCTAAAAACTAGTAATGCTGAGCATTTCTTCATGTGCCTTCTGGGTAACCACATGTCTTCTTTGGAGAAATATCTGTTTAGGGCTTCTGCCCACTTTTCGATTGTGTTGTTTGCGGTGGTGGTATGGTCGAACTGTGTGTAAGTCGTTCGTCTATTTTGGAGATTAGGCTCAGATGATATCCCTTCTATGTGGAATCTAAAATATGGCACATGATCCTGTCTACAGAATAGAACCAGATCAAGATGTGGAGAGCAGACTTGTGGTTGCCGGGGAGGAGGGAGGGAGGTGGGAGTGGGAGAGTTGGGGGTTGCCAGTTGAAAACTCTTTCATTTGGAGTAGATAGACAATGGGGTCCTGCCGCACAGCACAGAGAACTGTGTCCAATCTCTTGTGTTAGAACATGATGGAAAATAGCATGAGAAAGTAAAAGAATGTATATACATATATATCCATGGCTGGGTCCCTTTGCTCTACCGTAGAAATTGAAGGAACATTGTAAATCAACTATACTTTAATAAAAATGAAAAAAAAAAAGGTAGTTGCTGGTGAAGAAAAAAAAAGAAAAATATCAAAAGCCTCCAGCTCATAAGAGCAGCTTTGGGTACCCTACATTGTTCCGTTTCCACCTGCATTTTCCTGTACATCTGGTCTCCAGACAGAGAATGAAATACTGTATCACTTTGTGGTTAATTTCCCCACATACGCGTTGTTTCTCATCACGTTAAGACATGAACCCTGTGCACCACTAGAGACATAAAAAGCCAAGATTTATCTTTAATGCATATTTGTTAAGTATGGTTTTATAGGACTTGTCAGGTTGCACGTGACTGTGAAAGGGGATTGTGAGTCAGATAAAAAGCTGGAAACACCCAGGCTCTGAGTCACTTGCTGCCCTGAGTCTTGGTGTGAGTTCAGGGCGTGTCCTCAGAGGCGAGCACGTCACGGCAGGACGCCTTCTTTGGGACGTGTTGCTGGACGTGATGCTCACACACCTGCCAATCTACTGGCAGTTGCCCCACGTGGCTCTGAATTCCTGGTTGCAAGCAGGGAGCCACAGCCACGGAGGGAGAGTCACAGACAGGCTGCCTGGCACCACCAGCTGGCAGGGAGCCCCGCACCCTCCTCCCTTCCCAGGCACCCCAGGGATTGCCGGTGTTCTGCGCATGCATTGTGGTTCTTTGGACTGACATGAGTTCTGTTCCAGGGCTGGAAAGCAACCTTCCTTCCCTTGCCATCCAGCTGCCGCCTGGTGGTCCTCCTGCCCCCTCTCCCCTCCCGGCGGCCCTGTGCCCTGCCGAGGGGGCTGGGGGAGCGGCTCTGCTCCTTAGGTCTCGCCTGGCTTCACAGAGCTGCTTAAGCTTTGGCCCCTTGTGCCCGGGAGGGGGCGGGTGTCAGCTCTGAGAAAGCGAAGAGGGAGTGAGATGCTCTCCTGAGGGGCTTGTTGCCGACGAACAAGACGAACAAGCTCTCAGACCCCTGCAGGTCCCGAGGGGGCGTTACAAGGGCTGCCCGAGTCGGCAGGGCATGGGCCACTTGGCACTGCCCTTTCAGGGCCCTTCCAGTTACATGCAAACCTGGGACTGACCTGCCAGTGACTGAGAGCCCTTCCGTGCAGCCCGGCCCGGAAGGAGATGGGGCGGGAGCCCCCAGGCCTTTCCAGCCCGCACCTGAGAACCAGCACGTCGGCCGTCTCTCCGTCTACCTGTCCATCGCTCTATCCATCTATCTTTTGATCCGTCAGCTGAGTCTGTCTGTCTGTCTATCTTTCTGTCATCTTACTGTCAGTCTGTCTGCCTGTTTGATTGTCTCTCTGTCTATCATCTATCTGTCTGTCTATTATCTGTCATGTATCTTTCTTCCTAAGACGCATCTATCATCTATCCGTGTCTGCCTGTCCCTGTCCATCGATCGCCCATCGACCTGTGTCTCTCAGAGACACACCCTCTGCACCCGCCTCGGCGAAGCACATTCTGCTCAGCCCTTGCTCCGTGCCCTCCAACGGCAGCGTGTCGATGCCTCCTATTGAATGTACAGCTACAAGCACTTGGTCCGTTTTGCTTCAGGCTTTAAGGATTTTGCCTCTCGTAAACCTGCACTTTGTTTAGCGATTACGGGAAACAGCTCCCTCTACACAGCATCCTCCTTCTCCGTCCAGCCGCAGTCATTCACTGTGTGGCCCCTCGGAGTTTATTTAAGCAGCCTCCTAGGGCTGGACGCTGAGCTGCTCCTGCTGTCACTGTGACCCTGCCCCAGTGTGGCCCTTGGAACACTGAGCTCCCTTCATCCTCACAGCAGCCCACAGGGCCTCCTGCTTTAAAGATGAGGCAAGGTTAACCACCCGTCCAGCGACATCCTGACGAGGAAGGGAGGAAGCCGAGGCTGCCACCCAAGGGTGCCTGAGCCTGACCATGCTGGATGCTTTCCAGGTCCAAATTCCACCTTCCCAGGCTCTCAGATTCTCAGACCCGAAGGCAGCGCTGGCGAGGACGTGTGCACAGGGCCCTGGAGCGGCCTCTGGACGCCATTGTCTCCCCTCTTGTCTGGGACGGGGACCTGTGCCCGGGTCCCTGCTCTCCTGTCGGGCATCTTTCCAAAAGGTCTGGTACTTGCCAGAAAGGTGTCCAGTGACATTAGAATCCTGTCACCAGCAGCACTGCCATCCAGCCAAACCAGTCCAGCCAGTTCTTTGGAGGCCAGGCCTGGGAGCCACACGTGGGGATCCTTCTGCCCCCACAGGTCCTGCGGGTTCAACTGAGAGAGCACAATTTAACAGGAAAGTGGGGGCCTCCAGCTGCTGTGAGGGAAGGCAAGTAGATCAGTTTGCCTCCAAAAAAAAAAAAAAAGAGTTGTTTCTTCTTGCTGTTACGAACAATTTTTACCAGCTCATTTCTGGCATCAGCTCTCATCCCTCTGAATCCTTAAACCTCCAGACCTCACCGGTCAACGTGGTGAAGTCTTGGCTGCCTGACTAGTTTGAGATCCAGCTTGGAGTGGCCGTCGCGGGCCTCTCGGGGGGGGCGGGCCCGCCCTACTGTGTGGGCTGCGAGAATCCAGCCTCTGGGGCGCGGGCGTGAGATCACCTCTGCCCCTCCTTCCATGGCCCTGTGCAAGAGTGACCTCATGAACCATGAATGTGGCCCAGCCTGCAGGGCAGCCTGGTGCCAGGTGGTGCTGGGCAGGGCAGGAGTTGATGGTTAGAGAGAGCCCTCAGATGCCCTCCCAACCCCTCGCCCTCCACCCTGACAGCTTCTGGAGGCAGTGTGGACGTGCCCCGTGGTCCCTGCATGGCCACGGGCCTCGCCACCTCTCTTGCAGCTCTCCTCTGGTTCAGGCCCTGGACAGCTCAGCCCCGGCCTTGCTTGAGCCTCAGGCTTTTCTCATCCACCCGCCATGCTGCTGCCAAAAATAGCACTTGCTATTCCGCTCTGATCCCTCGCCCTCCTGTTTCCACAAGTGTCTCCACGACAGCAGCAGCCCAGGCCCAGCCGGCCTGCCCAGCGCCTGTCCTTCCTAAGCGAGGGCCGGCTCCCCATCACTCGTGAGCAAGTTAACACAAGTGCGTGTGCAGCACATCTGTGCTTCGGTTATTGTGCCCTCGCGTGGTGGTGACTCAGAGGCCCCGGCCCAGTGGGGACGCCGCCCGTCCCCCCACTCCCCTTCCACCCGCTCTGTGCTCAGCACGACTGAGGACCATCCCTTCCTGCAACGTCCTCTCTGGCCGCCAGGGCCCAGGGCTCTGCAAGTTTCACGGCCTCGCTTCTGTTCCTGCTCTGAGCCCTTTGGAGAGCGCCTTCTCCGTCACCCACCCTTCCGCCTGGCCTTCCTCTGCCCCAGCATCTCTTCCCATCCTGATGTCCTCCCCTGATATGCTGTGTCCCTGACGGTGTCCCTCCAGGTGCCAGGGACAGAACCCCCACCGTCTGGCCCTTGTGAGAACTCCCTCTTGACTCTGTGTTCCCTTCCCCCTCAGTGGTCGCCCCTCCTTGGGGCGCCTTGCCATCGGTCTCCCCTGAGCAACTGTGGCTGAAGTCACTTTGAACACTCTATTCTTACCACGAGGGTCTGCAGAAATGTGGTCCTCCAGGGCACTGACTTCTCTTATCTTGGGCCGTGGGAACTTTGAATCTGGCTCTGCTTCTCATCTTTCCTCTGCCCGCTGGGAAGCTCAGAGCTTTGGCCAGCTACTGGAGAGTGCTGAAAGGGGTATGACATCCCTTTTAAGTTTAAGTTCTGTTCTTCTGAACTTCCTCATCTGCTCTTCAAATCCCGTGCATATTCCATAGAGTATAACAAATGAACCCGTGGGGTCAGTGGCGGGAACCTCACCTCAGCTCTGGACCTATATGCGGAGTCCCAGGTCTGTGCAAAGCAATGATCCTTACACTTTAGACAGTAACCTGGAGAAGCAGCAGGTCAGGCAGGAAATACTTTCGAGTGAAACAAGGCAGCGGCGTCATGTGCCCCTGTCCATTAGTTCACCGTTGTCATTTTACCGGTTGGGGACCTTCCTCAGGTCTCCTAGTGCCTCGGCGCTTTCCCGTCCCTGCTCATCCGTGGGAGTGGTCCCCCCGCCTCCTGGGACCGTGTCGTAAGCACAGAACACACTGGAAGCTAGGGTGTGCCAGAAAGGGTGCACCCACAAGGGCTTCCTGGGGTGATTAAGGTGAGTCCAATGCTGCAGATTCTCGCTTCTCAATAAACACACAGCACCGTGTTGGTGCTGTCGCTGCCTTTCCATCATGTCCTAAAACTGGTGCCTGCTTGCGAGCCAGTGTGTGTACTGAAAGGCCCAGGGAGCGGGTTTACTGACACACGAAGCCTTGCTGGTGGCACTGGGAGTTGGCTTTCAGAAGTCCCGAGAAAGCAGGGCTGCAGGGCCTCCCGCGGGGACTTCAGGGTACAGCTTTGTGCCCCTGCTCCAGGCTTTCATCGTGGTGCAGAGAGAGAGTGCTTGCTTGTTCCCAGGCCTGGGGAGCAGCCCCCGGGCCGCGGAGCCAGAGTCACCAGAACCCTGGAGCCCTGGGCGCGCTGCCAGGGAACATGCCTGCCCCTGTGCTCGGACCCACTGGATGGCAGCCAGGACATGCGACATAAAATCCCGGGGTCTCAGTGCAGCTTCGCAGAGGGCATTTCAGAAATCCTTGCCACTGTGGGTATGTCACAGCGAGGAGTAAAAATAGCCACCAGACCCTGGGTGGAGAGACGGCTACGTGCCACCCCCGGGGTCCAGGCCACCAGCTGCCATCCTGATGCCACAGTGTCTACACAGCATGGGGACAGAGCCGGGCCTGGGCTGCAGTCAGGGTGGGTCTGCGGGGTGACCCTGGCCGAGTGAGGTAACTTCCCAGGCCGTGTCACTCCCAAGTCACCATGAACCCTGCTCTCCACCCCAGGGCCTGAGGGCCCTCTGTCCTCACAGCAGGAAGGTTGCCCTGGGCCTGCCACCGCTGCCCCCAGGAGAGGCTCATCAGTGCCCTTCCCTGGCGGAGCCCAGGTCCCACAGCTCTGCCCATGTGACTCTCCACCCTCCACGGGGCTCAACGCAGCCCGAGGATGAAAGGCAGCTGGTCCACCCCCCAAAGAATGAGGCCCTGGATGGCGTCACTTGTGACTATTCCTGGTGTCTGCCTGGCCTGTATCGCCTGGTGAAGAGGAGACCCAGTAAAGGCCGCAGGACGGCTGTTTGGCAGTTTCCCCAGAGTGTGTGTGGATGGCTGGATGGATGGAGTCCATGCCTTAATGTACACATGAATACAATGTGAAGATCCACCCGCCTTGGCTGCATGTTTTCTATACGCGCAGCAGGGTCCCGGGCAGCCTTAGAGACCCTGCTTCCCAGGCCTTCACGACTGCTCTGCGAGGTAGCTAGGGTCAGCCTTCTGTTTATCACCGTGTTCACCTTAAACATTTATTTTCTAGTCAAAGGAATCTGCCATGTTTGAAATAACAGGGTTGGAAATAGGATAAAGCGTTCAGACTGATCCAGGCTTCACGTGGAGGCAGTGCTTTCATGACTCGTCATTCGTTTTAAGAAATATGTGTGTGGCTAAGAGCTTGAACTGTCCACAGAGTACTTTTTAATTCAGTGGGGGGAGGCATACATAGAGATTGAAATACATTTGAAATTCGGTTATAGCGCTTCCAAATATCACCCCAGGGCAGAGAAAGCCCTGGACCCACCCCACTTACCGAGGTCTGAGGGGGTCTTAGGAACAAACCGGGGTCAGCCTCCCAAGGGTTGGTTGGTATTTTCACCTCCCCCCGCCCACAACGAGGTCAGATGGTGGCTTGGATGGTTGTGATTGGAACAGGGTCGCAGAGATGGCTCTGTCTGTCTGGGTGACAGATGCCTGAGAACTCAGTGAAGCTCTTCCTAGTTCAGTTGGAGTTGACAGCAGTCTTACGTGTGTAACTCTGAAATGATTTTGTGGGAGTTGCAAGGTAGCACAAAAGGATCAAGTGCACTGATACCGTTGGGCGTTGAAGTTGTACCTGGGGAGGGGCTACAGGTGATGTGAACATCCTCTCTGTGTGTCTAGGGGGAATATATAAACCTACACATGTACATATCACTGGTTTTACATACATATGTCACACACACACGCATATGTAACTTTCCTAACAGTTACACTAACTGTACCTATCCTTTGGAGAAATAGCTTATTACAGGTATCAACCAAGTTCATACTGTGCCAGGAAGCAAGAACGTGGTCAAAGATGAATAACGCTAAGTCAGAGAGACCCCAGCGTGGGCTTGAAGGACCTTCTGCTGACAAGAGTATTCATAGATTACGGTGTATTCCATTTTAAAAATCCGTCAGTTCCTAGTGTAACTCAGAGGAAGGAGAAAGAAGGGAGAAGTGTCTGCCAAATGAATTCAGAAGAAGCGACGCATCTCTGTTTTAAACATCTCTGTTTTGCCACCTTGAAATAGATAAGGATCACGAAGGGAATGCTAAAATCACTGGGTGCCCGCCATGGTGCAACAGGATCGGCAGCCTCTCTGGAGAGATGGGACCCGGGTTCGATCCCCAGCCTGGCAGGTGTGCGAAGTCCATTTGATGAGGAAAGAATCATCTTTTCAACAAATGGTATTAGAATAACTGGAGATTCACATGCAAAGGAACAAGGTTGGATCCCTTACTTACACCACAAACAAAAATTAACTCTAAATGGATCATATGGTAAAATATAAGAGCTAAAACTATAAAGCTCTTAGAAGAAAACATGGGCGCAAACCCTTACTGGTCTTGGAGTACGCAAAACCTTTTTGGAAATGACATCAAAAGTACATGGGACAAAAGAAGCTTGGATGATTTCGATTTCATACAAAGTGAACACTTTCGTATTTCAGGAATACCATCAAGATATGAAATGACAACCCACAGAAGAGGGGACAATGTTTGCAAATTGTATGTTTGATAAGGACTTGAGTTCAGAATATACGAAGAACTCTTTCAACTCCCTGACAAAAAAGATGAAAAATGGCCAAATAGCTACAGACATTTCCTCCAAAAGAACATCCAGATGGCCAGTAGGCACATGAAAAGATGCTGTTAGGAAAAAGCAAATCAGAACCACAATGAGGTACCACTTCACCTGTGCCCAGATGCCTGTGATAACAAAGACAGAAGATAGCAAGTGCTAAGGATATGAAGAAATCAGAGCCTCCAGATGTTGCTGGTCCGGGTGAAATGCCGCAGCCCGGTTGAAAAATGTTTTGGCAGCTCTTCAAAAGGTTAAACATAAATGGACAGTATGGACATTCTAGGGGGAGCATAGGAAAGCCCATGTCCACACCAAAAACGTACAGAAATGTTCACAGCAGCATTATGTATCATCACCGAAAGGTGTAAATGACCAGAAAGGTCATCATCAACTTCCGAATGGGTACGTAAAATATGTTATATTCATACGGCGGACTATTACATAGCAGTAAAAAGGAGTGCAGTACTCATACATGCTACATCGTGGATGAAACTTGAAAACACTGTGACTGGTGAAAGAAGCCAGTCACCAAAAAACACATTGTGTGATCCACTTTTGCAACGTCCAGAATAGGCAAGTCCACAGAGACGGATCAGTGGTTGCCCAGGGCTGGAGAGATTGGAGGGGAAAGGAAGTGAGTGCCAGTAGGTTGGGTGCCTCTTTGGGGAGACAGAAACATTCTGAAATTGATTGTGGTGGTGGTGGCACTGCTCTGTGGATGTGCCAAAAAGCATTGACTTGAAAACAAGAGTGAAGAATAAGGTGTGTGAACTATGTATCAATAAAGCTATTTTTAAAAAGTCAACGCCAGGAACACCAAAACAAAACCAGAAAGAGACAGGGTGTTCAGGTTTTAAAGCAATCTAATGATGAAAGGCAATGTGTGACCCTTGATTGTATCCTTGATTGAAAAGTACAGCTCTCAAAGGTGATTTTGTTACCGTCGAGGAAATTCGAATTTGGACTGGCTATTGGGTGATAGTTTCTTCGCTGTGATGAAGATTCTGAGGTTCTGTAGGAGAAGATCCTCATTCTCAGGAGTTGCTTGATGAAGGCTTTGGGGTGTAGTGTCATTTATTCAGCAACTTACTTCCGAAGGATTCTTTGAAGAGGTGTGTGTGTGTGTGTGTGTGTGTGTGTGTGTGTGTGTGTGTGTGTGTGTGTGTGTGCACGTGTGCGCCTGCAGGTGTCTATACCCACAAGTGTGCACAGAGAAAATGGGTCTTGGCGTCTGGTTGGAGGGAACACAGATGGTCACTGTATTAATCTTTCAACATTTCTGTAGGTTTGAAATTTAGATTTTCAGATTTTAAATTTCACATGGTTTCTGTTCAGTCGTGTGGACACTGCTGAGTACCTGCTGTGTCTGGCCCTGGAATCCATGTCCGCAGTCAGGAAGGTACAGTGTGCAGCCCATGCCACGGGATACTTTTTGAAGTCGGAGAACTTAGCTTCTGTAGAGATCTGATCCCTACCTTCAAAGAGCTTGGTGTAGATATGTCAAAATCTTGATAACTACTGTGAAAAATAAATGCTAAGTGACTCTAGTCTGTTTTAAGCCTGTGGTAGTTTTGCTTACATCCCTTGATGTAAGTCATTCAAGAATTGTCCTGCATGGGTGGCTTAAGCTGGCATGGCCTTAAGTAGCTAGCGGCATCCTGAAATGAGTGAACACCAAAATGTTAGCATTTGCCCATCACCCCGGAACATCATGAGCTAGTAAGCACTGGGCCTCTTTAGATCTTGGAGCTCCTGGCATGCCAGGTGGTGTTCAGGGAAGCAGGGTACCTGGCATGTCATGTGGATTCTCCTGGGGTCCATCTTTCTTTTTTTATTGGCCATGCACGCAGCATGTGGAAGTTCTCCAGCCAGGGCTCGAACCTGCACCGCAGCAGTGACCTGAGCCACAGCAGTGGTACTGCTGAATCCTCAACCTGCTGAGTCACCAGGGGACTCCTTGGTATATTTTATAAGGCCAATTTGGCAGGTGCAGCTAGGTCCTCTGCCACCCGGGGGACCTTTACCAGTCACTGCTCAAGACGTTGAAAGAGCATACTCTGTCTCTTGATGAATATAATTATCATTTTATATTTAAGAGCCCTGTAAAAATTGTCTCATCACAGGTCTGACCGTTAATCCCCCAGGTATTTTACAAAGTCTTTTTAAGCAAGGAATCATGAAATATGACACAAACATGTTTTCATTATTTATTTAAACTAAAACATGTGAAGAAGCGTATTGGCCAAATCTTTGATGGGGCTCTGTGTCCCTCCATTGGCTGTGGGCAGAATCGAGGCGGTGGCTTGCCGTGGTACCCAGCACCAGGACACCTGCCAGGATGACTGTGTGGCTGTAGCACGGCCTGTCTGCCCTGCCAAACCATACCTCCCACTTTGGAAAATTCAGAACCTTCTCTGTGAACCATTTCATGATTGTGCACACTGCAACTCTTGGATTCAGTTTATTTTTAAAGTTGATTTACATTGTTGTGCCAATTTCTAGTGTACAGCAAAGTGACCCAGTTACGTGTGTATATATTTTTCTGATATTATCTTCCGTCCGGTCTACCCCGAGAGCCTGGCTGTAGTTTGTGCCGTACAGCAGGACCTCGTTGCTTATCCTTTCTAAATGTAACAGGGATTCAGTCTAAATCCCTATTACTGTCCCTAAGGTGCAGGGACAGTATAAAGACGCTTGCATGGAAATCTGAGTAGTACTGCCCTTTAAGCTTGGGCCATTCCTCCGACTCTTTCACAGTTTTCTTGCCCACTCCTCATTTGTGATTATTTGTAAAATAAAGATAACAGCTTTTATGCAATTAGTCCACAGTATTTTGCAAAGTTTGCATGGAAACAGCTGCTGTTTTTATTGCCAAACTTAAATTTCACAAGTGTACCTACCATTTATTTAAATGAACTTAATTACGGTAAAAGGGACAACAAGCAGCAGTACATTTGTAGCCAAAACCTGCTTTGCTCTGGTCATAGTAAAAGCTACCTGCCGGGGGGAGAAGTTCTCTGAATAGCTCTCAGCCTGTCCGCTGGCAACTGCCAAGCACTTCTGGTGCAGGGCAGACACGGACCTTGGTCTTTGGAGAGTGGAGAGCTTTGCCCATCCACCTGCTGGTTCCTGGAGGCTGATGAAGGGAGTGTCCACTCTGCATTGTATTGTGTCATATTGTATTGCAAGCATCATTTTATTTTATGTTGCTTAACGTATTTACTATTTTAACTTAAAATTTGATGTAAGGATTTGCTTGCTTTATTTTATATCTTATTATTTATTTTATATCCCTACGTCGTATCTTTCTGTTATATCTTATTATTTGAGCTGTCCCCGACATGTAACTTTGTGTTAGTTTTCCGTGTGTCGGGGAAGGAATGGAGATAGCTGTACATGTTGCGAGACAATCACAGTTATGAGTCTAGTTACCAACCATCACGGCACTTAGTTATCTTCTTTTTCTTGTGATGGGAATGTTTGGGAGCTACAGTCTTGGCAGCAGGTCTGCCTTTTACCTGATGGGGTGTTCCTCTCCTGGCCGCTGCTCTCTGGCAAAGGCAGGGTGCAGCCGGTGACCATGCAGTGTCACCTTGGAGCCCCTGGTGGGCATGCAGATGCCTGAAGGAACTTAGGGAGGCGATGCTGAGACAACGCATTGAAGAGCCAAGGGCAAACGTCAGGCTTTAGGAGGGGCCCGTGGGAGTGAAGAGGGCGGTGAGGAGGTGTGCGCTCTGCTTTCAGCAGAGAGTCGCCAGCTTTATTACTGCAGAAAAACAGTTTAAAGGGAGCGACAGTGGACTCTTTCACCATAGAACTCAGGTGATCCGTCGTTGGGGGGTTTAGGAAATCTTCATCTCAGGATCCCTCGCTCCACCTTCCTTTAAGGCGTGATTCTTTGTGTCAAATCGCATCCATCGACGCTTGGCTTCGCAGGTGTCTGTCCCAGGAGACGTGTGCTGCGGGATTTCCAGAACCACCTCATGCTTAAGGTAGAGCCACAGTTTCTGGTTTGCTGTTTTCACCTCTCTCCCTTCCCTGTCAAAGACTGTTTCCTGAGACACTGCTAAATCTGCTTTTTGGTTTGCAGGCCCCCGTGCCTCTCACTAGACAGGTGTTTCTGTGGCTGTGGCTGTGGCTGTGAGGCAGGCCAGCAGCTGTAGCTCTGATCCAGCCCCTAGCCTGGCAATTTCTAAATGCCGCGGGAGCAGCCCCAACAAGCAAAACGACCTTTAAAGAAGCTGACAGTCTTGTGCCCGGTACTAGTGACAGCTGGTACCCATCGGCGGGGCAGGGGGCGGGCCGGCACTACATGCCTGGCAGGGTCCTTGCCGTGTCTTATCATCACCGTGGGGTTCGTACCCAGAACCTCAAGCACTCAGATGGCACTGGCAGTCGGGGGCTGGGATGTGAGCCTGAGCCTCGGGCCCCCAGGAGCACCGCCCCCCACCCCACCCCCCCGCCGCCCTCCTGAAGCCCCAGACCATGCTTTCGTCTCTGTGGCCAGCTTGCCTCTGTCTGGGCCGCATTTGAAGTGAACGATTCGTTCCCTGCGCAAATGGGAGTGGCGGTACCCAGGCTGCACCGGGGGCCTCTGGTGGATGTGGTCCAGCACTGAGGATAAATGGATGGGAAGGACGGGGGAGCAAAGAAGGCGCTTTTTCCTTGATGCGAAGACAAATTCCTGTGCAGTGGACCAACCAGCCTGTCTGCAGGAAGTGCCTCCTGGCTGTTTTCGAGGGTCTCAGTGGAGTGTTCCCATGGGAGGAGGTGGCTTTTTGGACTCTTCTCCGGGGACCAACGATGCTCATTGGCCCCGTGACACTGGTTCAGGGACTGTACCTGCTCTCCAGCCCAGAAGCACTGCCCTTGCTCCCATGGTCCGGAAGGCTGCCTGATGTGGTCCGTTGGTGGAATGCTGGGACAGGTTCTTAGCTCGGCTGAATCTGCCGTCCCCGGTACCCACTCGCAGTCCTCGTGGGAGGATTAACGCAACGACCAGAAGGAAGAGCTTCGAATACCTTGGGCATGGAGTCAGTGTGGGCGTGGAGCCTGAGTCACAGCCCAGCCCTGCCCGCCTCCATGGCCCGGGGCCCAGGGATCTTGGTGCCCTTCGTTCACGTTTTATGACATGAAAACCTTAGTGATCCCAAAGCCGCCTTCTCTGCCTGCCAGCTCTTTGGGGCGTACACTCCCTTTTTTTACTTTAATTTTTTTAACGGCTGCACCCGTGGCCTATGGGAGTTCCAAGGCCAGGGACTGAATCCAAGCCACAGCTGTGACCTGTGCCACAGCTGCAGCACCAGATCCTTAACCCACTGTGCCGGGCTGGGGATCGAACTCACTCCCCCACAGCAACCCAGGCTGCTACAGTCAGATTCCTCACCCGCTGGGCCACAGCAGGAACTCCCACTCCCATTTTTTTTTAAACAGTTCCGCAGTGTCGTCCTCCATTTCTCAAGTGATTTCAGAATGATCAAAAGACAAGCCACCTGCAGATAGAAGCCCACTGGTTTGTCGCATGCCCTGGAAGACGTCTGCCAGTGAGGAGGTCTGTTTCGAGGTGATGGGAGGGAGATCAGGTCGAGGATGTCGGGGTTTGGCAGCTGTCGGAAGGTGGCCTTTTCCTTCATGAGCATTTGATGGCTCCAGCCGTCAGCAGTGGATGCATTTTACTAGGGCGCTCGAGACCTTCTCTGACCAAGATCTAAAGCCGCACCCCTGTGCCGGGCTGGGTGGTGCACGGCTCTTCTGCCCTCCCGGGGCTGGCAGCCGGCAGCCAGGGCTGGGCTGTGTGCCAGGGGCAAGGTTCATCCCTGGAGCTTCAGGGAGTGACCTACACAGGGCCGTGGAAGCATTGGCAGGAAGCGTGGTGACAGACAGAAGTGGGGATGGGTGGGGAGCTCTTTGGTACAGGTGTCCTGCTGCCAATGGGCCACATTTACAGTGGGTGCCCAGGGACAAAGAGGAGGGTGGCCCTGCTGATGGAGCTGCTTCCTGGAGAGACAGGCTGTGGCCGTTTATCTTCCCAGTTCCAAGCATAGTAACATGGGCCTTTTATCTGAAGCAGAAAATTGAGGTGCTTAAGCTGGTGTATCTTCATTAAGATGTCTCATTGTTTACGTTTTTAGTTTTAAAGTCATGGAATGATGGAAAGAAATGTGAACTATTTCTTAAGTGCTACCAGGTATTTAGTCTTTTTTGCTTACGAATAAATGACACGTACATGGCACGTGGCGTCCTTCTCCGACGTCAGATTGAAAATCAAGTCTTGGTGTTCCCACCGTGGGGAAGTCGGTTAAGAATCTGACTGCAGCAGCTCGGATCGCTGCAGAGGCATGGGTTTGATCCCTGACCCAGTGCAAGGGGTTAAGGACCTGGTGTGGGATCTGTGGCATAGGTTGCAGCTACGGCTCAGCTTCAGACCCTGGCCCAGGAACTTCCAGACGCTGCAGGTTCGGCCATTTAAAAAAAAGAAACAGAAGAAGAGAAGAAAATCAAGTCTTTGAATAATGTGCTTTTACTGTAATAATTTCCTTACACAATTGTAATCTGTAGGCAGGGTTTGTCTCTAACTTTGTTTTCATAATTTAATAATATCAACAACAACAGTTAAAATAGCAACATAGGGCTTTATGGTTTACATGTTTATGAAATATGTGTTTGGGGGTTTTACATAGTAGGAAATATGGTTTTGCATATTTCGTATCACTTCATCACAGGCTTTCATTTACTGTACATTAATTAGGTGTTTATCTTATGGCCTCTAATAGACCATGAGCTTCTCGAGATCTGGGGCCATAAATTTCAGGATGATTTACGTCATGGGCCACCCAGAAAATGTCTCTCTGTACGGCAAGCCCCTGACACCTGCGTACTCGAGGTCTGATGTTTTATTTAGAATTTGAGGTTCTTTGTGTGTCGTTCCTCCTGCGGATGTCGGGAGTCATCCACTCACTTGATCTGGTTCATTGAGCTCCCGTTTTCAGCAAAGTCTGGCAGCTCCTGGAGGTTCCGGAGTTGGTCAGAGGACAGAGCTCGCATTCCAGGGACGGGGTGTGACCAGCACACGTGGCTGTGGGGGGAGAGTGAGCCCCCGAGCTGGCAACAGAATTTAGAGGCCGCAGGAATGCAGCGTTTGGCAGGGGCGGGGGTGGGGCTGAGGCGTCTCTTGGGCTTTGAAGGCCTTGCAGGCAGAGGATCCTGGGCCACAGGCCCTGCAGGGGTGCAGCAGGGCGTTGTGGGAGCAACAGGGGGGGGAGGGGCCCCAGGGAAGGGCACTGCTGGACCTGGGCCAGATGCTGGCTTTGGAGGTGGGGGAGGGAGTAAGGACGCTGGGGCAGCGAGTGTCCCGCTGCTCTCTGGGGACATTGCCCTTTGCTGTGGCAGGAGGTGTGGGAAGAGGGAAAGGGCCATCCCAGCCAGTGACAGGGAGGCAGGGCAGGGAGATGAAGGTGAGAAGGTGTGTGTGTGCGTGTGTGTGTGTGTGCACCTGTCCGTGTGTTGGGGGCGGGGGTTGCCCAGCCCTGAGGAGACAGAGATGGGAGCTGAGGGTGGGCTCCCCTAGGGGCCCTGTGGATGGAGGGCTCCAGACTGGCAGGTGACCCTGACTTGACCAGAACCTGGGGGGGCAGGTGTGGGAGGAGCCTGCCCCACACCCATGAGAAGCAGCAGGACAGGGTGAGGCTGCCGGCTGGCATGGGACCCAGGAGAAGTGCGGGGGGGGCGGGGGGGTCCCCAGAGTGAGCCCAGGGAGGACCACACACAGGAGAGGAGATTTTGGACCTGTTGGTGGCGAATTTCCACAGCTCTTACGTACTGACCTTATGTCTTAGGCATTTTCTCTCCCCTCCATGACGGCCCTTATGCCACATCAAAACCCAAGCTCCTTGTGTTTTGGGTCCAATTTTCTCAGCACGTGCATTCATGCAGTTGAGGCCTCTTCCTCCTGTACATTTGCTGCAGACGGTGGATTGCAGTTTGCTGTGTTCAGTGGTGTCACCCGTTAAGACGACGTCAGTGGCATGTTTCGGTGGCGTTTCACTTGGTGTCGCGGCCGCCCTCCCTGGGAGATGGAGGGTGTTTGACGAGAACCCAGGCTCGCCTGACCTTGGGCTGCCTCTGGCCGGAAGGGTGAGCACCCCGGCGGCCCCTCGGGGGACAGGGAGCCGGGACGTTGCTGTCCAAAAGGGAGCAGCCCTGCGGCAGCGCACGGGCCGCGGGGCGCAGGATGCGGGGGGAACACGCGGGATTCGCTTCCGTGCGGTTGTCACCTGGGACGGCAGCTGAGTGATCGCAACGGAGCCCACAGGGCCCACCAGGCCCAGTCATTTGCGATCTGGCTGCTCGTGGAAGATGTTTGTTGATCCCTGACCTGGACCATCCACAGAGCAACAGAATGCGCCCTGATTTGTAGCGTTTGCCCGTTTCCATGGCAGCGTTTCCAGGCACCCACAGGGGTCTGAACACAGAGCCGGGAGAGCAGCGGCAGCCACCCACCGACCTGGTATTTCATTCTGTGAACAACCTTGAGAGCATAGATAACAGATAAGCGCTGAGGGTTTATTGCCCTTGTTTTTAAGATAGTTTATTTAATCATAAGTTAATATAATTTAATTTTTAATAAAGAACATGTTTCTAAAACCTTGACAGTTGATGGCTGCTCCAGGGCACCCCTGGGCAGGGGCGCCCCCAGAAAGGAGGTGGCCCCCTCTGCCTGGGACTGCTTCCTGGACGACGTATTTGCTGAGGTGGGTTTTTAGGGATACAGCAGCAATGCTGGGGAGCAAGAGGGGAGACTTGTCTGCAGAGGTGGGGGGAGTGTCGGGGTGGTGAGCGAAGGCACCACGGTTCAAGGTCCTGACCTCGAGCACGGCGGGGAGCGGCTGGGCTACTGCTGCTGCACCCAAACGGGAGCCCTGAGGAGAAGACACAGAAAGACTGTCCGATGCATGTATTTAAAGCTGGGTGTTCATTTGCTTGGCTTTAATTTAACTAACACAGCATTCCAGTTTGCAAAGAGAGATGGCGCACACACGTGTGACACCTGGCAGGTGCTGTCTCTGCAGCCAAGGGGCAGGGCTGATGGATTCTTATCCACCGGCCAGGTCGGCCCGCCAACTTCCAGCATTTGCAGGTGTCCTACTCTCATGGAAATTAGAAGGAACCAAGCGTTTCCCCCGCAAGGAGAGGAAAGCTCTCGGAAAGCTGAATTGGATGTCTGTGTTTTTATCAGTGCTGGCGGGCAAAGAAGGACTCTGTGAAGGTGTGTAGGTTACAGTTCGTCTGCCGTGGATTCTGCTTTGAAACTGAAAAGGGGCTTTTCAAGGGAAAACGAGAAACGTGCCCCCTCTGGTTAGAGCAGCTTTCCTGGGAAGGTGCATTTGCTGAGGGCATCCTAGAGGAAGCCAGCACTGGCCGGGCCTTGTCTGATGAGCCTGGGGCGGGGGGTGGGGGGCTGCTAGAGAGGAAGGACCGTGGAGGGAGCCAGCTGTCCCTGCTCCAGAGAAAAGGGCCCTCGCCGCCCCAAGCTTACCACCCGAGATCATCAGTCAGAGAGCTTTCAAGTGCGTGAACATTAGGCGATCAGACCTACTCCAGACACCCAGACCAGTGCTGCGAGGGCTTCGGGGATGCCGCGGGACACCCTCCGAGCTGGCCGGTCGTGACTGTGTGGACTCTGCCTGCGTGGCGATGGCTGACCCCTGAGCTGGGCAGGGAACAGGGCTTGGAGGGGCCACTGGGTAGGTACCGCCTGGCAGGCTGAGGTGTCAACAAAGGCACCTGTGACATCGGCCGTCCCGTCCTGGGCTGTGTGTCCAGGTGCCGGCAGACCACACACAGCTTGGAAAGAGAGATGACCTTGGAAGCTTCAAGCACATAAACCTCTTTGGGGACCTGGTCTTATCTAAAACACCATGTAAATATGCTCTAGTCCAATATATTTGTTTTGCTTTACTATCATGTTCATGTTGCTGAGATAACTTGAGCTCTTCAAATATCCCCCTTGAAAGTTTTTCTTTCCCCCAAGAGTTCGAGAATGGACAAATGCAAGAGCAATTCTATGTTTTGGGGTGAGGCTAAGTTCAGATTTCAAACTCTAGTGACAGAATTGAGCAGATGTGTGGCATAATTTGTTACTATAGCTTTTTCTATTCTGTAATTTTAAAAAATGGTGAAAGGACTTGCCCTGTCTCGGTACCCTTGATGGGAATTGAGCAAACCCGGCTGTGACTTCTGCTGGCACATCTTACTTCGTTTCCCACATTATTACTGGTTGCAATTTTTTTTTCTTTTTACGGCTGTACCTGCAGCATGTGGACGGTCCCAGGCAGGGGGTCACATCGGAGCTGCTGCTGAGGCCTATGCCACAGTCCAGTAACACCAGACCCTTAAGGCAGAGAGAAAGGCCAAGATCGAACCCACTTCCTCATGGAGACAACACTGAGTCCTTAAACCACTGAGTCACAACAGAACTCCGCTAGTTGCATTTTTACATGGTTTTTGTAAATTTTCAGTGTAATTTTCTGTTGAACATAGTGAGCAAACGCTGCCGATGGACAAATCGTTATAAGGGTGGAGAGACGTGTGCAGCTTGATTTGCTCAAAATCTTTGTCTTACTGATAGGTTACAATTAAGCTGAAAAACATGTTATGTTTTCACTTTGAAGAGCCGTTAAAAAGTTCCATGTCGCTTTGCTGAGAGCTGGGTATACGTGGGCGAGGCTGCAGGGACTGGAAGGCCGATTCTGGTTGGGAGGCAAGGCGAGCTCCACTGAGCTTGACTTTGTAAAGGACTCAGGTGCCAGGCCCTGAGCTGGGCCTTTTGCTCCATCATTTCTGTTTTGACGTGAAAGGAGAAGGTGGTCAAGGAGTGGTAGTTTTCAGATTGAGGGAAGGGGACGCACCCTAGGCCAGCTCGGGACAGCCAGGTGCAGGCCAGGTGAGGAGCCAGACAAAGCGTTGGTGCCCGCCCAGTGCACGGGACAGAGCGAGGTGGACCCAGCCCAGCATGTCCCTGGGAGGGAACCAGCTGCTGCCCCGAGTCCAGAAGTGACTCCACGCTGGGGAGGGGGCGTGAGGCGCGGGCTGCCCACGAGGCTGGAGGATGAGACCGGTGTGAGGTGGGCTTGTTTCCTGAAAGCATCCGTGTGCCAGATGCCTTGGTCATTTTATTGTGTGTGCTCTGCTCCTCCCTGGGAGGAGGGACCTGTCCCTCTTCCCGGGAGAGACACGTGAGCTGCAGAGGGACAGGTGGTGTGGAGCTGACCTGGGACCAGGAGGCCCCCAGCCCAGCCCCGCCCCCACACTCCTTTCCGCATTACACCAAACTGAGGCTCACCTAAGGGGCTGTGAGCTTGCATCTGCTGCGCGCTGGCACGCCACTACAGCAGGCGTCAGTTGCCCATTGAAAGCTGCTTTATTCAGAAGGAGACCAGTCCCTACATTCCTTCAACTCCTGGTTATCAGGAAGGCAGCGTGGGTACCTGTGCCAGCCCCCATGGCACCCCTGCGCCCTCCCTGGAGGCTGCCCTCTCCCCGTCGGCTTGCCAAATCCACCCACTGGCCAGGGCTCTCTCTGCTGGAAAAATTAATCGTCTCTTGCCCTGCGTGCCTCCGAAGATGCTGCTTTCGCTCTTCAGCGTCTGCTGCACTATAATTCCTTCATGTTTGTATCCCCCATCATATTTTTGTTTTATTGTGGTTGCACAGTGTGGCAACACAGGATCCTGTAATTCACTATGCTGGCCTGGGGATCAAACCCATGCCTCTACTGTGGCCTGAGTCGCTACCGTCAGTTTCTTAACCCGGTGTGCCACAGCCAGAACTCCTCTCATTGCATTTGAGTCACTCGTGAACAGCACCTGGGTTTTCTCACTTTTATATCTTCCCACACCCCGTGTTTGGCCTCTGCACCCCACCGTGCAGGAGGGTGAGTCCCAACTTGGTTGCCCTGGACAGCCTGGCACATTGGCATTTGGGATTTCAGTAAGCGTCGCTTTTGTGCTCTTGGAAGACAAACCCAGCAGACTAGGTCCTGCTTACATGAGAGAGACAGGACTTTGAAACCTCCTGCTGGAAAGGGCAGTCCCCACTGGAGGGAGACATCTGAGTTTCTGCATACATTTTTCACGTGATGCTTTGGAAGTCAAAGGCTTCGTGTTCAGCCAGGCTAAAGTGTTCTGGCTTTGGGGGTGAGGCCAGGTGGGGCCAGGTGGAGAACGGCAGCCAGGAGAGCTCAGCGCAGAGGCAGCGGGGTAGCTGGGCCAGGATGGCTGGCCTGCCTCACCCCTGCAGGCTGCTGGGGCTGGCCCATCGGGGCTGGCCATGACCTACTTTGGCAGCATATGCTCTCAGGTCTCTATCTTAAGAGGGGGCCCCCAGACTCTGGCCCCTCCAACCTGACTGTGTCCCTGAAGCAGGGGGTTTGGGAGCCTGGGAATAATCCTGAGCGGGGGACACAAGGACAGCTTGGCCATGTCCAATGCCAAAGCCTTCCTTTCAAGCACTTGGCTTTGGGTTGAGGGGATGTGGTTGCTCCCTGGAAATCGCAGACTTGTGGTACGAATTCTGGGGTCTGCCCCAGCTCGCTGGTGTTTGGGGTGGATGGGGGCTACAGGCAAGGCCAAGACAGACACCCTCAGAGGCAGGAGAGGCACAGGGGGTGTACGAGTTCAGTGACACAAGAGAGGAACTTCCCCCACCCTTCCCTTTCCACGAGGTGACAGGCCTGGTGACCCCCGTCCAGCGCTGGGTGGATGGATCACTTATCCGAGATTTAACCGGCGTGGCATTTTCCCCTGTTTTCTGATTTGAAGTCTGGGTGTCAGTGGGGCTGGGGAAGCTCTGGGCCGGTGGGCAGGTGGCGGGGATCTGTAAGTGACAAGGGGACGGCGTGAGGGCCAGGCGGGGCTGCTCCAGCAGAGCGGAGCGAGGAAGCCGCCCAGCTCGGGTTTCGCCAGCCCAGGCATCTGCTGCAGGGCTGGGCCCTATTTTGAGAAACAGCTCACTAGGAGGTTATCAAGTGTCATATTTTCACTGGAGAATTAAAGGCCCCGGCAGTGAGCTCGGAGCCCTGAAAGGGCCACATGGAAACAGACGGACCCTTGGTCTCTCCTTCTGCCTGCGCCCCACTGTCTTGTCTGTGATTCTTACTGAAGGCATCTTTGAAAATGAAATAATGTCCCCCTAAGTAAATGCCACTTCCTTTATTGGGGACAGTGAACCTTCTCCCTGTGACAGAGGCAGACGTGAGGCTGTGTAGTGCCGACGTGTGACCCAGTGGCTACTGGCTTCAGCGGGTTCTCGAGCCAATCTGCAGTCTGTCTACAGGAACCTCCTGATTATAGCGAAGCGGTGAAGCCTCAGGCCCAGAAATCCGTCGTCCTCTGGGAGACTTCGGGCAAGGGGCACCCAAAGCATGATTTGGTGACTTTGTGGCCTCCGGTGAAGGGAGCTGGGTTCGTTCTCCTGAGAAATTCTGAGATCTCTGTTCTGCCCCGATCAGTTCCCGGCTGCGCTGAAAGGGGGCTCGTCGGATTTCAGGGCTTTTCAGTGATTTACAAAAGTGAATTGAAATGGAGCAGCCTTATCAGGCAGCTGCAGGATGCACGTGGATTTGGGGGGGGGCGGTCCCCAGAGAACTTCTTGCTCTGCAGATTTTATCTCAGGAGGCCCCACCAGTTTTCTTTTGGTTTCACACTTGGCTGGGAGGGACTGAATACCAGCCCGCTCCTGGTTTTCCCACTGAAGGAAATAAAACATATTGCGTGGCTGGAGGAAAGCCAGTCACTGCCTGCCTGTGATGGGCTGTGGTTGCTATTTCTTGCCCCTTTTGCCAGCTCCATTAGTGAATCAAAAGGAAAACTAGATTTTGCCGCAGGTCTTTTGAGCTGATATCTATGCTAATTTGGCCAGTGTGTCTCCCCAGGCTAACGTGACACAGAGGGTTTTACAGCTAATTAGATGCTTGTTATGCCCCCAAAATATGCCTAAACCATCAATACTTTTGGCTTAATTAATGTTTGTAAACCTTCATTCTGCATCTTCAGTACCTGAATTGCTGTTTGCGTGCATTTTCTTGGATGCCTCTTGTGTAACAGACTGTTTGTAGTTTCCATAGTGATGGGTTGTGTAATTTACGCCACTCATCTCTGTAATTATCTGGTTACCTATCACCTTGATCAGTCAATTCGCACACAACCTGTCTGGCGGTTTCACGGGATCTGGTTCCTCATGGCCAAACAGTCCAGGAAGAAATTTGAGGAATATTCAGGAGAAAGTCATAAAACTCTCCGGTGGTTATTTTCTTTGGGAAATAAGAGCAGCTGTGCTCTCAACCCTCCGTCTGGGGACGCGCTGGGCAGGGCCGGCTTGCCACTGGGCTGCTCCCGGCCCTTCCAGAACCAGAGCCAGGTGGGTGTTGGGGTTTCAAGTCCTGCCGCCCACCTTGCGCTGGTCTGAGAAGGGCGAGGAAGACGCTGCTACTTCGTGGTGGTGTCTTGCTTTTCTTTCTTCACTGCTCTCTCTCCTCCTCATTTTGGGGACGTTTCCACTTTCTAGGAAGAAAACGATGATTTGGACGAGGCTGTGCACCTGCTGGTGGAGTGGGTTGGATGCTGCAGATGTCACACTGCAGCTCTCCGTCGGTGGCTGTCATGGCTCTGCCGTCCTGTCTGGGGCAGGTCCCGAGCCTGTCATCCTTGTCAGTCACCAGAATGGCCTCCCTTCTCAGGTGTTAGGAAGTTCAATTCTGCACGCCCTTGCCACCCAACCTCCCCACGCCCCAGGGCACCCAGGGGCCGCTGCCCCGTCCTCTGTTGGCCTCCTCCTTGGGCCCCAGGTGCTGCTCCATGGCCACAGGGGGTGGGGGCGGACAGAAAAGGAAGGAGCCAGCCAGCACTTGGCCCTTGTGGGTGCTCTGTGCCTTTCCCTCACTGCCCAGTCAGGTGCCCTTGGGTGCAGTCGGCACCCTGATGCCATGTCCTCCCGTGGGGGTCGTCTGCGAGCGTCCAGGGACTTCGGCCCCTCGGCTCCTGTGTGTGTGTCCCTCAGCCTTTTCCAGCCTGGCCAGTCAGCTTTCACAGACAGGTTTGTCCAAGGCCTCTGGGCGGCCAGGCTTTCAGCATCCACCTGCCTCTAGAACAGGCAGTTTGGGAGTCCCGTAGTGGCTCAGTGGTTAACAAACCTGACTAGTATCCACGAGGATGCGGGTTCGATGCATTGGCCTTGTTCAGTGGGTAAGGATCCAGCCGTTGCCGTGAGCTGTGCTGTAGGTCACAGATGGGGCTCGGATCCCACGTTGCTGTGGCTGTGGTGCAGGCCGGCAGCTGCAGCTCTGCTTTGACCCCTAGCCTGGGAGCCTCCATATGCCTCAGATGTGGCCCTAAAAAGCAAAAGAAAAAATAAAGAAAAGGAAAGAATGGGGATTTCAAGGGCTCCAACCAGTGGGCCTGAAGGTTTGCCCAGCGCGGAGCCCCTCTGCTGCCTGCTGACCTCAGCTCCAGCCTGGTGAGCAGCAAACAGGCATGGTTGTCGTTCCTGAACTTGCCCAGCCCCGGGCAGTGCCCCGTCCCCAGCTCCATGTGTGCCGGCCTCCAACCCAGCTGGCCCCGTGTGTGGTTCTGAGGTCTGGGGAGGACGGCCAGGCGCCAGGTGGGGTTCAGTGACATCCTTCCTCCTGGCTTGCTGGCCATGGGGACCTCCCTTTCCTGTGTCCTCTGCTCTCCTCCACGTGCTGGATGAGGGTGGGCAGCGGGGGGTGGGGGCTCCACTGTGTGTGGACCTGCAGGGGGCGCCCAGCATCCAGAGGGTGGAACCTTGTCTCAGCACGCGGCATCGCGGTTGTGCAAGGGCTAAGGAGGAGATGGTCCATGCCGCGCTGTTTGGATGGTCCCTCGCTGAGCCAGGGGCCGTGCCTGGGTCTGAGATTAGGGTCGCTGCACCTGTGCCCGATCCTGTTCTCCTGCTACGGGGAGGAGGAAACGGTGGCTACGAGGAGGCTGGATTTGGCATCTAAGGTCTCTCTCTGGTGAGCGATGATGCTGAGACGTGAAGCTGGGTGGTGTTGCCCCCTGTCCCTGTCACTCCTCCGGGCTCTCCCTCCCACTTACCCCTTTAGCTCCCACCCCCGCCACAGCCCAGCTCCCCCAGCCGGTCTCAGGACTGTCCTTCGTGCCCTCGCCCACTCACCAGTGAGGGCCTCACAGCTGGGCCTGCCCGGGGGAGAGCTCAGCCTGTGTCCCCAGCACCACGCGCAGGGAACCCCAGTGTGGGTGACAGGGGCCGCCATGGAAACAGCGCTGGGGTGGAGGCTTCGCAGGTGGAAAGCCTGGGATTAACCCGGTGGGCAGTGGGCACCCCGGAGGTGTTTGCAGCAGGGGGATGATTGGGTGCTGAGGTCCCGAGGAAGGTTCGTCTCAGCCTGTGCAGATGGGACCCAAGAGGGGGCAGGGCAGGTCACGCCTCGGAGTCTCTGGTGAGAGTCCCCGGAGGGGACAACGGCAGAGCAGGCAGAGCAGGGGAGGTGGCAAGGCGGAGACAGGTGGAATCTGGACTAGACCTTGGCACAGCCGTTGGAGGAGGAGGTGGAGGAGGAGGAGGTGGGGGAGGCAGCGACAATGCGGAAGAAAGCAGTGAAGCCCGGACCCAAAAGGACGGACAGCAAAGGCAGTGCTGCCCAGAGGAGCTCCCTATTGGCGGTAATGGTCTAGAAACCAGCAGACTTACAGTCCGGGAGGTGGTGGGAGGGAGCTGGTAGCCGGGCGTGAGGAAGCGTGCAGGACACTGGTGGCCGCTGGGGGCAGCACACGCCTGGCCTCCCTGGGGCTCTGCTGGACTGGCCATGCCTCCCCAGGGGAGGGGGAGGTCAACCAGAACTCCTGAGGCCCTGGGCCGAGGAGCCGGAAGCTCAGGTGACGCTGCTGCTCATGTAGGGTCCGGAAGGGAGGGCTGTTGTCCTGGAAGCCCAGTGCCTTCATGTCAGGCCTGCTGCACCCTCCCTGGGACCCTCGGGCCCTTGGCTTGGCTGAGCCCAGAGGGCTCTGCGGGGTTGTGGGCGTGTCTGCCCCCCAGGTTACCTGTTTGCAGCATGTTTGTCACCCTGGGACGGTGATATTTGGTAGGAACCGAATACGGCCTTCACGACCACATGACGGCAGAGAGGAAAACAGTGAGCTTCTGATCACACAGCCCCGGGCAGGAAGAAAAGAAAACCCTCGCCAGCAAAAAGCAGAAGGTAAACTGTGCCTGGGAGACAGCAGGCGTGGCTTTAGGCAAATTCAGCTAATGCTTGGGAGGGTCTGACGTGTCTCCTGCTTGAAGGGGCGCGAGGTCCACACCGTGGGTGGTGGGTGCTCTTTGTCAGAAAAAAGCGGGTGGCTAAAGGCAAGCTCTGCTCTTCCTCCCAGAGAGCGCTTCCTTCTCGAAGTTCATTTTCCAGATTAGAAGCTTTGAGACTTGGAGCAGGTGAGCCTCGGTGAATCGTGATTTTCCTGGTGGGGCAGACAGCAGGGAGCGTCTCAGCCCCGCAGGCGCGGTGCCACCGCGGGCTTGCATCGGGTGGCACCTTTATTAATAAGTCACAGGCTGGGTGTGTTCTCACAGCTCAGCTTCACCTGCGAGCTCCTTCCCGTCCAGGGAAACTCCAGGGACAGGCTCTTGTCTTGAGCTCCCAGGACTGCACCAGCCGCAAGATAGGGAGCCCCCTGCTCCTTGTCAGGGGGCAAAGCCAGCGCTCCAGGCAGGGCAGGCAGCGCTTGGGATGCGTGCAAACAGCGCCAGATGGTTTGGGAACCAGTAAGTTTCCTCCTCTGATCTCTTTCCCTTCACTTGATAAGAAAGGTCAACGCTGCCTGTTTTTGGTGGGAGAGGTCCTTTTTCTGTCATGTCCAATAATGCAGCAGTGTCAAAGCCAGCAGTGGAACTCTTGGTTTTGTGTGATCTGTGGAGCTGGAGCTGCTCTGCTCAGCTTCCTCGCTGAGCCTTTGCCCGGGGCTAAGTGAGCCACACACACAGGCTCTTAACTTCCTGGGACTTGGGTAATAGCCATGGGATCCGGCTCTCAAATGTTGCTCTTTGAGTATTGACTTGATGTGTGCTCAGCGATCAGTGTCCCCATAGACACAGCACCGCGTTTAGAGTTGGCTGAGAATTATGGATGTGCTTTTGTTGGTACGACTTTGGGAAAACCCTATGGAGAAAGCTAATCTTTTCATGTTGAATTACCGAAAGCTTCTCCAGCTCCGGGTCACAAGGGTGAAATTCTGTAGCGAGTAGGACGTTGGTTTTGAATGCGTGGCACACATGAGCTTTCTTTGGGTGCCTGGAGGAGCTGGCTTTTCCTCGCAGAGACAGGAGCCTTTTTTTTTTTTCTTTCTTTTGGCCCCAAAGTGTAAACCTGCTAATTGTGGTCCAAGCCACTGTAACAGCTACGGTCACTGCCTGCCACCAGTGTGCCAGTGCCTTGCAAGAAACTTCATGGCTCATCTCATTCAATCTTCACCCAAGCCCAGAATCATTCTGCCTTCGGTCTTGGGGAAATGAGGCTGACAAATTCTAGCACTTGCCCAGGTGGAGTCACCCGCTGGAGGGCACACAGCTGGCAATATCTTTGCCGGATCTGAACTCACTTCTTTCTGACTCGAGTGTGTGTCCGGGGCTGGCAGATGCTTTGCAGCCCTGAAATGGTGTTGTTTCATCATCCGAAAGATGGTGTCTCTGCGTTGCCCTGAAATCAGGGTTCCTATGGGAAGTGCATTTCCCCTGGATCCCGGGTCACTGGTGTTCCTGTGTTTATGCTGTTTCTCCTTCAAGCCCCTGCTTGAAGACGGCCTTTACATTTGAGAGTTTCCTGGACTCGTGTATCTGGATCGTCCCTTGATGGTTTCTCTTGTTCTGAGTTTTGTTTTTAAAGGCAGAGACGATAAGAAAAGCATGGGCCAGGGGCGGGGAGAGGGGCATCCGCATTCCTCCTGGATTAGAAGGGAGCCTTGCCTCAGGAGGACTGGTGCCCTGATCGTGGGAGGTGCTGGGCTCTGAGACAGCATCACAGAGGTTCCCTCCGGGCGCCGCGCACTCGCGTGGTCTGCAGAAAATCGTGGGCTTCATCCAAGGCCCCCTGACCCTGAGGGCTCTGAGGGCCCCGGGGACTGGCCCCGACCCAGGCCCAGCTCAGCCACCTCCCGGCCTTCAGCCCGAGGACAAGCCTCCTATCACCCTGGGACTCTGCCTCCCCCTCTGTTTCACGAGGGTGTTGATTCGTGTGAACTCTGAGGGGTCGTGAGCACTGGCTGACGCTCCTGGGGGCTCTAATGTTTTTAGAAACCAGGCTTGTCCAGACCCCACATCTGAGCAGACTGTGCCAGGAACCTTCACCAGAGGGTCCTCCTGACCCACCCCATCTCCTCCCGGCTGCCCCCGGCAAAATGCCCATCCTCCAGCACCCGGCAAAGAGCCTGGAAAGTTCAGCATCGCTGCTCAGATAACCTGAGTTTCCTTGTTTTCAGCAGAGGGAGCCTAAGGGGCCAGGAGGACCTCTGGGCAGTGTGATCCGCACCTGCTGGCTCCTCAGTCATCCCGTCTGTTCAGTGGGGAGAGTCACCTGCACGTACCAGGTCATGAGGCTGACCTCAGCAGTGCTCTGAATCCTTGGGTGTTTGGCCTGTGTTTCTGGACGTTCACCTGCTCATAGATGCTCAGGCAGATGGGCAGCCACCCTGCCACTGAATCCCAGCAGAGGGGCCCACTCACTCGCTTGCAGAGCAAGTCGTTGCTGAGCTACCTTCTCTGGCGGGAGGAAGGGAGACTTGGTCCCTGACCTGGTGGAGTCGTGCCTGGTCCTCCATGGTCTGGTCAAAGCCCTGTGGGTATGGATTGGGAGAACAAGTGCTGAGATGCTCTGTTGGAGAACATTCTATGGGCCTGCCTTAGGGATGAAGGGAAAGGCCGTTCATTCTGAGGAGCACGCCTTCCAGTGTGAGTCATGGGGGTGGAAGGGAGTCGGGAGGACAGGGAACAGCATTTCCTGCAAGGAACAGAATGTGCAAAGTCCTTAATGAAAGAGAGCTTGCCGACCCAAGGTATCAGAGGAAGGCACGTGGAGGGCACGTGCAGGGTGAGTGGTGGGGCCAAAGCTGGCAGGACTTGAGGTGAGCATCCTCAGGGACACACCGACAACTACAAAGGGAGGTCCCGGGGAGATAAGTGGGCATGTGGCACTAACTGTGATTTTAGATCTTGGCTTGAGTGCAGAATCTGGCAGAGGCAGAGGGGTGAGGGGTGGGAGGGGGCTCATGGGAACCATGCGGTTGAAGGGGATTTTGCCTAAGTGGGTTTCCATCCCGACACCTGAACCTTGTGCAACAGCTCTTTAGTTTTTAAAAATCCCTTGATTAAAATGGAGTTGATTTACAATGTTGTGTCAATTTCTGCTGTACAGCAAAGTGACCCAGTCATACATATATATATACATTCTTTTTCCTGTATTATCTTCTAGCATATTTTATCACAAGTGATTGGATAGAGTTCCCTGTACAGCGGGACCTCATTGCTTCTCCATTCTAAATATAATAGTTTGCATCTACTAACCCCAAACTCCCTGTCCATCCCACTCCCTCCCTGCCCCCACTGGCATGGCAATCAGAAGTCTCTTCTCCGTGTCTGTGAGGCTGTTTCCGTTTTGTAGACAGGCTCATCTGTGCCATATCTTAGATTCCACATATAAGTGATATCATACAGTATTTGTCTTTCCCTTTCTGACTTATTTCACTTAGTATGAAAATCTCTAGTTGCATCCATGTTGCTGCAAATGGCATTATTTTGTTCTTTTTTACGGCTGAGTAGTATTCCATTGTGTATGTGTACCACATCTTCTTAATCCATTCAAATGTCAGTGGACATTGAGGTTGTTTCCATGTCTTGGCTATTGTGAATAGTGCTGCAATGAACATAGGGGTGCATGTATCTTTTTGAATGAAAGTTTTGTCTGGCTGTATGTCCAGGAGCAGGATTGCTGGGTCTCATGGTAGTTCTATGTTTAGTTTTCTGAGGTACCTCCATACTGTTCTCCATAGTGGCTGTACCAGCTTACATTCCCACCAACAGTGCAAGAGGGTTCCCTTCTCTCCACAGCCCCTCCAGCACTGGTTATTTGTGGACTTATTAATGATGGCCATTCTGACTGGTGTGAGGTGGTGCCTCATTGTAGTTTTGATGTGCATTTCTCTAAGAATTAGCGATGTTGAGCATTTTTTCATGTGCCTGTTGGCCCTCCATGTGTCTTCTTTGGACAAATGGGTATTTAAGTCTTCTGCCCAGATTTCGATTGGGTTGTTTGTTTTTTGCTGTGGAACAGCTCTTTCTGTGTCCCAGCTGAAAGGCAAGTCTCACTGGCAGTGTGCCCCCTGCCCCTGGGGGACACGGTTGCTTCAGCTATTGTGGTGAAACCTTCTTTCACACCCCGACTGCTTCCATGCTATTTTCCCGGTCATTTCTAACACTTGGTCAAGTTTTGGTGTCGGCCTTGGGGTCTGATGTCCAGTTCTGCTTTCTCCTGGAATTTCATTTTCTCTGAAAGGGTTGTACAGAAGGGCATTGTCGGTGCCCGCAGAAGGCCTGGCTTCTTCTGATGCCCTGAGCTCACCTGGGCTCCACACACGCAGGCCTGGGACGTGTTTAAACTTCTATTGAATTTCCCGAGAAAAGAGGCGAATGTGTCTTGGAAAAGGAGCCTCTCCTCTGTAGCCGAGACACGCTTGCAGAAGAGAACCGCTCAGTGGTTGTGGTTGGGGCCGCCCTCTTCAAGGCTTGTGCCCAGGCGCAATCCAGGCCCCTCTCCGACTCTAAATCTCAAGGTGGGTTCCAGAGGAGGCGAGGCTGACAGCAGTCACACAGGCCGAGGCCGATCCGGGAGGCCCGTGCCAGGGCACTTGCCCCGCCGTCCGGCCGCCTGTGCTGACTTTCACCCGAAGGGCCTGGCCACTTGCAGGTTGCTCCCTCCCCAGGGACCGGGCAGAGGCCTCGTCCAGCTGCTGGCAGGAGAAGTGACACTGGGGGTGACGTCGCCCTGAGAACCAGGGCAGCCGGTGTGCAACTTTCTGGCTCTTCCAGAAGTAAGCAAACGTCCTGCTTGGGAAGCCTCTTGGGAGAGACGGTGACTCCCTTCTGCCTGCAGCATCGACGGACCCATTTAGCCGGAGCTGCCTCGAGGGCAGGCGGGGCAGGACTGAGGAGTGGGGCGCGGGTTTCTCTCTGAAGTTCCCGTTCAGGAGCTGCTTTCCCCTGCTTCCTGCCTGGCGCCGCCTGGCACTTGGGCAGGGATTCTGCAGGCCTGTCGTTGGAGGAAGCTGGCGTCAGCATAACCAGCGGCTCCTGCGTCCACTGGTCCTGGACAGTAACCCAGAGAGCCGAGCACCCTGTGGACCCTGTGCAGGGAACCTGAGGGACATGGAGCCTTTCTCCTCTCCTCTTGGCGGGTCCTCCTGTCTGCTGGGGGCCGCCCTGGCCTGGGGGGCTGGGGTTGGATCCACCGCATGGACCCCGCCCTGGGATTTGCGCTCGCGGAGCCCAGGCAGCCCACGTCTTCTTGGCTCATCTGAGCAGATCTCTGCATCCCGCCCCACCTTGAAGGGCCGTGGGCATGAAAACCGGCTGGCAGCGTCCCACCGATGGGCTGATGTGGGAGCTGGCAGGCATGGCCCTGAAATGTACGCGGTCACGGTGCGCTGGTCTCAGGACAGGGCCATGGGGAGCTCTGATTTGCGGCCTCTGAGATGCCGGAGATGTTTCCCACGATGGCTTAAAGATTGATGAGCTCGGAGATGCCAGAAATGTTTTTGTTATGATTTGTTTTCATCTGCTGAGCCCTTTCTGCCAGGACGCTCCCAGCTCCTTTCCTGGAGGAGCAGAGGAAAGGCGAGTTGATTATTCAGGTCCTCATACCCTTTTCCCCACGAGCCTCTCAGGTCCTCAGACTTGGGCAGAAAGTGGCCTCGTTCTGCGGGGCCCTCCTAGACTCCCTGCAGCCCGGGCGCCCAGGCCCTGCACGGGCCTTGGGGAGGGGGAGAGGAGGGGTCAGCAGCGGGCCCTCCAGGTTGGAGGTGGGGGGCAGTTCATGCACCTGAGCAGCTTCTGCCCTTGAACTGGCTCACGGTCATACCCTTGAAAACACAAGCCCACCTGAAGTATTGTGGGCGCTCCTTGGATGGGAGGGGAACTCAAGGGGGGTTCAGTGGAGGGGCCTGGTAATTCTCCCCTCCCTCAAGGCCCTCTGCCCACCCGCGCCCCCTGGGCTCCCTCCCCTGAGGGCTGCTCTCTCACCTCCTCCCTCTCCCTAAGGGGTCGTCAGCCGCCCCCATCAGGTCCTGCACCCCCCATCAGGTCCACGTCCCCCAGGATGCTCAGCCACAGAAACTTCTCGCGGTGGGCGGGGGGCGGGGGGCATGAGAGGCAGAGGCCAAGGAGCCCCAGAGGAGGAGGGAGCTCAGACAGTAAGACTCCTAAGTGTGAGCTGGTCAAAGCGCTAGGATGAAAGTGTAATTGTGTGAGGACGCAGTGATTATGGTGACATCGCAATCAACATCGCAGGACATGAAATTTAACCTCTGAACCGTTGTGGAGGGCACAGCTCCCTGGTGTTAAGAGCATTGTCGACGGCCCGCAGTCCCTCCAGAGCGCTTTCCATCTGGAACCGCTCACCAAACTGCGATTCTGTTAAGCAAAATCTCTGTTACACCTGTTCCGCAAACTACCCGTCACCCGCCTCCCCAGCCCCTGGCAGCCGCCCTGCTGTTTTCTGTCTCGGTGACGCTGGCTGCCCCGCCCCTGTGCCTCACGTGGGTGGAATCGGTTGGTCTGTGTCCTTCCACAACCGGTTTATTCACTAAACAGGCAGCCCTCGAGGCCCGTCCCCTTTCAGCCTGTGTCAGAATCCCCTTCCTTTCTGAGCTGAATAATAGCCCACGATGTGTATTCGCCACAGCTCACCTCTTCATCTGTTGATAAGACTCTTTTTTTACATTTTTTAAATTATGGTTCATTTACAGTGTCGTGTCAATTTCTGCCGTACAGCATAGCCACCCAGACACACATACACACACACACACACACACACACACGTGTGTGTGTATATACATTCTTTTTCTCACACTATCTTCCAGCACAGTCTATCCCAAGAGACCCTACACAGTGCCCTGTGCCGTACAGCAGGACCTCATTGCCCATCCATTCTAAATGTCATAGTTTGCATCTACCAACCCCAGACTCCCCGGCCAACCCGGTCCTCCCCCTCCCCCTCGGCAACCACAAGTCTGTTTTCTGTGTCTGTGAGTCTGTTTCTGTCTCGTAGACAGGTTCATTTGTGCCCCATTTTAGATTCCACCTATAAGTGATATCCTATGATACTTGTCTTTGTCTGGCTTACTTCACTTGGTGTGAGAATCTCTCGTTGCACCTGTTGATAAACTGGAGTTGCTTCTACCTTTTGCCAGTCGTGAATAATGCTGCTCTGAACATGGGTGTAAAAATATCTTTTCAAGTCTTTGCTCTCAACTCCTTTGGATATATACCCAGAAGTGGAATTGCTGCATCATACGTTAATTCTGCTTTTAATTTTGTGAGACTCCTCTATACTGTTTCTGTTAGTGGCTGCCCCAGTCCCACCGGCAGGTTTGGGCCAGAACCAGGTTCACCCTGTCCCCACCAGTGCGCTCAGCCCATCACTCCTGAGACCACATGGTCACAGCACTCCCCAGGACCACAGAGGCGCCTGGTCGGAAAGCCAGGCTTTCAGGGCATCCTGAGAGATGCCTTCTGTCCCTCTGTCCAGTTGCTCCTTTCCCTCTGCCCACACTCACTCCGCTTGCACCAGGAGTGTCACCGTCATGTCAAACTCAACCCACACTTGACCCAGTGACAGCCAATTGGTGGGTGTCGCCAGGGACGTGTCCTCTGTTGGCCTTCATGGAGCCTCATGCTAGAGTCAAGTGACATCAGTGTCCTCCCACCCCAAGACCCTCAGTCTCCACCAAGGCATCTCTGTCCGGGCATCCACTCTCCCCTCGCCCTGGGGACCTGGAGCTGTTTCTGTGCCCCCAGCCTCCCTTCTCCAGCTGACATTTCCCCAGATGCCGCCCCCATTGTCTCACTTGTCCTCAGAGACCCCCCCAGGCTGTGGGATCATCCAGCCCCTTGTCAGGGTCCCCACTCGGGCCTTCTCCCAGCTGGGCCCCTCCTGCCCACAAATCGGACACGAAAACCCCCTCTGGTCCTGTCCTCTTTCTCGATGACCTTGAAAAAAATCATTTAGACACTCCCCAAATATTTGTGGGATACGTATTTATCGAGAACCCATCTGGGCACCATTCCCTCAGCTGCAAAATGAGAGCAACAGATTTTATCCCTTAGATGATGAGGCTCAAATGAGACCAAGCGTGTGTGGAAAAGCCACAGCACCTGCCGCCCTGTCTGGCCATACTGTCAGCCCGTAAATTCCGGTTTACGTCTTCATCAACGATGTGCGTTACGTATTTTTTTCCTCCCTCCCCCCCCCACACCTACTAAAACCTACCACCTGAGGACGGCTCAAGGCCTCCTCTGGAGGTGGACACCCCAGAGCCGCAGTCCGTGCAGCCTTCTTCCATTGTCATCGCGAGATTTGTTAAGGCTGCTCTGTTCCTTGTGGCCAAACTGTTTGTAATGTCACCACTGCCGGCATCATCAATAAGTGTGTTTAAGCACCTACAACTCTGAAGAGCAGTGTGCTGCTGAATGCAAGAGTCCAGACGCCCCTCCCGCTGCACCTGCCGCCTTCTGGGGCTGTGAAATACGTGGGCGGTCAGTCACAGCGGAGGTGGGACATCTGCGTCCGGCTCTCAGGCTGGTGGCTGGCATCAAGCAGCCTCCCCGGCTGTGGTCCCTGCTCACGTGGACACACACAGAGAGAGCTTCTGGGGGGGGGGGGTCCTTGAATCCATAGGCACCCAAGGCATCACCTTTGCCGTGAGCATTTTCCATGTGCACTCGTTATTCTGTAAAATAAAAACATACCAAGTTATTAACATGTATATTAACTGTATGTTTTTCTAGCAGTTACTTTCATCCAGTGATACAAAATCAGAGCTAAAACCACATGGCATTTTAATGGAGCCGCTTTCTAAAGAGATGTTGAGCTTGGTGGTATAACACACCAGCTCTCAGAGACTCGAGGTGGTTGGGTTCGTGGTGGGACATGAACACTTTTTAAGCTTCCCCGGTGCTTCTGCCTGCCAGGAGGGAGCCGAGCTCAGCCGTATGCGTGGAGGTCAGGAGCCCCTAGAAGATTCTCAGGAGACATGGTTTTGAGCTGTGTCTTCAAGGGCGCAGAGCCTCCAAGGCAGATGCTGAGGCAAAGGCAAGGGCCGTGGTTCGTGGGATTCGAGGATCAGAGGCCCGTGTCCTGCCACCAGCCAGGTGGGGGCGAGCGCAGAGGAGTCGGGACTGAGGCCGGTGGAGAGTCCTGCTTGTCAGGCCCCCCGTGCTGTGCTTTGAGCTGGGTGTCGTGACAGCTCAAAGGGGGACAGAGGCGTGATGGCCTTGAGTCAGGGGGTCTGGATGGATGCGCACAGCTGGATTTTGCTGTGAAGGTGTTCAGGGTCCAATCAGATCTTTCACTTTTATTTTTTTCAAAAAGAGCCAGAAATTCATTTTGTTAGCGTGAAGGGTCCCAGTTGTTTCGGTGTCAGCTACCTCACACAGGCAGTGTACACACTTATGCATGCGCCCAGTGCGTGTCCATGCAGTCCACAGGCAGCAGCCCTGCGGCCGTGTGGTCGGAGGTGCTGTGTGCAGAGTGAAGCGTGAGACGCACGGCCCTGTGGTCACACGTGTGCGGAGTGAGGCGTGAGACGCACGGCCCCGTGGCCGCACGTGTCTGCGGAGTGAGGCGTGAGATGCACGGCCCCGTGGCCGCACGTGTCGGCGGAGTGAGGCGTGAGATGCACGGCCCCGTGGCCGCACGTGTCGGCGGAGTGCAGGAGTCTCCGCAGCACTGGGCAGCAGGAGGCTGCGTTGCAGGAAGAGCCCGCTTGGTGCAGATGCTTTTGCGAAGAGGGTCTGGGTGGCGGCAGGCGGCAGGGGGAGGCAGCGGCAGGTGGAAACAGCACCCCCGGCTGACGCTGGCTAGTTGAGGACACGGTTTATTAGAGGAAGTCTCAGGGGAGGGCATCTCTTCTGCCCCCCTCCTCGCCTCTTGCCCCCGCTGCAGCGCTGGCTGCAGGAACCAGTCCATCAGTAGCTGCCTTCTTTTCCACTCAGTGTGTCCTGGAGCTTTTCACACCACCCGATGGCCACCCCCCTCCACAGTGCCCGTGTCTGTGGGTGCTGGTCTGACGGACTCACTGGCCAGTTCAGGACGTTTGACGTAGGCCCAGCACAGCCTCAGCACCGTCGACAGGGGACTGCAGGTCCTCAGCTGGCCCTGGACCCATCCTCGGCCAGCGGGGGCCTTTCTTTAATTGGCTGTGATTTGCAACCGACCCGATGACTCAGAAAGGACGGGTCTCAGCCAGTTCTGCTTCACCAGCCACTTCCCGGCGTGGAACACATTTTAGGCTGCTGTTTGCACAGACCCTTGTTTTCAAAACTCCGCCCTCCCCTTGTCTTAGTTGTCCCTTTTCTCTTAGTGTTGAAGAGCTCCCACATGTGGGTGCTTTGTACTGAAGTACAGTCAATGCACAATGTTGTGTTCGTTTCGGGCGTTTAGCAAAGCGACTCAATTGTGTGTGTGTGTGTGTGTGTGTGAATTCTTCAGATTCTTCCCCGTCACAGGCTATTACGAGACATTGTCCCCTGTGCTCTACAGTAGTTCCCTGTGGTGATTTGTTGATTTTTAAAAGTTCGTACAAGGAGCTCCCTTCGTGGCTGCGCAGAAATGAATCTGACTAGTATCCATGAGGACACAGGTTCAATCCCTGGGGTTAAGGATCCGGTGTTGCCTCGAGCTTTGGTGTAGATCACAGACACGGCTCAAATCTGGTGTCACTGTGGCTGCAGTGTAGGCCTGTGGCTGCAGCTCTGATTTGAGCCCTGGCCTGGGAACCTCCATATGCTACAAGGGCAGCCCTAAAAAGATTTTTAAAAAATTAATTAAAAAATTTTTTTAAATAAAATGAAAGCTCCTGCAGGATTCCCTTTGTGGTTTAGAGAGTTAAGGACTTGACGTTGTCACCGTGAGGATGAGGGTTTGATCCCTGGCTTTGCTCAGTGGATCCTAAGCTGAGGCTCTGGTGTTGCCACAGCTGCAGCACAGGTCACAGATGCGGCTCGGATGCAGTGTTGCTATCGCTGTGGGGCAGGCCGGCCGATGCAGCTCTGATTTGATCCCTAATCTGGGCACTTCCATATGCCACAGGTGTGGCCGTAAAAAGAAAAAAAATAAAACCTTAAAATGTGTTAAAACGTCCGAAATGAGCCCTCGTGAGGCTGGACGACTGGGGGACCGGCCTGAGAAGCTGCCGGGTGTGGGCAGGGGCGTTGTCACCTCTCTCAGTTCTTCTGTTGTCACTTTCAAGGAGGAAGATGAAGGCTCGCGCCCCCCCGCCCCCTGGAAAGCCCGCCACCCCGACCGCGCACAGCGGCCGGAGACCTCACCGCGACGCGTCGCCCGGGCCCCCGCAGAGCCTGCTCGCCGTGAAGGAGGCCCTGGGCGGCGGGGTGCTGGCCATCACCGTGGTGCTGCCCAGCGGGCTGGAGAAGAGGAGCGTGGTCAACGGCAGGTGGGCAGATCCACGGAGAACCCAGGGGTGGGTGAGACCGCGTGCCAGCCTGGGATGTCCCACCAGGCCTGCTGCCTGCTGGCCGCGCCGCCCTGGTCAGCCTCAGCCGGGGGGGGCACCGCTCGCTCCTGCCGCAGGTGGGCTCAGAAGGAAGGGGTCTGGGGGTCTCGGGCTCACAGGCAGCTCCGTGTGGATGGCCACCAGAGTCGGGGCGATAGTTTCTAATGTTTACGTTCGCTATTTCTCACAATGTATCATAATTATATTGTTTGATCAGTTTTATCCTGCTGTTCCTTACTCAATCTATAATATAAATATTTAACAAAATCATAGGAAACAATTTTAAACGCTTACACATTATATCGTAGAGAATATGATATGTGATCAATTGTAAAAACATTCAAGCATAAAAATATTTTTGCTTAATTCTGAGGCAGAAGTGAATGAGAGTCGTATTTCTAGGAAATCAAGGAAGATAAAAAATGAGATAAAATATTTAAATCTTCAAAACCGGAGAGTATGTTGAAAACAGATGATAATAGTGATAATAGTGCAAATCACGTCATTCTGGGGGTTTTTTTCTCATGGATACATTGAAAACAATGCTATAACCATATAATGTTAAAATACTGGTATTCTGAGTCTACCTGAAATTACATCCTTTGCAATGATTTAAATTTTAACATGAAAATTCCAGGTAATGATTTACTGGGCAAAGCAATACATTGGTTTTTAAAATTATTTTATGGCCAGGAGTTTCCGTCATGACTCAGTGGGTTAAGAATCCAACACAGTGTCCATGAGGACGCGGATTCAACCCCTGGCCTCGCTCAGTGGATTAAGGATCCAGTGTGGGCCAAGCTGCGGCGTAGGTCGCAAATGGGGCTCAGATCCCTGCGTGGCTGTGGCTGTGGTGCAGGCCAGCAGCTGCAGCTCAGATTCACCCCCTAGCCTGGGAACTTCCATATGCCGTGGGTGCGGCCCTAAAAACAAAACAAGACAAATAAAATAAAATAACTGTATGGGCTCCGTGAACAAGGATTTGAGGACCATTGCTCCAGGCCTCAGTATTTGCCTAGGATGGGCGCTGTGGAGTCATGGAATGCCACATCTTCAGCTGTATGAGACGATGCCAAACAGCTTTTCCCAAAGTGGTGCCACAGGAAACATCCAGCTGGCTCCTCCGTGGGGGCCTCCGTGCAGCAGCCCCCCCCCCCCCCCCAGCAGAAGGGCTCAAAGCCAGAAGTTGAGCCTGACATTGGATCCCTGCTAAGGCTTCCATGGAAGCCCGTAGCTCCTGTGGGAGGGATCACAGCAAAGACATTCAGGTTCCCGGAGTGTCTGTGTTTCCTTGTTTTACAGAGCGGTCTTCCTTCTAAGGATGCTTCTCCCACCTGAACTGAGAAACACGCCATGTTGTCATAGGTTTACAAGCTACTTCAATAGGTGCATGTAATTTTATCAGTGAATGTATTATGGTTCACTCACTATTCTTATATTTTTAGCTCAATGTCTACATTTTAAAAAAAACCCACTTCATTGAGGGGTGGATAACACATAAAAATGGTCATGTTTAACATACAACTTGAGTTTGTAAGTGTACGCTGGGAAACAATGACGTCTGTCCACTAGTCACCTGGTTTTTAAGAAGGTGGTCGTATGGGTCATGTCTTAAATAACATGAAAGTCTGCTTTTACCTTTGCGTGAGGAGGAGTTCCCATCGTGGTGCAGCAGAAACGAATCCGACTAGGAACCATGAGGTTACAGGTTTGATCCCTGCCCATGCTCAGTGGGTTAAGGATCCGGCATTGCCATGCGCTGTGGTGTAGGTTGCGGACACAGCTCGGATCTGGTGTTACTGTGGCTGTGGTGTAGGCTGGCGGCTACAGCTCCAATTAGACCCCTAGCCTGGGAACCTCCATATGCCACGGGTGCGGCCCTAAAAAAAAAAGCAAAAAGCAAAACTCACCCCCTACAGTTGCATGAGGAGAGGAGTTCCCTTGTAACCCAGCAAGTTGAGGATCCAGCATTGTCACTGCTGTGCCTCTGGTTGCTGCTGTGGCTCAGGCTCGATCCCAAGCCCGGGAACTTCCACACGTGGTGCGCACAGCCAAATAGGAAAAAACAAAGGCATGAGGAGAGAGAAAATGCCAGCTTGAAAATTAAAAATATTACTTTGAGAAACGTTTTCATACTGAACACATTCTTCCAAATGTATCTTTAAGGTTTTTTTTTTTTTTCTCCCAAAGGAGAAGCTAGCACTGTGCCAGTCTGTAAGGCAGCTATAGCTACAGCTGTAGAGATGAAGTATTAAAATACTTTACTCTTTTCTCAGTAGAAATACAAATCCCTCCCCCAGGGTTTCCTGCCTCAGCCTGTGGGCTCCCTCAGCGGCACGCCGTATGCTAACTTGCTGACACTGCAGCTTCTTGCTTTGGGAATTGGTTTTATATGTCCTGCGCTTTAATAATAGAAGAGCAGCCCAAAGTCACCCTCCTCGCCGTCGCTGAAACTGGATCTGCTCATCGTTCACCAACACGACTTCTCTCTCCCACTTACTAGAGAGCATCCCCAGCTTTTCTCAGGATACGCAAGTCGTTTATAATTTACAGTCAGCCCCTTAACTACGTGACTGCCAAACAGGGAAGATTCTTACAAAGAAAACACACTAGTACCTGGAGTCTGATGAGCCCACGCTCCGTATGACAGTGAGGTGCTTTCTCTCACGCTTTCTCTCTTAAGTTCACTATAGGTTTAGAAACATAGGTAAAATCCCCGTCTCTTCTTAGGGGGATGAGACATGGGGGCATGGGTCCTAGGACTTTGTTTATTTTTAAATGTATTTTATTAAAATATAGTTGATTTACAGTGTTGTATTCATTTCTGCTCTTCAGCAAAGGGACTCAGACATACGTGCATTTCTCACGTTCTTTTCCGCTGTGGTTCATCTCAGAAGAGACGGCTCATGGTTCGCTGTGCACAGTAGGACCTTGTCGTTTGTCCATCCCGTACATACTAGCTTGCACCTGCTGATCCCAAGCTCCCAACCCACCCCCACCTCCCCGGCAGCCGCAATCCTGTGCTCTATGCCCGTGAGTCTGTTTCTGTTTAGTACATCTGTGCCGCGTTTCAGATTCCACATTTAAGTGATACGACATTTGTCTCTGTCTGACCTCACTTAGGATGCAGGTCTCTAGGTCCATCCGTGTGGCTGCCAATGGCATTCTTTTGTCCTTCATGGCCGAGTGCTTGTTCGTTGTCTACATTCCACACCGTCCTCATCCCTTCATCTGTCGATGGACATTTACGTTGTGCCCACGTCGTGACTACTGTGAACCGTGCTGCTGTGAACACTGGGTCCACGTATCTTTTCAAATTAGAGTTTTGTCCAGATAGATGCCAGGAGTGGGATGGCAGGATCATGTGGTAGTTCTATTTTCAGTTTTTTAAGGAACCTCCACTCTGTCTTCCATAGGCTGCATCAGTGTACACTCCCAGCCACAGTGTAGGAGGGCTCCCTTTTCTCCACACCCTCTCTAGAGTTGGTTATTTTCGAACTTGGTAATGATGGCCCCTGACCGGTGTGAGGTGGTACGTCCTTGTGGTTTCGATTTACCTTTTTTTTCTGTAATGATTAGCGAGGTTAAGCATTTTTCATGTGCCTGTTGTTCATATAGATGCCTTCTTGGGAGAAATGTCTACTTAGGTTTTCCGCCCATTTTTTAACTGGGCTGTTTGGGGGTTTTGGGTTATTGGGTTGGAAGGACTGTTTGCATATCTTGGACGTTAAGCCCTTGCTGGGACCATCGTTTGCAAAGACCTTCTCCCAGCTCCGCAGGTTGTCTTTTCGTTTGGTTTATGGTTTCCTTTGCTGTACACAGGCTTGTGAGTTTGCTTAGGACCCATCTGTGTATTTTGCTTTGGTTTCTGTTGCCTCGAGAGACTGGGACTCTCTTAAGGAAGGGTGCAGCCGGCCCTGCCCAGGGCGCTGGAAGGAGGCCACTGATCCCATCACTCTAATTGGGGCCCTCCAGAAGCCGTGTCAGGCGTTCCGGCGTCAGGGCTGCATCATTCTGATGTGGTCAATTAACTCGCATCCAGTTGGCACACACGTCCAGTGGGCCCAGGACAGGGGAGAGCAAGCGTTTCCTTCACGAAAGCGAGGGCATCTCTCAACATTCGGTCCTGCGATTCTGCCTCTGTGGCGGCCACATCCCCTTTACAACAGCCAAGTTGACAGCTGTGCCTGGCCTTGCAGGTCCTACACCTCAAGACACAGCTCAGGGCTCTCCTGGCAGAGGTATGGCCCGCATGGCCCCTCTGGAGAGAGCTCACCTGTTCTGAGATGAAAGGGAAGGAGGGAGGGAGGGAGTCCAGCCCTGATCGCACCTCTGTCCCCTGCCCATCAAAGTGGTGGCCACGGCCCTCGCCGAGAAAGCAGGTGTGCGATTGGCCTGTAGCTTCAGCAAGCTCTCTAGGCCTGTGCGCTCCAAGCCCCGGGGGTGCGGGAGCTGCCCCCGCTCCAGCGCTGGTGCCTGAGGGGCGGAGCTGGAGAGGGCGGTTTGGATGCGGGGACACCTGCTGGAAGAAGACTGTCCTCTAAAGAACAGGCTCACTGTCAGGTGCGGTTTGGTTTGGTGTACATGTTCACTTTTTTATTGTATTTTAAAAGACCTTATTTTTCCGAGCAGTTTTAGGTTCACAGAGAAATTGAGAGAAAACCGTGGTCTTTCCCACCTACTCCTTGCCCTTCCCCCACCCCTCCCCCTCTGGGTGCTGCACCTGTTAGAACCGATGGGCCTACACACACCATCGCCCAGAGTCCGCGGCTTCCGTGACGGCTCCCTCTGGGTCTGCAGAGTCTAGGAGTTGGCACAAGTGCACAGTGACGTGTATGCATCATTAAAGTATCGTGCAAAGTGTTCTCACTGCCTTGCAAATCCTGCCGGGACATTCCTGGGGACACGGAGCCCACCCTGGTCCCCTTAGCTGGAAGTGAATCTCCCTGAATAGGTAACACATCTGATGATTCTGGTCTTAACTCACTCTTGCTAGAGAGTACCTCCCGAATGTTTCTGCCGTGTGAAAGCTTTGTTGGTGGGTTTGGGCAAAATCTAAGAGAAGCTAAAAAAAAAATCACTGTTGTCTGTGGATTGTCGTCAACAGCCACCAGTTACTACACTGGGTTTCTTCATGAGAATCTTTTTTTTCAAGTTTGTTTTTAATTAAAGTATAGCGATTTACAGCCTTGTGCCAATTTCTGCCGTACAGCATAGTGACCCGGTCAGCATATACACATCCTTTTCTCACGCTGTATCTTCCATCACAGTCTCTCCCAAGAGACTGGACAGAGTTCCCTGTGCGGTACAGCGGGACCCCATTGCTTATCCATTCTAAATGGCGAGTTTGTATCTACCAACCCCAAACGCCCAGCTCATCCCACTCCCTCCTACAAGGAAAGAACGTGGTTAAGGGGCTGACCATAGATTATAACCCGCTGCTTCTCCTGTGAAAGGAGAGCAGGTTCTTCACCGAAGCCACGATGCAGTAGCTACAGCACTGGTGTTATTTTGGATTTGGTGCTAAAAAAAACAGAGGGTTCCATTCGTAGCTTTGTGTTCTTTGTGGTTTATGTTCTATGATTAATTGTCATCTTTGAGAATTTATCATCTTGGTTTCCTCGGCGGTGGCAGTAGACTGTGGGTGGAGATGAGAGAGGGAGGTGAGAGCCTCCTAGGGGACCAGGGTCCCAACCCAGCCCCACCCCCTCAGGGGGACCAAGGGCTAGCAGGCCCCCCCCCCAGGCTCGGTGAGGGTGAGAGGGAACCATGTGACCTGCTGTGGCCAGCACAACCCTGGACCATGAGGGAGCAGAGTCACAAATGCTGCATTGTTGCTTCAGGATCCTTAGAAGTCTGTTTTCTATGCTGAGGCTCTTCCAGGGAGTTTCATGTCCTGGAGTCTTTGGTGAATGTCGCTTCCTGTTCTGATGCACTAAGCTCGTTGTTGAGATAATGACGACTTTCATCCCAGAGCTGAAGCATCATTCGCCTGCCGGTGCAACCCTTGTGAGGGGGGGCGCTGCCCTTTCAGAGGAGGGAGCCCTGAGCCACCCAGGATGTCCCGCATGATTCCAGTGTCCCCTGGTTAAGACATATGCTGTCACCTAATTTCCTCCTGGAGAGCGAGGGGAGTCAGATCGTCATGGAGATGGCTTCGAGGAGATGTGTATCAATTAGAGCATTACCGATTCTTTTCAGTGATTGAATCGGAGTCGGGGCACTTGGGAGCTTTGCTGGGCTTTCACTGGTCAGGGTCCGCGCCCGCCACTCACAGCCCTCGCGGTGAGTGAGGAATGGCCGGTGGCCGGTGGCTGGCACTTCTGTCTTTACAGATGCACCGTAAGGCCCAGATCTGCACACACCTGCACCCTGGACACCTAGCAAGCATCATTATGACTTGAAATGACTGCCGTGCTAGTTTCTGATTAAGAAATAGATGCGAGGAAAAGGCTTATGCTTTTGAGAGAGATTTACCCTCCACTGCTCAGGAAATGCGTAGGAAGAGAGAAGTCAGTGTTAAATATAAAAACATTCCACCAGGTGAAAATAAATGATGCAAATGGAATTGTCCATTCTTTGGGACAATCCAAATTGTTATTCCGCTCCCTTAATAAATAATTATCTGCAATGGGAGATGTTATAAAATTTTTTGACATTCAAATAAGGGAATTTTCCTCATTTCTTTTTCAAAAAGCAGACTCTTAGATGAAAAGAAAGCTGTTGTCTTCAACCTAAAATTTCAGTTTTTAGGAGGCCCCACCATGGTCCAGTGGGTTAAGAATCTGCCTGCAGAGGACTGCAGCAGGTCAGGTCTCTGCAAAGGTGCAGGTTCAATCCCTGGCCTGGCACAGTGGGTTAAAGGATCCAGTGTTGCCGCAGCTGCAGCTTGGATTCAACCCCTGGCCCAGGAACTTCCATAGGCCCCAAGTGTGTCCAAATAAATAAATAAAATGTGGGTTTTTAAAATATGCTATGTTGGGGTTCCCTGATGGCTCAGTGGGTTAAGGATCCAGCATTGTCACTGCTGTGGCTCAGGTCTCTGCCAGGGCGCAGGTTCAGTGCCTGGCCTGGGAACATCTTCATGCCACAGGCACAGCCAAAAATAGATAAACAAATAAAATACACTATATTCACGAAGGACTGAAAATTCCGTGCCTCGTACGCGTAAGTGAACATCGTCTGTGCTGATCTAGCAGGATTCGTGGGTTTCACTGGAATGTAACTGTTGCCCCAGCTCTCCCGGCTCCGATGGTCCATTCGGTGGTGGTGTTTGTTAGGAGTGAACTTGTGAAGATACTGCTGCACGGTCACGTGTGAGGAAGCCACTAGAGGCTCTTCTCCTTCTCTGAGAGCATAGCCAGTGTGCACCTTCGCCCGCTGGTCCAATCGTGCTGCCCACGCTCAGCTGGCAGAAGGGCGAGTGCGGACATCGCCCATGACCGTGGCTTGTTTCTCTCTTGCAGCCATGCCATGATGGACCTCCTGGTCGAACTCTGCCTTCAGAACCACCTGAATCCGTCCAACCACGCCCTGGAGGTCCGCTCTTCAGAAACCCAACAGCCTTTGAATTTTAAGCCAAACACTTTAGTTGGAACCTTGAATGTCCACACCGTGTTTCTGAAAGAAAAAGTTCCTGAAGCGAAAGTTAAGGCTGGCCCCCCGAAGATGCCTGAGGTCAGTAGCACGGGGACCCCTTTGTCACATGAGGACGTGTGCAGTTATCTGTGGCCAAAGATGCTGGTGGCGCGAGGCGCCGGAGGAACCCCTTATCTGAGTAACCCGTGCAAACAGCTCTGGCTGAGAGTCCCACTTCCGTACTGGGCAAAGTTAGGTACTGAAGTGAGTTCATTTCAGGAGACATAGGTCTACAGCATTGCATAAAGTTCGTTGTGCTGTATGGTCCCTTCAGGTACCAAAGAAGAGTTACTGGTCTTCAGCCATCCATCGGAACTCTCTGCAAAGACGGGAGCGGTCCAGAATTCTGCCCGGGGCAGGGCGAGAGCCACCGATCCCATGTAGCTACCGAGCAGGGCAATGCAGCGAGTGTGCTCGAAAAACTGGGCCTTTCATTTTCTTAATTCAAATTGAAATAACACACGTAGCCAGTGTCTACCCTCTTGGATGGGTTCCGAAGGTTCTGGTCGGGTCCTGGAGGCCTTCCTGCCCCTGGCAGCGGCGAGGGTGTGTAGAAGATTCGGACATCCTCCTGGAGAGAGGGAACAAAAGGGGCTTTTTTGAAAAACTGTCAGAAATAGTCATTGCAGTTGGAGAGCATTTTATGTGTAGATTTCAGGCTTTTGATTATTAAGTAAGTTAATTTCAGATGTGTATTGTACTTTTTAGGAAAGCTTTGCTCTGGATCTTTCTCTCCAATTGAAAGCAGTGCTTGTGTCCCCACTGTGGCTCAGCGGGTTCAGAGCCCCCCTAGCATCCATGAGGATGCGGGTTCTATCCCTAGCCTAGCTCAGTGGGTTAAGAATCCAGAATTGCCGCAAGCTGTGTGGCAGATGTGGCTCGGATCCGGTGTTGCTTTAGCTGCAGCTCCAATTCAGCCCCTAGCCTGGGAAATTCCATATGCTACAGGTGCAGCCCTAGAAAGAAAAAAAAAATCAAAGGCTATTTTATTCTTTCAGATAACTGGAATATCTGCTAAATTTCTCTGCTTTTAAAAATGGTTCATGTTCTCCAGGCTTGGGCAGTTAATCCCTTGTACTTGGGGCCAACTGTACCCTTGAGTTCTCCCTGGTTTTTCAAGTAAATCCATGTTCAAGGAAATGAAACCTTTTTTTAATATTCTGTGGCTTTTCTCGTCTTCCTGAGCCCCAGGGGCAGGTGAGCCCAGGGTTATACATGACTTCAGCTTGAGAAGCATGAAGAAGATCCATGGTTTCCTCTTTCCTGCTGAAGTTCATCAAACCCTGGCCCTCAGGCTGGAAGGGAGTGTGGGATGCATCTCGGTCAGTTTTTTATTCAGTGCACTCTGTGTCCACTCCCAGGATCTTAAAACCATATGGGTGATCAGCTAAGACCAAACAGAAGCTGGCTGCGTGAAACTTCAGCATACCACACTTTTGTCTTTGTTTTTAGGGCCACACGTGTGGCATTGGAAGTTCCCGGCCTAAGGGTCAAATCAGAGCCGCAGTTGCCAGCCTACACCACAGCCACGGCAACACTAGATCCCAGCTGCATCTGCGACCTATACTATAGGTTGTAGCAACACTGGATCCTTAACCCGCTGAGTGAGGCCAGGGATCGAACCTGCATCCTCATGGAGACAACATCAGGTCCTTAACCTGCTGAGCCAAATGGGAACTTCTGTTACACTTTTTGTACCTGTAGACATTTACAATCAGCTTTAGTCTAATTGATTTACTTTCTGATTATTTTATGCCTATTATTTATAGGTCTAATATAGTTTTCTAGCTTAAAATACATATGTGTGGTGTATTTCTATGAATCTATGTGTAGCATATACATACTCTATGTATTTCTATAGATGTGAATATATTCAGGTGACTATTTTGGCTTCTTAAACAAAATTTTGATGTTTTGTGGGGTTTTTTTCCTTTAAATTGGATTGTTCACGATAGTTTCACACTATTTTTCTTTAGAAAATGTTTTAAGCGCCTTGTGGTTAGTCTGTCCGGAATCCCTGAAAGACAGTCTATTCCTTAAGATCTTTCTTTCCTTTCCCCACATCGTTAGCCGGTTGTTCCTTAGCAGAGGAGATTCGAGCGGAGCCCCCCACTGGCTCCGTGGGTTAAGAAGGACATAGCTGTGAAGGAACCAGGCAGGATGAGCCAGAAGGAACACAGCTGCAGCCAAACGCGTTGTTGACCTAGCCGGCAGCTTCAGCTGAAGCATCGCTTTGGTAGCTGTTCTAAGTCGCCTTGAAGACAACCCGGGCAGCTGAAGGAGGGCAGGAAGTTCAGTGCTCTTAGGGGACCACTGTTGGTTTGGTCGGGAAGGATAACGAGAGGATGGCCAGGGGCAAGTCAGCCCGGCTCTGAGTCAGCAGTGCAGGTGGAAGACTTTGCAAATGCACAGAGAGCAGGTGGGCTTTACCCATAAAACAATCAAAAAGCCAAAACACACACACACACACATAAGTTCTCTGTATGTTTGAAACCTGCCATCATGTTTTTTAAAAGTACTCCATTTTTGTCAAAGTCATCCACTAAATGGAGTTAACTGATTCTCCAGGTCCGTGGATGTTTATGACTGGATTTTGGACAGCCCCCTCTAAAGCGACCTGTTCCACCATCACAGTTTTCTGGAGTTCCCTGATGGCCTAGCTTAGGGATCCGGTGTTGTCCCTGCTGTGGCTCTGGTCGCTGCTGTGGCGTGAGCTCCGTGGCCCACCCAGGAACTTCCACATTCCGGCAGCATGGCCAAACAAACAAAACAAAACAAAACAAAACAAAATAAAACAAAACAAAATCCCTAAAGTACACGCAGGGTCCCAGGCATTTATTTTTCCCTACTCAGTATGTCCTCTTCACCCACGACCCGCTGAATTTGGGAAGCAAGCCTGGCTCCACTCAGAGTCTGGCCCCGCTCCGCCCTGGCATAAACCCCGCTGTGGGAAGACGTGCTTACGGGGTCGTGCCCGCTGTGTTTTGCAGAAGACCGTGCGCCTGGTCGTCAACTACCTGCGCACGCAGAAGGCGGTGGTGCGCGTGAGCCCCGAGGTGCCTCTGCAGAACCTCCTGCCGCTCATCTGCGCCAAGTGCGACGTCAGCCCGGAGCACGTGGTGCTCCTCAGGGACAACGTGGCCGGCGAGGAGCTGGAGCTCTCCAAGTCCCTGAGCGAGCTGGGGATAAAGGAGCTCTACGCCTGGGACAACCAGCGAGGTGAGGCCCCCCTGCGTCCCCCGGGCCGCGGACGGCTGTGCGCGCATGCGCCGCCCAGCAGCCGGGCACGTGCCTGTGTCCCCGCATCTCGGATTCGTGCAAAGCAGCGCGGGCGGGGGCGCAGAACCCCGAACGGCAGAGGGCACGGCAGTGACTCCTCTTTCCCCCCGGTGGTCCGCACGGCCCCGACCCCCCCCTCTCCTGTGAGTGTCCACGAGATGCTTAAACGGGGGGAAAGTGCGAATACTGGGGCTCTCGCTCTGAAAGAACAGACACCGCCTGTGAACCGTATTGGCTTGGATTTCCTTTGCGGTTGCTATTAAACCCTCCCAAGTCTCGCACGTTGTTAGCAGTTGAAACCAGTGGCACAAGTGGCTCCTCCCCAAATGTGCTTTCTCCTCCCGTGAGTTTGGCACCCGCCTGAGGTCGCCCAGTTAGACCCCCTGGCTTGAGAGGCAGCTTGAGGCCCATGCTGGCACCAAGACCACGCTGTATAAGCGGTTGTCCCCAGGTGACCCAGGCTATTTCAACAACTGTCCGACCAAAAATAAATGTCAGTGTTGCTTACTTTAGGATTATTAAAATGGACCTCACCAAATTGTCCATTTTAATGAGGTCACTCGATATCTGTTGCCTTTTTATTTATTCCACAAATATTGACCAGGTTGGGCTTTTAAAAATATTAGTGTTCAAGTTTTCATATGTTTCTTCAGCTTAAAAAAATTCCCATTTAAAAAAACCCCTGCATATTCTTATTACCGTTTTGTGTGTATGAAATCGGTGATTTCAGAACCTGCCAGAAGTTCTGGACCCAGGTCTCACTGACGTTCTAGAAAAGGCTTCAGCTCAGTCACATATAAGAACATAGACCATTTATTCCCTAAAAAAAAAAAAACAAAATGTTCCCACATTTGAGAGTAGTGCACCTCACGTTTGACCCAATATCTTTTTAAAACATGGACAAGATTATTCTCAGCACCTGCTTCAGGGGCCCGGGTGTCGTGTGTGTCGGACTGGTTGTGGTGGCCCTGTTTAGATTTGGTTTCTGGGACTCTGGAAACAGAGCTTTCCTTTGGCAAGATAGGGAAAAAAGAGGGAAAGACAGGAAAGGAAAAACTGCCCCCATCTAAGCCTGTGAGGGGAAGAGACTCTGCAAGTATGTCTGTTACGTGCTAATCACTCACTGTATCTTGAAACGTTGTTGTGCAAACCTGTTACCCGGGAAAGCCCTGTAGCAGCGCTAACAGCATCTCTCCGTTAAGGGAAACTCTCCGGGGCCGGAGCTCCCTTTTCTGATCCCCCCCCAGCCCCCTCCTCGCTGCCTTGGGCACGCCCCCCCCCGGACCTGGCAGCCTCCCCCGCAAAGGAGGGACAACGCCTGGTGTGATGGGGACCCACTCTGCCGGGACCAGCATCCCTTCATTCGGCCCATAGTGCGCCGTGCGGGCTGTGACATCGCCGCCAAATGCCTCTGTCCCCTCCTCCTGACACTCAGACACTTGAGTGGAGACCATTTCTGTCCCCGATCCTGAGGAGCCCTCCACGGCCCCAGCTCACGCCCTGTCCCCTGCGCACAGGCGGGCCGGAGGCGCGGAAGGCAGAGGCCCCGGCGGCGGCGGCAGCGTGAGACGCAGCGGGCTTTGCTGCCACCTGCCGCCGGGACGGCGCCTAGCAGCCCGGCCCCTGCAGGCCTTGAGGGGATGCGGCCGACAACGCGGGCCTTCGCGTGCTGGGCCCCCCAGGGAACCGCCCCACCCCCGCCCCCCGCGACCCCTGGCACAAGTTGATGCAGGGCTGGAGGCTTTCTGCCACCGCGGGTCGAGAAGCCCGTCCTCACTCTCTGTCGCCTGCCTTTTCCAGTTCTTCTGACCAAAACGCAATCGGAGCCCTCCCTGAGCTGCCGAGGTACCGTGAGCCCCGCGCTGCCCCGCCAGGCTGCCCTCTGCATGGCTCTGGGCTGCGGCCATGCACGGAGTGACCTCAGGGCATGTGGGGTGGCACCTCCGGGGTGGGGGGATGTCTTGCCAGGCTGAAATGAGGTTGTGGCTTGATTCCCTGAACCCCTGGTTGGCTAAACCAGGAATGTCCCTTGTGTGAAGATTTGCTGTGTGGCCCTGATGGGTGAGAAAGGAAGCGGGTTGCTGTGGAAAACAGGGCCTTTATGAACATAGAACTTGAGGGCAGCGGGGAGGTGGTACATGCAGGAAAGGAGCCCTTTCCTTCCTGCTGCCTGCGCAACCCTGTCCTGACCTGCCCCCAGCTCTGTCCTGCCTGCTATAGGATTTGGGGCAGTGTGGATGGTGGTGAAATCTGACCTTTTATGTCATAAACAAGCATGTCAATGATCAGTCCAGATTTTGCTTTTATTTCTTATAAATTACATAATGCATACACATACACATATGCATGCACATATTTACATAAGTATGTATGTTCACACATATATATTGGGATTTATATAAACCTTTTGCACCACACACACACACACACACACTCTAAGGGGGTCCTTGAAATCACAATGAGTGTTTGTATTTTACAAAAATTTCTGTCCATGTTTGTTAAAGTGTTTAAGAATAGACTTTGTTTCTAGAAAAAAAAAAATGCAGGGGAGTAATCTCCAGAATATACAAACAGCTCATGCAGCTCAATATCCAAAAAACAAACAACTCAATCAAAAAATGGGCAGAAGACCTAGAGACATTTCTCCAAAGAAGACAGACAGCTGGCCAATAGGCACATGCAAAGATCCTCCATATTGCTAATTATTAGAGAAATGCAAGCCAAAACTACACTGAAGCATCACCTCACCCCCGTCAGAATGGCCAGCATCAAAAAGTCTGCAAATAAGAAATTCTGGAGAGGACGTGGAGAAAAGGGAACCCTCCTACACTGTTGGCGGGAATGGAGGTTCCCTTACAAAACTAAAAGCAGAGCTGTCATATGATGCAGCAGTCCCACTTCTGGGCATATAGCCAGAGAAAAAGCTGAATTCCAAAAGATAAATGCACCCTTATGTTCCTAGCAGCCCTGCTTACATTTGCCAAGACTTGGAAGCAACCTAACTGTCTATCACCAGACGAGTGGAAACGATGTGGGGTGTTTATACAATGAAAGATCACTCGGCCATCAAAAGAATGAGATCATGCCCTTTGCAGCAACACAGACGGACCTAGAGGATTTCATACGAAGTGCAGTCAGTCAGAGAGAGAAAGACAAATATCATAGGACTTCTTATGTGTAGGATCTTAAAAATGATACAAATGAGCTTATTTACAAAACAAACAGCCTCACAGACAGAGAAAACAAACTTGATTACCAACGGGGGCAACAGAGGGGGAGGGGTAAATTGGTTTGGGATGAACACGTATGCGCTACGGTCTACGAAGTAGAGAACCAACACGGTCCTACGTATGGCACAGAAAACTCTTCCCGATATCCCATTGTGGCCCATAACAGCAAGAGGATGAGAAAGTTTTACGTAGAGACATACGCATGTGTGTCCTCGTATAACGGAGCCACAGGGCTGTACACCTGAAACTAACACAACATTGTCAATTAACTAGACTTCGATAGGAAAAGAAGCACCATGGATACATAGTTGTTTTGAGTGGAAAAGTCAATATATATGATGGTTCTGAGTGATCTGACGTGGGGATACCGGCAGGCTGAGAGCAGCAGAGAAGGAGACTCATCACAGTGGTTCTTCTCTCACCGGGTGCCACGGCCCCATCTGCGGGCGACGGGCACTTGCAAACAGGCACAGCTCCGTGCGATGCAGACGCGGTTGCCCTCTTGCCTCGATGAGCTTGGTGACCATGTTCTTGTCCCCGGCGGCTTGTCTGTTTCCTCTTCTGGAAGCGTGGGCGTGGGATGAGCTGGTCCTCTGGGGCAGGTCCAGCATTCTCCATCCCTTTGCACCTCTCAGCTCCTCTGTGTCACCTCCCAAATCATTCTGATGCTTCCAGTCTGTGCTTAAGGATGAAGCACAACCTCTCCTACACTTTTATTCATATTTAAGTCTTAGTAAATGAGCAGAAATGAAAAAAAAGTAGACGCCACCCTCAATTTGTCATCTGTTTAGAACCGTGGAGTCCGGCTCCTGAGTCGTTTCTTGAGGCCTAGCTGTGCACCGGGCCGCTCGCTGCATGGAGTCTTGCCTGATGGAAACGCTCAGGAAGCCAAGGGTTCTTGCTCTGCTTTCCAGGCCATCCTTCCGGGCGCCTGGTGGTCCCAAACCTCACAGGAGGCCCCACCCAGAGTGGCCAAAGCCTCACCTCTGAGGTCAGGCCAGCTTGGAGCTGGACAGCGCAGCTGAGGCTTCTGAGTCAGCGCAGAGCGGCTCTGAGCCAGGGCTGCCCCGAGCCTGAGTCCTGGGGATGGTGACCAGCCAGCGCCCCTGTTCAGGGAGAGAAACAAGACCCTGGATCTCTGGCCCAGTCTCTCGGTTTGTGTGGTTTGGTGTAGCAGCCTGTGGCCAGAGATGTTGCTTCCTTGTTCACCGCCTCATCCCCCAGGCACCATCACATCCTGCACTTCCTACGTCCGTGTCACACGCAGTCAATTCTAGACCCATCGGAAGTACAGGACACTGCGAGTGTGTGCTGCTGCCCGTGGGCGGCTTCCCTTTGTGGTACCGTGCGCTGGACACAGGCTCTGGCCTGGCAGAGGGTTTGGATGGGATTCACCGCGAAGCCCGCCTGCCGCGTGTGTGGCGGGGTGCGTGCATATGCCTCGCCGCTACCGAGGGCCTCGGCTGGAGCCCCCGGGTGAAACGGGGAGGCCTCGCCCTCGGGGCTAAAGCTGGAGCCTTTGCCACTGATAGCACAGGAGCTGAGTTTGCTTCGCTGGGAGGACAGCAGCAGTGTAAGTACAGGTCCGAAGGCACCGACGCCCGCGTCCGCCTGCTCTGACTGGAACAGGAGACGCTCCCTGATGCCTTCCTGGCTCGGGTGGGTATGTTGGTGGAGGAGTTTGTGAAATCGCCATCCACTTTTGTCCACCAGCGGGTTGGCAGTCTGGCTCTCCAGCAGTGGGTAGTGGTGGGCAAAGCTATCTTTTGATCTTATAGCAACAGCTACAGCTTTTCTCCTCTGGCCCCATCTGTGCGCCTTGGAAGAGGAGAAAGGGATAAACTGAGGACAGAGGTCTGGAGTGGCCTCTGGGGTGTCAGCAGGATGGTAGCCAGTGGTTGTGGTGGCACTGAGGGTGCACCACGGTCATCTGAGTCGTCCCCAGGTCTGCCCCTACCACGGTGCCCCCGGGCCTTTGCTCCACCAGCTCTCAGGCTCTCAAGTGTGGTCCCCGCTGCTTAGGCATCCTGAGAGGGCGGCCTGGACCCACCCCCGAGTCTCCCAGTTAGGGCTCTGGGGGTGGGGGGGGGCAAGCTCCCAGGGATGCCATCCTGGAGACAGCAGACCTGGGCTGCGTGGTCAGCTGCCCGAGGGCGCCCATCCTAGCCTGATGGAGAAAACCCAGGAGGGCAAGCAGGCTGTGGATTTAGAACTCAAAAATAAAAACAATGAAAGGAAACAGGGGGCCCCCTGGAGAATGTGGTTGAGAAGGAAATCCCTCCGGTCAAGGCAGAGGAAGGAAAACCTGGGGACGCGGGTCCTGGAAGCGCCGACGTGCTTAGTTCTGGTCCCAGCTGGGAAACCACCACAGTCACGCCGCCCTCTGGAGGGAGTGGTTGCTTCAAGCAGGGAAGCCGTGGCTGAATTTTGTCTAGTTTGTGTTTGTTCCTGCCTCGTAATCCTTACAGCAGGAGTTTCACAGTCCTGGGCGCTGCGCCGTCAGCCTGGCGGCGACAGACCAGGTGTGGCTGCTGCGGGCGCCTGGCTCAGGGCTGGTCCAAGCCGAGACGGGCTGTCTTAAGGGCGCCGCATTTTCAAGGCTTAGTACGAAACCCAGGAACATCTCATGAATAATTTTATACGGATTGTGCGATGGAACGAAGATACTTTAGATACACTGGATTGAATACAACATATTATTAAAACAAATTTCACCTGGTTCTTTTTGACGCAGCCGCTAGAGAATGTAAACTCACACGTAGAGTCACTCTATTTTCCTGATGCTCGGTTCAGATCTAGAACTCTGGGATTTTTTAACCATACAGCAGATCGTAAGAACCTTTGGAAGAACCTTGAGTGATATCATGAACCCAGGGGGGAGGCTTTGCGGTGCCTCAACAGGCTTTGAGAGAAAGGGTTGCTGGGTTTACTGTCTCATAAGAACTAGAGTCAAGCCCCATAGGGTAGAGTAAGGAAACATTGGTTGAGATTTTTTTTTTAAAGATTGCCCATTTCAGATGCTGAAAAATAACTTACTCCTTTTTTTTTTTTTCCAGAAACTTTTAGAAAATCATCCCTTGACAATGATGAAACAGATAAAGAGAAGAAAAAATTTCTGGGATTTTTCAGAGTTAATAAAAGAAGCAACAGTAAGGTAAGTGATTAACTACGCACATGACTCTGCCTTCTGCACACACAGCTTCGTGGGCATCTGTTCTGGGCGTAGCTTGGCATTTTTCTAAATATGTGTGGCAGTGGTTACTTCCTTCGGGGAAGGAGAGCCTGCCGGGTCAGTGTGAACCGCGGGGCCAGACTCGTCGTCACACCTCCACCACCAAGGCAGTTGTCCTGGGTGACGGTGGTTCCTCTTTGCTTTGGCTGCACCCGGCCACGTAGACGTTCCTGAGCTGGGGATTGAGTCCGCGCCACTGCAGCCACCCAGACCGCTGCAGTGACGTTGCCGAATCTTTAAGCCGCTGCATCACAAACTTCCAGTGATGATGTTTTTTGTTTTCATTTTTAGGGCTGCACCTGAAGCATATGCAGATTCCCAGGCTAGAGGTCAAATCAGAGCTACAGCCTTGGGCCTACCCCACAGCCACAGCCACACGGGACCCGCTGAGCAAGGCCGGGGATCAAACCAGCATCCTCCCAGAGACTAGTCAGGTTCTTAACCCCTGAGCCATCATGGGAACTCCCCAGTGATGGGTCTTATTCACAGACCTAATGGGAAGTCTTGAGCCCTCTCTGCCGGCGCCTGATCACAGACGAGGCGGGTGTTCCGCATGTCTCCGTGTGTCCTTTGCAAACCTCTGCTCTGCGTGTCCCCGTTTAGGGCCTTCGGAGCCCGTCCCCTCCCGTCTGCCTGGCCTTTCCTCCTCGCCAGCGCTCTCCTTTCTCGCCAGAAGTACCAGAAATGACAGATCCAGGCTTTCACGGGAGAATTTCCTGTCACGCAGTACGTGTTGGGTTCCTGGTTCCTGACATCTTTTTTTTCTTTTTTTTTTTTTTGGCTTTTTAGGGCCGCACCTGCGGCACATGGAGTGTCCCAGGCCAGGGGTCCAATCAGCGCTGCAGCTGCAGGCCTACACCACAGCCACAGCCACGCCAGACCCGAGCCACGTCTGCCATTTGGCTGCGTCTTGCGGCAACGCCAGATCCTTAACCCACTGAGCGAGGCCAGGGATCCACCCCTGTGGATTCTAGTCTGCTTCTTAACCAGCTGAGCCGCGACGGGGAGTCCTGGTTCCCGACACCTCTGAGGTCAGGTGGCTGGACCGCGTGCACTGCTGTCCTCTTGGCCTCGAGGGTCTGTTTCTTTTTTCCTTTTTTTTTTTTTAGGGCCGCACCCACAGCATATGGGGGGTCCCAGGCTAGTGGTTGAATCAGAGCTGTAGCCACTGGCCTACACCACAGCTACAGCAACACTGGATCCTTAAGCCACTGAGCGAGGCCAGGGATCAAACCTGTGGCCTCATGGATACTAGTCAGGTTCTTAACCCTCTGAGCCACAAGAGGAGCTCCTAAAATGAATCTTTACCTACCTCCTTGAAGGGCAAAAAATATGCATATCTGTGTATAAAATCTCACCAGAGAATATACTTCAAAGGGTACCACTCTGGCCAAAGTCAAGGAGGGCTGCTCTCTTTCCTTGTTTTAAAACTTCGGTATGTGGAGCTTTTCGTAAACGTGAGACCATGTGGGCATTATTTCTTTGACAATCATTTATTCTCCTAACTCAGCAGTTGTGAAAAATACCTTAGAATCACCTTCAGGTCCAGTGTCACGGTTGGATCCTTGGCTCATGACCCCGCACTTGCTCATTTTGGGGGGGCAAGGTGGGGCCCCGGAGCTGTGATTTCCAGTGCACCCCAGGGACCCTCTCGCTGGAGGTTGCCACACCATCCAGCAAAGCCCTCTCTTAAACAAAGAAGCGGGAAGTCATGATTGCTCACCTCTCAGGAGCAGAAGGGCAGATGCCCGGTGAATTATTTCGGTGGCTACGCAGCCACCGAGCATGCAGTGCAGGGGCAAAAGCTGAATCGAAACCGCACAACTCTCCACCCCGACTTACGTTGTTGGTTTTCTGAGCCAGTTCATCGTCTCAGTCCTCTCCTGTTTTCATGTTACTTATTTTCTAAGCCAGAGAGAGGCGTGGGGGAAAAGCCAAGAAGCGAACTCGTGACTCGTGAATTTCAAAATCGTGACGTCGGGTCCATTCGGAACCGTGGTCCAGTTCCCCAGCCGAGGGGGTGGCGGCGAGCAGGGCTGTTTGTGCAGGTGCTGCAGCCGTGGGGCCGCGGGCTGTGGCTGCTTCGCTTTCAAATCGCTGGGGACCGCCGTGCCCACGAAGCCGCTCTCACCCGGGGCTGCGCTCTCGTTGCAGGCCGAGCAGAGCAGGCAGCCCGGGGCCGACGGCGAGGAGGACGCCGCCACGTCCACGCGCGGCAGGGGCTCCAGCGTGAGTACTGATGCCCACGGGGGGCTGCCGGCCGACCGGCGGGGCTTCTAGCAGCTTCGCATGACCTTCCAGAAAAGGAAGTTATGGATTTGTTTGGATGGGTTTTGTTTCTGGGGTTTTTCAGTCTAGGCAGATAGATGCTCCAAGCTTCCTGTGGCTCCTTTTTCATTGCTGCACGTGGAAGGGGGCGGTGGTCATGTGAGGGCCTTGACCTCTCACACCGCTCTGGTCATGACGATGGGCCCATATTATAACTTCTCCTACAGCCAATGGGTGGGAGCATAAAGGCTGCCGTGGGCATTGCCAGTTTGTGTGACATTTTTTCTTATTTATGCAACATAACACATTCATGACAAGACAGGTAGAGAGAAAGAGAGGGATGGATGGGTAGACAGACAGATGGATAGATGGATGGATAGATAAAACCCAGGCAAAAAGTTCATAGGAAATATCCAAAGTATTTATGAAGAAAATTATAAAATTCTACAAATACACACAAAAAAGAGGCGTGTAAGTAGAAAGAAAGGCCACATTCTCAGGTGCGAAGACTCAATTTCATTTGTCATCAGGCTTCATCGTAGAGCTAAGTAAAGGGACTGCCAGAGAGCAGTTTAAAGGGACGAGAAAGAGCATTTTATGGTGACATGGAGCGGAAATAGTGGGTGACTTTCACTGCACAGCCACGTCAGTAAATGATTCTGCAGTGAGGTAGATTGATTACTGGTCTGGAAGTGAGCGTTTCCTGGGTTTGAGGCAGGACAGCACCAATGAAATGACGACGGCCCAAGAGGGCGACGGCCACGGCTGCCACCACCTGCCCGCCCGTGTCAGGCTGGTGCTTCGTCACATGGCCTCGCGGGTCCCCCCACAACACTGCAAAGGGAGAGCAGCCCTTCGTACAGACACGGAACTTCCAGCTTCCAGAGGCCAAGCGGCTGTTCCCATCCATCTATTAAGGTTTATCCACGTGTCTCGTGTCCATGTTTATATTTCTTTGTGTCCGAAAGGTCTTGTTAATATTCGATGGCATATTCTTCTCCATCGAGCGTGTTGGGGCTCAGACACCACTCCCGTCTTCCTAAATCTCCTCGTGCCACCGACCCCTCGCCGAGGGCCCGCGTCTGCCCCTCGGGGTGGAGCTGAGCTTGCATCCCCAGGCGGCAGAGGGGACCTCTCTCGTGTGTGTCGTGGGCATAGCAGCCCTCGTCTGCAGCATCCTCTTAATGACGCGCAGCTGCCGAGCTCCGCCGGCCCTTCGGGAGGCTTCCGAGGCGGGGAGTGGCTGGGTCAGAGCACTGCTAGAAGCCGTCCAGACACTGTTGTTTGTTTTCCTCGAGAAAGCGTACCTGGTTCCCGACCCCGTAACCTGAGGAGTCAGAAAAAAGAGATTTGCTTTAAAAAAATTATCCAGGCATTCCCACCGTGGTGCAGTGGGTTAAGAATCTGGTGGTAGCAGCTCAGGTCGCTGCAGAGGTGCGGGGTCAATCCCCAGCCCTGCTCAGTGGATTAAGGATCTGGCTGTGGCATAGGTTGCAGCTCTCCCTCAGATTCAATATCCTGACCCGGAAACTTCCATGAGCCGTGGGTGCAGTCATTAAAAAAAAAAAAAAAAAAAAAAAGCCCCATCAGATACCATTGTATCGCTTCTTAGTTAAAAGGTCTTCTGGGGAATGGTTTTAAAAGTGTTGCCTCAATATAATAAAAATCATCTGGTGCCATTTCCCCCCTGTTGAGGCAAGTCTGGAATATTCCATCTTGCTAGGAGTTGCTCACTGTGTTCCGAGGGGATTCTCTTTCTAAAACCTGAATAAGCGTTCAGAGTCCAGGTTGTGGCCCTGCTGAAGGTGGAGGCCATACCGGAGCCCAGCCCGCGTCTAGAGGGATGCCCATCAGTAATGGGACACTTTCAGAAAAATTCACTAAAAGCCAGGTTTTAAAGCCAAATCCATAATTTGGCGCCGGGAGCCCCGTGCTCATCGGAGAGCCGGCGTCTCTGCCCCGCCTGGTGAGAGTCACGTCTCACGTGGGTGATGAAGCGATGAAGAGCGTGCCCCCCCAAAACCTGCCACAAGGGGTCCGTGTTGCCACAGCACAGCCGACGCCGCTGAAACTGGAAAGGCTAAGCTTCGCAGGGTTTCTGAGCCTGCCCAAACCCACAGCAGAAAAACGCGTCCCGAGGGGCTGAGCTCTGCTTGGGAGGCCGCACTGGTTTGTGCTACAAATGTATTTTGAAGAAGGATTTTTGCAGCTGGTCGCCTTCTCCCGGGCTCTGTGTTCACGATGGTGGGATGAACAGCTCGTGGGAGATTTACAGGTGGAGTGGGGGGTCGCACAGGAAGCCCCGCAGTCCGCGCAGCTTCCGCTCACTCTGTGGTCCCCTGAGCCTTTCTTATCCCAACGGCCAACAGATCCACACTTGTTTCATGGGGCCTCATGTCGTGTACAGTTTGCTCTGGTACGATGTGGTCTCAATAGTTGTTTAAAGGTTCTGCGATCTTCCAGGAAGAGGGGGAAGCGTGGCTTTGGTTTCTGTTTGCTTGGACGTGGAGGCTGGCTTTCTTAGAGCCCCAGCTTCCCCGGCTGTGCTGTGGACTTGCAGGCATTCCCCCCAAGGCTCCTGAGGGGTTAAGTGAGGCTGCACGGGCACCAGGCCCAGGGAGGCACTGGAAGCTGCACCTGCTAAGCTGCCGCACCCTGCCCTGTGACTTGGTTACGGGTTGCCTCTTTTCCCTACTGTTATGAAGAACGCGAGGGCCACCTCTGTCCCCGGAGCCTGTTTTCATTTGGGGGACTTTCCTTATAAAAGAGGCTTGCAAAGGTTTTAAAAACTCAGAGGGTGAGACGGTGTTATGGCTTTCCGGGCAGTTTATGTTACCCTGGTGCTTCCTTCAAGTGCACCCCCAGCAGCAGATACCGGAGCTGATAAGCCCTCGATTCGCTGTTTCTCCCATACGCTGTAGCTCCAGCGACTCCGACGTGAACCTTCTATCAAACCGTGGAGGGTTCACAAACCCTAAGATGTCACTTAGAAAAATGATCCGCAGGTTCTTTGTACACCTGTTAGCCCGTGAAAAATCATTTTTGAAAGATTTCATGTGACATATGCTCTCCAATGAGAATCTGGAAACTCTCAGGGGAAGGTCTTGTTTTTACGCTATTTTGTATTTCGTTTTAAGATTTATTGGCGTAGAGTTGATTTACGAGGCTGCGACCATTTCTGCTGCACAGCAGAGTGACCTGTCACACATGCGCTCACGTCCACTCTCTCGCCGATTCTTTCCCCACGTGGGTGATCGCGGGATACTGGGTAGAGTTCTCTGTGCTGGACAGCAGGTCCCCGTTGGCCAATCACTCCATATGCCTCAGGAAGGCCTAGTTTTTAAAGCCGTGACAAATTTTTACCAAAGCACTGAATTCTTAGAATGGGAATAAACGGCTCTCACTAGAGCCTGGAGAGTTGACTGAAGTGCCTCTTGCCAACAGCTTGTTCTCAGAGTGAGAAGAGGAAATGGAGATTTTTAACCTCATGGCTGAGAATTTCACCTTAGGGATGAGAGGCAGAAAAAAAAAGTCCCTTTCAAGATCCTGATTTTCCTTATTTCCCTTGGAACACGAGTGTCTGTTTTTTCCTAACACCTGCTCGCCTTCTGTGGCCTTCCTCTGCTCTTGGACGGACAAACACAGAACTGCAGAAAGTCAGTCCTGCTCGCAGGTAGGCGGGGTGAGTGGCATGCAAGCTGCTTCTGGAACCCGGCAGCACGGAGAAGCAGACGATGGCCCCGCCTTGCCCTCCTGGCCCTGTCCTCACGGCGGGTGGCCTCACCCAAGCTTGGGCTCCGGAGGGCACCTGGGACTCCGAGGGGAAGCCAGGCCAAGCGCGACCTCCAGAAGAAACACACCCCAGGAGCCCTGCCCAGCGATGCTGGAGTCCAGCCGCAGGGGCGTTTGGAGGTCTTGAGAGAGTCCTGGAGCAGGGGACAGGGAGCAGGGGACAGGGAGGCGGCCTGACGTTGACGTTGGCATCCCTTTCATCTCGAGGTCAGAACGAGGCCCATGTTTCGCTGGCGGAGGTTGTGCGCTGCCCCGTGATAGACTGTGGGGCTGTAATTATGAGGGAAGCGTAGCTCTTTGGAAGGACAGCCACCCGTAAAGCCTCCTGTTGACTCGAGAGGTTTCCTGCGTGACCCTGGAGAGCCTGGTGTCTCCCCTTGGAGGAGAGACACTGACACCAGCTCTTGGGAGGCACGGGTCAGAATTTTGGCACCAGGCTCCAGACTGAGATAACTTGGTAAACTTGGACAGTAACCACTGCCTGGAAAGTCTGAGATTTTTAAAAAGGAGAAAAACCAAGAAAAATAGGAAAGCAAGAAAGGAATGTTTTGTCATGGGCTTGGAGAACAGACTTGTGGTTGCCAAGGGGGAGGGGGAGGGAGTGGGACGGACGGGGCGCTTGGGGTTCATAGACGCAGACTCTTGCCTTTGGAATGGATAAGCAAAGGGACCCTGCTGTGTGGCACTGGGGACTAGGTTGAGTCACGTATGACGCAGCATGATCACGTGCCAACAAAGAACGTGTACATGTATGTGACTGGGTCCCCTTGCCGTACAGTAGAAAATGGACCGAAAGCTGTAAGCCAGCTATAATGGAAACAATAAAAATCATTATAAAAAAGGGAGAGAAAGGAATGTTTTGCCTCTGTAGCTTGACAGAATCTGTGACATAGATAAATATAGATATTTGATCAAGGTATTTTGGTTAAACTGTAAGAGTAAATATTTAGAGATATTTCCTAGGTGGTTTGTCTTTGATACTCGTTTCCTTTTAGAATGCTAGATTTCCATCTCATATTGTCTGGATGCTTTTCCAGCTTTGTAGCAAAAAATACGCGCAAGCCATAAATGCAGATGGTTTTGAAGCTTATTTCTTTGAAAATACAGTGACCTATAGAGGAAAAGATAGGATTTTCACTTGCATCTGAATTTCCTTGCCAGCTCTGCCTGGGGTGAGGGGAGTGCTGTGTGACTGCGTGGAGGTTGGCTCGAGGGAGCGTTAGCAGTTTCATTGCTGATGACACGGCCCCCCTCCGTATAAATCATGATGATGGGACCTAGGACAGATTCTGAACAACGCCCAGAGTGTAGCTACAATGCAGTTAAATGCATGGATTGTTCCTCCATTGGGGTCCATCAAGTCAAACAGGTGCTGACTTGGAGGCTGCTCTGCTCAGCACACCCTGCACCTTTGGCATCTGGCTTCTGGGTTTTCCCTCCTTTATCGGGGAGGGGGTTGAAATCTGCGCCCGTGAAGCCGAGAATACACAGGAGCCGCGTCAGGCTCTTTGTTTTGTCATAAACATGATACACACGTTTACGACTCTGACGCCTCTTTCCAGCCGTCTGGGTCGATTGGACTGTGTCGGGATCCTCTCCGTCACCGCTGCATTGCTCTTTAGAGGGTGCCTTCCGACCTCAACAGCCACCACAGCCTGGTTTTGCTGAAACCTTGGAGCCAGTCGGTAGCAGAAAGGGGAAAGGACCATAAGCTCAGTGAGGGCAAGAGTCATCATCACATTTCCATGCCTCTGCCTCTAGCTGCCAGCGTGGTGCCTGGAACCAAGAGGAGGGAGCTCCTTCCTTTGTGCCCACTGCATGCATGATGGCACGGTCAGAAGTACAGCCAGTGAAGATGGATTGACGGCTCAAGTTGTTGCTCGAGACAAGTGTTTAGCATAAGCAAAGTCAGATTATACACGGAAAAAGAAAGTTACTAGTGCTGAAGCATCTATCCCAATTGTGTGGCACTCTAAGTTTTTAGGCAGAGATTTAAGTAACCCCTCCCTCAGAAGCATTAGAGGGTGAGGAGAGAGGATTTCCAAGTGAGAGAGGATGTCCATGCCCACCTCTGGGCACCGCGGTGGGAAATCCTTGCCACCCTCTCCTCTCCTTGATCTGCTGGCCCCACCCACGTAGGGGAGGGGTTAGGAGGACCTGCGAGGTGGGCCAGTGGCCACCTTTCTGAATGCCGACCAGGTACGAGGGCCACCCTCCAGCCCAGCCTGTTCTAGGACAAGGGCTCGGTCACGGAAGAGGGACACGCACCAGAGCCTTTGTGTGTTACTGGGGCAGAGGGTGAGAGAGAAGCTTCTTTTTCATGTTCTTAATGAGTCACAGTGAACACGATTGTCTGATTTGACCGCGTTGTGCTGAGGTTCTGCCGCCTTCTACAGAGTATGGCCGGCTCCACCAGGACTGTGGATGATGCTGGCGGTGTGGTACTTGTCCCCTGATGCTCTCAAAGCCCCTGTACATCTCGGTCCTCCCTGCTGCTACCCAAGGAGCAGTGGTAGCCCCTGCGGGTCCTCAGAGCTGAGGGAAGATTTCCACTGCCCTCGAACGCTGTGCTGGGACTTCCGCAAGGAGCAGAGCTGGCATCCCCACTGTCCTGAGTGTGTCAGGCTCCACCCAGGCTGCCGTCTGAGGAGTGAGCCAGAAATAGTACAGGGGATTTACTTGGCTCTTGAGACACTGACCATGGAAGTTAGAGTGCCGTGATGAAGGATGAGAAGACGCAAATTTCACATATATCGATTTGCTGTCAGATAATACTTGGAGATCCCGCTCTGGATGTTGCAAGTTCAGCAGGACCAGTGAGTCAGGTGAGCTGAGGTAGGCTGAGGCTAGAGCCTTGGTTCACAGCAGAGTAAAGCTAGAGAGCCACCTTAGAGCTGACTGTGGGGGGCAGATCATGACCAGGGGTCAAGGATGCCTGAAAGGCTAGCTGTGGTCACTCCCATAGAGGAGCAGGTGGTTCCAGTGTGGGGCTTCACCCGCTGGTTTGAACCTCTTCTGCACTGTGAGACCCACCAGTCACCTTCTCAGGTTTTCTATGTAAGGCTACTATTTACAACGGTAGGGAATCCAACAAATGGTCAGACAGCCCGACTGGGGAATTCTCTCAAACATTCAAAGAAGAATTATAGCAATCCTCCTCAAATTGTTCCAAAAAATAAAAGAGGGCTCATTTAACACGGCCAGCATTACCGTGATACCAAATTCAGACAAAAGTGTCACAAGAGAAGAAAATTACAGGCCCATAGCACTGATGGGCACAGATGCAAAAATCCTCACCAAAGTGTTAGCAACAGCAGCAGCAGTAATACATTGGAAGGATCACATGCCATGATCGAGTGGGATTTATCCCAGGGAATGAAGAATGGTGCAACATCAGCAAATCAATCCGTGCGATAGAGACCTCATTAGCGAGATGAAAGATAAACCCATGATCCTCTTAGTAGATGCAGAAAAGGCATTGGACAAAATTCAGCATCCATGTGGTAAAAGCTCTTTACAAAGTGGGTATAGAGGGACTGTACCTCAGCGTAAAAAAGGCCTTCTGTGATGAACCTACAGCTGTCATTACACCCAAGAGTAAAGCTGAAAGCTTTTCTTCCAAGATCAGGGACAAGACAAAGATTGCCCCCTCACTACTTTTTTTAAATTTTGTCTTTTTAGGGCCACACCTCCATATGGAGGTTCCCAGGCTAGTGGTCAAATTTGAGCTATAGCTGCTGGCCTACACCACAGCCACTGCAATGCCAGATCTGAGCCATGTCTGTGACCGACCCCACAGCTCACAGCAATGCCGGGTCCTTAACCCACTGATGGAGGCCAGGGATTAAATTTGCATCCTCATGGATACTAGTCAGATTCATTTCCACTGAGCCACGATGGGAACTCCCCACCCCTGCACTATTTTACTTAACATATTATTGGAAGTCCTAGTCAGAGCAAGAAAAGGAAATAAAAGGCACCCATATTGAAAAGGAAGAGGTAAAACCATCACTATTTTCAGATGATGTTATACTGTATATAGAAAACTATAAAGACTCCACCAAAAAAGTTAGGACTAACAAATGAATTCAATAAAGGTGCAGAATACAAAAGCAATATACAGAAATATGCATTCCTATACACTAATAGCAAACTCTAAGGAAGAGAAATTAAGAAAACCCATTTACAGTTGCATGATAACAAATAAAATACCTATGAATAAATTTAACCAAGGAGATGAAAGACTTGCACACTGCAAACTGTAAGACATGATGAAAGAAATTGAAGAAGACAAAATAAATACAAAGATATCCCCTGTTCATGGATTGGAAGAATTAATATTGTTAAAATGTCCATATTCTCCAAAGCAATCCGCGGATTCATGGTAATCCCTGTCAGAATTCCATTGGCATTTTTGACAGAAATGGAACAAGTAATCTAAAAGATGAATGTAACCACAAAAGACCACAAACAGCCAAAGCAACCCCGAGAAAGAAGGGCAAAGCTGAAAGCATCACGTTCCATGATTTCAAACTCTATCATAAAGCCATAGTCATCAAAACACCATGGAATTGGCATAAAACCAGACACACAGAAAACAGAGCAATATAGAGCGCCCAGAGATAAACCCACATGCGTGTGTGCAGTTGATTTGCGGCAAAGGAGTCCAGCTGTACAATGGGGAGAGAAGAGTCTCCTCGGTGGAAAACTGGACAGACGCATGCGAAAGAATGAAATGGAACCACCGTCTGACACCATACGTAAAAATGAGCTCAAAATGGGTTTAAAACATGAATGTAAGACCTGAAACCATGGAGCTCAATGGCAAAAAAACACAAACACTTCCATTAAAAAGTGGGCCCAGGATCTGAAGAGACATTCCTCTAAAAAAGACGTAGACTTGGCCAACAGACACAGGAAAAGATGCTCCGCATCACTAATCATCAGGGTAAATGCAAACCCAAACCACCATGAGATACCACATCGCATCGCAGGAGGGCCTTCATCAAGAAGACACAAGAGATAACAAGAGCTGGAGAAGGTGTGGAGAGACGGGAACCCGCCTACACTGTTGCTGGGATGTGAACTGGTACAGCCGCTGTGGAAAAGAGTATGCAGGGTCCCCAAAAAGTAAAAGCAGAATTATATGACCCAGCAATCCCACCTCGGGTATTTACCCAAAGAAAATGAAAATACTATCTTGAAAAGATATTTACACCTCTATGTTCATTTCAGTACTGCTTGCAATAACCAAAATATGGAAACAACCTAAGCGTTCCTAGTGGATACATGGATAAAGAAGCCGTGGTACACGTACACAGTGGAACATTATTCAGCCATTAAAAAGAATGAAACCTTGGCATTTGCAACAACATGGATGGTGGACCTTGAGGGGGTTATGCTAAGTGACATACATCAGACAAAGAAAGACAAGTACCATCTGATCTCACTTCCTAAATAAGTAAATAACACACAAACAGGTTCACAGATGCAGGGGACAGATTGGTGGTTGCCAGAGGCAGCACGCTGGGAAGTAGATAAAAAGGGTGAAGGGAGTGAAAAAGGATGCAGCAATGGTTTTAAAAGTTATAAAATAAGCCATGGGGATGTAATGGACAGCATGGGGACTCTAGGTAATGATACTGTTTTGCATATTCAGAAGTTGCTAAGAGAGCAGACGTTAAAGGTTCTCATGACAAAATCGCTGTCTCCAAGCAGACGTGGAGCTCCCGTTACTGTGTGTAGGAGCTGCCTTTGCTTTTGGAGTAATACCTGCCTTTGCCAGCGCTCCCTGGGAGAGCCCTGTGACAGTGCTTGTGGTGACAGATTTCCCTGAGGGAAGGGACGACCTGGAAACCTTAGGCAATAATGAATATTAGCAGATATTTAATAGAGGGTTATTCCAAGTTTTTCCTCTTGTGTTTGGTCCCATAAATGTGCTGACGAGAGAGGTTGGGCCCAAATCATTTCTTTAAGGATGCAGAGAGCCCCTCAATGTGAATGTGGCAGGGGCATGTGTGCGGGTTTTGTGTGGCCCCAGGGGCAGGCATCAGAGTGAGGTGGGGCCCCAGCTCCATGGGACAGGTACCAGGTGTCATGATAATGGGGTGGGAGTCAGCGCTCTGCAACCAGCTGCAGGTACAAGGCTTTCCTGGCAAGGCCACGTGTCTGCTCTTTATTGGAACTTATAGTTGACGCGCTCCCCTGCTCTTCAGTGCTTTCTCAAATCAGCGATCGACGGGAAAGACCGGTGTCTGCTTGTGGTTCAGGGGTTAAGAACCCGACATGGTGTCCTTGAGGAGGCAGATTCGATCCCTGGCCTCGCTGAGTGGGTTCAGGATGTGGTGCTGCTACAGACTGTGGCATAGGTCACAGATGTGGCTCGGATCTGGCGTTGCTGTGGCTGTGGTGCAGGCCGGCTACTGCAGCTCTGATTCGACCCCTAGCCCAGGAACATCCATGGGCTGCAGGTGCGGCTTAAGAAGAAAAAAAATCGTCACACTTATTTCTCATGTGTGTCTCCTTTTCCAGCCACACCAGTCACTTGTCAGTATCCTAGGGAGACTCTGAGAAGGGCAGGTGCAGCCCGGCAGGTGACAGCCGTCCCCTGTTGGGCAGTGGGTTCTGACCCTTAGTGTCTGCAGAAGAGGTGTCCACAGCAGCCCAGGGCCAGGAACTTCCTGGCCACACACTTCCTGGCCTCTCAGAGGAAGACCTTGCAGACTGTGGCGCCGCAGATCGCGTGGGACAGTGAAATTCACGCAGGTCTCTGTTGTCCGTCGCGCAAGGCTGCCGACCTTCAACCTGGATGATTGAGGCTGAAAATCTGGCTTACGTACCACGGCCTAGGCGAGACCAGATTCTCTCGTCGTTCGGGTAGAAAGAGCTGAAGATTGTAGTTGGCTGCAAAGTCAGCAGTCTGAGAGCTGCGCGTCGCTCTGTCCCACCCGCTCATTCTGGTTTGCTGTGTGACCATCAAGCCAAAACTGGGAGCAGTTGCCGGAGGCCACAATTCCGGGCTTGGGGTGAGAGGCTCTGTTTTTGAGGCAGAAGCTGACTGAGCATCGGGAAGTTTACACATGGACTTGCATCTGGGTGGAAGGTTTACCATCCACCCCCAAGACCCTGTAGTTTTGCCCTGGAAATAAGAGAGCACTCGGCTGGGCCCAGGCGTGACCCCTCCTGCACCTGAGCGAGACTTGGCTCCCCCCGCTCTTCCAGTGTCCGCGGCCTCCGCGGAAGTGATTGGTATTTTGTTTTCTCTGTGTGTGGTGACCGTTGTGGTGCCCTGTTCAAGGGTCCCTTGGGAAAACGGTGTCATTCCCTTTCTGAGGCTTTCAGAGGGACGTCTCAGGGACAGGCAGGCAGCTCCTGTGCCCATGCTCTAAGGCTTCGCCCTGAGGGGGAAGGAAGAACCAGCCACCTGTGCCCTGGGCAGCGTGGTGTCGTGGTCACAGGGGAGGCCTCGGCCTCAGTGGTTCTTAGCCTTGCCTCTCAGGAAGCACACGTCTAACAGCCAGCAAGGGTGCCTGGGGCCACGGCGAACAGGGGCTGCAACCCCAAACCAACCCACCGAGATGGAACGCATGGCTAACAAGGGCTGGCCAGGGTGTGGAGATGCCGGAAGCTCTCCTGCTGCTGGCAGGAAGGTCCCACGGCTGCTGGGCAGCCGTGTGGCAGCGGCCGGTCCCTCGGGCAGTGAAGCGGAGACCCCGTGCCTCTGCTCCCAGATCCTCAGGAGCGGATGGCGGAGATTCAGGCAAACACCGGTACAGGGGTTCATGGCGGCTCTGGGCTCAGAGCCCAAAGGCGGGCACAGCTCAGACACCTGTCCCCAGATGAGGCAGACAGGACGTGCGTGCGCCACAGCCGTGGAGAGAGGAAGCTCCGACCCAGGCTGCCCTGCAGAGGAGGCTGGAAATCACCACACCGAGGGAGAGAAGCCAGGCCCAGGAGTTCCCACTGTGGTGCAGTGGGTTAAGAACCCGACTGAGGAGATGCAGGTTCCATCCCCAGCCCAGCACAATGGGTTAAAGGCTCTGGCATGTGCTGCAGCTGTGGTGTCGGTTGCAGCTGCAGCTCAGATTCATATGCTGGAACTTCCATGTGCCGTGGGTGTGGCCCCTGAAAGGAAGGAGGGAGGGAGAGAGGAAGAAAGAAGCCAGGCCCCCAAGCCACGTGTTGTCCGATTGCGTTTTTGAGCAGCAGTCAGGAAAGTGGATCTGTCTGCAGCATCAGGAAGCAGCCGTGAGGCGGCCAGGGCCGGGGGAGGTTGGGGGGCAGTGGCTGCTAAATGGGTACAGGGCTCCCTTTTAGGGGATGAGACGTTCTGGAACTAACTGGTGATGAGGGCGGGACGACCTTGGGATGCATGTCACACCACTGAAGCGTACACTTTAAAAGGGTCAATTTTATGCTACATGTGTTTTGACGTCATAATTTGTTTTTTTTTGTTGTTGGGTTTTTTTGTTTTTATTTTATTTTCCCACTGTACAGCAAGGGGATCAAGTTATCCTTACATATATACATTACAATTACATTTTTTTCCCCACCCTTTGTTCTGTACACACAATGGAATACTATTCAGCCATAAAAAAGAATGACATAATGCCATTTGCAGCAACATGGATAGAACTAGAGAATCTCATACTGAGTGAAATGAGCCATAATTTGTTAAAAAGAAAAACAGCCGATGCCTGGTCCCATCGCGGAGCTTCTGCTGAAGCTGGTCTTGCTTGTGGCCCAGGCTTTCCCATCTAGGAAAGCTCTAGGGGTGGGTTCTGATGTGCAGCCGCGTTCCAGAACATCCGCGCCATTGCCGGGCCACCCACTCTGCCCCTCACTGGTGTGAGGCTCAGGGACGGTCACTTTCTGGGCCTCCGCCTCTTCCCTCTGAAAGGGGTCCAGGTGATGACAAGTCGGCTGTCACGCAGGTAAAGTGGGGAGGTGTGAGGAAACTTCGTGCCCCACGGGGTCTCTGGCTTCGGCCGGGCCTGGGGTGGGACAGGACACTCTTCAAAATGCTGCTGCCCCAGTGCTTTCCAGGTGGGCCTTTTCCCTGGGCTACGTGAAAATGAATTTTGTGGTCACGCTTCCCCAGCACGATGGGTGGCACAGGGTGACGGATGTCTTTGCAAGTGAGAGCGGGGGTGTTTGGACCAGGCTGGGCGGTTTAACTGTAGCCATGCTTCCTGCTTCTCAAAAACCCTCCTGCTTTTCCTGAAGATAAATTTGCTGGAAGAGAAATCCAGTTGGCTTGATTTCCTCCCCAGTGGCCCCTGTGACCTGCCTGAAGTCCCTGAGTAGCCCTTCCTGGTCGATGCAAATACTGGAAATAATCTGACTTCTTTCAGAGAGACCGGTTCTCATTTGCGTTTTGTTTCTATATGGGGATGAGGCATCTTTTGAGTCGGCCCTCAGACCCAGCCAGTGGCAGATGACAGCCGGGCCCCCCTGTCCTTTCCTCCTCCAGCCAGAGGATCAGGGAGCCCCCAGGAGCCATGAGCCTGCGAGGTCCCCAGGGTTTAGAGGGACCCACTTTGTTGATGGCTGCACCCACTGCAGATGGACGTTCCCAGCCAGGATCCTCTCATCCCCAGCACCAGCCCGGGGATGGAGCCCCAGCCTCCGCAGCAATTCGGGTCGCTTCGGTCGGATTCTTAACCCACCGCCCCAGAGCGGGAGCTGCTGGAGAAACCCATTTATCTCAAGTGTGGCCACGCAGGAAATCTCACGCCTGATGAGTTTTCGTAAAAACCACAACCTGGGGTCAGTCGTCAAAGCCCACTGCTGTGTAAACTTGAGGACATTGTGTCCGTGTAAAAGGGAAACCTTTGTTTTGAGGGTTTTATTGTTTGTGTGAATTAGAACCTTCTCCCTCCCTAATTGTGCCTAAGTGAGTTTGCTTCTGTTGAAATCTCACATAGGACCACAGCGAACCATCTCACACACACACACACACACACACACACCCAGGTTGTGCACTTCGGGTGTTTTCCTTAGCTCTCTGCCCATCCGGCCCCCTCATCCAGCCTCTCCGCCCCTCCCTCACGCCAGCCTGCTGTCCCCTCCTCCACCCCACCGTCCAGGCCACCTGCCCCGAGGGGCCCAGCGCGCTCTGCCTGAGGCCGGGCGCCAGCGTGCTCTCCATCTTTGAATTAACGGGGGCGTCTTTCCTTTCCCTTCACAAGCCTTGCAGAAATCCCTGCCTCTCTAAGGGTCCCTGATGAACGTCACCAGTTACGGATGACCCGCAAATCCCAAACGTGTTTGCTAGCAGGTTTGGGTTTTGAGAGGGTCCTACAGCAGAGGCCGCAGAGTGTCCTCCACCTGCAGTGCCCTCGCTGCGTCTGGTTCGAGACCCGGGCTCCCCGTGAGCTGAAAGGAGAAATCCCAGCAGGAGAGACACGATCCGAAATCGTTCTGATGCTTGTAACCATCCGAGAGCTTGTGTGGCACAGTATTTTCTTGGCCACACAGCTTCTCCCACTCGTCTTCCAGAGAAACGCCATCCCTCAGGCGTTCCCACGGAGGGGCCTGGCCCAGGAATGGTCATTTCCCACTCATATCGCGTAGGAACGACCTGATTCCCAAGCTCCGTGTCTCGGCCCGTCACGGAGATTCATCCTTACGAAGCTGGCGCGCTTCATGCCACTCGACTTGCCCTTCACTCTGAATTGATGCCAGATGTCCAGGCAGACAGAAGACAGCTCGCCGTCGGGGCAAGGATGCAGCAAGGGCACGCCCATCAGGAAGGCTGCGTCTGAGGATAAGGACCAGCAGGCAGGGCGCGCCGTCCTGGGAAGGGAACTCGGCCTGACCCTGCATCCAGGATGGGGCCGGCAGCCGCGGCGTGGGAAGTGAAGCTCTCTGCTTTCACACCCGAGGGTGCCAGGAGCTTTGATAGCCCTGGGCTGCTCTGCCCAGCGGATCCCGTACGTGTGGGCAGGACAGCGGAGTCTCTGCCTGGCTGGCTTCGGGTGTATGTTCTGCCTTGAGTCCTTGCCCAACCCGTGTCCAAGGGGAAGGCGAGTGGGGAACAGGTCTGACTGCAGCTTCACTCCCACCTGGCTCTTTGACAAGGAAGAAAGAAAGAAAGAGACAGTAACAGAAAAAAAGAGAAAAGAGAGAAAGAAAAAGGAGGGAAGGGAGGGAGGGAGAGAAAGAGAGAACAGAGGAAGGAAGACAAGAGAAAGGAAGAGAAAGCAGAAGACCCAGAGAAAGTCCTTTGGAGAGGGGGCCGCTCAGGGTAAGGGGAGGGGGCTGCAGTGCCCCCTCGGGACCTGACCAGCTGAATCCCATCCCCAGGAGGCTCAGCCAGTCTGAGGAGTTCCTTTCCTTAGGCTTCAGTTCTTCTCACCATCACAGCTCTAAAAGCACCCCATCCCCACTGTGTCTGGTGGAATTTACAAGCGTCTGCTGCTGAACGGGCTGTCCGTGGCTATTTTAGACTGTGCTTACCATACCAAAATATTTTCCGCAATATTTAGACGAAACTCTCTGTCTGAACGGCAGCCGTGTCAAAAGGTCCACTTGATGACATGGTTGGTTCTCACAGGACAAATAGTCTTAAGCGCCTGAAAGAACCGTTTGGGGAAATGGAAACAAAATGACCCTTCGTCTGCACTTTTTTTTAACAAGGTGATTTAAACAAAGGTTTCAAGCACAGCCTTGACCCTTTGTCTGCAGAAGCGTCTTCCAGCTGGAGGTCGCCCCCCCTTCCTGTTTAGAGGAGCGGCTGCTGCCGGGTGCAGACCACATCAGGAACTTGAGCAAAACAAGAAGATGTGTCAGTTTGCGCTGAGTGGAAAGAGCCGTGCCCCCCGGGAGGTATTCAGTGTCCTGCCTGGTACCGATCTGTGATCAGGTGTAGGGTAAGAGAGAAACCCACTCTCTGCAGTGCCCATGAACCCCAAAGTCATTCTAGGGGGACTCCGCGCTCCCAGAGCCTCTGGGGGTACCTCGAGCTCTCGCCCATCCCGGCAGTGCCCTCTGCCTTGAGTCCTGCCCAGCGAGCCCGCATGCCTGCCATGGTGCTCCTGACAGCTCTGAGGGCAGAGCTCGCAGCCATCCAGCCACCACGGGCGCTCAGGGCCTCCTGGGATCAGCTCCTTGGGAAGCCCTCCGGGTCCTTGCATCTCCCCGCAGAAATGCTCCAGGCATTTGTGTCAAAGAAAAAATGCTGCTGACGTATCAGGAAACAGAGGAGGCTGCAGCCATCCAGCCATCCCGGGAAGCCACCCCCTGTACCCCAGTGAGCCCTGAGAGGACACAGGATGGGACCAGGTGGCTGCCACCGAGCGGTCAGCAGCTGCAGCCCCACCCCCAGAAAGGCCCTGAGGGCCCCAGGATGAGAGCACCGGATGCTGGCCCCAGACAGCTGAGGTGCAAGTCAAAGGGACGATTCCAGTGAGCCCGGAGCCTTGCATCGTCCTGTGCACAGGAAAATGCCAAATGCATTAGCGTGAGTTGTCTGGTTTTCTTTAACTAACAGTGATCTGTCAATGTTTTGTCGCACAAACCCCTGTGTATCTGGCTCCTCCTGCCCTCTTTAGAGCCGTCCCGCAGAACCGCCCGAGAGGCTGTGCCCCTCAAGCCCTCAGTTTCCTGCATCACATGAAACAGAACTTTCCACTTTTAGGCTGTGCACTATTTTTCCACTGACCTTTTTTTAATGGCCACACCCATGGCATACGGACGTGCCTGGGCCAGGGATCAAACCCGAAGTGCTGCAGTCAGATTCTTAACCCACTGGCCATAGCAGGAACTCCTTTCCGTCGACGTTTGGAGCGTGTTCAGAACTGTGTCCCGGCCCGTGGTGTGCCTCCCACAGCCGGAGGAGATTCAGACTCACTGAGATAATGCGCACCTTTCAAGCAGAAACATCAATTTTATATCTCTCAAATGTAAGGCTAGAGGAATTCCCGTCATGGTTCATCGGTTAACGAACCCGACTAGTATCCACGAGGGTGCGGGTTCAATCCCTGGCCCCGATCAGTGGGTTAAGGATCCAGGACTGCTGTGATCCGTGGTGTAGGTCGCAGACAAGGTTCGGATCCCGCGTTGCTGTGCCTGTGGTGTAGGCCAGCAGCTACAGCTCCGATTTGATGCCTAGCCTGGGAACCTCCATATGCCGAGGGTGTGACTCTAAAAAGACAAAAAAAAAAAAAAAAAAGGCTAAATATCTATGGCAAAATCAAGATGAAGATGGTGTCTTTTGAGCTGACACGCATAAGCCGAAGTTGTTTGCTGGCCCTCCACTCCCAGCTGTGCGCGTGAGATGGGGTCAGGTTACCATTTTATACTGAATGTGATAAACCCATGGGCTGTGGGTGGTGATGAGTTTAGAATGGTTCCCCCTCTGACGAGGCCTCTGGGTGGCCCATGTCTAGAGGGAGGTGTCTGCCTCTCACGCTGAAGTCCCACAAGCCCTGGGACCTCATGGCTGGATTTGCCTTTTTCCCTGTTTCCTTCATCATCCACTGCATTCTCTTTTGCCTTTTTTTAAACTAAGGTGTGTATAGCTGACTTATAGTGGTGTGCCAGCTTCTGCTGTGCAGCAAAGTGACCCAGTCATCCATGTATCTCATGTCATCCCCGTAATGTCTTATTCCAAGAGACCGGACACAGTTCCCTGCGCAGTAGAGCAGAACCTCACTGCTTAGCCAAATCTAAATGGAATGGTTTGCACCAGCTGACCCCAAACTCCCTGTCTGTCCCACTTCTTCCCCTCTCCCCCCTTGGCAACCACAAGTCTGTTCTCCATATCTGTGAGTCTGTTTCTGTTTTGTAGACAGGTTCGTTTGTGCCATGTTTCAGATTCAGCGTATAAGTGGTATCACATGGTATTTGTCTTTCTTTTTTAGACTTACTTCACTGAATATGAGAATCTCTGGTTGCATTAGTGTTGTTGCAAATGGCATTATTTCATTCTTTTTTAGAGCTGAGTGGTATTCCATTGTGTATATGTACCACATCTTCTTAATCCAGTCATCGATCTATGGACATTGAGGTTGTTTCCATGTCTCAGCTATTGTGAATAGTGCTGCAATGAACATAGGGGTGCATGGATCTTTTTGAATTGTAGTTGTGTCCAAATATGTGCCAGGAGTGGGATTGCTGGATCATATGGTTGTTCCATATTCAGTTCTCTGAGGCGTTTCCATACTGTTTGTTCTCCATAGTGGTTGTACTAGTTTACATTCCCACCAACAGTGCAGAGGGGTTCCCTTTTCTCCATACCCTCTCCAGCATTTGTTATTTGTAGACTTCATTGCTTTTTTTTTTTTGGTGGGGGGGGGGTCTCTTTAGGGCCACACCTGCAGCATATGGACGTTCCCAGGCTAGGGGTTGAATAGGAGCTATAGCTTATGGCCTACACCAGATGCTGGATCCTCAACTCACTGAGCGAGGCCAGGGATCGAACCTGCATCTTCATGGATACTAATTGGATTTGTTACCACTGAGCCACACTGGGAATTCCTTCATTCCTCTTTCTTAATGATTTGTTAGGCTTCACCCACAGGAGAACTCCTGAGGAGATCTGGTGTGACTGTGAGAGCCAGAATCTGTGATTTTGTTACCAAGCTTTGCAAAAAGGCATCACTTACCCCACCCCTACCAGAAAAGGGCTTGATGGTTTTTTTTAAATGTTATTGACCTATTTGAACAGGAACAGGAAACCAGATCCCTCTTACAGGCGTGTCATGGTCTGTTCCGTGGAATCTGGCCACTTCGTAGCAGGAGAAAACCATGGAACTAGAATAGGAGGATGGGGACGTGTCTAGACCCCACGCCACGTGGACCATGTTATTTTATGTTGATGCGAATTAGCATCTTAAAGGACATCTGATAATTAACAGTCTTTCTCTCTAAATTATTCTGTGGATTTTTTTCTACACTCTGTGCATGAATCTCGGAGGAGGAAAAGAAGGGAATAGGAGTCAAACCACAACATGCTCTGAGGGTTTGCTGCCCATCGGTTGAAGGTGGAGAAACACTGCCGTGTTTCAGAATTCAGGAGAGGCGCAGGTGGACCAAGAGTTCATGGCCCCTGACCCTGGGGGTGGGGGTGGAGGTGGGGGAATTCGGCTAAAAATGGCTAAAAATGGATGAGCTGCAAAGAGCTGGGGTTCAGGGACCACAGTGAACCCAGAGGGTGCCATCAGGTCAGGCATGCATAGTTGTGGTGCCCCCTGGGGACAAGTGGGATTGGAAGCGCCTGGTCTGGACAGAGTGGAGGGAAGAAAAACAGTTAGTATGAGGGTGTGGAATGAGCTGTCACAAACGTCGGGTTTAGGGAGGTCGAAGGGAGCTGCGCATACCCCAGAGACACGATGCCGGCGGTGACTCGAGTCCTGCACTGCATGTTACAAGCTTCAGCAAAACCTCCACAGCATGAGTTTATAAAAGCCCCTTGGGGGGCGGGGGGCACTCGAGCAAGCTGGCCATCAGGCAAAACACCTCCCCAGCCCCAGCCTCGGACCAGCCAGCCCCGGCTCTGGCTGGTTTCATTTGCTGACTCTATTGTCGGGTCCCTGATAGGTGAGCAAATCTTTGGTCCCTTTGCTTTGCTGTGTGCAGGAGGCTGCAAGGCAGGAGAAGCTATTTAAGCGAGTTCGTTTGCATTGGCCTGTTTGCTTGGGATCCAGTCCAGTAGCTGTGGAGGTCGAGGACTGGGAGAGACACGGATGGGTTTTCTTTAGCTTTCGCGTGGGCTCCCAGGGGGCACAGAGACGTTTTCTGAGTGGGACCCTGTCTCCTGTCCATCCCTGCTCCCGGCGGGGCTCTGCATCCGGGGAGCAGGGCAGCTAATGGTCAGTGTCTCACAAGGAAGCACGAATCGGCCTAAAAAGCAACCTGGAGGGACTGGCTTTTCCTTTGACTTCAATATTCAAGGACAAGAAAATCAGAGCCTCAAATATATCCTCTCAGGAAACTGAACGAGAATATAATTGGCAGAACAGAATACAGGGCCTTTGCTGAGTGCGATGTTTCCTGTATATATTTATGTCACATACGGTTCAGAGGAAAGCTTCCCGCAAGTTCCTTGTGAGAGACAGGAGGGCAGGGCCACCTGCCAGTACTGGGAGCTGCTGGGAGCCGGACACAGTCATGGGTGCAGGTGGGGAGCCATCGCTCTTTGTGAGGCCCGTGTTTTAACGGGGGAGCAAAAAGAAGCAAACACACGGTAGCTGTCACAGGCAGCACACGGCGGGCACTTACGGCGCCCAGAACTCTCTCAGGCCCTCTCACCTGCAGGAACCCGTGTCGTTCTCACCATCGCTTTGTGATGTAGGTCCTGGTAGCTGCCCCCGCTTTAGGGGAGATAAAGCCTGTCCAAGGTCACACGGCTTATCTGCTGGCAGAGCCAGGAACCGAGTCTGGGCAGTGTGTCCACACCCGCTGTGGACTGACGTCTCCCTGGCACCGGCCTGGGTGTGGAATGCGTGGGGCCCGGGCCCAGGGCTGGGGGGAGCGGATGCAGGGCAGGGGCTGGGCTCCGTGTCCTTGTTCGCTTGGAGGTAGAATGCTCCTCTCTAAATGCTCTTCCTGTAGGACCCTCATCTGCTTCTACTAAGCAGAACGTAGGGAGGAGGAATCCGAGAAAAACCTACGTGGCTTGGGTCTGCTCCTCCAGTGTAGACGGCGGGTCGAATGTCCTTCCAGCTGGTTGGGGGCCCTCCTGCAGCACTGCCCCCAATGGCCACGTAAAGCCTTCCCAGCCTTTCATGCCACCCTGTCAACTGTTCAAAAAATCTGAGTTAGGGGAAACCTAAGCCCCTTCCTGGCAGTGGGCAAAATACTTCGCAAGACGGCAAAGCCAGCTTCTCCAGGAGAAAGCTTCGTCTCCATCTGTCCTTGCTCTTGTCACCATCGAAGAGCTCCCTCTGACAGCAGGGTAAACACTTAAGGAGGCCACGTCAGAAGTGCAGGCTGAGCAGGAATCTGCCCCAACTCTGGCTTGGAGGTGTAACAGGCCTGCCGTTTCCTTCGCGATTAGGAAAATAAGCCTCACACCGGGAACCTGTCATGCAGGGGCTCCTGGGATACGTTTCCCAGGAGAGTGAAAATCCGGTGTTGCCGGAGCCATGCCAGCTGGGCCGTGAAAGTGGCAGGAGAAGCTCGGGTGGGGGCGGGGGCTGGGTTTGCATGATGCTCGGGCATCACACACCGAGAAGCTTCCGGCGCGATGTGATTTCATGTCTGTCTCTTCCCCCGACAGGGCTGCTCGACAACCCCAAACTCCCCGAGCGTGAATCCTCGTTCCGTCCCACTGGGTCCGTCCCTCTCGCTCAGCAACATCTCAGGGGTATCTGTCAAGTCGGACCTGAAGAAGCGCCGGGCTCCCCCTCCTCCAACCCTGCCTGGAACTGCGCCCCCCGTGCAGGACAAAGCATCAGTAAAGGTAGGGAGAGGGCACTTCTCGGGACCCGGGAATGCCCTGGAAGTGTCAGGTGCACGGTCCTCCTTCAGCTGTGTGGCTTTAGCAATGAGACTGTGGAGGCTGGATATTTAAGCTTGATTGGGAAGTAAAGGGGAGGTGCCTTGCTGCCTCGATTAGGGCGGGTCGGGAACTATTTCTGTGCCTTTGGTCCTTGAAGGCTGATACCCGTTGATGAGCATCTATTTTATCTTTAGCGCTGGCACTTGGGGCATGATTGCTTGATGAGAACATTGCAGGCGCCATTAAAATCCGGTGTGTGTCTAAGGGAGAAACGACACATAACAGAGGAGCACAGATATTGGCACTCCCGGGCAAGCCGAGATGTGCTGGCACCCCGAGTTGCTCTCCGTGTGGCAGAGCGTCTGCTGAGGGCATCCTGTGGAAGTTCATTTTCCGGGCGGTGTAGCACCTTCTCACGCCACCGGTCCATGTTGGTGGGGCCGAGCCTGTGTCCTCAGCATCCACCTGCTGATGGCCAAACACTGTTTGAAATATCCGCCTGCCTTTCCAGGGGCCAGGGCTCTGTGACAGGTTTCCTGACTTCACATGGGACACCGAAAGGAATTATTCGGGTGTGGAAGGGACAACCCTCAAGGGTGGCCGGTGTAGACGTGCTCAGGGCTCCTTTAACTGGGCTCTCCTGCCTGCACAGACTGTGGTGCAGGTCGGCCTGCAGCGTAGAGAAGGAAGCTGAGTCCTCCCTGGGCTGAGATGTTTTTCCCAGCCACTCGCCTCGAGCATCCTGGGCCGACCACACCCCACCAGCAGGAACACATCTGTGGGACCCGTTCACATGGCCTCTTCTCCGGCAGGAGCGTGTTCTTCCTGATGCTGTGATGTCCCTGCTTTATAACGGCCCAGAGCACACGCCGTGTGGGTCGCAGACCCGGGCCCTCCGGGCTTATTCAAAGCTGACTTTCCTGACAGTAAATTAGAAACCACGTTTACTCCGCCCAGAGGGGAGGCTTGGCTGCTGTGTCGTGGGCTCCGTGGCAGCGTCCTGACTCTCACTTCATTGCCTTCCAGCTGGTTGTCTGTCTGTCTGTGAATCAGTCTGCCTTTCCTCTGGTCACCTTTCGAAGTCCTTCAGGGGTGTTTTTATCCCGACCTCAGAGAGCCTCCAGCTCCCAGCTACAGCCCTATCCACGCACAACCCTCACATTCTGCCTGAAAAGCCTGTTATGCAACACGTTAGAAATATTTTGATTTTTATGTTTCTTAAACATTTTCTAATACTACTAATTCATTTCAAGTTTTCCATCTTACTTTAGCTGTCTTTTTTTTTTTTTTTTTCTTGGCCATGCCTGTGTCATGAGGAAGTTCCTGGGCCAGGGATAGAACCCGTGTCCCAGCAGTGACCTGAGCCACAGCAGTGACAGTTCCAGATCCTTAACCTGCTAGGCCACCGGGGAACTCCATAGCTGTGATAAAAGAAATGTAGGCACATTTGTTGGGCATTTTATTGCCCAGTTAAATGAAGTGCAGATTCATGAACATGGAACTGCTTCAGAGGAGGATGGGCAGTGAAGCCCTTAGTTTTCAGGAGTTTAGATCTCGAACTTTTTCATGACACACAGAGCATTTAGGGCTTTTCAACTGCCTACCTCTGGGGTTGTCTTGTTGCCTTTGATAAGGAGGGGAACTTTAGCGATAAAAAGTGCAAGTTCCTGTAGCTAGAATTCAAGCTTTTTTTCAATAAGAATTGCATTTGCCTGAAGTTATAACATGTGGATACTAAGCTGCATCAACATTTTAAAAATTGCTTCCATCCAGAGAAGGTGTTATGTTTTCCAGACTTGAACGTGCTTATCCAGAGTGGCTAACGTCAGCCTGAGTGAGAAAATGTATGTTAAGTAGCAAATCGAGAATATGATGAATGAAAAATGAGTCATATGCGATACCCTACAGAATGAGTAGAGCCCACTCTGAGGCAATAAAAGCTTTTTTTTTTTTTTTTAACTGAAATCCGTTTTCTTTGGCACAGAATGAGTGGAGAAATTGGCTCACAGCAACCATCTTTTTTAAGCATCTGAGTGGCATATAGATCAGATTTAAGCATTTTCTATGACCATGCTTTTTTTTTCTTTTTAAATGAAAGGTATTTGGTTTTTTACTGATTTCTGGGAAAGGAACCCAAAAAGGTATTGTCATCGTTGCTGGGGAAGAGCGTCAATTCCTTCTTCCTCAACTTCCTTCCATAGAAAGATAAGATGTTTATTTGGCCGACTTATTTATATGCGACTGTTACTAACACGAATATCCTGAATGGGGGGGGGGATCGTTTTCAAGGACAGGACTAGTTCCTAAGAAAATGAGAATGCTCAGGTTTTCATATGTTAAAGGGTTTTTTCCTTATCAAATGGTATTAAAATTTCAGTGCAGTCACCCCTTCATATCTATGGGACCCCCATCTGCAGATTCAATCAATTGTGGGTCAAAAATATCCAGAAAAAAACAGTCCAGCATGTTTCAGAAAGCAAACCTTGAATCTGCGGCTTCCGGCAGCAATTTTTGTAGCACTTCCATTGCATCAGGGGCTGTACGCCGTCTAGAGATGGTTTACAGTGCGCGGGAGAATGTGCACAGGTTATGTGCAAATACTGCACCAATTCCCATCAAAGACTTGAGCATCCAAGGAGTTGGGGTCTGGGGGTTCCCAGAAGCAGTCCCCCGCTGAGGGACCACTGTATTTACTTCCCCAGGTCTTAAGGGTGGACTAATTTCAGCCATCCTCCAGGTCGTCTGAAACTTTTCAAACATGTCATCTTTGTCTCAGAATTTGTTCCCCGGTTGTATATGCATGACTTGGGCACTTGACATTTCGAAAAGCATGTGTCAAGTTGTCCCAGAGGCGGGTGAGCCAGGAGAGACATGGATGGCCCCCTTGTAGGAGTCGCTCGGCCTCCGTGAGCCGGCTGAGGCCACGTGTCATTTGCAGGAGGAGGCGGAGCTGCTCAGTGCCTCTCACCTTCCTCTCTCTCCCCAGTACCTGGAATCACATTTTAATCATGTGGCGCATCCAGACAGGAATGAGCTCTAGTTAGGGCCCATTTGCTAAGACAGTATTTTTCAAACTTGAGTGAACACCAGGATGCCCCACTCAAAGGGCTTGTTAAAACGCGTTTTCCATGCTCCACCCTGAGGGTTTGTGATTCGGGAGGTCTGGGGCGGGGCCTGAGAAGCTGAGGTTCCACGGGTTTCTAGGCAGACCCCACTCTGAGAATCACTGCTCCACAGCCCCCTACCTCGCGGATCCCTCCGCCCAGAACTTGGACGAATCAGATGTGAGCGTGGGTCTACTCAGTATAAATATTTTTAACCGAGCTGGAGACGCTCCACAGCAAAAACGTTACCATAATCAAGCACCGTTACCTGGGACCTAAAGTTACAGATTAGGAGAAACATCTTGTGGGTCTCACTGGCGCCCTGGACCCGGATGCGACCTTCCCCGCCTCTCATCCTCGGAGTCTCCCCCTGTTCTCCCCCTGCCGCACCCCACGCGGAGTCCACCCCTGCCTTGGCCCCGCAGCTGCACAGGCTGGAGTTCTTGCTGCACCTGTGCCTGCGCGCAGCACCCTTCATACACCGAGCCTTAGCCGCCGACCCCAGGGGATGTGCCTTCTGGTCACTGGCCCTCGTTTCTCGCCCTGGGCTTGGATCAGCATGGGTCGGCGTTCAGGTCTCGAGTAGGGCTGTGGCCGCAGAGGCCCGGGTGGACAGGCCTCCCTCGTTCCAGCTCTGGTCCTCAGTTTCCGCCTCTGCACAATGGGAACCATGGACGATAGGGCAGAGGTCCGAGCAGGGAGCTGGGAGCTGCTTCCTGGGTTCAGACCCCAGCCCTGTTGTTCCTGGCAACATGATCTTGGCAAGTTACCCCACTTCTGAGCCTCCTTTTCTTAGGTGTATCAGCGGGCGGTGGGGGGGGGAGGCCAGCCCCCATGCTCTGGGGAGTGCGCTGGGGAGTGGAGAAGCCAGGGTGCCGGTGCTCTGGGGGTGAAGGTGCTCTAGCCTTAGCCAGGAGTCCTGCCTTAACCAAGGGCAAATTGTATTTAAAAATCACGCTTAAGGAGTTCCCATTATGGCACAGCAGAAACGAATCCAGCTAGTATCCATGAGGATGCAGGTTCAATCCCTGTCCTCACACAGTGGGTTAAGGATCCAGCCTTGCCATGAGCTCTGGTGTAGGTCACAGAGGCAGCTCAGATTATGCATTGCTTTGGCTGTGGTGTAGGCTGGCAGCTGTAGCTCTGATTAGACCCCTAGCTTGGGAACCTCCATATGCCGCAGGTGCAGCCCTAAAGAGCAAAAATAAAAATAAATAAATAAATTAAAATCACACTTTATTGCTAGAAACACCAAATGTATAGTAAAAAGTTGCCAAGCCCCTGGAACAGGCTCCTTCTGTTCACCTGCACCTGCTTCACCTGGTGGCGTTTCCCCTCTGGGCACAAACCACAGAGCAGTCCACACCTTCAAAGGATTCTGGGGGAGGGAGTCACTCACCTTTGGAGTCTCTGCTTGAGAAGAAGAGACTAGAATTCTGTCCAGTCACCCTGACCCAGGTGACCCAGCTGACCTGATAAGACGGAAATGATCCCAGAAAACACATTTGCCATCTTCACTTGTGTGACCCCTGGGGGGTTAAGGAGCTGCCTATTTCAGTTTTTACCCCTGTCTGCTGATTAAAAGTGAGTTACGGAAGTCTGCTAGACAAAGCCAGGTCTGATTTTGGCTGTCATCACCCACAAACATGGAATAAACAGCTCATCATTCATGTATTCAGTCTATGTACAGTTATTATACACCTGCTCTCGTGCCAGTAACAACTGTGCATCTTTTCTTATTGTAAGTAAAAGAAATATTTCAGTTATTCTGGCTTCCTTTTTTCTATATTATTTAAATTGTTGTGTTCATTGTGTTCAGCTCCATAAAATTCTGATGTGACAGGCATTTCTATATTATCTCGAGTTTGGTGCATTGAGCCTAAAATAACTAGTGATGTTGGCTCTTAAAATGAGAGATGATGTGGGGACTTGTGTTCTGATCGGTTACTAATACAATTCCACATGGAACTTTCTGTGAACTCTGCTGCGTATTCAATATGTATCTGTTGGACAACTGCTATGGGCAAGGCCTTGCAAACATGAAAGGATGAGCATTGTTGTAACGTCTCTGTCCAGAGTTCACGTAAAAACACAGTGTTTCATCCCGTGTATGTCATTAGGATACATTGTGAATCTTAGGAATTTAGTGGAAGGCACAGCGGGCATGGGCTTGGGTGTTATCGGACCTGCCATTGCAGGGCTGGGGTCTCACGCTGTAGCTGATGGATGGAGCCACACGAAGGCCGAGTGACTTGCTCAGGGTCACGGCAGGGAATTAAGTGAAGAGCGAGGCTAGAGCACTGTCAGAGGACAGCGTCCCTGGACTCCAGGAATAGTGACTGCCGACCAGCTAAGTTAACAGGCGACTAGTCTGCTCAGGCTGCCATGGCAAAGTGCCCCAATGGGGCTTAGACACCAGACATTGGTTTCTCGTGGAAGCTCAAATTCTGAGGTCAAGGTGTCAACAGGCCTGGTTTCTGCTGAGGCCTCTGTCTTGATGTGGAGACGGCCGTCTTCTTGCTGTGTGTGTGTGTGTGTGTGTTCCTCATCTTCCTTCCTCTTCTATAAGGACACCAGTCGTGCTGGATTAGGAACCACCTAATGGCCTCCTTTTACCCCGACCACCTCTTTAAAGACCTTATCTCCAAATCCAGTCACATACCAAGGTCCTGAGGGTTAGAACTTCAACCTGTGTGTTTCGTGGGGACAGATTTCATTCCAGCGGGAGATGAGTTTCCATTTATGCGCAGAGCAGCTTTCTTGGCCAGAAGAAAGGACGAGGACAAATAAGACCGTCCTTCAAAAGCTCCCCCTATTTAATCGCTGCAGAAACTTTGTGCCGCCCCTAATCGCAGAGACAGGCCCTGGTCTGGATGGAATGGGGTTTATGGGCCCAACCCAGCGGCAGCAATCCCATGGAAGCTCCTTGCACACTCCTGCTTTTTATGACTCCACCTGCCCCCCAGCCCAAGGGAGATGGTCGGGGTTGATTTGATCAGGGGCCAGAGACGAGACTGGACAGAGGCGGCACTTCTACACTCCTTCCTGGCAGCGGGTAATCGAGTCATGGACGAAGTCCCAGTGGAGAGAGATGATCCGGCCTGGCCAGTGGGGTTTAACTGTAAACCTCTTGAGGATGAGAGGCTGTGTGGCACACTCGCCAGCGCAGAGCCTCTCTGTGGTCCCTGGGCGAAGGAGGCACTTCACCTGGTCCTCGGCCCGCCGGCCCCAGGTCCGCACCGGCGGCTCTGATGAGCAGCTCGGCTCATCGCCCGCGCGTTGGGACGTGGTCCTGCTTCTCTCTGTCTTTACAAGGTCCTCCTGAACTCAACGCTGCTCCGTCTTCCCTGGACCGGCGAGCACACGGAGGTTCACCAAGGGGAAGTGAGGGCCAGGGCCTGGGGCATCTTTCCTGCAGGGAGCTCGCCCGTAAGGGTGCTGATTGGGGCCGGGGGAACCTGCGACCCTCAGGGGGCGGAGTGGGCAGTGCGGGCTCTGCAGGAGCCGGTGCGGGGGAGGGGCGGGGTGGCTTCTGCCAGGCATCTTCGAGCCCCTTCTACGGGATCACCTCTGGTGGAGAGAGTCTCAAAGGGGTGGCATGTGTGATACAGAAGAGCTCACTTATTTACTCATCATGGGCAGGGAAGTCGTGCGTTCGTTCTTGGAGGATTGCACCTCCAAAGTGAAAATTTATTCTAAAAACCTTCTGGCAGGAAGCAGGTGCTCACGCTCTGGGTGCGCTGCCCCCCAGGGTGTGTCCGCGAGGGGGATGCGAGCGCTCCCAGCCGCCGGTTCTGCTGCAGGTGGGAGGGACACGGAAGGGATGCGCTGGCGGAAGCGCAGTGGGATCAGTTCACCTGCCCACGCGCCCTGCGTCCAGGAAGTTTAGGGGACCTGGCGGGCTGCTGACGGGAAGGCTGGGCTCCTTTCCTGGGTGAGCCTTTTCGGACGGACTTAAGCTCACCTGACTCGCCAGTGTCAGAAATACAGAAACCTGCCAAGTCTGACCCCCTATTAAACTCAGCACGAAAGAGGACGTTGGGAGCCTTGGCTGTAGACGTAGCCAAACCCTGAAACTTCACTGACAAGTGCCTGAGGAGCTCTGCTGACTTTGAGAGGCCTCCTCTATTTTTTTGGCTCCCCTGTCCCATCGGAACAAAAATCTGTTTTTCTGCTCACACAATGTCACGGGACTTCTAAAAGCTTGACGAGAATGACGACTCAAACAAAGGGACTGAATAACGTTCTCTGGGGCCCAGCCCAAGTGCCTTCGAGCTTATGTTTTAAAAAATAACGTTCATGTATCCTTCAGATGCTCCGCATGCGAAGCATGTTTGCCTGTTTAGCGCATAAACAGAACGAGGGCAAGACGAAATGATGGATTTGCACTAACTCTTGTGGGTTAAACAGCCAAGTATAGTTTTTTGTTTGCTTTTTATCCTCAAATATGGAAAAGCAAACAGAAAACGCATTAGGTTACAGAATGATACACTCTGTTTAGAAATAGTGGGGGATGTGGAAATGCCTATTCTGGGGCTGGGATGGCCCCCCTCCCCCAGAGGTGGCAAAGCTGGGGGCTGCAGGTGTTCAGAGGAGGCCAAGGTCTTTCTCCAAAGCAAACATCCCTGTGAGGCTGGGGGTCCCCGCTGCAGAGCCTGGGAAACAGCCGAGCTGCCCAGGAAAGAGTGTCCCTCAGCAGAGAGGACCGGGCCCCCGTGACAGAGTTTATGGGGAGAGGAAACGGGAGCTATTTCAGGGCCTTCATATCTGCCTTGTGCTGTGCATCGTTTCCTCCCTGACACTTCCAGCTAAAGAAGCCAGTGTTTGTTTGAAGGTTAGATTCCTATGTATTTTTAGCTGCCATGAGACTGTGACCTGTTTCGGAGGCATCTTTGATAAAATCAAAATGAAAACTGAGCTCGGGTGATTCTGCACATTTTAGTGACACAGGAAATTAGAAGCGAGGCTTCGTTCTCCAGGCTCACACTGTCTAAATATCCACTGTTTAAATATGTTGTGCTCACCCCATCCTTTTCCTTTTGCTACTTTGATGTTGCCTGTCAATCATCAGCAGTCAGTAGTGTATTTCTCATTACAAAGGGAATTTGGTAAAATTGTGATTTTGCTCTTTTTTTTTTTTAACCTTTATATTTTGCTTCTTTATAACCAAGTATTTTCATGATTCTTCCAACCACTTTGGTGAACCAACAATCAGAAAAGTGGGTTTCAGGAGTCCCCATCGTGTCTTGGTGGTTAACGAATCCGACTAGGAACCATGAGGTTGCAGGTTCAATCCCTGGCCTTGCTCAGTGGGTTAACGATCCGCCGTTGCCCTGAGCTGTGGTGTGGGTTGCAGACGCGGCTCGGATCCCGCGTTGCTGTGGCTCTGGCGTAGGCCGGTGGCTGCAGCTCCGATTCGACCCCTAGCCTATGAACCTCCATATGACGTGGGTGCGGCCCTAAAAAGACCAAAAAAAAAAGAAAGAAAGAAAAGTGGATTTCAGAAAATAAATCAATATTTTACATTTAAAATGTGAAAGATGGCAGTCCTATTGCAGCTCAGTAGATTAAGGACCCAACATTTTCTCTGTGAGGATGCAGGTTCAATCTCTGGCCTTGGTCAGTGGGTCAAGGATCTGGTGTTGCCCTGGCTGTGGCGTGGGCCTTGACCCCTAGCCTGGGAACTTCCCTATGCTGCAGGTGGGACTGTAAAAAGAAAAAATAATAATAAAATAAAGTGTAAAAGACCGTAATTCCTTTCTTGGGGCATCGTTCAGCCTTCAGAGTCTTAAGCTGGTGCAGGCCTCTGCTCGAGCCCATCTTATCTTGAAATTCCATTCCCAACTCTGCCTCACCTGACCTGGGTTCACTGTGGGTAGCTGACCTTCATGTTTAGAAACACTTGATTTACCGCCCAGCCAAGTTCACAGCTGAGTCTCTGAGAAGCTTTTATCTCCCATCCTATCAGAAGGGAGAACGTATGTGCAGATCATACATCCGCTAAAGGGTCAGTATTCTGAGTAGATAAAGAGCTCCTATGACTCAACAACAGCAAAACAACCGAACTTAAAATGGGCCAAGGACTTGAGCAGACGTGAGAGAGTTCCCCAAAGAAAACAGACCAAGGCCAACTCGCTCATGAAAAGACGTTCCACACACACCCTGAGCATCAGGGAAACACGTGACTCAAACCCCAAATGAGATGCCACCTCTCCAGACAACAGCAGTGACAGCCAGACCCAGGCAATGGCCAGTGTGGTCAAGGATGTGCAGAGACGGGAACCAGCACTGTTTGGTGGGATGTACGCTGGTGCAGCCACTGTGGAAAACAGGAGGGCAGTTGCTGAAAAAGTTCCAAGTAGAATTACCGTATGATCCGGCGATTCCACTTGCAGGTGTATCGCCAAAGGAACTGGCAGCCTTCGCTGGAGAAATCTGCAAAGCTGTGTCTTGGCCGGGTTATTTCCAAGAGCCAAGAGGCGGAAGTCGCCCGCGCATCCATCAGTGGATAACTGGATAACAAAACGTGGCCTATGAAACAATGGAATATTAACAGCCTTCAAAAAGGAAGGACATCCTGACACAGGCTGTGACATAGATGAACCTTATTCCCGTAACAAAAGGGTGGCCATTATTCCCATAACAAAAAGACCCTGCGTGACTCCACCTGCAAGAGGTGTACGGGGCCATCAGACTCATAGAGATGGAAAGTGGAGCCGTGGGTGTAGGGGCCCTCTTGGCGATTTTGCCAGAAACATCTTCACGCCAAGCCGTTTCACTCCACAATGAATTGGCTGTGAGGCAGTCTTGCCATAAGAGATAAAACACTCGTAATTCACAACAGTCTTCAAAAGCATTAATGACCGATTCTTTGGCTAATTTGACACAACAGCTTGTTCCCTTGTGCCGTTTTTATCAACTTTATTACGTAATGTTAGAAGTGGGAAGCAAAAGAAGAATCAGGCTCTTCCTACCCCCCCAAAATGGTTACGCGGTTCCTGATGAGCATGTGCTTCTTGAATATGGTGACTTCTTTGCTGTTTGATGGCAGAAAACAAGATGCAGACAGAAGTGGGTACTTGGCACGGAATCTAACACTTAAACGTAGCCCAGGCGTGTGCGTTCCATGTAGTGACAAGAAGTCGCAGCCTCTCTCATCCGTTGGTTTTATTTCCGGGGAAACAGAAAAAGACAGAGCAAGTTGTTTTTGCTTTTTTTCTATACTGTGAATAACTTATGTCCAACATTCGACTCTGAATCCTTAATCGCCAGCTTTGAAAAGGGCTTGCTGCGTTCTCTGGGATACGCCTGCATACAGCTATAAAGCGAATCTACACACCTTTTGAATGTATTGAGGTTTTCTTGTATTTTCATTTTCACAGTAATAGCTCTTAAATCTTTACTCTTCATGTTCATGTTCCGTTAGGTACTTTTTCCCCCTTTTTCTTTTTTGGCCACACCTGTGGCATATGGAAGTTCCCAGGCCAGGGATTGAATCTGAGTCACAGCTGCCGCCTGTGCCACAGCTGCAGCAACACTGGATCCCTAACCCACTGTGCCACAGCAGGAACTCCCCCATTATGTCCTTTTTAAATTTATTTTCTTATTTCAATTTCTATTTTGTTACTTTATGTTTCATGGCAAAACTGTGTTATGGCCAGTTTGTTGTACAGCCAAACTGTTTGTGGCAAAGATTCCTAGGGTGGGAAAAAAATACCTAAAACCATTGGGGGCTGCGGGGGGGGGGAAGTTGTTGTTTAAGGGGTGTAGACATTCAGTTCTGCAAAATGAAAAGAGTTCTGGAGATTGGGTGTACAACTAATTGTGCTTACTCCTGAATGATAGACTTAAAAATGGTGAAAACAGTTACATTTTATGTTATGTGGATTTTATTGCAAATAAGAATAATGACCCACCACTTACTAATGCATGATGAATAAGTGGCTTCACCATTTCCTTTAAAAGTAAGATCTTAGGAGTTCCCATCGTGGCGCAGTGGTTAACGAATCCGACTAGGAACCTTGAGGTTGCGGGTTCGGTCCCTGCCCTTGCTCAGTGGGTTAAAGGATCTGGCGTTGCCGTGAGCTGTGGTGTAGGTTGCAGACGCGGCTCGGATCCCACGTTGCTGTGGCTCTGCCGTAGGCTGGCAGCTACAGCTCCGATTCGACCCCTAGCCTGGGAACCTCCATATGCCGCGGGAGCAGCCCAAGAAATGGCAAAAAGACAAAAATAAAGTAATTAATTAAAAAAATAAAAAAATAAAGGGTAAGATCTTAAGTGAAGTCTTTTTACTTAAGTATGGAAAATATACTTTCCCCAGATGCCTTGCTTGTTAGCATATTTTGGAGTGAAATGTTTTTAGTGACCCTAAGAAAGTCCATGATGCCTTCAGCATTTTTAATGGGTAGATTCATTCCACAGTGAAATACCTCAGGCTTTAATCCTTCATTCACCCGCCCACGCACGCATTCTCTCTGTCCTTCGTGTTGCACCCTTCTCAAGATGAGATCGTGTCCCTCCGAGCCCCTCGGGCTGGAGTTCTAAAGGGCTCTGTGCTTTTCGCTTTCTTCTTCGTAGGATACTTATTTACAGTATTTACTTCCTGATTTGGTCCCTGGCCCGAGAAGCCCCATATGCTGGGGGCGTGGCCATTAAAAAAAAAGTGGTGAGCAGTGACAGCTTGTCCTTAGGTGAGATCCGAGGCACTTAGAGACGTTGTGGTCTTTCTCATCTGTTTACACTCTGTACAGCTCTGGGCAAGGCACTCAGAAGGACTTGCTGATCAACCTTTGTGACTTCTGTTTGCTCAGAAGTAAAGTGAGAATGATACCTGTGCCTGTGTCTTCATGTCTGCACACTCGAGGCCGTTTTGAAAGAGGCTGACATGCAGTAGGACCTGCAGGAGTGCTCACAAGATTAGCAAGAATTTCCAGGGTTTTTTTTAATTGGGTTTTTCTTTTTTGTACATATATAATGATTTTTATTTTTTCCATTATAGCTGGTTTACAGTGTTCTGTCAGTTTTCTACTGTACAGCAAGGTGACCCAGTCACACACATGTATACATTCATTTTTCTCCCATTCTCATGCTCCATCATAAGTGACTAGACAGAGTTCCCAGTGCTACACAGCAGGATCTCATTGCTAATCCATTCCAAAGGCAATAGTTTGCATCTATGAGCCCCAAGCTCCCCAATCCATCCCACTACCTCCCTCTCCCGGTTGGCAACCACAAGTCTATTCTCCAAGTCCATGATTCTCAACTTTCAGATCTTGAAAGCTCTATGTAGATGGATATTGTCTTGCAGTGAAGAATCTTACTAATGGAATAATTTGGGAAACATCTAAGTAGAACCCAACTGTTGCCATTACCTCTGTTTAAGTGGTGGTCACACGGGTTTATTGCAAGACTTTAACCCAACACAGAGTTGACCTATATTTGTGATACAAAATCTCATTTTGTTCCCTTGGAAACTGTTGTGGGGGCTGCACCATCTTTAACCTACTGAGCCACCAGGGAACTCCAGAAACTTTTCTTAGTTTTCAGTTTCCGCACTAAGTAAAGAGGCTTGAGGTGCACGTTGTAAATTTAGAGGTCAAAGGACCTTGCAGGTCAAGAACACAGCTTAGGCTCCTTCCTCTTACATGATAAAGAAGGGCTTGGACTTGTTAATGGGCTTGCAGACACCAGCCAGCTGAGGAGTTTCAGTTTCTCTAAAAGAACTTCCTCCTCCTGGTTTTCAGTTGATGCTTTTACAATGGTTACTTATGAGCTACTTTTTGACATCAACTCTTAGAAACTGTTACCAAACGTATTACTAGAATTACAGTAGATCTAGGATTACAGAGCCTGAATATCATGGTAACGGGAGAGAGGCAGTAAAAGCACCTGAGAACCTTAGCTGATAACCAAACCAAGAGAATCTGGATTTGCCTGATAAGGTTCCTATAATTGTGAAGGGAGTGTTTTAACATGGTGGCTTCTCCGAATTAAACTGCGTCATCTGTTGGACCTTCTGGTGTGATGTAATCTCGGTGGCTTTAATTGCAGATGAGGAGATAAAACACCCTCAAGCAACTCTGGGATTGAGGAAGCTAATTTTGTGTTGGGGAGTTCTGAGTTGCAGGTATGGCTGAGATTTCACGTGTTTCCAGAAGGATAGTGAGACATAAAATACTGCCTGCCCTGTCCATAAACAGAGGATGTCACAGTCATCAGCAATGGCAGCCACCTCCAAGGGTGAGCCCTGAGGGGAGGCAGGATGGGAGCTGAGGTGCCTGGAAAGGAACCTTTCCAGAATCTTGTTTCTTCCCAGACATAGAGAAGCGCTAAATTCCTTAATCTGACATATCTACTTTTCTACGTTTTTGTGGGGGGTTTTGTTTGTTTTCGTTTTTCTTTTCTTTTGTTTTGCTTTTTTGCAGCATAGGTAAGTTCCCAGGCTAGGGGTCAAATCAGAGCCGTAGCCACCGACCACAGCCACAGCCACAGCAACACCAGATTCGAGCCACGTCTGCAACCTACACCACAGCTCACGGCAATGCTGGATCCTTAACCCACTGAGCGAGGCCAGGGATTGAACCCTCATTCTCATGAATATTATTTGGATTCATTTCCACTGGCCACAAAGGGAACTCTCTCTAGTTTTCTGTTATTAACCTTTTGTTCCTGCTGCCAGCCCTTTGTTGCAAAACTCCTATAGATCCTGGCTCCCCACTCACCTCCTCAGAGCAGTTCTCTCAGGGTTGCTCGAGATGCTGCCTCCCAGGCTGAAGTCCTCAGTTTTGTCTGCTGAATAAAACATAACTCCCAACTTTTAGGTTGTGCATATTTTTTAGTCAACAGTAGGACAGCATTGCTTTTGCAGATGGTGTGTTTCTCGTAGGCTGGGTCTCTGGCGCTGAGCCCAGACTCTGCTCCCACAGGGCAGAGCATATAGGCTTCCTTGTTGGGATGGATATATATGCTTTTACCAGGAGGATGCAGGCTTTGCCTGGATTTGAATCCGAGGCTCTACCAACACTGACCTTTGCAACTTTGGAGACGTTCTTTTACCTCCCGGGACCCCAGATTGTAAAACATACGTTTGGTATGGTCCTGGTGGCCAGCACCCCCAGTGTTTCCCAGTCATTCAGATCCTTGGGTGACCCCCTCTCTTTGTGCCCTGGGACCTGCAACTTGCTTCTGACCCACAGACTGCGGTTCTCACTTCTTTGATTAGATACATTATATGATAAAGGTGATGGAATGTCTCTCCCTTGAATACATTTTCTTAGATGAGAGTCCATCTTAGCAGAATAGACAGAGGGACGGATCTGCTGGCCTCACAGAGCAAACACTGATGGCATGAGCTGCCTTTGAAGAGGACCACATGACATGGAAGTGCAGGTGGCCTCTAGGACCTGAGGATGGCCCCCAGTCCATAGGAAGCAGCCGGGTCCCTCAGGCATCACGCTGCAAGGGAGGGAACCCTTCCAATGTGCTCCCCCCCCGCCCCCCCGCCCCTGGTCACCCGAGCTTGCAAGTAGATATTCCAGATGGGAGCACAGCCTAAGGACACCTTGTGAGACCCTGAGCATAGCTGTGCCCAGACTGCTAACCCACAGAAACTGTGAGATAACACACATATGTGTTTTTAAATGACTAAGTCTAGGTTAATTTAATGCAGTCTTCCTGGCCTGAAAAACTAGGACCAAAATTCAGGACAGCCATCAATCTCTAGAAACTGAGGGACGAATACCAGAAAGGAGAAAGCCAAAGAGCCATAAATTCTGCCCTCATCTCTGGTTGATGGAATCATGCATGCAAGAGATAGGGAGCAAGGAGCCTAGCTCAGGGTAAAAGAACTTGAATTGCACATTTTCAGAATTTTCATTGTGAGTTCATTCAGCTTACTTACTGCCTCTTAAAAGAATGAATACTCTTTATAAGACTGTAAGAAAATCCAGCCTCTCGTAAGCAAAACATTCCTTATGTCCAGGATACAAGCCAAAATTATTCAACATGTGATGAACCAGGAATCTAAGACCTGCTCCCAAGAAAAAAAGGCTTCAGCAGGCACCAACCTGGGGATGACCTGGACTTTGGAATTAGTGCTTGATGACAGTGAAAATGTGCTTATAGTAAGTGAAAAATTAAAAATCTCAAAAGATTAATAAGAAATATAAAAATGAACTAAATGGAAATTCTAAAATGGAAAAACAATATCGTAAATAAAACTTCCGCTGGGTAGGCTTAACAACACAATGAAAGTAACAAAAGAAAAGGGCAGTTGAAGACAGATCAGTAGAAATTATCCAATTTCAGTAAAAGAGAGGGAAAATTTTGAAATATAAATAGAGCTTAAATTTTTGTACAACTCTACAAAAATGCCTGATGTGTATCAATAGAATCTCAGAAGAAAAGAGAAAAAAAAATTTAAGAAACAAGGCCCAAAGGTTTTCCCAAATTTTGTAAAAGACATACATTTGCAGATTTTAAAAGTTCAGTGAATCCAGGAGTTCCCACTGTGGCTCAGCAGGTGAGAAACCCAAATAGTATCCATGAAAATGTGGGTTAAAGGATCTGGCATTACCATGAGCTGCAGTGTATGTCTCAGATGCATTTGGATCTGGTTGCTGTGGCTGTGGCATAGGCTGGTGGCTGTGGCGTAGGCTGGCAGCTGAAGCTCCAATTCACCCCCTAGCCCAGGAACTTCCCTATGCCACAGGTACAGCCCTAAAAAGAAGAGAAAAATTAAAAAGTCCAGTGAATCCAAACCAAAATAAGTAAAAAGAAAACTATCCTAAGAACATTATGGTGAAATTATTTCAAAACAGACTTGATGAGAAAAATCTTATAAACACTAGAGAACAATAACATATGTTACACAGGGTAACAATGTTTTGAAAACTACTTAGTGGTTTATCATCAAAAGCAATGGAAGCTGTGAAGTTCCTATGTGGTTCAGTAGTGTTAGGATCCAGCATTGTCATTGCTGTGGCTCAGGTTGCTGTGCCATGGGTTCAAGCCCTGGCCCAGGAACTTCCACAAGCTGCAGGTGTGGCCAAAAACAAAAACCAAACAAAAATGGAAGCCAAGTAACAATGGAGCAACGTCTTTAAAGTGCTGAGAGACATGAAGACTGCCAACTCAGAAGTCTGTATCCTTTAGGAATGAGGGCAAGAGAAATATATTTTCTGATAAAAAATAAAAGAATTATTGTCATCAAACCTCACAACGGAAACATTAAAGGATATTTTCAGACTGAAAGGAAGGAACACCAGTGGAAACCTGGAATCTTGGAAAGGAAATTGTAAATATTTGAGCAAATATAAAGGACTGGATTTGCTCCTAATTTCTTCAAAATTTACGTGATTACTTAAAATAAAAAATATAATACTGTCATTGGGATGTATAACATAGATAAAAGAATACTTATGGAGTTCCCGTCGTGGTGCAGTGGTTAATGAATTCTACTAGGAACCACGAGGTTGCGGGTTCGATCCCTGACCTTGTTCAGTAGGTTAAGGATCCCGCATTGCTGTGGCTGTGGTGTAGGCTGGCGGCTACAGCTCTGATTAGACCCCTGGCCTGAGAATCTCCATATGCTGAGGGAAGCAGCCCTAGAAAAGGCAAAAAGACAAAAAAAAAAATACATATGACAAGTATAGCATAAAATGGACCTATATGATTGCAAAGTGTCCTCATTTTATGTAAAGTATTAGAATACGTAATCTAAATGGACTATAAAAGTTAAGGGTACCTATTTTAAATCTCAGGGCAGCCATTAAAAACAAATAATGCAAAGAATACAGCTAAAAAGCCAATGGATAAATCCCCCCACCCAAATCTGGGGTGCATTGTTCTCCAATATAATTGTGGATTTATCTGTTTCTCCCTCTAATTCTGTTGATTTTTGCTTCTTGCATTTTGAAGCTCTGTTATTTAACAGTCATACATAGACATACATGACTCTTAAATCTTCCTGATCCATTGACTTCTTTTTCATTATGAAATATATATCTTTAACTCTAGAAATAATCTTTCTTTGTTTTTATTTTTTAAAATTTTTAAAAAATTTATAACTACTGTGGAAGAAAAGAGAACACTTTCAGACTTATTTTCTGAGGCTAGCATCATCCTGATACCAAAGCCAGACAAATACACTACAGAAGAGAAAACTGCAGGCCAATATCCCTGATGAATGCAGATGCAAAATTCCTCAATAAAAAGTAGCAAGTAGAACTCAACAGTGCATTAAAACATCTATAAACCATATCCAACTGGAATTGGTCCTTGGGGTGCAAGGATAGTTCAACCTATCCCAATCAATTAACAAAATGGAAGGGGGAAATAAGCACAGGATTATCTCTATAGGTGGATAAAAGGCATTTGACAAAGTTCAACAAAGTTCCTGATTAAAACTCTCAGCAAAATAGGTGAGGAAGGAACTTAAGTCCACAAAACAACGGCCACATGTGAAAAGCCCACAGTTACCATCAGAGTCAACATGGAAACTCTGAACTCTTCTTCTCTAAGATCCAGCTCAAAGGAAAGATGCTCAATTTCACTACTTCTGTTTAACAAACAAGTCCTTGCCAAAGCAATTGAATAAGAAAAAGAAATAAAAGCGTCCAAATCAGAAAGGAAGATGCAAAATTATCTTTTTGCAAATGACATGATTGTATCTGTACAGACACGGTTCCGGGATTTGTTATTTAAGGAGATGGACAGGTTATGCCATGGTCCATCGCACTCTTGGCTGTATTGATTTCCTTCAAGTAGGAAAATGTATTAAAACTAAAGAGCCCTCTCTGTGTGCTCAGGGTCTCTGCAGAAGAACTTCTGGGCAGGGGGTTGTGCTGTATTGGTGCAAACAATGTACAGAGCCTCATGGTACTTCAGAGAATGCTGTGTGCCTCACGGTCCAGATTCACCAGCTTTGAAGAAGCAGTATTAGCAGGGGGCTCTGGCTAACTGTGACTTCTTTGAATATTTAAGGGTTTCTCCTGAGAGCAGGATTTTTATTTTGGAATTTTCTTAAGTTTGTATTGAAATAAAGTTGACTTACCATGTTGTGTTAGGTTTAGGTATACAGCCAAGTGATTCAAATATAAGCATATGTATATATACACACACACACATATATATGTCTTCTTTTTCATATTCTTTTCCATTGTAGATTATTACAACATTTTGAGTAGAGTTCCCTGCACTGTAAGTAGGTCCATGTTGGTTATCTATTGTATGTAGAATAATATATATATATTAATCCCATACTCCTAATTTATCCCTCTCCCCCTCTTTCCACTTTGGTAACCGTAAGTTTATTTTCTATGTCTATTTATTTCTGTTTTGTAAATAAGTTCATTTGTATTATTTTTTAGATTATACGTTTAAGCAGTGTCATAAAACATCCATCTCTCTCTGACTTCATTCAGTATGATCATCTCTAGAGCCATCCATATTACTGCAAATGGCATTATTTCATTCTTTTTTTCTGGCTGAGTAATATTCCATTGTATATAGGTACCACCTCTTCTTCATCCATTCCTCTGTCGATGAACACTTGGGTGGCTTCTATGTCTTGGCTATTGTAAATAGTGACGCTATGAAGCTTTTAAATGCTGAATGTCCAATTCAAAACACTTCTTCTTGGACTTCCTGTGTGGCTCACAACAAAACACGTCTTCTTTCTACACTTAGAGTACACAGGAACCATGGTTGGGCCTTAACTGTACCTACTGGTGAGAAGAGGGCGACCACGTGGTGATGGGAGCCAGCTCATGCTGAGGAAGGCTGGCCCCGTGGATGTTGCCATTGTGTGCCCGGCGTCCCCGTGACTGTCCTGAGCACAGCGGTGCTGACCGGGCTCGCCATGGTCACAGCACGTGGTTAACCTAGAAGTGCTTCAGTTCTCCCAAGGAGCTCCCCTTGGATGGCAAGGTGGCAGTGTCCTACAGGGACCTGCTGTCCAGGTCTGGACAACAGTTTCCCAGCAGGGTGGCCACACCCTGAATCCACCTAATTGCAGAGCTGGGAGGAGGGGACAGAACAACCAGAAGATGTGCCTAGTGGCCAGGAAGGGAAAGAGTGACGCGTGTGTGTAGATTGAGGTCACGTGAAAGTGTTTCGACCCAGTTAAAGATTATCTTCAGACAGCAGGCGAATAGGCAATCTTAGGTTATAGAAACACACCCACACTTAATTCCACCAAGTTCACGTTTGTTGCATAGTTTTACCAAAATAATATGCTCAAGTGCTGAGAGCAACAAATAACACATTTCTGGTAATGGAAGAGAAATGACTTTAAGTACTATTGAAAGACTGATTTCTATATAAAGGATTCATTGAACCATAGAACACGTTGGGTAATTTTTTTCGGAATCTATTGTTTTGGGAGATAATTGCCACAAGAGAAGCACACTGTTCTTTGTGCTGGGCTTCGTGTGTTTCTGTGGAGCTTTCCGTGTTTGCCAAAGAAGGGGTAGAACCTCGCAGTCCTCTTAATCCTGGGCGGTGAGGACAGTCAACTCTTCCAGTCACTGAGACCTTCTTAACAAAGAAGGTTTTGTAGGAGGAGACAGGACCTCATTGGGGGGAGCAGAGAGCACAGGGGCTGTGGCTTCCTGCAGGGAACGCCCTGCCCCCCAGCAGTGGTGGTTCATCAGAGCCCCACTTTCTGTTCAGGAGCTGTCAGAGCCGACAGAGCAATAAAGCCTGACCGTTCTAAGTACGTGCTTTCTGCTTTATTTCTGTCGCATGTGCTGAGTATTGGTTGGCACTTGGTGCACTTGCTTGCAATTTGATAATACTGCTGGACGGGAGTTCCCTGGCAGTTAAGGACTCGGCCTTGTCGCTGCTGTGGCACAGGTTTGATCCCTAGCCGTGGGAACTTCTGTGTGCCATGGACGCAGCCCAAAAACAAACAAAAAAAAAAACTACTGCTGGAATCTTGGTCCTAAGATGAACCAAAGTCGTGGTGAAGCATAGACTCGCAGACAAGCCTTCACCAGCAGTGAAAGTATGTTCCCTGCAGGAGCAGGAACGAGTCCTCCCCCGGGCTGAGTCGGCACAGAACAGAGCAGCCCACACCCTCACCTGGCCCAGGGTCAGCGTCCTCGCCAGGGACAACTTGGGGGCCTGAGTCCCCCATGGCTCACGAAGACTCACTTTAAGAACCTTGTTTCTGGAGTTCTCGCTGTGGTATGATGGGATCAGGGGCCTCTCGGGAGGCCTGGGATGCAGGTTCCGTCCCCATCCTGGCACAGTGGGTTAAGGATCCAGCATTGCTGCAGCTTCAGCGTAGGTCACAACTAAACAGCTCAGATCTGACCCCTGGCCTGGGAATTCCATATGTCGTGGGCAGCCAAAAAAGAAGAAAGAAAAATAAGAACCTTGCTTTAGGTTTTGATCACGGGCCATGCAGTGGGAGGGCCGTGATGCTGGGAGGGTGTGTCCAGGGGTGTCTGCAGCTCTTGGCACGGAGAGGAATTGGCGGAGGGCAACTGGAGCCCGTGGGGGCTTGTTCAGGACCAGGCTGATGGTGCCTCAGTGCCTGCG